>NC_064619.1:109942004-110560254 GCF_023898315.1 Schistocerca nitens | reverse complement strand
GATAAACGATAGTATCCTCTGCAAACAACGTAAGTGGCTGCTCAGACTGTCCCCTAAATCGTTTATATAAACGAGGAAAAACAGAGGGTAAATAAAATTACCTTCCGGAACGACAGATATCATTTCTGTTTTTACTCGATGACTTTCCGTCAGTTACTGCGAATTGTGACCTCTCTGACAGGAAATAACTGACACGATTCTCTTGAAACACGTAATCTGAGTACAAGCCGTTTATGAAGTACGGTGTCAAAAACCTTCTGGAAATCTAGAAACATGGAACCAATTGGGAAGCTTTTGCCGATAGCACTCAACACTTTGCACGAGTAAAGAGCTAGTTGTTTTTCACAAGAACGATATTTCCTCAGTCCTTGTTGAGTATTTGTCAATATACAGTTCGAACAGAGTATTTGTTCCAGGCTCTTGCTGCGTATCGACATTAATGAAGTGGGCGTCTGATTTAGTGGACTACACCGACTGACTTTCTTCAGTGTTGGTGTGAGGTGTGGAACTTTTCAGTCCTTAGGTATGGATGCTTCTCGAGCGAGATGTTGTATATAGTTAAGTATGGTGCTACTGCATCAGCATATTCTGAAATGGTATGCATTCTGGACCAGAATACTTGCTTCTGTTAAGTGATTTAATTTGTTTCACCATTCCAAGAATGTCTGTTTCTAAGTTACTTATCTTGGCAGTTGTTCTTGATTCGAATTCTGATACATTGTCTTCGTCTTCTTTGGTGAAGGGATTTCGGAGGGCTGGGTTTAGTAATGCTGCTTTAACAGGACTGTCATCGATAGCCTGTCCATTTCTGTCACACAGAGACAGCACTGATTCTTTCTTGCTACCAGAATGCTTTACATACGACCAGAATCTCTTTGCATTTTCTGCCAAATTTAGAGACAGAGTTTCGTTGTCGAAACTATTATAAGCAACTCGCATTTTTAAAATGTTTATATTGACGATATCAAAGTGTTTGGTTTATTTTGCTGAAAGACACATAAAAACTAATGATTTTAAAATAATTACGAAGCCATTTACAAATCATCAGATTGTGTTGTTGTAATATTCAGTCCAGATACTGGTTTCATGCAGCTCTCAATGCTACTCTATCCTGTGCAAAGTACTTCATCTCCAAGTACCTACTGCAACCTACATCCTTCTGAATCTGTTTAGCGTATTCATCTCTTGGTCTCCTTCTACCATTTTTACCGTCCACGCTGCCCTCCAATACTAAACTGGTGATCCCTTGATTCCTCAGAATATGCCCTACCAAACGATCCCTTCTTCTAATCAAGTTGTGCCCCAAATTTCTCTTCTCTCCAATTCTCTTCAATACCTCTTCTTTAGTTATGTGATCTACGCATTCTGCTGTAGCACCACATTTCGAAAGCTTCTATTCTGTTCTTGTCCTAACTATTTATCGTCAATGTTTCACTTAAATACGTGGCTACACTCCATACAAATTCTTTCAGAAACAACTTCCTGACGTTTAAATCTACACTCGATGTTAACAAATTTCTCTTCTTCAGAAATGCTTTCCTTGCCATTGCCAGTCCACATTTTATATCCTCTCTGCTTCGACCATCATCATTTTTTTTGCTCCCCAAATAGCAAAACACTTTTACTACTTTAAGTGTCTCATTTCCTAACCTAATTCCCACAGCATCATCCGATCTAATCTGACTACATTTCATTATCCTCAGTTTGCTTTTGTTGATGTTGATCTTATATCCTCCTTTCAAGACAATGTCCATTCTATTCAACTGCTCGTCCAGGTCCGTTGCTGTCTCTGACAGAATTACAATGTCATGGGCAAACCTCAAAGTTTTATATCTTCTCCATGGATTTTAATTCCTACTCCGAATTTTTCCTTTGTTTCCTTTACTGCTTGCTCAATATACAGATTGAATAACATCGGGGAGAGGCTACAACCCTGTCTCACTCCCTTCCCGACCAATGCTTCCCTTTCATGCCCCTCAACTCTTATAACTGCTATCTGATTTCCGTGCAAATTGTAAATAGCCTTTCACTCCATGTATTTTACCCCTTCCATCTTCAGGATTTGAAAGAGAGTATTCCAGTCAATATTGTCAAAAGCTTTCTCTCAGTCTACAAATGCTAGAAACGTAGGTTTTTCTTTCCTTAATCTATTTTCTAAAATAAGTAGTACAAGTTTATATGCCAACTAGCTCTGCAGATGACGAAGAAATTGATGAAATGTATGATGAGATAAAAGAAATTATTCAGATAGCGAAGGGAGACGAAAATTTAATAGTCATCGATGACTGAAATTCGAGTGTAGGAAAAGGGAGAGAAGGAAACATAGTAGGTGAATATGGATTGGGGGGAAGAAATGAAAGAGGAAGCCGTCTGGTGGAATTTTGCACAGTGCATAACTTAATCATAGCTAACACTTGGTTCAAGAATCATAAAAGAAGATTGTGTACATGGCAGAATCCCGGAGATACTAAAAGGTATCACATAGATTATATAATGGTAAGACAGAGATTTAGGAACCAGGTTTTAAGTTGTAAGACAATTCCAGGGGCAGATGTGTAGTTTGACCACAATCTATTGGTTATGAACTGCAGATTAAAATTGAAAAAACTGCAAAAAGATGGGAATTTAAGGAGATGGGACCTGGATAAACTGACTAAGCCAGAGGTTGTACAGAGTTTCAGGGAGAGCATAAGGGAACAATTGACAGCAGTGGGGGAAAGAAGTACACTAGAAGAAGAATGGGTAGCTCTGAGGGATGAAGTAGTGAAGGCAGCAGAGGATCAAGTAGGTAATTAGACGAGGGCTAGTAGAAATCCTTGGGTAACAGAAGAGACATTGAATTTAATTGATGAAAGGAGAAAATATAAAAATGCAGTAAATGAAGCTGGCAAACAGGAATACAAACATCTCAAAAATGAGATCGACAGGAAGTGCAAAATGGCTAAGCAGGGATGGCTAGAGGACAAATGTAAGGATGTAGAGGCTTATCTCACTAGGGGTAACATAGATACTGCCTACAGGAAAATTAAAGAGACCTTTGGAGAAAAGAGAACCACTTGTATCAATATCAAGAGCTCAGATAGAAACCCAGTTCTAACCAAAGAAGGGAAAGCAGAAAGATGGAAGGAGTATATAGAGGGTCTATACAAGGGCGATGTACTTGAGGACAATATTATAGAAATGGAAGAGAATGTAGATGAATATGAAATGGGAGATACGATACTGCGTGAATAGTTTGACAGAGCACTGAAAGACCTGAGCCGAAACAAGGCCCCGGGAGTGGACAACATTCCATTACAACTACTGACGGCCTTGGGACAGCCAGTCCTGACGAAACTCTACCATCTGGTGAGGAAGATGTATGAGACAGGCGAAGTACCCTCAGGCTTCAAGAAGAAGATAATAATTCCAATCCCAAAGAAAGCAGGTGTTGAAAGATGTGAAAATTACCGAACTGTCACTTTAATAAGTCACAGCTGCAAAATACTAAGACGAATTCTTTACAGACGAATGGAAAAACTGGTAGAAGCCGACATCGGGGATTATCAGTTTGGATTCCGTAGAAATATTGGAACACGTGAGGCAATACTGACCTTACGACTTATCTTAGAAGAAAGATTGAGAAAAGGCAAACCTACGTTTCTAGCATTTGTAGTCTTAGAGAATGCTTTTTATAATTTTGACTGGAATACTCTCTTCCAAATTCTAAAGGTGGCAGGGGTAAAATACAGGGAGCGAAAGGCTATTTACAATTTGAACAGAAACCAGATGACAGTTATAAGAGTCGACGGGCATGAAAGGGAAGCAGTGGTTGGGAAAGGAGTGAGACAGGGTTGTAGCCTCTCACCGATGTTATTCAATCTGTATATTGAGCAAGCAGTAAAGGAAACAAAAGAAAAATTCGGAGTAGGTATTAAAATTCATGGAGAAGAAGTAAACACTTTGAGGTTCGCCGATGACATTGTAATTCTGTCAGAGACAGCAAAGGACTTGGAAGAGCAGTTGAACGGAATGGACAGTGTCTTGAAAGGAGGATATAAGATGAACATCAACAAAAGCAGAACGAGGATAATGGAATGTAGTCAAATTAAATCGGGTGATGCTGAGGGGATTAGAGTAGGAAATGAGACACTTAAAGTAGTAAAGGAGTTTTGCTATTTAGGGAGCAAAATAACTGATGATGGTCGAAGTAGAGAAGATATAAAATGTAGAATGGCACTGGCAAGGAAATCGTTTCTGAAGAAGAGAAATTTGTTAACATCGAGTATAGATTTAAGTCTCAGGAAGTCGTTTCTGAAGGTATTTGTATGGAGTGTAGCCATGTATGGAAGTGAAACACGGACGATAAATAGTTTGGACAAGATGAGAATAGAAGCTTTCCAAATGTGGAGCTTCAGAAGAGTGCTGAAGATTAGATGGGTAGATCACGTAACTAATGAGGAGGTACTGAATAGAATTGGAGAGAAGAGGAATTTGTGGCACAACTTGACGAGAAGTAGGGACCGGTTCGTAGGACATGTTCTGAGGCATCAAGAGATCACAGATTTAGCACTGGAGGGCAGCGTGGGGGGTAAAAATCGTAGAGGGAGACAAAGAGATGAATACACTAAGCAGATTCAGAAGGATGTAGGTTGCAGTAGGTACTGGGAGATGAAGAAACTTGCACAGAATAGGGTAGCATGGAGAGCTGCATCAAACCAGTCTCATGACTGAAGACCACAACAACAACAACAAAATATGTCTTAAGGTCAATATTGCCTCACGTATTCCAACATTTCTACAGAATCGAAACTGATCCTTCCCAAGGTCGGCTTCTACCAGCTTTTCCATTCGTCTGTAAAGAATTCGTGTTAGTATTTAGGAGCAGTGGCTTTTTAAACTGATAGTTTGGTAATTTTCACATCAGTCAACACCTGCTTTCTTTGGGATTGAAATTATTATATTCTTCTTGAAGTCTGAGGGTATCTCGCCTGTCTCATACATCTTGCACACCAGGTGGTAGAATTTTGTTAATCCTGGCTCTCCTAAGGCTGTCAGTAGTTCTAATTGAATGTTGTCAACTCCCAGTGCCTTTCTTCAACTTAGATCTTTCAAACTTTTCACAGGGGTCTGATGACCATAGATGTTAAGTCCCACAGTGCTCAGAGCCATTTTAAACTTTTCACGCAGTATCATATCTCCTATTTCATCTTCATCTAAATTCTCTTCCATTTCAGTAAAATTGTCCTCAAGAACATCGCCCTTGTATAGACCCTCTATATACTCCTTCCACCTTTCTGCTTTCCCTTCTTTGCTTAGAACAGTGTTTCCATCTGAGCTCTTGATATTCATAAAAGTGGTTCTCTTTTCTCCAAAGGTCTCTTTAATTTTCATGTAGGCAGTATCTATGTTACCCCTAGTGATATGTGCCTCTACATCCTTATATTTGTCCTCTAGCCATCCCTGCTTAGCCATTTTGCACTTAATGTTGATCTCATTTTTGAGACGTTTGTATTCCTTTTTGACTGCTTCATTTACTGCATTTTTATATTTTCTCCTTTCATCACTTAAATTCAATGTCTCTTCTGTTCCCCCAAGGATTTCTATTAGTCCTCGTCTATTTACCTGCTTAACTCCCTGCTACCTTCACTATTTCGTCTCTCAAAGCTACCCATTCTTCTTCTACTGTGTTACTTTCCCCCATTATTGTCAATCGTTCCCTAATGCTCTCAATGAAGGATTCTACAACCTCTGGTTCTTTCAGTTCATCCTGAGCCCATCTCCTCAAATTCCCACCTTTTTGCAGTTTCTTCAGTTTTAATCTACAGTTGATAACCAATAGATTGTGGTCAGAGTCCACATCTGCCCCTTGAAATGTCTTACAACTTAAAACCAGGTTCCTGAATCTCTGCCTTACCAATATATAATCTATCTGATACCCCCAATCCATATTCACCTACTACGTTTCCTTCTCCCCCTTTTCCTATTAACGAATTCCAGTTACCCATGACTATTAAATTTTCGTCTCCGTTAACTATCTGAATAATTTCTTTTATCTCATCATACATTTCATCAATCTCATCTGCGTAGCTAGTTGCCATATAAACTAGCACTACTGTGGTAGGCGTGGGCTTCGTAACTATCTTGGACACAATAATGCGTTCACTATGCTGTTTCTAGTAGCTTACCCGCATTCCTATTTTTCTATTCATTATTAAACCTACTCCTGCATTACCCCAATTTGATTTTGTATTTGTAACCCTGTATTCACCAGACCAGAAGTCTTGTTCCTCCTGCCATCCAACTTCACTATGTCACACCATATCTAACTGTAACCTATCTACTTCTCTTTTTAAATTTTCTAACCTACCTGCCTGATTAAGGGAGCTGACATTCCACGCTCCGATCCGTAGAACGCCAGTTATCTTTCTAATGATAACATCGTCCTCCTGGGCAGTCCCCGCCCGGAGATCCGAATGGGGGACTATTTTACCTCCGGAATATTTTACCTAAGAGGACACCATCATCATTTACCCATACAGTAACGCTCCATACCCTTAGGAAAAATTACGGCTGTTGTTTCCATTTGCTTTCAGACGTTCGCAGTACCAGCACAGCAAGGCCGTTTTGATTAGTGTTACAAGGCCAGATCAGTCAATCATCCAGACTGTTGCCCTGCAACTACTGAGAAGGCTGCTGCTCTCTGCAGGAACCACACGTTTGTCTTGCCTCTCAACAGATACCCCTCCGTTGTGGTTGCACCTACGGTACGGCTATCTCTATCGCTGAGGCACGAAAGCCTGTCCACCAGCGGCAAGGTCCACGGTTCATCAGATTATAAAAGGAGAATCTGAAGAATAGGTTCAAATTTCAGTACATAAATAGAATAAAACTGTCGGTAAATATGGAATGAGAATGAGGGCAGGTAAAACAAAAGCTATGTCATTTCAAGGACTGAAAACCACCAAAGCCAAAATTCTTATAGATGGATTAATTACTGTACAAGTAAGGGAGAGTGTATATTTAGGATGTAGTTTCATTAAATTAGATGATGCAGAGCTACAGTTGGCTAGATTCAGGCAGTTTTTCGGAACTATATAACGTGTAATAAAACATAACATACAGAAAGAAACAATAATTAATATCTGCAAAGTAATAGCTTTGCCTTTGCTGCTGTATTGCAGGGAATGTTCAACCATAATATCTGATCATTTACGACGAATGTAATCATCAGAGATGAAGTCCCTCTACTTTGTGGCATGATACTCATGGTCTGACCATAGAACAAATACCGATTTTGGACAAGAAATAAATTTTAAAGTTATTGCATATATAATTGAAAAATACCATCTGAACTGAAAAGAGCATGTCCAACGTATATATTATGATGGGATAACTAAAGCTGTAATGCAACGTAACAGAAGCGGCAAGAGAAACGTTGGATGACCACTGAGGAGATGGCGTGAACAATTCTTAGGCGGAACAGGTCAAAAGGCCGAAACCATGAAGACGATAGAGATGACAAAGGCACAATGAAACAGGCTATAGACATATCACGACACCTTCATGAAATATGAATATAAATTAATGGAGCCGGCCGCTGTGGCTGACCGGTTATAGGCGCTTGAGTCCGGAACCGCGCTGCTTTTGCGGTCGCGGGTTCGAATCCTGCCTCTGGCAGTTAGGTTTAAGTAGTTCTAAGTTTAGGGAACTGATGTCCTCAGATGTTAATTCCAATAGTGCTTAGAGTCATTTTTTAAATTACTGGAGAACATGCACTCCTTAACAGCTGAAAAGAAACAGATGCTTTGCTGGACAGGAATAATCACAGGCAATGACAAACGATGTGGGACACAATAAATACGTAACATAGCTGGAGTGGTATATTTGAAGCTAAATATTGTACAGATTGCACCACATGGGAATGGAGGAAAACAAACAAATAATGTCGGTGTTTGTCACAGGTCAGACTTGTAACATAAAGGTCGAAACGAACTTTTTCGTAAGGAATATTCCCTCCTCGAGCACTAATGCAAACTTTGCATCTGTTATTCATGCCAACTACCAGACTGTTGTGGAGGTCTTGGGGGATATTTTCTGATTCCCTTCTGAAGGTGGTTCTCAGTTCTTGCATGGTTCGGAGAGGAGGTGCTGACTGAGAGGCACGTCTGCGAAAAGCTTCCCAGGTATGCTCTGTTGGATTTAGGTCCGGGGAGAAGACAGGCCGTTCCATAAGTTAAATATCCTTAGTTTCCAGTGCGACCAACACCTCAGTAGTTCTGTGGTAGCTGGTATTGTCGTCCGTAAACGGAGAGTCGGAACCTATTGCTCCCCTGAATGGACGGACATGATCCAGAATACTCTCCCAGCAATACCTCTGTGTTGTGACGGCAACTCACCCAAAGATATGCAGCTGTGTTCGGTCATTGTGCATAATGCCTGCCCACATCATAGCGCCTAGGCATATCGATGACATACAGGAACGGTCTGTCCCCCTCACTCTCCGCACTGAGTGGCCAGAATCACTTGCCTCAGTGGAACGGGATTCGTCAGAGAATATCACTCGGGACCACTGTTGCTGACCCCAACCATCATGCTCCCTACACCAACGGTGCATGGTTGATGCATTTAAAAGGCTTCCGAGCAAACAAACCATCCTAATTTAAACACTGTAAATTGGTTCTGGCAGAGAAACGTGTCCCGGTAGCAACTGCAAGGTCTGCATTGAGCTGTCCAGTAGAGGCTACGTGCGTTTATAGCCTCTTGTGGTGTGGTGGTCAGTCTGAGACCACAGGTATGTTTTCGCAAAGCTTTTCCACCTTCAGTGACCTTCTTCAACGCCGAGTAGACATTTGAGGACACACCCATTTATTTGGTCACGGTAGTGACAATTCGACAGGCTTCGAGCCGTTCAACAGCATATCTACGATCATAAGCACTCTAATGATGACTAACTGTGTAACACGAAATTTCACATTAATCGGTTTCATACAAACCTTCGTCAAACACTGTACTGCATAAACTGTCAAATCCACACACAGCATTCGTGCGCAGGCTTAGCTGCAGGAACACGTCCAGCTCACTACAGCTCCTTTAACTCTAATTGATCGGTTATTCTGCAGAAATCGTCGGTCGTTTCGCAGCAATTGTCAGTTGTTTCTCAGCAAGTGGCAGTTGTTCCTCAGCATTTGTCAGGCAGTGTAATATACGTACCTGAACCGAGTGGGAACAACACGTATTGAGTCGTGACCACAAGTCAGTAATCCTACGTAAACCGTCACTTCACACTTGTTTACCTTCTTCCACTGGTCATATGTCACGTCTCTCTCTCTCTCTCTCTCTCTCTCACACACACACACACACGCACACACACACACTCAAACACATACACACCATCATAGTGCATCTATTGTAATCTAACAAACACACCTCAATGAATTTTATCTACCTTTATTATTACGAACAGCGCACCGTTGTAATGATGTGATGAAACTGTTTTCATTAAGCAGTTCTTTGTTCGTTCTTCTACTTTCTCAAAGCTGAGTCAAAGGCAAATGTCAAGGCCATCGGTCAGAACAGCAGCAGAAAACAATCTCAATCGCTAATGAGCTCGTATCTATGATTGTTAGCATCATTTCTCACACTACGACAACGGTTTGATATAAAATATGAGCCTGCAAAGTTGGGGATCTGATGGTGATTGTGCTTCAACTCGGTAGTGGAGGAAAGATGAAGAGTTGACTATACGTCGCAGACGCAATTACCGGTACTAGTTACTGGATACCACTTTTTGGCCGATACTAGTTAGTTGAGTTAACGTACACCTATTGAAGATTTTTCTTTTCTATGACGAGACTGGTACGCGTACAGGGTGAAGACTTACCGCTATGCCAAAGCCTGATAGGCATATGATGACCATGCTGCACATGAACTGGGCCAGCGCCACGGGACTCAACACCTGCTGCAACACGTCGACGTACCTGTACAATACACCCGTAATGTCACATAGTCATAAAATATTTGTTTCTTTCGCTATTTCTGATGACTACTTAGCACTAAATGTCTTCTTATTTAAGGGTGAATTTACGTCTAATATTTCTTTATCCATGATTTGGTTTTGCTGCTCTTGCAGTAGCTGTTTTTGAAGATTTGGTAAAATGCTGTAATAATATTTCTTTATTACGAAGTCCTTTTCTGTTTACGTGCAATGACCGGTAGGCGTCTGCAACAGACACTAGTGTGATAAACCAGATATTAGACAGTTAGTTAGTTACTTAATTAGTTAGTTAGTTGGTTGCATGTTCCATTGATCAATCGCACGGTACGGTAGCCGTTATCATGTGGAACGTGCCAAGTGCACAAGAAATGCACATATGAAACAAAATTTTTTAATATGTAATACAGAGTTAAAAATTAATATTTGTATTATTTACCCCATTCCCTTAAATGGCACAAAATACATATACTATATTTATAGATTTATTTATTCCTATTCAAGAATTGATCTATGGTATAGAAGAAGTTGTCAAGGAGATATGAATTCACTTTATTTTTGAAGCTATTACTGCTGTGTGTCAGACATTTTATTTCATCTGGTAATTCGTCAAAAAATTGTATAGCAGCATGTTTTACCCCTTTCTGTGACAGAGATGGGTTGAATAAAGATTAGTGGAAGTCTTTCTTTTCTCTGGTATTATAGTCATGCATGTCACTGTTGTTTTTAAACTGGTCCATGTTGTACAGAACAAATTTCATTAGTGAGTAAATGTACTGTGAGGCTGTTGTAAGAAATCCCAATCTTTTAAAAAGATGCCTACAAGATGTGCGACAATGAACGCCTCACATTATTCTAACCACTTTATTTTTAACAGTGAATACTTTTTCTCTAAATGTTAGTTACCACAAAATATTATTCCGTATGACATCAGAGAGTGAAAGGATGCAAAGTATGTTAGCTTGGAATTTCTGCATTAATGTTGGACCATGCCTCTTTAGGCAGTTTGTAGTTTTAGTGCGTTCCGAAGAGGGCGTGTTTATCCGCGCCGAAACCTAGGTCAACATCCGGTTTCTATTTGCAGACGAGGCGGATTCTTTATACTATGTTAGATTACTAATTTCTATATCCTAAAAATTGGCAATTATTCTGATTGCAAAAGTTGCTGAACCTCGTCGTTTTAGAAGATCCAAAATATGAATTTTCCAATTAAGATTCTCATCTATATGTACAACAAAAAACTTAGTATGCTCTACCCTGTCTACTGACTTCTGTTGATGTGTTATATTTATTGAAGGGTCTGTACATTTTGTAGCAGAAAATTGGATGTAATGCGTTTTTTTTTAGAGTTTAGAGCATTAGAGCAAACCCATTAGTAGAAAACAAATTAATGTCTTTTCCAAAGACATTATTTATACCATTTTCAGTTGTAGTTTCTTTTATTGGATTATTAATGATGCTTGTATCATCAGCAAACAGTGTCAGTTCAGCTTCCTGTTTCAGCTAGGAAGGGAGGTCGTTCACATTTAATGGTCATGGGAGGGTTTTTCGAATCGATTGCTTATAGCTTGCGTTACTTAACAGATTTATTAGGAAAATTAGTGACTTAGTATGGTAGAACTGCATACGGAAACGTGTTGAGAGAAAATAAATTGCAATGTAGGAAGTTAGGCCGTATATGTAAAAATACTGCTTGAGCTAAACTGCTAATATAGCATTCAGATTGTACCTGAACTATTACTGTATTTCTTACAGTGGGAAGAAAGTGGATAGTGTATATTATATTGGATATAGGTAAATTATCGTTTCTGTAAGAATACAAGAATGTTAGATTAATATTTAAGAGTGAACAGTACCGAAACAGAACAGAATAAACACATAATATTGAAGTACACTAATACAACTGGTATAATGGTAGTGCAGACATTCAGAAGCAGCACTTAAAGAGCTCATGAAAACTAGAAATTAAAGTAACGGATGTCTGGGGATTCAGATTGGTCGAATAGTGCAATAGATCAAACTCGTATGACTAACAAATGTAAGGAAAACCAAGTAATCTATAAATAGCTCTCGTATTGTAGTAAAAGTTTATGGTATATGGAAGTGTGTGTACTAATTGAAACTGTGGCGAGTGTGTGTACGAGTGTGTCTGTGTGTGTGTGTGTGTGTGTGTGTGTGTGAGGGCGACAGAGAGGGAGAGAGAGAGAGAGAGAGAGAGAGAGAGAGAGAAAACAGCCGACTGAGTTGGGATACACTCAGCTGTAACTGATTTAAAATCACTTGACGCAGCTGGAGGCCAGAGATACCTTAATTAATAAATAAGTAATTTCCGACATTAAAACATGGATTTTAATTATTTTCACAATCGGGATACACAGTTCCAGAGCACAGTGTTTACAGGAACTGGAAATAGGTATTGTATGGGAAGGGAAACAACAAAAGAAGCCATACCCTATGATGTTCTTGTGGTGCTTTATACAGGCCACGAGCTCATCGTACAGCTCCTGCTCGGAGCCCTGGCCACAGAGGGCTTTGTCCCGGTCGCCGCCTCCTCCAGGGCGGCCCACGGACAGCTCCGCCTCCGCTACCGCCGCCGCCGCCCCCACGCGTTCGGCGCGCCGGCCCAGCTGTTGCAGCGAGGCGCGTAGCACGTCTATCTGGCTGCAGATGTGGATGACGAGCGACATCAGGAACGTGTCGCACGCCAGGTGCGTCATGGTGAAGATGGCGCCGCACACCACTTGCAGCGTGAACGTGAACGCGTAGGCGGGGCCAGTCTGCACCTCCCACGGGTACAGTGCTATGATCGGGTACTGCGGCAGACGAAATTCTAGTAAGCAAAGCATCTTTTAATCACTGCATAAATCACATATTTAGAGACTTGTTGAGGAAATGCTGGACTTTAAGTAAGAAATTTAGTAATTGTTAAGGCACAGAATATTAAGATATAGTAATTAGAAAAAAATGTTAAAAATCATTGACACCGTCTCAGGCAAATTGTAATCATTCCTGAGGCAGAGGCAGGAAGAGAGCCATTACGTGCCAAGTGGATCAGGTCGATGACACTATCTGCCGAATAAGGAATAAGCATACGGCAGAGGTAACGAACCAGTATATTCGCTACCTAGTGAGACATATTGCGACAAACTGTATCTGTTTCATTAGAGGGCTTAACGAGGAGCCAACAGAATAGTTTACAGCTTATTAAGGGATTGTAGTGGAATAAGGTGGAGCATTTGGTGATCACGAACGAGCTTTGCGTCATGGCTTCACGCTAGCTCCATTTAAATATCCCAGCTCTCCATCTTTGTCTTGAGTTGGCATGGACGGCATTCACAGTAATAGCATTCGATTCCACCATTACGATACTGTAGTGAATCTATGTGCTAGATGCTCCAGCACAGCCTATGAATTAACCGATGTACTCCACATGATGGCCTTCACCGATTGTTGTTCACTGGCTACCACCCACTGATAAAAAATCTTACTGTCTTCCGACAACACCACATCACAGAGTGAAGCCAGCAACAGTGCCCCTTGGGATATATATTTCTCTTCAACACACAGGCGCCTTCGGACGCTGAAACCTGCAGGCGGTAGGGAGGAGATCAACCGGACACACGACTACCGATACCAGGTACATGGCGGATGGGTCATCAAGAGTCATCACAGAATCTGGCAAGAGACCAAGTACATCTCACAGTCAGCACGCGAACCACTCCGCCCCGAACAGCCGCCTCCCCAGTCGTCGATAGCCGGCGCTCCGATAGGGTCACCTCCTGGACTTGCAAAGACTGAGCTGGTTCGACGGACGTCAGCTAGAATCCCACACACAGCTGAATTACGAACAGCTCAGGCTACTGCAGAAGGAGGATGGTTTGTGAACATTGTGAATAAATAACTAAGCATAAATAACATTTTACGGGCGTTGATCCTTCACAGGTTCCGAACAAATGGTTCAAATGGCTCTGAGCACTATGGGACTCAACTGCTGTGGTCATCAGTCCCCTAGAACTTAGAGCTACTTAAACCTAACTAACCTAAGGACATCACACACATCCATGCCCGAGGCAGGATTCGAACCTGCGACCGCAGCAGTCGCACGGTTCCGGACTGCGCGCCTAGAACCGCGAGACCACCGCGGCCGGCACAGGTTCCGAACAGCTATCCTGAATTCACACAGCGGTGTCTCCGCTCGGTCCTTTCTATCATTTACTGAGAGACGGAGACACACACACACACACACACACACACACACACACACACACACACACACACACACACAAACGCACACACCTCGCACGACATATAACTATGCGCCCACCGTTGATTCTTGTCGTTACAAAGCTATGTGCCAACTTCCGCTATACAGGTTTTATCTAATTATGTACAATTGCCTATGTACTTGGTGATTTGGTCAACGAAGTTGTCATAATCGCCTGTATTTTAGCTTCGGTGACTTCCATCTTCTTCCTCTCATGTGGCAGTTATGTTGTTTCGTTGTATGTTTCTTGCCCCTCATGTAAGGTATATTTTGTCCTTCTTTTACGTTATGACTGTTCAGGGCCTTTGTGGTCGATTTATTTCCACGCTCTTTCGTCCCATATCGTGTTGTAAAGTCCTCGTGTGTGTGCTCTAGTAGTCCGGCCAATGTGAGAAGTATGCAGTGAATTACGACGTGTTCTGTAGAACTTCTCTCCCCACAAGTACAGTCTTTTGGTATAATTGCGTTGGTTCAGGACTGTGTCAAGCCAGGAAGTGGACCATGCTTCTGCTTCGGTCGATATACCTCATTCCTCACCATTCTCTGATTTTGGGTGGTGAGGTATAAAATCTCTGGCCCTTATCCCTGCTACCCCATTCCTATTTCCAACTAACCAAACGTCAGCTCTTTAAGTGGCGTTTGTCTCAACATTTCTTCGCCTGTTGTAGTTATGGTGCTCTGTCTTCCATACTAAGTGAGTACTCTGCGACACAATATCTGATGGTGCAGTCTATCGAATAGATCCACAAAACGTCGCACAGAAGTGGTCAGAAAAGTCCCCGATAGCGTGAGTAGCATTCTTCCTTGCCCTATTAGTAGCAAAATTGAGGCAGTGCGACCATGTGCTGACCGAAAAGCATACGATCGACTCAAACTGCACGCAGTGATACAGGCGTACATACATGTGATAATGTAAAGTGTTCATCATATGCCATGGTTGTTCGGCGTTTCCGGAAACTATTGGTTTATGGTTACGAAAGACTAGTCGTTTTTCAGTGTATGAGCCAAGGTATCGTTTTGCTATATTGTATGTTATCGGTGTCTGCGTTGATAATAAGGCTCCATGGCAGTTTGCTTTTCTCCATTATGTAAACTCTTTTGTTGCCAGCTATGTCCAATTCATTGGTTTTACACCAACTGTCGATAAGTTTTATCACTTTGTTTCATTTACCTTTTAGGTTCCCTCGAGTCGCCCGATGCTATCGCCAGTAAATCGTCGGTATAAGCAACGATTGCGTTGCTGTGTTCGATTCTTTCTATCAATTGTAGTAGACGTCCGAAAGCAAAAACCCCAATAATTACCCTACAGATCCCTTAATTTTCTTCACAACTTTGGCATTCCTCACATGACGCTGTGCCATTCTCTCTTTACAATAGTGAAGGAGACATAAGAAACGCCGAAGTTGCCTCAAAGTCAGTTGGACGTGCGAGAATCGCAGGCTACCATTGATTGTCAGCTTCACATGCGATATTAAACAGGTTTGCGACAAAGTATTTCCGTACCCAGTTTAGAACTAAGTAAAGAGGACGCTTGATTGCATAATTTACTGACCTTTTTTCTTGTTTTACCTAAAGCTAAATTGATGTTTACATAGGCCCCTTTGTCTCCTGGGTGCCTGTAGACAAATGCACGGCAGAGCCTCCTGGACCTTAGCTAATATATTCAGTATATATATTTTTCTATATGACATTCGGTGTGAAGGATCCTTACCTGTCAGTTTGTATGTTAACAGTTTTCAAAATCGCAGGTATTTTACCAAACAGCAAAGCCTCGTTTAACACATCTGTAAGAAATCGGGATATATGTGGGGCAATTTGTTGTACTACTTCTGCAGGGACGCCATCAGGACGTGGGGCTTTTCTCCTATACAACTTTGCAATCCTCAGAGCGACCTCCTCTTGCAAGAAAGAAAAAAATGACGGTGTCTGATGTTTATTTCGTTCCATTTCCTTCTTCAGTTGTGCTTCTGTATGGTTATCTGTATGCGTGTCATCTGGGAAGAGTTTGTGCAACAGATATTGTGCTGTGCCTCTCCAAAAATGGCCGGCCGGGGTGGCCGAGCGGTTCTAGGCGCTTCAGTCTGGAACCGCGCGACCGCTACGGTCGCAGGTTCTAATCCTGCCTCGGGCATGGATGTGTGTGATGTCCTTAGGTTAGTTAGGTTTAAGTAGTTCTAAGTTCTAGGGGACTGTGACCTCAGATGTTAAGTCCCATAGTGCTCAGAGCCATTTGAACCATTTGAACCTCTCCAAAAATGAATCGCAACGTGTGATAGTCTCATTGCGGGAAAACTTTGTTGGGTCTTCACTTTCTCTGTTATTCTATACGGTACCCCACCTGTGTCGTCTTAGAGTAGCCTTTCTAAGGAGTTGTCTCAGTGTCGTCGTCTAGGCAGTAGAAGTAGTACTTCGAATATGAATATAGTTTTTCTATATACACTATGTGATAAAAAGTATCCTGACACCCGAAAAGCACACGGTTTTTATATCAGGTGCATTGAGCTGCGACCTACTGCCAGGTACTCCATATCAGCGACCACAATAGTCATTAGACATAGTGAGAGAACAGAATTGGGGATTCCGTGGAACTCACGGACTTTGAACGTGGTCAGGTGATTCGGGTCATTTGTGTCACACGTCTGTACGTGAAATTTCCACACTCCTAAACATTCCTAGGTTCACTGTTTCCGATCCGATAGTGAAGTGTAAACGTGAAGGGACACGTACAGTACAAAAGCTTACAGGCCGACCTCGTCTGCTGACTGACAGAGACCGCCGACAGTTGAAGAGGGTCGTAATGTGTAATAGGCAGACATTTATCCACACCATCACACAGGATTCCAAACTGCATCAGGATCCACTGAAAGTACTATGATAGTTAGGCGGGAGTTGAAAAATCTTGGATGTCGTGGTCGAGCGGCTGCACATAAGCCAGACATCACGCCGGTAAATGTCAAACGACGCCTCGCTTGGTATAAGGAGCTTAAACATTGGACGATTGAACAGTGGAAAAATGTTGTGTGCGGTGATGAATCACGGTACACAATGTGGCGATCCGATGGCAGGGTGTGAGTATGGTGAATGCCCGGTGAACGTAATCTGCCAGCGTGTGTAGTGCCAACAGTAAAATTCGGAGGCGGTGGTGTTATGGTGTGGTCGTGTTCTTCATGGAGGGGGTTTGCACCCCATGTTGTTTTGCGTTGCACTATCAATCGATCTCGAGTCACTGTAATTGACAACTGTTGTGCTCCTTGTGTGGCCTTCTCCCTTCAGTAATATGAGGGAGGCTGAGACTCTTTGCTTAATACGTAGGTTTGGTTCAAATGGTTCAAATGGCTCCGAGCACTATGGGACTCAACATCTGTGGTCATAAGTCCCCTAGAACTTAGAACTACTTAAACCTAACTAACCTAAGGACATCACACACATCCATGCCCGAGGCAGGATTCGAACCTGCGACCGTAGCGGTCACGCGGTTCCAGACTGTAGTGCCTAGAACAGCTCGGCCACGGCTGCCGAATATGGAGAACAGGAACAACGAATTGTCTAACACTTCTCTGGCGAACACCAAATTTATTTCTGTTTTACTCGATGACTTTCCGTCAATCATTACGAACTGTGACCTTTACAACAGGACTTTATGACAGGAATGAACTGAGACTATTGTACATTTAAGCAGAAGTGACTTATGAGAAAAGGTGTCAAAAGCTTACTGGAAATATAAAAACATAGTATAAATTTGACGCCCCCTGTCGATAGCACTCATTACTTCCTGAGAAAAGTGAACTAATGTATTGCACAAGAACGATATTTCCTAAATCTGTGTTGGCTATTTGTCAATAAATCGTCTTCTTCAAAGTGATTCATAATGTTCGAACACAGTATATGTTGCAAAATCCTAAGCGAATCGACCTTGTTGATATGGTTCTGAAATTCTGCCGATTATTCCTGTTTCTTTTCTTGGGTATTGGTGTGACTTGTGTAAATTTCGAATCTTTCGTGAAGGATCTTTCTAAGACCGAACAGTTGTATATGACTGCTAAGTATGAAGTTATTGTTTCAGCATACTACGATAGGGACCTAAATGGTATACAATCTGGAACGGAATCTTTGCCTTTCTTAAGTGTTTTAAGCTGCTTCGTTACACTAATGATATCTGCTTCTAAGTTACCCATGTTGGCAGTTGTCCTTGACCGTTTTTAATAACTATGGTTGTAGTGGCATTGTCATCCATAACATCGAAATAGTTACCGAACAGCGAGCGTATTGAGGTATTGATTGCCACTGGTGTACTTTACATTCGACCAGAAACTCTTAGTGTTTTCTGCGAGAGTTCGAGACAGTTTCATTGTGAAAAATATTAAAAGCATCTCGCACTGAAGTTCGCTCTAAATTGTTTTCGCTTCTGTAAAACTTCACCTATCTAGGGTCTATTGATTCCTTTTAAATTAGGCATGCTTTCTTATTATCTTCTGCAATAGTGTTCTGATCTGTTTTGTGCACCATGAGGGATCAGTATTATCTCTGATTAATTCATTTGGTATACATCTCACAACTGCTTTCGATACTATTTCTTTGAATGTAATCCACATCTGATGAGACTGGAAGGAGTGGAGACTGTCTCTTAGGAAGATGTCAAGTGAATTTTTATCTGCTTTTTTAAATGGACATATTTTGCTGCGGCGTTGACAAGGAGTTAAAAAAATATCTAGGAACCCACCTCCGTGGCGTGACAGTAATATTTTGATAATCTTTCCCCCTCTCTTGGTTTGCCTATTTCGCTTCTACCGAATGACTATTGCTCGACAACAGCAGCGTTAGGAATTTTATCCAACAACCCGTCTTCAGCTTGAGAGGGGAAAATCATCTTTTATACCCAACGATGATGGCCCACGAAAGATAGATGGAGAAATGTTATCCAATAATCCCACTTCTTCAGCAAAAGATCGAAAAAATTACCTTTTATAAGTGAAAGTGATGGTCTTTTTGATAGTGTTCAGATGACCATTAACACCACAAGTTCCTGATGAAGATCCCAGCGTACCGGTCGAATGGCCGATCGAGTAAAACGAATTGAAAATGCCGCGGCCTATGATCCTGGAAGAGGTTTCCTTCAATGAGATCACCCACGAAAACCTGTAGACTTGCATAGGAGGCTTTGTTTGTGATTTAGTTGCCTGTAGCTTAACGAAGAGCTAACGTGAACTACAATATAGGTACTAAAAAAACAATTTTTGTCTGTACACCGAATATATTCGAGCTTGCTTCTGCAGAGGAAAGAGAGAGAGAAAGAGAGAGAGAGACAGCATTTAAAGAATACTGTTACGTCGATTCGGATGTTCAGTATGTAGGAAATAAATAGGAAGGAAAAACGTTAGTACTGCATAAAACATTCCGAGAAGAAATAGGGATCATGAGACAGAACGGGAAACGAATGTGTTTATTCGTAATTATAAACATCTTAATTTTCAACATGCACTTCACACAACACACTTCTAATCATGGACGCGACAAATCTATTCGTTTCTCAATCATAACTACATATTAGGTAAATGCATCGAATTCTTACACATTACATTACTAGCACTAGCTGTGACGAATAATCGGATGATATATACTTGGTAGTTTTCTACAAGAATGTCCCGCCAGAAGTGTATATACAATTAGCAGACGGGGAACTTAAGGTATCTGTGACACACAAAATTTTGTGCAATGATTTTACATTTTCTAGCTGTTATGGTGTTGTATAGTTATGAGACTCTAACTGTGCAGACAGAGGAAAGAGAAAGACTGGACTGTTTTGGGATATCTTTACGAGCGTTCCTGAAAAGGACATTGACTGATAAGATTGCAAATAACTAAGTCGTTAAAAGACTAGTGACAGACTATGTTCTGGACACCATTGTAAAAGCAAGAGTTTCCTAATTTTGACATGTATTGAGACATAAGGGGCTCTTAAAATTCTCAGGAGAGACATATGACCATCTATACTATTATAGAAAGACAACTCGTTGTTTAACGTTGTTATCAAAAATAACGAAAAGTACTTGACCGATTGACCTCTTATGTTTACACGATACTGCAATGTACCTACATTTGAACAAACATAGGCTATAATTTTTAATATATAATATAAATGTATAAATAATTTATAATGGGGAAACGTTGCTACCACAAATCTTGAAAAGGTCTTGAGCGATATACATCAAGTTTTTGCAGGGTACTCTATTATAATTCATAAAAATTTTGGCAATATAATTTCAAAACAACAACATACAAGTTTTATCTTAAAACCTACTGCGGAAAGAAGTTACTGTGCTATGAACATGTGCGGGTTCGTTTCATTTCTCGCAGCCAGATTGAACTAAAAGAGCAGAGCAGTTAAACCACTAAACAAATACTTTGTTCCATACATATGCTTTCTCATTACATACTTTTAATCGTTTACACGAAACGCTTTTCAGAGAAAAGAGGAAAGCTGTATTTATGCCATATTGGCATATTATTAGAATACTACCACAGAATCTGAATTTTCAACAACAGCAAACAAGGCTCAGGGTCAGAGAGGGGCAGTAGATGGAAAGAGGAGGGGGGGGGAGGAGAAACTGGACGTAGAGAATGGGCTGGTGGAGATAAAGAGAGAGGAAGGAAGGAGGAGATCGACAGAGATGGTTGGCAGGAAAACATGCAAAGAGAGACGGAGCAGTATGAGGAGGTGGACAAAGAGGGACAGTGGACACAAGGAGAGAGGAGGAGATATGGACGTACATCAAATTCCGATACATATTTAGCAATTGTGAAGCATTACGGAGTTCGATAGTGGGAATATAAGTGCAGGATCACCTTTACTGAAAACCATAAATCAAACTGCAAGACACACTGAAGCGCCAAAGAAACTTGTATAGGCATGCATATTCCAATACAGAGATATGTAAACAGGCAGAATGCGGTGCTGCTGTCGGTAACGCCTATATAAGACAACAAGTGTCTGGCGCAGTCGTTAGCTCGGTTACTGCAGGTTATTAATATTTAAGTGAGTTTTAACGTTGTGTTATAGTCGGCGCGCGAACGATGGGACAGAGCATATATGGGGTATCGATGAAGTGGTGATTTTCCCGTACGATCGTTCCACGAGTGTGCCGTGAATATCGGGAATCCTGTAAAACCAAAACTCTCTGAAATTACTGCGGCGGGAAAAAGATCCTATAAGAACGGGACCAACGACCACTGAAGAGAATAGTTTAACGTGACAGAAGAGCAACCCTTCCGAAACTTGCTGCAGATCACAGTGCTTGGCCCTCATCAAGTGTTCGCGTGCGAACCATTTAACAAAACAGCATCGATATGGGCTGTGGGAGTCGAAGGCCCACTCGTGAATCCTTGATACCTGCACGACACAAGGCTTTCGGCCTCGCCTGGACTCGTCGACATCGACATTAGACAGTTGATGACTGGAAACGTGTTGCCTAGTCGGACGAGTCTCGTTTCAAATTGTATCGAGTGGATGGACGTGTACGGGTATGGGGACAATCTCATGAGTCCATGGACCCTGCGTGTCTGCTGGTGACTGTTGAAGCTGGCGGACTCCCTGCAATGGTGTGCGGAGTGTGCAGTTGGAGTGATATGGAACCCCTGATACGTCTAGATACGACTCTGAAAGGTGACACGTACGTAAGCATCCTGTCTGATCACCTGCATCCATTCATGTCCAATGTGCGTCCCGACGGACATGGGCAGTTCCATCAGGACGATGCGACACCCTATACCTCCTGAACTGCTGCACAGTGGTTCCGGAAACACTCTTCTGAGTTTAAACATTCCGCTGGCCACCAAACGCACCGGACATGAACATTATTGAGTATATCTGGGATGCCTTGCAAACGTAATGTTAAGAAGACATCTGCATCGGCTTGTACCCTTACTGATTTATGGAAAGCTCGGCAGGATTAATGGTGTCAGTTCCCCCCAGCACAACGTCAGATATTATTCGAGTCCATGTCACGTCGTGCTGCGACGTTTCTGCGTGCCCGCGGGGACCTTACACTATATTAAACTGGTGCACCAATTTCTTTGGCTCTTCAGTGTATGAAAGCTGCAGCTCCTACTCGGAAACGAAATAGAGTACAGAAAGACATGAAGAGTGAAGTTCTGCTGTCAACCAGTCATGGGACTGAGAAAGAAGAAGAAGATGCCTATTTACTTTTCTAAACATTCTGCATGGTGTCTGTTTGTTCTATATCGTGTCTCCCTACCACTTTCGCCCAACGACGCTCTGAGTGTGTTTTTTAGGGAATTGACTAGTTTGAACCTGGGACCTGTTGCTGGTAAGGAGACGCCAGACCACACATGACACGTAGAATTCAGAAGAGTTCAGTGAGACTAGCGATGATATAACCAAATACTTAATGATTTCAGCGTCAGCTCCCTGTAAAAGAATCTTAATACTAACTAAATTTAGTGGAAGGGGTTCAAGGCTTTCCTATTTTTAGTTATCTGGTAAAATAACGTCGAAAAAGCAGTTAAGTTTACCATTCGAAATTTTATTCTACTCACTAAATATTGTTTATAAATTGCACTATTGATAAAAGGAAATGTTTTAATACAGGATGATAAAAACCAACTGCGTTCAACAAAAATGTGAACGAATATTCCCTGAATGGGTATCCAAGCTCTACAATTGATCGAAGGATGACCTATGCCATATCACATCTATAATCTAGGTTTAAATTAAATTTCACAAAAAAGAAAACTATCAAAATGGTCTACAGTGACCCTCAATTATCTTTAATTACTTATCTAACTTGTCGTAAATTACAGTGGCTGATGTGGCTTCTCAATAACTATATAACAGAAAAATCATCGCGTTTCAGATTTTTACTTCAAGTGGCAAATGTGAACACCATGAGCTTTAATTGATGATCGACACTAGTATTACGCAAAAAGGGGGTGTAACAGATGAGACTTCTGCAGTTCTGAGTGAAGCTTTATGCGCTGTTATGCGGCATCGCGTGTGTTCATTACCTTGTCGGTATTCGTCAGGGGGTGGCGGACAGCACAGCTCCGCTCACCTCGCTGTCTCGGGAGGAACTCTCGTCCAAACTTCTCCTTACTACAATTTACCGAAGTTGGTTTAAAAAAAACTATCTGGCTGTGTTTTCATCCGACCAATCAGGGTCTCAATGTTAACGTTAAGCTCCGCCTACAAAAATTCTGTCTACCCAATGAGAAACGTTATACTTATCGTGGTGGGGCAATGTTTTCAAAGTTTGCAACATAACAGAGACGCGAAAAAGTCTCACGCAAAAACTTACAGCTGGTGTGGTCCTTTTAGCGTTATCGTAAGATCTATACTGTTCTTCTGGAGGGCTCTAGCTTTTAACATGGGCTGGGTGGTGGTCCTAACGTAACAGAGAGGCGAAAAAGTCTCACGCTAAAAGTTGCGGGTGGTGTAGCTCTTTTTGTGTTATCGTAAGATCTATACTGTTCTTTTGGAGGGCTCTAGCTTTTAACATGGGCTCGAGGGGTGGTCCTGACGTGACAGAGACGCAAAAAAGTCTCACGCTGAAACTTGCGGGTTGTGTGGTCCTAGCGGTTAGCTGGCGATGTGGGTGTCCGTCCATCCCTTATCGTAGGGCCTTCCAGCTTAACACGGTTCTGCTCTCGGCTTCTGTTCTCGTTTCTCCCCTCCGAACTGCGTCGTCTCACGGTGGGAATGTATGACATGCATTTAGGCATTCTTGTGTTAGTCTGTGGTATTCCATTTGCTCACTCGTTACTCGTATTACTTTGGTTAATTTAATGTCACAATTTATTCGGAGCTCTGTGACATACTACTAGATTTGCTTAACATGTCAGGGTTTTCATGGAAGGTGTAGGATTTGCCTGACCCCTTTTATATCACCACCCTTCGAAATTAATATTTGCACTGAATTTAAGCAATGCTTGAATCGTAGTCTAAGTTAGTCAAAAATTATCGCTTTATCTAAATTTAGTTGCCTACTGTTCAGCCACATTATTCTGGTTCTATGGTAGTTTGTATTACTAATTTATATTTTTATATTCTTCCAAATTAATCTCTAAAATGAGAAGAGAAGAATATTTTAATGTTATTATTAATTTTTAATTGTTGTCTTTCTTTTTTTTAGTGTGAAGTTTGTTTTTTAAGAAAATTGTTATCGAAAGTGAGGAGTCTTTCACATCGAGTTTCTTAGAAATATATTTTTTTTATAAATGTCGTAATTAAGTAAAATCTATTCCCAACACAATTTCTAAATATCATGCACAAGTAAAATGTTTTTGTTTCTAGACACTCATTTCAACATTGTTACACTAACAAATAAGAATTATTTCCAAGAACTGCTTTGACAAAGAAATATACGTACACAAGAATTGAGATATTATCCTAACAAATGGTACAAATGTTAAAAAAAGGGAAAACGTCCCACAAGATACTTTTTTATTCTTTGTTTTTATAAGAAGAAAATAACTAAAATATAGTTAATCTTTTATTTTTATGAGGAGAAAATAAGTACCATATAGTTTTAGTGTTTATTACGCATTACTTTTGTTCTTTATATACTGTCCATTTCAGAACTAATGACTTATTTTTATCGATAGTCTATCTTTTACTAAGTCCATAGTCAATGACTGTTATTTTGTAGTTTATTAGCGATCTGGTGTGCTTAACTTATTTAGTTTTCCACACGTTTCTTTTGCACAATTCCTACATCACATAATTTGATTTCACACATTCACACAATCCTATAAATATTTCAGCATGAGGTTGGCGAATGTTTTTGCACGAAGGTGGTGGACTTGATCAAGATTGATGTGGGCACATATTTGATGTACAGCTTCGTTCGTCATTCCTTGTTGGCTTTGCAAGTGTGTATTGCTGTTGTGGAGGTCCCATAATGGAATGGAGCTGTGGGTGCAGAATCTCGTGGTTTACTGGCTTTGTATGCGTGAAAGTCATTGTTATGTGTCGCTGAAAGCGGTCGATTTTCGTTGTAATACTTCGCAGACGACTAGTTTACAATAGGATAGGGATTTGGGAAGGTATGTCGTCTATTCTTCACCCATCTTCTTTCTTGGACTCAATCTTGCGAATCTTTAACTTCTGTTCTTGATGGTTTTTCTCTGCTTCTTACTTGCTTCTTGGTTCTTCTCTGGGCAGGATATGGAAATATTCATTGATAACTAGTCGCTTTGAGGTTTTCCTCTTAGTAACACTTTGATAAGTTGTTTGGGCATGTCATTTCTACTTTGTGGACGTTTTCTTCAGTTTCGTGCATCAGCGTGCTGTTTAATACCGGTAGCGTGACTTTCACACATATTTTTTTGCCAGTGGTGGCTTGCCCAAGCGGTCTTCTCGTCGGGCCGTTTTTTTTTGCTCGCTCTGTTCATTTGGGGCGCTCCGGGGTTTACGAGCGGTGAAAGTCCAGTGTTTGTTTGTCAGTCCCTGCACCGGTCCCTTCCGGCGTTCGGCGTCCCATCACATCTCTGCAGGGTTCCGTGTTCTGTCCCAGCAGATATACAGCCCACTTCAGCCCCTTCTGTTGGTCTCGCTGTCCTTTCCCTTCTCTCGACGCTTCTGCCTTGTAGGAATTGTGTCTTGCTAATTACGTCCTTTTCTTTCTTGATACTTCTCGCGTTGCAATTTGTGGGTCGTTGCATCTGGTCTTTGTTGGAGATTTTACAATGGTTCTTACCAAAAGTTTAACTTATTATCATCTAACATATGTCTAGTACCTACATTGTTTTCCACCTTTTTAAAAGCTTTACAAATTTCGGCGCTCTTTCCATGTTACAATTCTAAGATATTTCGAGTTTTAACTTCTACAAAAATCCTAAAATTCGTTTTTTATTTTTGTGTAGTGTCGTGGTGAATTGCATTTTAGTATTTCATGCTGTTAGACTATCTACGTTTTATTCCTTCACCTTCATCTATGGTACTTTTGGTGTTATTTTTGTTTTTGTTTTTATTGAAACTACTTTTTTTCCCACCTCCCTCTCTCTTCATTCTTCTTTCTCCTGACGATCTTATCTGCAATATAATCTTGAAATATTGTGCTGATTATTTACCAGTAATAAAATTAATCTTCAAACTTTTTGATATGGCTCACATGGTGAAGTCCTAAAGTTTTGCCTGTTTTTGGGTTCATTAGTTCCACAGCATTATCATGAGCAATTCGGCTAATTATGACAGGTCCTTTGTATGCAGTGTAAAACTTATGTATTTTGTGTTTCTGTTTGCTGGAGAGATGGTGTGTTTTTACAAATACTTTATGGCCTACTGAGAATGTTCTTTTAATTGCTGTTCTATCTCCTCTTTCTTTTCTTTTAATAGCTGCCTTTCTGATGTTGGAGAATGCTGTTGCTATGACTTGTTTGTGCTGTCTACATAGTACAATAGGAAATCTAACATTTTCTCTGGTTATGTTTGGGGGTTCAATATTTTTAAGTACAGTAACTGGAGGTAGTAGTGTAGTGCTATGTGGCATTTCATTTATTACTTCTTGAAAATCTTTAAGGTATATATCACAAGTGTTGTGTCTTTTGCCTGCATATAATCGGCATAAAGTGCCTATGTCATTCATAGATCGTTCAGCTGGATTTACGCTAGGTTTGTACTTAGATATGTAGATGTGTTTTATTTTGTGTTGTTTTACTTCAAACTTGTACTGAAAGAGTTTAATACTGCCAAAAATACCTCTGCTTTACCTCATAAAATACCCTCTAATTCTTTTTTACTGTGTTCCGAAATACCTTGAACTTCTTGCAATTTTTCGTCGATTTCTTTATGGACTTCTAACATGAGTTGAGGCGATTCCCCCTTTTGTGCATACCATTCTAATTCTTCGTCCTCTTTACCTCGCATCATTCTTAATTCTTTGTATATAACTGGTATTTCTTCTAATTTTAGCTTTTGCTCAAAGAGAAGTGTGACATTCCCGAATGTTACGCTACCGTTCCCCATATCTATTATTGCTCGTCTCTCATTTTAAAAAATCTGCACCTATAATCAAATCTACAGTTAATTTAGGTATAACCACGAAGTTGGCTTCGATCGTTTCACCTTGGCACGAAATAGTTAACCTTGTTTGTCTCGTAACTTCCGCAGCATTGTTTCTAATAGGACCTCATATTTTAATCTTACGTGTTTTCAGAACTGGCAATTCCTCATTGGCATTACACTGCATGAATAAATTTTCTGAGATCGCAGTCAGTTCACTTCCGCTATCAATTACAATATTGACTGGGATATGCTTTACCATGGCCTTCACAATTGGTTGAATTTGAAAGGGTTGGTTCTGTTCTTCTTCTTCTTGCATCAACGAATCCTCCACTGAATCATACATGAGTCTTTTTAGAAATGTCCCTTGTCAGTTCGAACTTTCTGTAGGATAAGCTTCTACTGCTACTTCTCTCTCTTTTATTTCCTCTTCTCTATTTCTTCCTTCATTTACGATATCTTCAACATCCTCTGCTTTTTCCTCATTCTCGTCTATCTGCTACTTCTTCGTCGCTACTTCCACATAATCGCATCTAAATGCTCTAATTATCGCTTCATAACTTCGTTCATTATACACGTTGGTATGTGTGCCCACTAGTACCTTATTTTCAACTTCTGTCGACTGCGCATTATCCTCATTGAATTCGGTTTCCCTGGTTTCCATCTCAAATAGCTCTGCAATACTCATTACTTCGCCATTTCCTCCTACATTCGTTGTGCATGCCTCTGGTAATTCATCTTCCTCGTCAGTATTCTCCCAATTAATTTCGTCCCAACACGATATTGTTATTTTCTTGTCTTCGTTTTCATCTGGTCCCGGCGGGATTTGTTTCTTCCTTCTTCTCTTCTCGTGATAAGATTTTTACTCCTCTGTTCAAGATGCCGCAATTGTCCTGGGTCGGTGCGTCATTCTCTTTGGCATTGGCACTTATCTGTCAATTCGAACGTTTATCGAGGTTTGCTGGTCTTACCTCCATCTCCTCCATCTGTATTCTCTTTTCTTGTTCAGCTTGTTGATAGTGGTTTCTTTGTTGATAAGTTGTCGGTCTATTGGTTCTCCAGTACCCGTTCCGGTTGTCGTTATTACCTCTGTAATAGTTGTTGCCGTTCCTGGGTGAATTATAGTTATTGCCATATTTTCTTCTAAATCCATAACCGGTTCTTTGTTGAAATCTATAGTCGTTTCTTGGTGCGAAGTTATCACATGCTTCGTAATTATTGTTTCTTCGTACTGTGTCTTGTGGATTCCACTGCTTTTTGCTTTCGTTTTCACGTGCGCTTCGTCTTTTTCTTGCGTCATCTTCCGAAAATATGAACTCTAGTTTCCTTAGAATACCTTTAAATGCTTCGACGTCATTGCCTCCGCCACCTACTAATGATTGCTGGTATTTCAATAGTAGCTTCATCGCGCATAATTTAATCATCTCTCCGACACTGTATGGTACACCTAAGCATTGATTATTCTTTGCCATTAATTCGAAAAATTTCACGGGGCTCTTCTCTCCTGAATTTTCAAAATATGGGTTCTGTAATAACTCGTACTTCACTCTGTTCTGGGCTTCGATGGACCAATTTCGTGAGAGAAACTTCTCTCTGAAATCTTCGTACGGTCGGCATGTCGCTGAAACATTCTGCTTGGTTTCTGCGACTGTTCCTGACATGTGTGCACATATAAAGTCTAATTTGTGTGCTAGCGTCCAGTGTTCTGGTAATCCTACTCGGAGCTGATCAATAAAAGTTCGTGAATGTAATGAGTTTCCTTCTCGAAAGTGTTGAAATTTTCTGACTGTGAGGAAATGATCGTTGTCGTACTTTGTCATAGTTCCATATGAAATTCGCGATTCTTCGCCACTTTTGTTTCAGATTATTTCTCCCGTCGTTCTTTCCGGTTGTGGTAGATCCATTGGATATCGTCCACTGTAACTTTCGCCTACCCTTGCGTAGTATCGTTGGAGTGGTACGCAATAATTTTCTTCCATCGGTTGTGAACGTGTAGCTGAATGCATTGCACTGTACTCTTCGCGACCTGGCTTTCAATTATCAGGCATTGGTTCGGTATCTTGTTTGGCTAACCTTGCTGCTTCATTGCACGATCCAAACAGTCTTGAAACATACATTTATGGTTCCGCTTGTGTTTGTGAAGACGTTTGTTCATCAAGAATTTCGAAACGTGTTCGTTGCTGTGCAGGCTGTCTGATTTTACGTATGTTACTTTCCGCCTGTGATTGGAATCGTAAATGTGTAATATCTTCGTTAATTGTTTGTTTTTCCGGTGCTGTTACAGATACGTATGTGGTTGCAGACTCTGTGCTTGTTCGATCCTGTTCACTACGCTCTTCAATGGTTTGCAACAACTCTGTACGCAATTTCTGAAATTGTCACTTCGTTTTTGCGCTTCTATTTTGACTATGCGGTTATCATATCTTTTCAGCGCTGCTTTCCTGATAGGTTTGTGTAACACACTGTTTTCAAAAATTTCACGCGCTGTACCTGCTGCTTGTCTAGTAATTTCGTTTATCTGTTTCTCTAGTTTCTTGACTTCTCCCTGTGTGTTGTTACGTAATGTTTTGATCTCGTCCTGAATGTCATTACGCAATGTTTGTACGTCCGCTTGTACCTTGTCAATGTCGGTTCTCAATTGATTGTGACTTGTTTTGCCTCGTCTTCAATATAACTTAGGTGTAACTGATTTTTTTTTGTTTTGTTTCATTAATCTCACGCATTTGTCTCGTGGTTTCTGCAATTTGTTTCGTCGTTTCTGAATTTTGTTTCGTCATTTCTCCATTCTGAATTTTAATTTGTTTCGCAATTTCTTTATTTTGTCTTGGTTTCCGTCATTATTTGTAATATTTCTGCCAGATTGGTGGGTCCTATTGCGTTTTCTTCCGACGTCCTACGCTCTGTGTTTTCGCCCGAGTGTTGGTTCGCAACCGATTGCATTGAACTGTGCTGTGACACGTTTCTGCTCGCATTCCTTTTACTCTGTGGTGAGGGAGCTCTGATTACTTGTACTATGGGTTCTACGTATTCAAGACGCAAGTTAGAATCCTCATTGACTGTCTCTCTACTTTCCTGCTCCTCTCTCGTATGCTGACTTATGTTTCCTATGCCTTGACGTACATTATCCTCGTTATGGTGCTTTATATGTCCTATTTCTCGCGATACTGCATCGTCTGTTGTACTGTCCTCTACTCTCTGTCCAGCTTCATGCTGGGTCTCTACCTCAATTCGGTCAAGGTCTCGATCTGCCATTGCTAATCTTTCCGAATCCCTTATTTTCTGTTTTAAAACAAATCACGCGCCCTACTTCGCGTCAACATGCGCTCATACGATCTCACGCATTTCATAAACTTTTTGTTCACACGACTTGACAAACCTTTCACCTAGTTGTTGGGTCAGAACCAACTTGTCAACGATGTATCCGCCACCTGTGCGCTTGCATTGGAGAGAAAACTTAATTCTAACAATTTTTAAAATCCATAACTTAATTATGCTATTGTCTCTGCCAGACTCACTTTTTCTTGAATACTTTTACTATCTATGGCTGCAGCTACTGTTTTCGACTATTTATAAAGTTAGAAAAAAATTTTTTTTTATTACGAAAATTTTTCAACAGGATATTTTTCTGACCTAGCTAGGCATGTGGTCGACCTACAATCATGGTATTTTACCATCCTGGCAGGGTCGCCATTTTCTAAACATTCTGCATGGTGTCTGTTTGTTCTATATCGTGTCTCCCTACCACTTTCGTGCAACGACGCTCTGAGTGTGTTTTTTAGGGAATTGACTAGTTTGAACCTGGGACCTGTTGCTGGTAAGGAGACGCCAGACCACACACGACATGTAGAATTCAGAAGAGTTCAATGAGACTAGCGATGATATAACCAAATAATTAATGATTTCAGCATCAGCTCCACTACACTCCATGTAAAAGAAACTTAATACTAACTAAATTTAGTGGAAGGGGTTCAAGGCTTTCCTATTTTTAGTTATCTGGTAAAATAACGTCGAAAAAGCAGTTAAGTTTACCATTGGAAATTTTATTCTACTCACAAAATATTGTTTATAAATTGCACTATTGATAAAATGAAATGCTTTAATACGGGATGGTAAAAACCAACTGCGTTCACCAAAAATGTGAACGAATATTCCCTGAATGGGTATCCAAGTTCTACAATGGATCGAAGGATGACCTATGCCATATCACATCTATAATCTAGGTTTAAATTAAGTTTCACAAAAGAGAAAACTATCAAAATGGTCTACAGTGACCCTCAGTTATCTTCTTTACTTATCTAACTTGTCGTAAATTACAGTGGCTGATGTGGCTTCTCAATAACTATATAACAGAAAAATCATCGCGTTTCAGATTTTTACTTCAAGTGGCAAATGTGAACACCATGAGCTTTAATTGATGATCGACACTAGTATTACGCAAAAAGGGGGTGTAACAGATGAGACTTCTGCGGTTCTGAGTGAAGCTTTATGCGCTGTTATGCGGCATCGCGTGTGTTCATTACCTTGTCGGTGTTCGTCAGGGGGTGGCGGGCAGCACAGCTCCGCTCACCTCGCTGTCTCGGGAGGAACTCTCGTCCAAACTTCTCCTTACTACAATTTACCGAAGTTGGTTTAAAAAAAACTATCTGGCTGTGTTTTCATCCGACCAATCAGGGTCTCAATGTTAACGTTAAGCTCCGCCTACAAAAATTCTGTCTACCCAATGAGAAACGTTATACTTATCGTGGTGGGGCAATGTTTTCAAAGTTTGCAACATAACAGAGACGCGAAAAAGTCTCACGCAAAAACTTACAGCTGGTGTGGTCCTTTTAGCGTTATCGTAAGATCTATACTGTTCTTCTGGAGGGCTCTAGCTTTTAACATGGGCTGGGTGGTGGTCCTAACGTAACAGAGAGGCGATAAAGTCTCACGCTAAAAGTTGCGGGTGGTGTAGCTCTTTTTGTGTTATCGTAAGATCTATACTGTTCTTCTGGAGGGCTCTAGCTTTTAACATGGGCTCGGGGGGTGGTCCTGACGTGACAGAGACGCAAAAAAGTCTCACGCTAAAACTTGCGGGTGGTGTGGTCCTAGCGGTTAGCTGGCGATGTGGGTGTCCGTCCATCCCTTATCGTAGGGCCTTCCAGCTTAACACGGTTCTGCTCTCGGCTTCTGTTCTCGTTTCTCCCCTCGGAACTGCGTCGTCTCACGGTGGGAATGTATGACATGCATTTAGGCATTCTTGTGTTAGTCTGTGGTATTCCATTTGCTCACTCGTTACTCGTATTACTTTGGTTAATTTAATGTCACAATTTATTCGGAGCTCTGTGACATACTACTGGATTTGCTTAACATGTCAGGGTTTTCATGGAAGGTGTAGGATTTGCCTGACCCCTTTTATATCACCACCCTTCGAAATTAATATTTGCACTGAATTTAAGCAATGCTTGAATCGTTGTCTAAGTTAGTCAAAAATTATCGCTTTATCTAAATTTAGTTGCCTACTGTTCAGCCACATTATTCTGGTTCCATGGTAGTTTGTATTACTAATTTATATTTTTATATTCTTCCAAATTAATCTCAAAAATGAGAAGAGAGGAATATTTTAATGTTATTATTAATTTTTAATTGTTGTCTTTCTTTTTTTAAGTGTGAAGTTTGTTTTTTAAGAAAATTGTTATCGAAAGTGAGGAGTCTTTCACATCGAGTTTCTTAGAAATATATTTTTTTTATAAATGTAGTAATTAAGTAAAATCTATTCCCAACACAATTTCTAAATATCATGCACAAGTAAAATGTTTTTGTTTCTAGACACTCATTTCAACATTGTTACACTAACAAATAAGAATTATTTCCAAGAACTGCTTTGACAAAGAAATATACGTACACAAGAATTGAGATATTATCCTAACAAATGGTACAAATGTTAAAAAAAGGGAAAACGTCCCACAAGATACTTTTTTATTCTTTGTTTTTATAAGAAGAAAATAACTAAAATATAGTTAATCTTTTATTTTTATGAGGAGAAAATAAGTACCATATAGTTTTAGTGTTTATTACGCATTACTTTTGTTCTTTATATACTGTCCATTTCAGAACTAATGACTTATTTTTATCGATAGTCTATTTTTTACTAAGTCCATAGTCAATGACTGTTATTTTGTAGTTTATTAGCGGTCTGGTGTGCTTAACTTATTTAGTTTTCCACACGTTTCTTTTGCACAATTCCTACATCACATAATTTGATTTCACACATTCACACAATCCTATAAATATTTCAGCATGAGGTTGGCGAATGTTTTTGCACGAAGGTGGTGGACTTGATCAAGATTGATGTGGGCACATATTTGATGTACAGCTTCGTTCGTCATTCCTTGTTGGCTTTGCAAGTGTGTATTGCTGTTGTGGAGGTCCCATAATGGAATGGAGCTGTGAGTGCAGAATCTCGTGGTTTACTGGCTTTGTATGCGTGAAAGTCATTGTTATGTGTCGCTGAAAGCGGTCGATTTTCATTGTAATACTTCGCAGACGACTATTTTACAATAGGATAGGGATTTGGAAAGGTATGTCGTCTATTCTTCACCCATCTTCTTTCTTGGACTCAATCTTGCGAATCTTTAACTTCTGTTCTTGATGGTTTTTCTCTGCTTCTTACTTGCTTCTTGGTTCTTCTCTGGGCAGGATATGGAAATATTCATTGATAACTAGTCGCTTTGAGGTTTTCCTCTTAGTAACACTTTGATAAGTTGTTTGGGCATGTCATTTCTACTTTGTGGACGTTTTCTTCAGTTTCGTGCATCAGCGTGCTGTTTAATAGCGGTAGCGTGACTTTCACACATATTTTTTTGCCAGTGGTGGCTTGCCCAAGCGGTCTTCTCGTCGGGCCGTTTTTTTTTGCTCGCTCTGTTCATTTGGGGCGCTCCGAGGTTTACGAGCGGTGAAAGTCCAGTGTTTGTTTGTCAGTCCCTGCACCGGTCCCTTCCGGCGTTCGGGGTCCCATCACATCTCTGCAGGGTTCCGTGTTCTGTCCCAGCAGATATACAGCCCACTTCAGCCCCTTCTGTTGGTCTCGCTGTCCTTTCCCTTCTCTCGACGCTTCTGCCTTGTAGGAATTGTGTCATGCTAATTACGTCCTTTTCTTTCTTGATACTTCTCGCGTTGCAATTTGTGGGTCGTTGCATCTGGTCTTTGTTGGAGATTTTACAATGGTTCTTACCAAAAGTTTAACTTATTATCATCTAACATATGTCTAGTACCTACATTGTTTTCCACCTTTTTAAAAGCTTTACAAATTTCGGCGCTCTTTCCATGTTACAATTCTAAGATATTTCGAGTTTTAACTTCTACAAAAATCCTAAAATTCGTTTTTTATTTTTGTGTAGTGTCGTGGTGAATTGCATTTTAGTATTTCATGCTGTTAGACTATCTACGTTTTATTCCTTCACCTTCATCTATGGTACTTTTGGTGTTATTTTTGTTTTTGTTTTTATTGAAACTACTTTTTTTTCCCACCTCCCTCTCTCTTCATTCTTCTTTCTCCTGACGATCTTATCTGCAACATAATCTTGAAATATTGTGCTGATTATTTACCAGTAATAAAATTAATCTTCAAACTTTTTGATATGGCTCACATGGTGAAGTCCTAAAGTTTTGCCTGTTTTTGGGTTCATTAGTTCCACAGCATTATCATGAGCAATTCGGCTAATTATGACAGGTCCTTTGTATGCAGTGTAAAACTTATGTATTTTGTGTTTCTGTTTGCTGGAGAGATGGTGTGTTTTTACAAATACTTTATGGCCTACTGAGAATGTTCTTTTAATTGCTGTTCTATCTCCTCTTTCTTTTCTTTTAATAGCTGCCTTTCTGATGTTGGAGAATGCTGTTGCTATGACTTGTTTGTGCTGTCTACATGGTACAATAGGAAATCTAACATTTTCTCTGGTTATGTTTGGGGGTTCAATATTTTTAAGTACAGTAACTGGAGGTAGTAGTGTAGTGCTATGTGGCATTTCATTTATTACTTCTTGAAAATCTTTAAGGTATATATCACAAGTGTTGTGTCTTTTGCCTGCATATAATCGGCATAAAGTGCCTATGTCATTCATAGATAGTTCAGCTGGATTTACGCTAGGTTTGTACTTAGATATGTAGATGTGTTTTATTTTGTGTTGTTTTACTTCAAACTTGTACTGAAAGTGTTTAATACTGCCAAAAATACCTCTGCTTTACCTCATAAAATACCCTCTAATTCTTTTTTACTGTGTTCCGAAATACCTTGAACTTCTTGCAATTTTTCGTCGATTTCTTTATGGACTTCTAACATGAGTTGAGGCGATTCCCCCTTTTGTGCATACCATTCTAATTCTTCGTCCTCTTTACCTCGCATCATTCTTAATTCTTTGTATATAACTGGTATTTCTTCTAATTTTAGCTTTTGCTCAAAGAGAAGTGTGACATTCCCGAATGTTACGCTACCGTTCCCCATATCTATTATTGCTCGTCTCTCATTTTAAAAAATCTGCACCTATAATCAAATCTACAGTTAATTTAGGTATAACCACGAAGTTGGCTTCGATCGTTTCACCTTGGCACGAAAGAGTTAACCTTGTTTGTCTCGTAACTTCCGCAGCATTGTTTCTAATAGGACCTCATATTTTAATCTTACGTGTTTTCAGAACTGGCAATTCCTCATTGGCATTACACTGCATGAATAAATTTTCTGAGATCGCAGTCAGTTCACTTCCGCTATCAATTACAATATTGACGGGATATGCTTTACCATGGCCTTCACAATTGGTTGAATTTGAAAGGGTTGGTTCTGTTCTTCTTCTTCTTGCATCAACGAATCCTCCACTGAATCATACATGAGTCTTTTTAGAAATGTCCCTTGTCAGTTCGAACTTTCTGTAGGATAAGCTTCTACTGCTACTTCTCTCTCTTTTATTTCCTCTTCTCTATTTCTTCCTTCATTTACGATATCTTCAACATCCTCTGCTTTTTCCTCATTCTCGTCTATCTGCTACTTCTTCGTCGCTACTTCCACATAATCGCATCTAAATGCTCTAATTATCGCTTCATAACTTCGTTCATTATACACGTTGGTATGTGTGCCCACTAGTACCTTATTTTCAACTTCTGTCGACTGCGCATTATCCTCATTGAATTCGGTTTCCCTGGTTTCCATCTCAAATAGCTCTGCAATACTCATTACTTCGCCATTTCCTCCTACATTCGTTGTGCATGCCTCTGGTAATTCATCTTCCTCGTCAGTATTCTCCCAATTAATTTCGTCCCAACACGATATTGTTATTTTCTTGTCTTCGTTTTCATCTGGTCCCGGCGGGATTTGTTTCTTCCTTCTTCTCTTCTCGTGATAAGATTTTTACTTCTCTGTTGAAGATGCCGCAATTGTCCTGGGTCGGTGCGTCTTTCTCTTTGTCATTGGCACTTATCTGTCAATTCGAACGTTTATCGAGGTTTGCTGGTCTTACATCCATATCCTCCATCTGTATTCTCTTTTCTTGTTCAGCTTGTTGATAGTGGTTTCTTTGTTGATAATTTGTCGGTCTATTGGTTCTCCAGTACCCGTTCCGGTTGTCGTTATTACCTCTGTAATAGTTGTTGCCGTTCCTGGGTGAATTATAGTTATTGCCATATTTTCTTCTAAATCCATAACCGGTTCTTTGTTGAAATCTATAGTCGTTTCTTGGTGCGAAGTTATCACATGCTTCGTAATTATTGTTTCTTCGTACTGTGTCTTGTGGATTCCACTGCTTTTTGCTTTCGTTTTCACGTGCGCTTCGTCTTTTTCTTGCGTCATCTTCCGAAAATATGAACTCTAGTTTCCTTAGAATACCTTTAAATGCTTCGACGTCATTGCCTCCGCCACCTACTAATGATTGCTGGTATTTCAATAGTAGCTTCATCGCGCATAATTTAATCATCTCTCCGACACTGTATGGTACACCTAAGCATTGATTTTTCTGTGCCATTAATTCGAAAAATTTCACGGGGCTCTTCTCTCCTGAATTTTCAAAATATGGGTTCTGTAATAACTCGTACTTCACTCTGTTCTGGGCTTCGATGGACCAATTTCGTGAGAGAAACTTCTCTCTGAAATCTTCGTACGGTCGGCATGTCGCTGAAACATTCTGCTTGGTTTCTGCGACTGTTCCTGACATGTGTGCACATATAAAGTCTAATTTGTGTGCTAGCGTCCAGTGTTCTGGTAATCCTACTCGGAGCTGATCAATAAAAGTTCGTGAATGTAATGAGTTTCCTTCTTGAAAGTGTTGAAATTTTCTGACTGTGAGGAAATGATCTGTTGTCGTACTTTGTCATAGTTCCATATGAAATTCGCGATTCTTCGCCACTTTTGTTTCAGATTATTTCTCCCGTCGTTCTTTCCGGTTGTGGTAGATCCATTGGATATCGTCCACTGTAACTTTCGCCTACCCTTGCGTAGTATCGTTGGAGTGGTACGCAATAATTTTCTTCCATCGGTTGTGAACGTGTAGCTGAATGCATTGCACTGTACTCTTCGCGACCTGGCTTTCAATTATCAGGCATTGGTTCGGTATCTTGTTTGGCTAACCTTGCTGCTTCATTGCACGATCCAAACAGTCTTGAAACATACATTTATGGTTCCGCTTGTGTTTGTGAAGACGTTTGTTCATCAAGAATTTCGAAACGTGTTCGTTGCTGTGCAGGCTGTCTGATTTTACGTATGTTACTTTCCGCCTGTGATTGGAATCGTAAATGTGTAATATCTTCGTTAATTGTTTGTTTTTCCGGTGCTGTTACAGATACGTATGTGGTTGCAGACTCTGTGCTTGTTCGATCCTGTTCACTACGCTCTTCAATGGTTTGCAACAACTCTGTACGCAATTTCTGAAATTGTCACTTCGTTTTTGCGCTTCTATTTTGACTATGCGGTTATCATATCTTTTCAACGCTGCTTTCCTGATAGGTTTGTGTAACACACTGTTTTCAAAAATTTCACGCGCTGTACCTGCTGCTTGTCTAGTAATTTCGTTTATCTGTTTCTCTAGTTTCTTGACTTCTCCCTGGGTGTTGTTACGTAATGTTTTGATCTCGTCCTGAATGTCATTACGCAATGTTTGTACGTCCGCTTGTACCTTGTCAATGTCGGTTTTCTATTGATTGTGACTTGTTTTGCCTCGTCTTCAATATAACTTAGGTGTAACTGATTTTTTTTTGTTTTGTTTCATTAATCTCACGCATTTGTCTCGTGGTTTCTGCAATTTGTTTCGTCGTTTCTGAATTTTGTTTCGTCATTTCTCCATTCTGAATTTTAATTTGTTTCGCAATTTCTTTATTTTGTCTTGGTTTCCGTCATTATTTGTAATATTTCTGCCAGATTGGTGGGTCCTATTGCGTTTTCTTCCGACGTCCTACGCTCTGTGTTTTCGCCCGAGTGTTGGTTCGCAACCGATTGCATTGAACTGTGCTGTGACACGTTTCTGCTCGCATTCCTTTTACTCTGTGGTGAGGGAGCTCTGATTACTTGTACTATGGGTTCTACGTATTCAAGACGCAAGTTAGAATCCTCATTGACTGTCTCTCTACTTTCCTGCTCCTCTCTCGTATGCTGACTTATGTTTCCTATGCCTTGACGTACATTATCCTCGTTATGGTGCTTTATATGTCCTATTTCTCGCGATACTGCATCGTCTGTTGTACTGTCCTCTACTCTCTGTCCAGCTTCATGCTGGGTCTCTACCTCAATTCGGTCAAGGTCTCGATCTGCCATTGCTAATCTTTCCGAATCCCTTATTTTCTGTTTTAAAACAAATCACGCGCCCTACTTCGCGTCAACATGCGCTCATACGATCTCACGCATTTCATAAACTTTTTGTTCACACGACTTGACAAACCTTTCACCTAGTTGTTGGGTCAGAACCAACTTGTCAACGATGTATCCGCCACCTGTGCGCTTGCATTGGAGAGGAAACTTAATTCTAACAATTTTTAAAATCCATAACTTAATTATGCTATTGTCTCTGCCAGACTCACTTTTTCTTGAATACTTTTACTATCTATGGCTGCAGCTACTGTTTTCGACTATTTATAAAGTTAGAAAAAAATTTTTTTTTTATTACGAAAATTTTTCAACAGGATATTTTTCTGACCTAGCTAGGCATTTGGTCGACCTACAATCATGGTATTTTACCATCCTGGCAGGGTCGCCATTTTCTAAACATTCTGCATGGTGTCTGTTTGTTCTATATCGTGTCTCCCTACCACTTTCGTGCAACGACGCTCTGAGTGTGTTTTTTAGGGAATTGACTAGTTTGAACCTGGGACCTGTTGCTGGTAAGGAGACGCCAGACCACACACGACATGTAGAATTCAGAAGAGTTCAATGAGACTAGCGATGATATAACCAAATAATTAATGATTTCAGCATCAGCTCCACTACACTCCATGTAAAAGAAACTTAATACTAACTAAATTTAGTGGAAGGGGTTCAAGGCTTTCCTATTTTTAGTTATCTGGTAAAATAACGTCGAAAAAGCAGTTAAGTTTACCATTGGAAATTTTATTCTACTCACAAAACATTGTTTATAAATTGCACTATTGATAAAATGAAATGCTTTAATACGGGATGGTAAAAACCAACTGCGTTCACCAAAAATGTGAACGAATATTCCCTGAATGGGTATCCAAGTTCTACAATGGATCGAAGGATGACCTATGCCATATCACATCTATAATCTAGGTTTAAATTAAGTTTCACAAAAGAGAAAACTATCAAAATGGTCTACAGTGACCCTCGGTTATCTTTTTTACTTACCTAACTTGTCGTAAATTACAGTGGCTGATGTGGCTTCTCAATAACTATATAACAGAAAAATCATCGCGTTTCAGATTTTTACTTCAAGTGGCAAATGCGAACACCATGAGCTTTAATTGACGATCGACACTAGTATTACGCAAAAAGGGGGTGTAACAGATGAGACTTCTGCAGTTCTGAGTGAAGCTTTATGCGCTGTTATGCGGCATCGCGTGTGTTCATTACCTTGTCGGTGTTCATCAGGGGGCGCCAGGCAGCACAGCTCCTATCACCTCGCTGTCTCGGGAGGGACTCTCGTCCTAACTTCTCTTTACTACAATTTACCGAAGTTGGTTTAAAAAAACTATCTGGATGTGTTTTCATCCGACCAATCAGGGTCTCAATGTTAACGTTAAGCTCCGCCTACAAAAATTCTGTCTACCCAATGAGAAATGTTATACTTTTCGTGGTGAGGCAATGTTTTCAAAGTTTGCAACATAACAGAGACGCGAAAAAGTCTCACTCTAAAACTCGCAGCGTTATCGTAAGATCTGTACTGTTCTTCTGTAGGGCTCTAGGTTTTAACATGGGGTGGGGGGTGGTCCTAACGTAACAGAGAGGCGAAAAAGTCTCACGCTAAAAGTTGCGGGGGGTGTAGCTCTTTTTGTGTTATCGTAAGATCTATACTGTTCTTCTGGAGGGCTCTAGCTTTTAACATGGGCTGGGGCGGTGGGGGGTTGTCCTGACGTGACAGAGACGCGAAAAAGTCTCACGCTAAAACTTGCGGGTGGTGTGGTCCTAGGGGTTAGCTGGCGACGTGGGTGTCCGTCCGTCCCTTATCGTAGGGCCCTCCAGCTTAACATGGTTCTGCTCTCGGCTTCTGTTCTCGTTTCTCCCCTCGGAAATGCGTCTGTCTCACGGTGGGAAGGTATGACATGCCTTTAGGCATTCTTGTGTTAGTCTGTTGTATTCCAATTGCTCACTCGTTACTCGTATTACTTTGGTTAATTTAATGTCACGATTTATTCGGAGTTATGTGACATACTACTGGGTTTGCTTATCAAGTCAGGGTTTTCATGGAAGGTGTTGGATTTGCCTGGAACCTTACACTTTCTAAAGAAGGAGAAAGGAAAGTCAGCCTGTTTACAATAATTTAATATAAAACTGTCACGAGTTATTTTAGACGACTATTAATAAGTGATATGGCTGATGCTACTTGGCTGTGGAGACATGATATCGAGCTGCTCGCATACTTTACATGCGCATTTTTTGCAATTCCGAAATGACCCTCATGAGCTCGACGAAAATCCACCGTAAAAGTATAGCGGAGATGGCACCTGTAGAAGTAGTTTTTACTGAAGTATGAAATATACGTTTCCTTGCCTGTGAGAATATGGCGTCGCTGTTATTGTAGCGGCCTTCCGGCGACTGCTGCATGAAGTTGAGGAGCGGCAGAGAGTCCCAGATAAAGGCCACAATAGCGTAGTCGACGCAGAGCACCAGAGTGAGTAGGCGGGCGTGTCTCGCCGCTCCGGAGTAGATGCGCTCCTCCCATTCGTTCTGTCAACACAAAGAGCTGTTTTTGTCATATGAAAATAGTTCTGCGCCTTTTTCTTCCATTCACAGCGATATTTTAGCGCCTTGTGGCCAAAAGTGGAACTAATTTTTTTTAGCGTAAATCGTTTCCGTACTAAATAACATACACACTGGTCATCCGCCAGTATTTGCACATTAATTATAAACGCCCTGTATATGATACTAGCCACTCTCTGAAAGGCATATAATAGGACTTAGGGGTGATATACGTAGATACGAAAGGAAAGAAACTCGACCTGCTTGAGGAACTTTAAACAGTATCCACCGGGCTAACTTTGAAAATGTATTAGGTATACAAACTGACGAAAACGGTACTGCCACCTTCAGTGGCTTTTTATATCTTTCTCAGGTTGGCGTTAGTACGACAAAGTGAACGATTTCGCATGGATAGCCATCGTTATGGTGGGAGCTTTGGAATGTTGTGGAACAGCAGACGGCTCAGCGCAGTCTGCACCGCTCTGCACTCATGTTTACGAAGCTGTGGTGCGCGGAGAGACAGCTGAAGAGCCTGGTGTTCAAATGTGTGTAAATCTCTTAGGGACCAAACTACTGAGGTCATCGGTCCCTAGAATTACACACTACTTAAACTACCTTATACTGAGAAAAACGCTCACACCCATGCCCGAGGGAGAACTCGATCCTTCGGCGGGAGGGGCCTCGCATTGCGCGACATGACGCCCTAGGCCGCGCGGCCGCTTCACTAGGCTGCGCCTGGTATCTACCGCCTTATGGAAGAAAAGCCATAGATGAGCGGAGCACAGTACCTGATGTTGCCATTTTCATATTTTGATCTCGAGAGTTTTTGGAAGTGCATTACGTGTAGCATTGACTTTGACAGACGAATGATGTGAACCTGGCTCTCTGAATTCGTAACTGTGGATTATCTTCCCGTTATCACTGGTTGTAGTCTGAAATATTTGTTTATTTATATTTATTTACTTACGTAACCTGATACGATTAGAACCGTCAGACGACCTCTTACATCGGATCATGGTTTCACGTTTACAGTACCTTTTTTGCATCATAGTTCTATAACAATTTGGCTTTGACAAATATTATTAAATGATCTGAATGTCAGAAATGGCAGTATCAGTAAATAATACTGACTATTAACTAATAAAGTTAACAATCGCAGCAATTGTACTACTCCATTCGTGGCCAATAGTAGTTGTAATAATAAGAATAATAATTATAATAATAATAATTAAAAAATGACAGGAATAGCACTAATGGTACTGGAGAGATCAAAAGAATTTATAGGTGTAAGAAACAAATTTGTTCTGATACAGTGAGTCGTGGGGAAAGGAAATTTAAGAAAACAGCATGGGCTGAGAATGAAAGGAAATGAGGAAGTTCGGGTTGGAAAGAGGGATGTACAAGGGTAACGCGTTCGTACCGGAAGAATGGTAATCGTTATTACTGCTTTGGTAGATATGTCATTAACTGTTTTCTGAAGCTGGAGATCATATTCAGCTGTCTAATATAATACTGGAGACTGTGCCCGGGTCGGGTTCCTTCTAATGAGAAAGACTTCTAGAAAGTAGATGAACGATGGAATGGGACATAAAGATTTTGGTGTGATGAGATAGGTTGTTTTTGCCATTTAATTCAGACAAGAGCGTAAAAGTCCAGAACGGATATGAGGGACCGTATTAATCGATAAGACAGTAGAGAAGACAGAGGGTATGGAAACCTCTGCGCTTGTCTACACACAGCTAGGATTGCAGTGCTTATGATGGTGAAATATGATCAAATGGTCGAATATCACAGACAGAAGGAACATAGGCAATCATAACCAGTTCCACCCACCGTGAGATTCCTTGCAAAATGCCTTGTACGATATGGTTCAAATGGCTCTGAGCACTATGGGACTTAGCTTATGAGGTCATCAGTCCCCTAGAACTAAATTACTAACTAACCTAACCTAACTAACCTATCACACACATCCATGCCCGAGGCAGGATTCGAAACTGTGACTGTAGCGGTCGCGCGGTTCCAGACTGTAGCGCCTAGAACCGCTCTGCCACCCTGGCCGGCGCCTTGTACGATATCATCGCTGTAATCAATAACTGGAAGGTTAAGTATTTGTACAAGTCTCTTTTTCACTTCAAGAGGGAAGAGCTTTTTATACTTGTATAGGACGTAGAGAGATGCTAATGGCTTCTTGAACATTGCAGTTTCGTGCTCAGTCCAATTTACATTTTCATCTATTATGACTCCCAGGCTCTTTTCTCAAAGCGATAACTGGGTATGTTTTTCCATTTTAGGGTTAAAGATGGTAGAGGTTCCAGATATTTCGGGCTAATGAGCCTAGAATCACCAGCCAGTAACGCTTGAGTTTTGGATACGTTTAGTTTTAACCCTGTGTCATGCGCCCATTTTGATAATGCACACAACTCGGCACTGATGTTCTCGATTACTGTCTTGAGGATTACTGGTTTTGCACTTAGGTACAACTGGAGGTCATCAGCATGCAAGTGGATACGGGTGACACATCTTTTATGTACAATGAAAAGAGTGTAGGTCCTAACAGCTAACCCAGGGGGACACCTCATATCAACAGGGCCCATTGAGACTTTATGGTGCCGGACTGCTGGCGATATGTCAGGTGTGAGCGAAGCGATTGTACTGCACCTGGCGGGAAATTTAGGAAGCTAAGTTTCGCAAAGAAGTGTCGAGGTCGACGGCAGCGTCAAACGCTTCGCTGTAGTCTATGAAGGACATGATATTTGCCTCTTGTGCATCCATAGCAAGTTTCGAGTTATCTGTTAGCGTCATTAAGGCAGATGTTGTGCTGTAATGTTTACGGAATCATGACTGGTATTGGTCTAGTAGGTTGTTTGCACTCTGGAAATTTGTTAGCTGGTCATGGAATATGTTCAAAGCCTAAGACGGCGAAAGGAGAATGCAAGTAGGTAGGTAATCGGAGGGCGCTGAGGCAGCGTCCTGTTTAGGTAGTAGCTTAACTAGCCCTTTTTTCCAGGCCCCAGAAAAACACTTGTTGTTAAGGAGTAGACGGAGACGTTTGTTATAGTGGTCAGTAGCGCGTCAGTAATACGCTTCATCATTTGGATGCTGATCTGATATGCGTGACAGCTTTTTGACGGTGTTACAAGTCACACACATAAGATAGAATTTTTGTGGCTACAGCTGTTTACCCCCATGAAGTAATGAAAGAGTTTCTGTTCCATATGTGATTAAACTGTAATTGCAGGGAATATGAAGTATCGATTCAGTTGTACAGCTGGGACAATGGGACCAGCTGCAGCTTTTACTTTACCGATACCAAGAGCACGCAGGTTTGTCCGGAGGACAATTTTGTCGGTTAATGTATGGACCTGACTGGGTGTTACATTTCACACAGATTGATCAGTTCTGCTCCGCTTCTCCTTGCACTTATATGATTTTCACGTGCGGGCCCGATATATAGTGTCTCTGGGATTCATGAGCTGTTTTAGATCTTCATTTAGTCGAAGTGCACGTTTCCATTTACGGTGATTAGGATGGCACTACCCGACATAGATAAAATGTTTTATTTGAATTTTTATTGTTAAAACAGTCGCAGTTTCCTTAAAGAAACAGTGCAACATATGGCTGAGTAGGTTTGTTAGGAAATCTATGTACATTTTCGTATGTGTACAAAAAGTGGAATAGAAGATATTCTCCAAACTATTTTGTTTTTCCGTCTCAGTTGCAAGACCAGATAAACCGATAAGTTTCCAGTCTCGGTATGTAGTCTTTTGCGATACATTTGTGGGTCATTCTAGAGATAACGTCATGAAAATTATTTCATGGACGCAAATGTCAGCTGCAGATATTAGATACGAATTACTCTGTTTGGAGATTTGTTAAAAATATATCTATGACAGTGTGATATGAGTTCAAATGATGGATAGGAACAGGCTGAAGTTGACATCAGTTTGAAGAAGAAAGCATCCGCTTGAATTTCACACAGGACTGATTATTGTATAGAAAATTTTACAATGATTACCTTAACAATGGCTACCTTCGATGCTTAAAATGGAAATAAAGCAATACTAAATAAGTACGTTGCTTGATCACAGTTCTTCGCAGAAGTAGTCTGCAGTGTGCTGGCTTTTGATTTACAACTTCAGTCTCTCCACATACCTGGAAGCTCTACTTCATGACGGGGTTTATAGAACAAGGTATCTGAGTGAATGAATGTATGAATGAAAGATTGAAAGAACATCGCCTAGGACCTCGGAACTCACTTTAATACATCTCGTAATCCGTGGATAACAGCACCAGGCACTGTGCATGCAAACCTGTAATTTTCATAAGAGATACAAGTAAGAGGGCTGATCGTCCGCCTGCTTAGGTGGCTGGTTACGTTCTTACCTCCGATGCAGCGGGCCGGGTTTCGATTCCCGACCGTGTTTTGAATTTTCTACTCCCGTGGACTAGGTGTTGCGTTGTCCCCATTATCATTTCATCCTCATCACCGACACGCAAGTCACCTAATGTGGCATCAACTGAAATAAGACTTGCACTCGGCGGCCGAACTTCTCCGGATGGAGTCTCCCGACCAACAATGCCATACGTTCATTTCCGTTTCCAGAGGTCTGATCGACAGTGAAGACTGCACATTAACGAAAAGATTGAAACGATTACTACGATTGCTGTCTAACGTCGCACTTAACAGTGACTCGTGAATCATCGAGACGCTTTCATTGGGAAGATAAATTTGTGCCGCTGGTCAATCTTACTTATACTTTATGACGGCAAGATATGCTCTCCGCAGACTGAATAAAAATAATACAGCAAACATCGGGGAACTTTCCACATAACTTACTTGTGCAAAACATGGCACTGGCCACTAAGTAACTTTTATAATGGAAGCAGTGCAGCTAAATGCCCACACAAATACAAAAACAAAATGCATATTAAGAACTGATTTGCAAAACTACAGTGCCTGTCTCCAGAAAGGACTGACGAAACACACACTAATCATTAAACCAAAAATGTTTGTCTGTAACGTATATGAATCTTATAGCTAATGGTTCTTCCCCTACAAAGAATTTTATTCATCTGCCCATGGATCATGCGACAAAGTCCACTTCGAATCAAAGAAATCTCCCATCGCTTCACACATTACTCATGAATATGCCGGCCGCGGTGGTCTAGCGGTTCTAGGCGCGCAGTCCGGAACCGCGCGACTGCTACGGTCGCAGGTTCGAATCCTGCCTCGGACATGCATGTGTGTTACGTCCTTAGGTTAGTTCGGTTTCAGTAGTTCTAAGTTCTAGGGGACTGTTGGCCACAAATGTTAAGTCCCATAGTGCTCAGAGCCATTTGAACCATGAATGCAAAGAATTTTACGGCTTTACTGAATCCTAATACTTGTTCCATACTGTTATTTAGAACTATGCAATTTATTCCTACAATGAGTTCCTTTATTCAGGTGAGCTCTTCAACATCTGCAGTGGTATTTTACGTTAGCACTGTTCTAACCTACGCGAGAGTCCACAAACGTTTCGGTACTCCGACGAGGTTATACGCTGCTGCCATCGTCGTCACTGCGAAACTGATTGTCTCTCAGTAGCCGGACGCGGTGGCCGAGCGGTTCTAGGCGCTTCAGTCCGGAACCGTGTTGCTGCTACGGTCGCAGGTTCGAATCCTGCCTCGGGCATGGATATGTGTGATGTCCTTAGGTTAGTTAGGTTTAAGTAGTTCTAAGTCTAGGGGACTGATGACCTCAGACGTTAAGTCCCATAGTGCTCCGAGCCATTTGAACCATTTGTTACTCAGACAACGAACATTAGCCAAAGTGGCAAAATACACTTTTTTTTATTCGCTCGATGACTAGTTTCGGTTATTTGACGTTGCTCGTCTATAACCATCAGAAATATTCCCACCGCATAACTAAATAATATTGGAAAAATCTACATAAGTCCCTCGTCACGGGCTTTAATTTCATGTGGAACATCCAGTTTCCTTTTTGCTGTAATGTACACGAATTCTACCCGTCGTCGGATGACACAATACACTGAATCAGCGAAGCCTTATTTCAGAAGACCCAGTGTATATTTTCATTTAATATCTCGCAGTAAGAGCTAATTGGTAAATGTGAGTGAAGACTACCAACCAAGCGTTGAAACGGATAAGAAACTGGATATATATTCAAGAAAACTTGTATTTGGATTTAAGCCAGAGTATCCTGGCTTTGGTCTCCCGTTCCTTCGTTACATCTTTAGTTGTATTCAAACATGTTTCCAGCATAGTTAGCACGGACAATATCCAACTTAGTATAGGGCCGTTTCTAACGACGTAGATATAAATATAGATATAGATAATTCCAGCACAGTATCTCACTTCTGCTGTTTCCTACACACTTCTATCAGACAGGATGGCTGAGTAGTCCCCTTTCTTAAACAAGTACTCTTTTTAAATAGACTGATATGTGATATTTGCTATTCTTGGAAGGCGTAGCAACACTAGGAGAAGGTCTGCATCTGCGTATACACTCTGGAACTTTTGTGGTGTTCAGTCATTCTGGAGCAGCTGACTTTTCCCTCTCCCCTGTTTCATCAGCAAATTGCCCATACGAAGAATGCCTCGGTAAAGCTCCGTATTCTCGAACGTCTTTCATATCCTGATCGTGCTCATTTCGCTAGAAGTATGTGGAAAGAAGTAACGCGTAGCCTGACTCTTTTTAGACCGTCCGTTCTCGGAATTTCATCAGTTAACAACTACATGATGCACAATGTCTCTCTTGTAACGTCTTACACAGGAATTTGTTGAGCACGATCTTAAAGCTATCGCGCTTATAGGATCCCGTAAGAAATGGCGCCGTTCTTCTACCTTTACAACATCGCTGCTACGCTTGTTATACCGGCATGTAGTTTACATAGCGACGACAAGGTTTATTTCTGTCACAAGGCAGCCACGTTTAACACTACTGCGGTAGTAAATTTTCCAAATTTGGCCTAGACTTTCAGTAAATGTTATCCTCTGAGAGGAGTTTAGAATTTTGATCGAGTTTACCTAACGGAAAATTGGTATCAAACCTTAATTTCGTAATGATAGTTGTAGGTAGGTAGCAGAAGGAAATACTTTTGCAAGAAGTGACAATAATTGATTTCTGTTAAATGATATAGTTATACGGTCGCCAGCCTAATAATGTAAAAGCATCATTTATAAACAATCTGTTCTTACTAATTCAAACCGAACTTTCATTAAACACTGTTCTGTGAAGTGCAATGAACACACCCAAATGGACACATTACACAGCGAACAGCAGAATTTGTCACTTTAGCAGTAATGCTGTCACAATATTTGCAAATGAGCCCTTTCTCTTGTTTAATTAAATCATTACTTTTGGCTTGAACTAAAATTGTCCAAACTTGCTCTTCGTAACCCACACGAGACCAGATAGCACATGATAATAGTGAAGTACATACAGTACACACATATACTATACAATAATAATAAGAATACACAGCATACAAACCTTCTACCTTTGTTTCTCAGTAATCACTTCAAGATTCATTAACTAGAAACCTACTAATCTGATTTATCCTTTTTATTATGATGGAAAAGAGATGTGGTCCTCAAACTATCCCTTTCATTGTAACAACAAAACTATACACACTTTAAAATTATGTAGCGTTAAGGTAGAAGTGGATTAGTCTTTCATTTGAGACCATTAATTTCCTACTACTTTAACACTATTTACCCTGGCAAAACCTCTACAGATTCAGAGATTATCTACAATAAACTTTTATTTCAAATAACCTCAAGACAAAGTGTTTTGTGATACCACTTCTGAAGCAAGTAGTTTTTGGAAACCACTTTAAAGCAACTAACATTAGAACACTTTTGTTTTACAAGTAATACTCTTTCTTAAACTGATATTCAAATTCATTTTCTAGCTAAGATTCAATTTACTCAAACAGAAATAGTCTCTTTTATATGAATGAAAAAACAAGCAAATTATACCCTGCACATTAAGAGTACTGACATAACTTTGCCACACGTCAATAAATTGCACTGAAAACTGTAAGTATCTTGTATGCAAAGGACATTCTCGGATTTCATCACTTAAAGGAGAGGATCCTACTTGGATAAGTGCTTCGGATGGACACATTGTGCAAAACCATTTTAGAACGTTGGGATTATATTTTCACAGAACCAAACACAACATTACTGGTTCACACAGAAATATAGTTCTATTTCTATGTGTGACGAAGTGGTTGCGCCATCGTGGAGGTGTGCATGTGGCGGCTAGGTGGTCTTTCCATTGGCAATAATAAGCTCTATTTACCTTTTCTTGGCGTTGTTAATACCATTTTTAGAGTTTTTCCCAAATCGAGAGTACTATTTTACAGCCGCATATTAAATCCGAGGCCATTAAATTCCACTTGTATGCCTCGTTCGGCACCTGAGCTGTTTACTCGTCAGTTACTTGCTGCCCACTGACTACTGTGCTCTCTCACTTGCTCCCCAAACTGAGCGCCACATCCACCTTTTCCTATCACACCAACGCACTTCCGTTGCAGAGGTGATCTACTTTGCTTTCTGTTTATAGAATACAAAGTGCCTATTGCGGGCTTTCAACTAACTACGCACCCTCCGACTCAACGTTGAAATATTAAAAGTTTTGGCTGGTTTCGTTGTCTGTGGGCTGGGATACGTAGTTGCCGCATTACAGGCCAAATACTGCTGAGTCTACAGAATACGATAAGAATACACACATGAATCGAATGGTGGAAGGTTTCTATCACTCGGCAATTGTGAATTATGAATGTAATATACACTCCTGGAAATGGAAAAAAGAACACATTGACACCGGTGTGTCAGACCCACCATACTTGCTCCGGACACTGCGAGAGGGCTGTACAAGCAATGATCACACGCACGGCACAGCGGACACACCAGGAACCGCGGTGTTGGCCGTCGAATGGCGCTAGCTGCGCAGCATTTGTGCACCGCCGCCGTCAGTGTCAGCCAGTTTGCCGTGGCATACGGAGCTCCATCGCAGTCTTTAACACTGGTAGCATGCCGCGACAGCGTGGACGTGAACCGTATGTGCAGTTGACGGACTTTGAGCGAGGGCGTATAGTGGGCATGCGGGAGGCCGGGTGGACGTACCGCCGAATTGCTCAACACGTGGGGCGTGAGGTCTCCACAGTACATCGATGTTGTCGCCAGTGGTCGGCGGGAGGTGCACGTGCCCGTCGACCTGGGACCGGACCGCAGCGACGCACGGATGCACGCCACGACCTTAGGATCCTACGCAGTGCCGTAGGGGACCGCACCGCCACTTCCCAGCAAATTAGGGACACTGTTGCTCCTGGGGTATCGGCGAGGACCATTCGCAACCGTCTCCATGATGCTGGGCTACGGTCCCGCACACCGTTAGGCCGTCTTCCGCTCACGCCCCAACATCGTGCAGCCCGCCTCCAGTGGTGTCGCGACAGGCGTGAATGGAGGGACGAATGGAGACGTGTCGTCTTCAGCGATGAGAGTCGCTTCTGCCTTGGTGCCAATGATGGTCGTATGCGTGTTTGGCGCCGTGCAGGTGAGCGCCACAATCAGGACTGCATACGACCGAGGCACACAGGGCCAACACCCGGCATCATGGTGTGGGGAGCGATCTCCTACACTGGCCGTACACCACTGGTGATCGTCGAGGGGACACTGAATAGTGCACGGTACATCCAAACCGTCATCGAACCCATCGTTCTACCATTCCTAGACCGGCAAGGGAACTTGATGTTCCAACAGGACAATGCACGTCCGCATGTATCCCGTGCCACCCAACGTGCTCTAGAAGGTGTAAGTCAACTACCCTGGCCAGCAAGATCTCCGGATCTGTCCCCCATTGAGCATGTTTGGGACTGGATGAAGCGTCGTCTCACGCGGTCTGCACGTCCAGCACGAACGCTGGTCCAACTGAGGCGCCAGGTCGAAATGGCATGGCAAGCCGTTCCACAGGACTACATCCAGCATCTCTACGATCGTCTCCATGGGAGAATAGCAGCCTGCATTGCTGCGAAAGGTGGATATACACTGTACTAGTGCCGACATTGTGCATGCTCTGTTGCCTGTGTCTCTGTGCCTGTGGTTCTGTCAGTGTGATCATGTGATGTATCTGACCCCAGGAATGTGTCAATAAAGTTTCCCCTTCCTGGGACAATGAATTCACGGTGTTCTTATTTCAATTTCCAGGAGTGTATAAATTAATAAATGAAAGATTGCAATTAAATAAAATCTGCAGGTACTATCTTAACGATTTTAAATGATGAGTACGATAGTAGAAGTACGTTTGAAAATGCGGTATATTTCTGCAAAACACTTATTGGTGTCGATGGTCCAGCAATTAAATAATATGTAAGTTGAATAACAGGGAAACAATAGATTCCTACTGCATGTAATTATTTAGAAACAACACCAAATCTCACGAGATACTCAATTCCAAACGCACACCACGTTTTCACTGTAGAAGCCACGAAAATCTCACAAGTGCACAGGTTAGCACTACGAAATATTTCTGTATATACTCATACATTTCAAAAAATAAGACAAACATTTTGGTTTTCTTATTGCTGTTTGTATGACAATGAACAAATTTTTCAAACATGCCTAATCCTTTTTGTTAATAAAATAATGATATACATGAGTAATACTGTGCAGTAACCAGAGGCAATAAAATATTTAGTTTTAAATTTGGTGTTGCACGTTTTCCATCTAATTTAGGTTACTGCTAATGCTCCCGTGATAATGAGAGTAGTAATCCATACAAGTTATAAAAATTTATGTTTGTATGTATCTACACATTTATGATTTCGCTTGTCCTCCAAATCAACTGGACTGATGTAATCCCATTTAGATACAAGTATCACAAACAATTTAGAAAGAATCACAGGGTTGGTGGGGTGGGGCTGGGAGGAAGAATAAGCATCACCCACCTATGAAAGGGGTCGAGGTGCGGGTGGCAGAGCAGTGTAGCCAACGACTCAACAATACCTTTAGTCAATCAGAATTTGAGAATAGAAGCATTTATAAACTTGCAACAAACTTCACACATAACTGCAAATCTTGGAGAAACTTTCAATCGATGACGACAATCACAAAGTTATGAAAGGAAAAAAGTTTATTTCTCACTACATTTTCGCTTTTCATAGAATAAAAGTGCCGCATGCAGCATGGTGTTTTAATATATTAGTTCCTTATTACTAATCGTATGGTACTGAGTGTACAAGAAAATCGTATCACTGTACAACACTTAGACCAGGAGATATGACATCGTAAGAGCTGAGATGCGTGAAAGAATTATGATGTATCATGCAGCGTAACTTGCTGTGACAGTGCAAGAGAGAGAGAGAGACAGAGATAGAGACATAGATACTGTTTATTACTCTGTGGCGGCCAGCGCTCACATAATTATTCTTAGGAGATAGAGCTTTTGTTCTTCTTAAGGAAAAAAATTTTGGACAGGAGAGCCATTCTTGTGACGTAAAAATCGACGCCATTGCTAGTTTTTGATTCACATTGTAAAATATAAGTGTATATGGAAGGAAATCAGTTAATTAGAAAAATAAAATATTATTCATTTCAAGAAGGTACGTTTTATTATACACCCAGCGATATACTTCTATTGTGATTTACTAATAAACACCAGCTTGAGAACAGTTCCGACGGGAGCGTTCAGCTCTAGTGAAATAGTTCGATGTTTTCTTCGGAAAAGAAGTAACTTCATGGATGATTCAAATCCACAATAGTACCTGGACATTTCTCAGAACTGAAAGCAATCTGATTGCTATGCAACAGAGCCTCGAAGAATATTTCTTCGTACTTAGGTTACCTCTTTCTGCTCAACACGGTATCTGCAGAATCTGGAGCAGATTTCTACAACAGCGGAAGCGCGTAATCGCTATCAGTTTCACACATCGCACTGTGTACGCTGTATGCATTTACCCACAACAGTGAACATACAAAAAATTTTTTCCTTTTTTTCAAAGGACTCTTTATATATGGCGACTGTGACAGGACGTTGTTCCTGATACAACACTCATAGTGAACCTGCCATATATCTATGTTAGTAATTTAGTAATTAATGTTTCATTGCGGGTATATATGTCTAGTTTTATAGAGTAACTACATTATGGTCCTTTGTATGTTTCATGCTAACGGAACGTGCGGGAGTATCTTGTGAAGAGAACGAGTACGCCGTCCCAGCAGCCGAGCAGAAACTTCAAAAAGGCCAGAACATTTGAATTACTAGTTTCCTTGAGCATTTATGCATTGTAGTGACCTTTCATGTATTAATTTTCTAAGTATAAATAGTGTTGCTACATTACTTTTACTAGAATTCTGGTATTTCAGTAGATATAGTAAGACAATATTTTATGTGTTATCTATGTTCTGTGTTTGTGTCACATTGTAAAATGTACATTAACAGCATTAGGACATTAACGTTTTTTGCGTGTGCAAAATTTAAGTCACTTTTGTAGGACTTACTTAGAGGAAAAACTGTCAATTGCTTATTTACATGGTGATAACTAGATCTATGTTCAAAGCCAATAAGCAAGCACGCATCAAAATGCCACAAAATGAATTAAATAGTGTGAATGCATCGTCAACTAGTGCCACAGAATTTAATACCGCCGTAGTTAGCGATATGTCGGTTACGGCTGAGCAACCAGCAGTAATTAATGCGCTCACGCCGTAGACACAAACGGTTGCTAGTTCCGACATTCATATGTCGAAAGAAGTCCAGAGAAATATGCAGCAACCAACAAACAACATGAATTTCATCTCTGACACAGACGCTTGCGAAAACGAAATGAGTGTACCGAAAATTGTGTCGGTACAATCCTCATTAAGCCCAGTGCAATCGTCAATTGCTGAGAAATCCGATTTGTTATCCCAGCTGATGTCAAGTTTGACTGTCATAACACAAGGGATTAAAGCATTGGAAACCACACAATCCACGTTTGCAAACGATATGAATCTCAGATTCCAGGCATTGGAAACCACGCAATCCACGTTTGCAAATGACATGAATTGTAGATTCCAAGTATTGGAAAGTGCGCAATTTAATTTGGCTCAGGAGCAATCTAATAAACTAAAGGAAATAAATTATAAGATTACTGAAAAATTCCAGAGTTTGGAAACAAAGCAGAGTCACTTGATTGCCAGTCAGGCACAACTCATAGTTACACAAGAACAACAGTATCAGGAATTAACAAACAAATACAAAGACATCTTATGTCGTCAAGATACACTAAATCATCAAGTGCAAGAAGTTGTTCATGTTCAGAACACTACTGCGCAAGACGTGAATACAATTAAACACGATAACGAGCAAGCTGTCATTGAGCTTACTCGGAGGACAGACACTCTCGGTCTCGAAGGCGAGAAACACATAGAGAAACTTTTCAATGAACATAAGATCGCATTCTCTAAGGACATTGAAGAATGGGTGAAAGAGCAAACCGAGACAGTGCGAAATTATGTTGACAAAACCTTGAAAGAAACGGTTTCTAACGTGCAAGTTAACAACGAAGCAGCACAAGAACAATTTAAAGCAGAAGTTAAAGAGATTAAGGAGAATATAGGAAATGAATTTCCTGCTTGGAAAGCAAAGACAGAAAATACATTAAAAGCATGCCAGCAGGGTCTAGTTAACACTAGAGGGGCACATACTACTTGCAGTTTATCAAAAGCAGACATCATTCCTGATGAAACCAGTGAAACCGAATCCATGCAACAATATCCATGTATTGATGCATATTCACGTAATCAACCAGAAACAAATTATCGAGATTATCATTCATTATCATTCACCGAGAAGTAGCCGCCAGAATACACCTGTGACTATGAATGAAGAACAAAAAAATGCTTAAATATCGTCAATTCCAGATATTTATTGCCGAAAGGAAGTCGATCAATCCCGTAGTATTTATCAAGCAATTTAAAGGGATATTGCCGCGAATGTGGACTGAGCAACAAAATATGTACGTTGCAGGATTCATACATGGAGATGGATCGATGGCGTCAGAAGCATCCGATTGGTGTCAAGATTATGATAAATTTGAAATCGCTTTCTTGCACAAATACTGGAATAAGGGGGTACAAGAAAGACTACGTAAGGAAGTTTTTGACCCACAACCTTTTTCTTTCAAAAATGGATCTTTAAGAAAGTATTTCGAGAAGTATATAAATAAAAGCAAATATTGGAATGAACCAATCCCGGCGCAGGATATCATTCCAATATTAAAGGGCAAACTTCCACTTGAAGTTAACGAAAAATTTCTACATATGCCTGAACAACATGTGGAAGATTTTCTAGCCACATTGGATGCAATAGACATTCTGTTCGAAGAATCACGTGTGCGCTATAACCAACCAAGTTACCAACCTAACAAATATAATAGTAACAACAACCAGTATGGAAACAAACCTTTTCCCCACACATTTCACCAAACCCACAGGTGAATTATTTCCAGAAAAACGTGAAATTTGGTAACGAAAATCCCGACCAGTGTAATCATGACCATCAATGTGAACAAACATATAAACGGAAATGAAGGAAGAATAATAAGAAGAGGAAAGGATACTATCAAGAAGGGAATTATCAGCAAAAACGCCGATATCAGCAACCAGCCCAAGAATATCACAACCTACCACAAACTTCAGGTTGGGTACCAAATGCTAATGCAAATGAATGGAGAAATCAACCACCAATAATAACTGACGTAACGGAGCAGAAATCTACTAATAATGGACAATCGTCAAACTAAACTAGACTGTCAGAAGCCCCAACGGTGCAGTCGAGGAAGTTTTGAAGGGCGAAAATTCAAGCGTCAATTTTTTTTTCGGTACAATGATGGCAGATTATTAAAGAAGAACTTCAGCAGGATATGATGCCTTGTCAAGAGGAACATATCACTGAACCTGTTGTGAAAATTCAGGCGGCAATTGAAGGCATTACTGTGCAAGTTACTTTAGATACAGGAGTAGCATTAAATGTCGATTCTGAGAAGTTATGTCAAAGAATACTTCAGTAAGCAAATCCTCCGATTTTTCCTGTTCAGTGTTGTAGAATTGTAGGTCCTACTGGTCATACGTCTTCTCAGGTTAATGTGCAGACTCAATTCGAGTTAGATATAGGAAATGTAGCTATAAATTGCACGTTCCTTGTAATAGAAAAATTGGTTAAGGACTGTATCCTGGGTATAGATGAATTTAGAGAGAGAAATTGGCATATCGACTTTTCTGTAGGCCGTGCCAGTTTTACAATAATGGATCAGAAACATCAAGTGAATCTTCTCAGGGAATATAGTACCCATGGAAAGTATTGTCAGGGACAAAAGCTGCAAATAAAGTGGAAACATAGCAACCCTCCACGGTATTACCAAATTAATTACTTGCAACCAGTTTTAAACCCTGAAGATATGGTATATGAAAAGATGCAAGAACCTGAATATTTGCAACAACACCAAAGAAAGCAATTATATGATCTTCTACAGGAATATCATGTAGTCTTTCTAGAAAGACCTGGTGTAAACAAGGGATACACATGCCATTTAGATGTGATACCACGCCAAGTTTTCTGCCGTATTTTTTATCCAGTACCGTGGCGCCAACGAAAGGCAGTTGATGGGGAAATCCACGAGATGCTTGACTGGGATCTGATCGAACCTTCGACGAGTCCATACTGTAGTCCGCTTCATGTTGTCTCGAAAAAGGGAGGAAAAGTTCGTCTCATGCTAGACGCACGGCAGATAAATAAGATTATCATGCCCGTGCGAACTCATCCGGAAAATGTCGATGAACTAATTCAAAAGTTCGAGGGGATAAAATACTTAACAAATATTGATCTGAGAAGTTCATTTTGGCAGGTCGCTGTAGACGAACCATCAAAAAAGTACACCGCGTTTGTACATCCAGGTAGAAGCTATCAATTTAAGGTTTTACCTTTCGGGATAAACGTGAGCTCAGGAGTTTTTATATATGCCCTAGATTACGCATTGGGACCTGCACTTCGAAGCAATTTAACTTTGTTTGTGGACGACATGCTCATAGCTACGACCACATGGAAGGAGCACGTTGATATATTGAGAAGAGTGTTAGAACGTTTCAAGGAAGCAGGCATAACCGCAAATCTGCAAAAGTCCCATTTTGCTCGAGATAAAATCAAATTTTTGGGTCATCTTATAAATGGAAAAGGCATCTTACCGGACGCCGAGAAACTAAAGGCAATCAAAAACTTTGCAGTTCCAACAACAAAAAGGCAATTAAAGGGCTTCCTCGGAATTGTCTCTTTTTTCAGGCGTTTCATTCACGACCACTCTATTAATGCAGAACCGTTGTACAGCTTGTTGCGCAAAAATACTCCATGGGTGTGGACGCAACAATGTCAGAATGCATTTGAAGCAATAAAACATGCCTTAGTCAATTCACAAATATTATATCATCCAGATATGCGCCAAGAATTCGGTTTAATGGCAGATGCTTCGGAAACAGGAATAGGTTCATGCCGCTTCCGAGTAAAGATGGTAGATAGAAAATCAACTTTCTGTCCAATAGCTTTTGCTAGCCGACTCTTAACTGCTTGTGAAAGAACATATACGACTACCGAAAGGGAAGCATTGGCCGTAATCTGGTCATTTAAGAAATTTTACTATTACTTATATGGAGCGAAGACAACAGTATACTGTGACCACAAAGCGTTAAGTTTTTTGCAAACATGTAAATTATTACATCCAAGATTAGCAAGTTGGACGCTCTCACTCCAAGAGTTTCTATTTGAAATTAAATACATAAGCGGACATGATAATTTCATCGCCGATGCACTGTCTAGAATGCCAGATGGAGATTTGTCAACTATCAACATCACGGACAATCCGTCCGAATTTAATGTTCTTATAATGACTGATAGAATATATGGGAAACATTTTCTTGACATGTGTGAGAACATGGTAAGACTACAGAATGAAGATTCTCGTTGGCATTCAATAAAGGAAACTTCAGCAAAGCCTGGAAACGATGATCTGAAGAGATTGTACAAAGTTGAGGACGACGTCTTATTTTTCAAAGGGCATCTTGTTTCAGATAATTGGAAGGTGTGTATTCCCGAGAAGAATGAGAATGACTTAATTTTGCACACGCATATCACTTGGGGACATTTTGGAGTATTAAAGTGTGCTCGGAAGATTCAAGCATATTGCTACTTCCCAAATATTTGCAGGAAAGTACACAGAGAGTTAAGGAAATGTAAAATTTGTCAGCTAGCCAAACCAGGATATTTTTGTGTGAAAGATTTCCTACATCCTATTATACCCACTAAACCGCTGTCAATCATTTCGGTCGACCTCTGTGGTCCTCTACCATCATCAAGGGGAGGATGCAAATATATTGTAGCTTTTCGTGATATATTCACTAAGTATGTCAAACTTTATCCATTAAAATCAGCTACTGCTGCATCTGTACCCAATAAGCTGGTCAAGGATTATATAGTCAAGGTAGGAAACCAGAGGCTATTCTCTCTGACAATGGGTCAATGTTCACTGGATTTCGTTGGAGGCAAACATTAACCAGTTGTGGTATAAAACAAATTCTAACATCAGTGTACCACCCTTGGGCGAATCCCGTGGAACGAATTTTTCGTGAATTAAACCGGTTCATGAGAACATATTGCCACAACCAGGAACCCAAATGGATCGATTATCTTCACGATTTTCAGGAAATTGTAAACAATATGCCACATACTACGACAGAATACACCCCATACGAACTGATGTTTGGAGAAAAGGAACAGAATGACTGGATTCGACCAATTCCTAAAATAGCTATTAACAAAATAGACCCACAAAATAAAGTACGACATTCTTTACTCAATATAATGGACAAGGCAAGAAAAAGGAATAAATATTTCGACAATCGACTTAGAAAAATAAAAACATATAAAGTGAAAGACGAAGTTTTAGTAAAAACTCATCCTAAGGCTTCACTTATACAGAGGAAGAACACAAAATGGCAATTACTGTATTAAGGACCATTTGTGATTACCAAAATACCCCATCCAGGAACTTATGTTTTGAAGGATGTGAAGAATGGAAAGGTGAAAGGAATGTATGCTCATCACTTGTTAAAGCAATTTCAAGATGACTGAAGATTCTGAAGAATAAAGATACTATTCGTATCAAATAATATTGATTAGAGAATTTTCATTAAACCTATGAATCATACTTAGGATAGTTTCTTTCTTTTTGCAATTTAGTAGTTAGTTTTTCTTTTCAGACATAATGCACGAGAGATATGCAGACATTATGTATTTGTTTTCCACTGTAAAGATAAGTTTTCTTTTCAGTATGCAGAGAATTTAGCTATAGTATGAATGATTTCTTTTAAAATTTTTTTTATTTAGTTGATAGTAACTTCAATCAGGTTTCACAATGCATAATCACCATGGGTTAGTGACTCAAATGAATCTGGTCTATGGCAAGATATTTTTTCTTATGTCAATTTAACAGTGTCAGTATATGTTTGTATTTGCTTTTTTCCTCGCTGAGCTGAAGTCATGCTGTTCGGAAGGCGTAACCCGTTCTCAGTTTTAAAAGGACGCCTATTACTTTGTTTCAATCTTTTGTGATGAATATTGTCTTTATAATTGTACTATTGTTGTAACATACCTGTGTATGTAAAATATGTTGTGTCAATTGTTGCTCGCGAAGTTACCAACTTTCAGTTATAAGCACATCAACAAGTGTTCAAGTCCATCTGAAAGACGACGAGCATAAGTTGACACGGCAGCACCAGTTGGATTTTTGTGTAGTGCATTCTAGGGTTCTTGATAGAAATGAAGAACACCTTAAGGCTTCAGAATATTTCGAATTCATGACAGAGAATTAGAAAGAACTTTAGATTAGATTCTATTTCAGCTCAACATGGATCAAACACCTTTCCCACGGAACTTACACTGACTCTTATTTTCATGTTAACCATATGCGGAAAACCATAATACCCACGAGGAGACGGTGAAATGGGAATAGAATTCAATCAGTTACCCGAAGATGACAGATAGAAGGGAATCGTAGATGGACGTAAACCAACGCGTCGACGGTTCACCTCAAGACACAGAAGATTAACAGTGTTGTGTTTCTTTTGTGAACAGTGTTTAAACTCATTAAAAAAATCCATATTGTAAATATTTTTTCCATTGTAATTCAATTAATTTTCTTTGCAAATGAGAAATACGAGGATGGTAAATCTACCCCGAGGTTTTCCTTGGTTTTTCTTTGTGGGGCTTGGCCGAATGGCTAGATTATCCCAAGGCGAGTGACAGAAGCTTTGAGTGATGATTAAAAAGGTTTATGATCACATCTCATGCCATCCTCGACAAATGAATAAAAGCAAGCATGTAAGCTATGCATATAAGCTGCATCGAGAATTTTCAAGCAGCACAGGCTTTGTCAGCAGTATATGCACCCATATCTATAATTTCCATTTAGATAGTCATTCACTAATACCAAAATATCATGAGAAATATGCTGAACATTAATACTCTAGTGGACATTAATACAGCGTCATAAACAATCACCGATATAGTGTTGTGTGAACGCTCGTGTTTGTTTTTGCCAAAAAACGTTCGTCCACAAGAGGGGCATATATGATGTATCATGCAGCGTAACTTGCTGTGACAGTGCAAGAGAGAGAGAGAGAGAGAGAGAGAGAGAGAGAGAGAGAGACAAAGATATTGTTTACTACTCTGTGGCGGTCAGCGCTCACATAATTATTCTTAGGAGACAGAGCTTTTGTTCTTCTTAAGAAAAAAATTTTAGGTGTGGAGAGCCATTCTAGTGATGTAAAAATCGACGCCATTGCGAGTTTTTGATTCACATTGTAAAAAATAAGTGTATATGGAAGGAAATCAGTTAATTAGAACAATAAAATATTGTTCATTTCAAGAAGGTACGTGTTATTATACACCCAGCGATATATTTCTATTGTGATTTACTAGTAAACACCAGCTTGAGAACAGTTCCGACGTGAGCGTTCAGTTCTAGTGAAGTAGTTCGATGTTTTCTTCGGAAAAGAAGTCACTTCATGGATCATTCAAATCCAAAATAGTACCTGGACATTTCTTAGAACTGAAAGCAATCTGATTGCTATGCAACAGAGCCTCGAAGAATATTTCTCCGTACTTTGGTTACCACTTTCAGCTCACCACGGTATCTGCAGCATCTGGAGCAGATTTCTACAACAGCAGAAGCGTATAATCGCTATCAGTTTCACACATCGCCCTGTGTACGCTGTATGTATTTACCCACAACAGTGAACATGCAAAAAAAAAATTTCCTTTTTTTCAAAGGAGTCTTTATAGAATGTCGTAACGTGCAGGACGATTAAATGTATTACTCCTTTGCTACTAACTATATTTGCAACAATTTCGCAGAAAGTATCCATTTTTGCTGGTGTATAGACTTGTACGATACAAAGTTCAAGAGATACGACGTAAAATAATGACATGCGCTAAAATTTTCGCATCATGCATAGCGTTCTAATTTATTACTTCTTCGTTGCTAACTCTATTCGCAACACGTTTCACAGACGGTATGCACAGATGTTGTTGAATATACGTACAAAAATACATAAAATAAATAATATACATAAAATAAATAAAATAATGACATGCGCTAAAATTTTCGCATCATGCGTAGCTTTCTAATTTATTTCTTCTTCGTTGCTAACTCTATTCGCAACACGTTTCGCAGACGGTATCCACAGATGTTGTTGAATATACGTACAAAAATACATTATTGTACGACAAATCGTTTCAGGAGGTATAACGTCAGTTACTTTGATTGGTGAAAAACTGCAGCAACATGTCTAACGTTTTAATTTATTTCTTCTTTGCTACTAACTCCATTCACGAAGTAATGCAAATAGCTCAGGAAATATGACGTCATAAACATTGATCTGCATAAAATGAAACTGCAGAGTGAAATTAATTAGACACACTGATGAAACATGTTTGCAGATATGTGTGAAATGTGCCAAATGTATGTGAAACATATTTGACATACGCGTACGCAGGATGGGACTTTAACCCTTTTAGTCAATTGTATGCAGTGCTGCTTTGATCATTTTATATCTGCAGTACATTATAGTTTATACATGGATTTTGCACTGAGTATCGTTTGTTAGTTTCTTGAATGCAAAATTTGTGAAAACAGAATATGTTACGTCGAACAGATGTTGTCCGAAAGAATGCGATAATGAACAATATTATTTCTTGCTTATTTTTGAAGCTTTTGTTCGGGTTTCTTGCCTCAGCTGTTGTTTTACCTTTCCTAGTACCAAAGGGGACAGTATGATCTCATAACCGTTTTGTAAAATTGCATTTCTCTTGAAACTTCCTGGCAGATTAAAACTGTGTGCCCGACAGAGACTCGAACTCGGAGCCTTTGCGTTTCGCGGGCAAGTGCTCTACCATCTGAGCTACCGAAGCACGAATCTCGCCCGGTCCTCACAGCTTTACTTCTGCCAGTATCTCGTCTCTTACCTTCCAAACTTTACAGAAGCTCTCCTGCGAACCTTGCAGAACTAGCACTCCTGAAAGAAAGGGTACTGCGGAGACATGGCTTAGCCACAGCCTGGGGGATGTTTCGAGAATGAGATTTTCACTCTGCAGCGGAGTGTGCGCTGATATGAAACTTCCTGGCAGATTAAAACTGTGTGCCCGACCGAGACTCGAACTCGGAACCTTTGCCTTTCGCGGGCAAGTGCTCTACCATCTGAGCTACCGAAGCACGACTCTCGCCCGGTCCTCACAGCAAAGGTCCCGAGTTCGAGTCTCGGTCGGGCACACAGTTTTCATCTGCCAGGAAGTTTCATATCAGCGCACACTCCGCTGCAGAGTGAAAATCTCATTCTGCATTTCTCTTGTTCTCAAAGCTATTTTTTTTTAAAAAAGAGTATGTATCCTCTTCTCTATCAGTAGAATTTATCCAATGATGTTTCGTTCCGTTTCAATCACAACACATCAATATATATTTCTGGCTTTTTGCACTGAGCACCACTGGAGTCAGTGTAGCCCCAATCTACATTTCTTTTTGTTTCTTGAATGTACAATATTTGTTAAAATAGACTGATGGCTATTACTTTGGACGAATAAATGTATGGTTTTTATGTTCGCTGATTAAATTACTGCCATTATATCCCGAGGAAATTACTTGGGATTTATATCACCACAGTCGTATTCAAAGAAACAAAAAAAAAATTCTGGTAACAGGAAATGTTGAGCACACATTACTCGACAGAAGTAAAAGTGTTTGAATAGCCAATGTTTTCCCGACATATAATTACAGGAACTTTCTCCTAGGATTGACTAATACTAACTCTTATAGGAATACGTATACTTTTTTTTAAAAGAAACTTACTGTTGCTACTGTTCAGAGGTAGTACTCTACCATCGGGAAAGAAAATGTAACCTCATATTTTGTTTAGGTGCTGTACCTGAGGCACGGAAGTGTCCTGAAGTGTGTGCATGAGCTGTATGATGGGCCGGCGCAGGGAGACCAAGGAGGAGGCCTTGCAGAGGGCGACGGCCACCAGCAGGATGATGCAGGCGTTGATAGTGGTGTGGCTGAGCTCACCGCCCCAGTACTGGCGCAGCGCCGCCAGCTCGCTGGAAACGAGGGCGGCGAGGCTGCCCTGCTGCAGCAGCGCGTTGGGCCACCGGGACGACCGCCACGGGCTGCCCCGTTCCTCGGGCCACAGGCCCACGCAGCGCAGCAGCCGGCGGTTCAAGCCGAACCGCACCAGAGACCTCTTCTCCTGCAGTGCCATCTGCGCGACAGGAAAATACAGCTTATCAACCCATAATTCACAGGCCATGAACCAAATCAGCTCATCACTTAACACTTCCGGGCTGAGATGCCGTGGTCCATACATAAAATTCTCCACTGACGTTTCGCCTTCGACTGCGGAAGGCCTCCTCCGAGGACAATCGGCGAACTGCAAGATGAGCGTGAATGAGCGCCGTATATATAAGCCATCCAGAGGGCGCCGATTACAATCACGTGACGTCGACTGTGCTATGATCTCTGATATTGCCAACTTTCTCAGTTGAAATTAATCGATTGTCACGCTGTTGCTGCAATGTTGACATCCACATCTATTCAGCTTAACGTCTTCATCTTTTCCATTAAAATTATTGCCGTGTTTGGCAATCTCAATGGCCTCTCTGTAGATTCGCGCATAACAATGCGACGTCTTGGCTATGACGGTCGTCTCACTAAACTTTATCTTCATGATCACCTTCCTGAAACAAATCCTTCGCTACAGCCGATTTATCAGTATGTCTGAGGCGACAGTTCCTTTTATGTTCACCCAGACGGGAGTTGACGCTTCTTTTTGTTGTGCCTGTATAGACCTTTTCACAAGTGCACGGAATTTCATAGACATCTGGTGTAGTTAGATGATGTCGTTTATCTTTTGCCGATCTGAAATATTCTTTTATTTTCGTGGTGTGTATGGAAACAGTTTCCACATTGTACATGCTTAAAATTTTTCCAATGTGATAAGTGACCTTACTGATAAATGGTAAGAACACTTTCCCCTTGGGTTGGTGTCGATCCTCGGCCATCCTGGTTGTCAGTATAGGACGTAGTGCAGGATCAATCTCTCTGTTGGAATACCCATTCTTCCTGAAGGTCGCTCTAAGGTGTTCAGTCTCATCATCTAATTAGTGCGCCCTGTCTGTTAATGTTTTAATCACCCCTCTTTTATGTCTTGGATGATGGTTAGATTCTTTTTGCAGATAACGATCATCGTGTGTGTCTTTTCTGAAAACCTTATGACCCAATGATCCGTCCTCTCTTTTGATTACAGTCACATCTAAGAAGTTTAGGTGACCATCGATTTCCTTTTCCACAGTTGATTAAATTCTTAAATTAAAGCTATTCGGATGTAACAGGAAGACATCCAGGCCCTCTTCCCCATGGGTCCATATAACAAATATTTAGTCCCCCCTCCATGAATTAGCTGGATACCTTGCCTCGCTGCTGAAACCTCATGTTGGTGGTACTGACAGTCATGTTAAAAATTCATATCACTTCATCGATATTATTAAGGAAATTAGTGTGGGCCCTAATGATATCCTGGTCAGTATCGATGTGATATCGTTGTTTACCATGATCCTGGTGAATGAAGCCATCACATGTATAGCGGATATTGTTCCTAGTCAGGTTTTGGCATTATGCAGACGTTTCCTCACAAAAAGTTGTTTTCAATATAATAACGTTTTTTATGAACAGATTAACGGGATGGCTATGGGAAGTCATTTTAGTCCAGCTGTGGCTAATTTGTTCATGGAGAACTTTGAACAACGGGCGCTGCAAACAGAAAAAGACCAGCCAGATGGTATCGTTATGTAGACGATACATTTGTTATATAAACCCATGCGAAAGAGGAACTGGATGATTTCCTTTTACATCTGAATAGTATTAATCCTAGAATTCAATTCACTATGGAAAAGGGAATCGATGGTCACCTGAACTTTTTAGATGCGACTGTAATCACACGAGAGTACGGATCATTGGGTCATCAAGTTTTCAGAAAAGACACACACGCTGATCGTTATCTGCAGGAAGATTCTAACTATATCACACTTAAATGGTTTCAACGACTTTTTAAAGCGTAAAACACACTTAAACCACAATTTGCATCGTCAAACGACTGACATTATAACATATGATATAAAACACTTTCAGTTCGCCATTGAGATATACACAAGAAAACGGATATGATCCTGTTTCGTATGGCAAGCAAAAGTGAAATATAAAGTTACTCACACATATATTGTGTAAACTATGTACTCTGTTCAGTCACATTAATGTGACAGCCTGTCAAATGCCTGAATCATAACCTTCCCTGCTGTAAGACATGAAGGAAGAGAGTCACTTAGGTTCTGGAAGGTAGCGGCATGGCCAGTTGCGCTACATTTATCTGTTCTGGATTCATGGCGCGAATACCCTGATCGTGGTGGCCATACACATTCTCGACTGGGTTTAAATCCGGAAAGTTTGGTGGCCATGAGAGTATAGTATTCTGAACGGTCACTTACTCAACAGTTACACATCTGTTCACCCACACCCATCTCTGCAGCTGTCATTCACCGCTGCCATCAAAGGTCCATGTTGCAACACAGTTGTTTCAGCGCCAGTTTCGTACAGTGCCATTTTGTCATGCATTGCACAATTTATCCGTGGCAGCACATCTATAGCTTACAGACTTAGCCGTTTCAGAAATGCTTCCATCCTTGGCCTGAAAACCAAGGACTATGTCCTTTCTGACATTAAACAAATCATTCCATTTCCACATTATGACAACTTATGCACTGTTTTCTGCAGTCCCTGGTATGTTTTATATATCCAGCACTGATAGTGCTACCACCTGCTGCCTGAGAGTGGTTTTTACACATTGACATATCTGAGTGGACAAATTATAATCTCTTGTGCATACACAGTATGCAGTAACATACATAGATTGCCCGCTACGTTGCAAAAATAGTATGATACTTCATACACGCACACACATACACACACACACACACACACACACACACACACACACACACAAACAACTGCCACTTACTTGTAAGATCTTTAGTATTACAGGCTATCCCACTTCTTTAAATACCCTTATTTGTGGCAATAAAACGACAACAATAGCATTGCCCTTCAGGTGGGATGGAATACTGTCATCCACGTCACCTAGATGAGGGCAGTTGCTGGCAGTGGTATCACTGCTATTAGAGCACTTCATGAGGGTTCATCGATGTAGAAGCTGCTATGAACACACTGATGCTTTCTAGACGAAAACTGGCCATTTTATGTAGTCATGGGTAGAGGAGAAATGGTGGGGGTAAGATTCAGCTCCTCAAGAGATTTGTAAATAAAAATCGTTTATTTGTGATCCAACTTAACAACAGTTTTACATTATCCAGTGCACAGACAAAAATATTCCTCTTTTCCAGCCTAACATCTAGCAGAGGATGGTCATTAGTTTCCAAGCTTTTTACAGTACTGTTCTTGTAAACATCAGACACCCAGAATAATTTATAGCTATCTTTCATCCAAGCAATGGATTTAATACGATGAAAGCTTCCAACTAATCTCACCAAACACCTGCAAAAACTATTCCATTTTTGTCCCAGTGACTCAATGATAATTTCGACATAACTATACTGTACTTGATGGATCCCACGTCTCTGAAAGGGTTTCCCAAAGCGTCGATTTTAGAGAACATTCTGGTAGCTCGTCAGTCGTTTGTGAAGACAATAAATGCAACATCTTAAAAAATGAACTGTCCATATTAATCGAGGAATTTGTGGATATCTCAAGTAATGTTGGCAATCTGAGGTACCATGGCGAAATGTTGATTCTGTACCTATTAATCTATTCAAGTGTCATCCCAATTCTGGTAAGTGGGGTATAGTTAATAACATGATCATGAGATAATGATGTCAGTGTTGCTGTGTTTGCTAATAAGTGTTCATAGGGTTGAAATTTAATACTGACATTGATCAGCCCAAGCGGCACATTCTCAATCAGTTTGGCACAATCTGTATTGACTGTGGAAGATAATGTCTTAAAATCTCTTGGATTGAGCAGACACCCATCAATCTCTTCACCCTCATAGTATGCTGGAAGAAACCTAGCATGCATCTGAAGAAGCTCTGTGGATATAATATCAGTCCAATTTTGTTGTGTATTCTTAAGAGAGTAGTGCTCTGAATTAACGTGAACTTCAGCAATGATTAAATTACTGTTGTCAGATTCCCTTGAATCACGTTTGAGGTTCACTTTCCTGTCAGTCTGAACTTAAAGTCTCATAAATTGATATGTTTCTAATTGAGTTGGGGCTTCGAGGTGCTTTCAGAAGGAGATAATATTGAAAGAGCTCCAATGAGTTGATATTATAAATGTAACTAAATTCGATCCTCAAGTATTTACAAACGTTTCAAGAATCCCATATCAGTTACAGAGCTGGGAGCATTTTCCGAATTAATTTGAAAAGCAATCTTTTCTTCTATTCAGAATTGGCAGCTTCCTGGAAATATGCATTATCTTTCATTCCTATTAGTATTAAAATAGTTTCCTGTTTTAAATCAAATAGAAAACACATCACATCATCAATGTACGCAAGCATTATCTTGTGTGGTATGCATGCATTAAATAGTTTGCATTAGTCTGATGATGCCAAATTCTGCATAAACCACATTGCATTTTCTAAACCGTCAAGGTCCAATTTTGATGTTGAAATACATGTTACTGATGTCGATGTGATATAAACATTCAGAGTGCCCTCATTTTCCACCATATTTAGCCACAAAGCAAACAGTTTGGGAAGATGTATTCATGACGAATGATTCGCTTATCACTTTCGAATAGGACAGTTGTGATGAGTGATGACATTGTTCTAGCACAGTTTCACGCCTGGAGATTTAAAGAATTGATGGTTCGTTAGTGTTAACTTGCTATGATTCTTTTGCAAAGTGTTTTGGTTGCACATACTTTCTACCAAAAGCCCACTGTGCTTCATAGGTAACCATAACACAACTACTTTACCATGAAAGTGTAGGAGATGTCGTTTTTGGTCCACAATATTCATCTCAAGATGATGTAACGTTTTTTCTACCTTTTTAAGTTTAATTAATATTGAAAGTTCACATCAACAAAATCACTTCCCAGTTTGTGCTTGATAAGGTTCATTTTTGATAATAATGGTTTCTATGCTTGTGTAGATCCAAAAAGGAAAGAACAGCAAGCGCTAGTTTTTTCAATTAATTGTACGAGTCAGAATTAGTATTCCAGATGTTAAAAATCAGCATATCTTTCTTCTCCAGGTCTTTCAAATCTCACAACATTTGCTGTTAACTAAGTCCACTTTGCTTTTCTCCAGTATCTCTAAACGCAAGTTCAAACTGGGACATGACTTTCCTTTTTAATCCGTCAATTCCATTTCAAAGTAGTCATTATCAATATTGCAAGTAGAAACATTCAATTCTGTTACAGAGGCGTTAAGAGTTTTTTCTTTTTTAAGACAGACTAATGTCGCTTTGCAATTACTGAATTTCTGAAACGTATTGAGAAAAGCTTTCCTCACATTTCAACATTTAAAACTGTCGTTTTAAGACAGATAATATGTTTTCCTCTCAGTGCTTTTACAGACTTGCACAGTGAATGAACGTTTCTCTTTCCCAACTTTGAGCATAAAGAGATAATTTGTTTTTGAATAAAGATATCATGAAATAAAATGTTTAGATTCACATATCATACTTTAGTTCAGCAAACTGAACACCCTTATCAAGGAGCAATGCTTTCTTTTCTGGTAAAAAAGGGGCTACATGTTTCAAAACATTCGCTCTTGATAACTAACGTAACTCGTTATGACGCAGAGGATCCGTGTACTCACTCCCTGCTTCAACAAAGTATCTTTTTTACTAGTGATGATTAATAAATCTAGTCACCAACAGAATTAATAACACTAGTCATCAAATCCTTAATTTCTTCTGGAAATTGCTGAGGATAAGGTGATTCTTCGCTAATTACACAGTGATAAATAAGTATTTTCTGCTAGCATTTTCTTTCAAAATATCAGCAAATCCGTTTCATACATCGGTTATCCATTTCTCTCTGACTGTTGAAACAAACAAATATATCGAGTGGAACATGACTGTTTCCAATGTCCTCATTCACAGCTTTCGTTAAACCCTCTTCTAGTCAAATCTATAAGGCCCTTCTTCAGCACAAGAGATGACGCAAAACATTAAAAAATGAGGTTAGTGCTGTGCCTCCATTTACGTCTCAAGCCTCATCAACTGCTGTTGACTGAGACCATCGACTTACATGACGACTACTGATTGTTCTACCAGCCAGTGCTTTAACAGACAATAGCATGTCTTTAATTTTTTTAAATATAGCTTTACTCTTAAAATCTCGAAATATATCATTCTATGCATTTTTTGCGTGTTCACTGAGGGTGAATGTTTTTCCTCTGTTATAAATTTCTGGAGTGACCACAAAACATTGTAATAATAATATTATATACTGCATTCAGTAATTAAGAAGAGAGAATGATTTTTCTCGACTCTTCTAAGCTTCCACAGACGCTTTCTTCCGTTCATCACCGACGGAAGGACATGTGTTTAGTTATAAAGTTTGTCCCCTAATTTGATATCTTTTTATCATCCTTTTCCTCTCCAACAGGGCAGTTCAGAAGACAATTTCGTTTTCAATAAACGCAAAACTGTCATTCCATTTAAATTATCGTGTCTTTGGCTTGTGTTTGTCTTTGCTTATTCTTTGTAGCCATGGCAAAAAGGACACCTAAATACTTTTTGCTGCAGGTTTCAAATCTTTATGCTTTGATTTACAGCACTTGTCGGCCACCATCACCTTCGAGCGCAACAACCATCAACTACTGCATAGTAAGACTGCTGCATAACTGGGTCACTCAGTTCGAGCATAAATCGTGCGTGACTCCTCAACACGTACAGGCAGATTGAAACAATCTGATCACTAACTGCACAGAATGACAGCATTGGAGGGGAAATTACCACTGGTGGGGAACCATAAAAAGGAAGGAAAGCATTTCAGAGAGAAGCAATTGGTGTATCCACCCTCAAATTTGTGGACTTTAGCTAGAATCCCATGGGCCATAAAGTATCAATTGCTTTCTGCATGTGCATCTACAGGGTGTTTCAAAAATGACCGGTATATTTGAAACGGAAATAAAAACTAAACGAGCAGCGATAGAAATACACCGTTTGTTGCAATATGCTTGGGACAACAGTACATTTTCAGGCGGACAAACTTTCGAAATTACAGTAGTTACAATTTTCCACAACAGATGGCGCTGCAAGTGATGTGAAAGATATAGAAGATAACGCAGTCTGTGGCTGCGCCATTCTGTACGTCGTCTTTCTGCTGTAAGCGTGTGCTGTTCACAACGTGCAAGTGTGCTGTAGACAAAATGGTTTATTCCTTAGAACAGAGGATTTTTCTGGTGTTGGAATTCCACCGCCTAGAACACAGTGTTGTTGCAACAAGACGAAGTTTTCAACGGAGGTTTAATGTAACCAAAGGACCGAAAAGCGATACAATAAAGGATCTGTTTGAAAAATTTCAACGGACTGGGAACGTGACGGATGAACGTGCTGGAAAGGTAGGGCGACCGCGTACGGCAACCACAGAGGGCAACGCGCAGCTAGTGCAGCAGGTGATCCAACAGCGGCCTCGGGTTTCCGTTCGCCGTGTTGCAGCTGCGGTCCAAATGACGCCAACGTCCACGTATCGTCTCATGCGCCAGAGTTTACACCTCTATCCATACAAAATTCAAACGTGGCAACCCCTCAGCGCCGCTACCATTGCTGCACCAGAGACATTCGCTAACGATATAGTGCACAGGATTGATGACGGCGATATGCATGTGGGCAGCATTTGGTTTACTGATGAAGCTTATTTTTACCTGGACGGCTTCGTCAATAAACGGAACTGGCGTATATGGGGAACCGAAAAGCCCCATGGTGCAGCCCCATCGTCCCTGCATCCTCAAAAAGTACTGGTGTGGGCCGCCATTTCTTCCAAAGGAATCATTGGCCCATTTTTCAGATCCGAAACGATTACTGCATCACGCTATCTGGACATTCTTCGTGAATTTGTGGCGGTACAAACTGCCTTAGACGACACTGCGAACACCTCGTGGTTTATGCAAGATGGTGCCCGGCCACATCGTACGGCCGACGTCTTTAATTTCCTGAATGAATATTTCGATGATCGTGTGATTGCTTTGGGCTATCCGAAACATACAGGAGGCGGCGTGGATTGGCCTCCCTATTCGCCAGACATGAACCCCTGTGACTTCTTTCTGTGGGGACACTTGAAAGACCAGGTGTACCGCCAGAATCCATGAACAAATGAACAGCTGAAGCAGTACATCTCATCTGCATGTGAAGCCATTCCGCCAGGCACGTTGTCAAAGGTTTCGGGTAGTTTCATTCAGAGACTACGCCATATTATTGCTACGCATGGTGGATATGTGGAAAATATCGTACTATAGAGTTTCCCAAACCGCAGCGCCATCTGTTGTTGAAAATTGTAACTACTGTAATTTCGAAAGTTTGTCTGCCTGAAAATGTACTGTTGTCCCAAGCATATTGCAACAAACGGTGTATTTCTATCGCTGCTCGTTTTGTTTTTATTGCCGTTTCAAATATACCGGTCATTTTTGAAACACCCTGTACATGTGGTGTTTTGAGGAAGAGCTACACTCAGTGTTGTAGGCAGTGGTAGGACTCCAGGCATTTAATCAGTTATCCTTTTGAGGCACTTTTAGCTCCTGCTAAGCATAACTGAATGAATGTTATGCTCTGATGGGGTCTTCTAGTTCGTCTTTATCTTTAATGTGTGAGAGGCTGCAATCAAACGTGGGTGAAATTTAACCTCAACACCAATTTCATTCTGGCCAATGTTTATATCAATTCTGGCCCAAATTTCCTTAATGTTATCAACCAAAATTCGATCTGCAGCATTATTTCATAGTAGATCTTTATTTGCTGTGTATGTGATATTGTGTGGTCTGCTGGCCTCACTTAATAGATTGTTTCCCTTGTCAGTACACACGACGCGTTTCTGAAGCTTGGTTCCTTGTCTGGAACAGTCATACTTGTGAACACCCAATGTGGCTTTCGACCTTCCTTCTCTGCCGATGACTCATCTCCTCTCCCTACAGCTTAACTCCCGTCGCTCCACCATTTTTGTCTCCCTCGACCTCGAAAAGGCCAACGACCGTGTCTGGCATCCCGGTCTCCTATTTAAACACAAAACCTACGCCCTTCCTGTCAACTACATCATCTGATGGCCTCCTTCCTCTACCGCCGCCGCTTCTATGTTACCATCCATAATGCCAATTCCCACACCTCCTACCCCTCTGCAGGTGTGCCCCAGGGCTCTATCCCCTCTCCTCTACCTCCTATACACGGCAGATATGCCCCAACCCCCCTCCAGTACACCTCTTGCAATATGCCGATGACACTGCATTCCTCGCCCTCGCTCCTACCCTCCAACGGTCCCAACGCTTTCTCCAGAATCACCTTGACCTTTTCGCTACATGGTGTAACCAGTGGCTCCTGAAAATCAATCCTTCCAAGACCCAGGCAATCACCATTGGTAGTACCACTCGCTACTTCCGGCTCCTGGATTTCTTCCTTATTGTCTGCGCCCGTCCTGTCTGCCTCACCCCCACCCTCACCTATCTTGGCCTCACCATTGACCGTCATCTCACCTGCATCCCTCATCTCTGCTCCATCCAATCCAAAGCCCACAACCGCATCGGACTCCTCAAACTCCTCTCTGGCCGGACATTGGGGTTGCACCCCTCTACCATTCTCCACACTGACAAATCCTTCATCTGTCCCATCCTCTGTTATGCCAGTCCCGCCTGGATATCTGCCTCTCCCCCCCCCCCCCCCCAAATTCTATGAGTCCCTCCAGATCCTTGAGTGTCATGCACTCCTCCTCGCCTTCCGTATACGCCTCCCGTCCCCCACGCAGATCTTCTATGACCTCATTCCTTTCCCCCATCTGCTCCTGTTCCTCTAACATATCCGCATACTCTACACCTCCCGTCACCTTGATCCCACTCAACCCCTGGTTGCTCCTCTCCTCTCCCATCTCGCCCTCTGCCACGTCTTCACTGTTGTGTCCCCCCTACCCTCCATCTCTACATACTTCATCTCCTTTCCCACGGTGGCTTCCACCAACTTCCCCTCCCGGATGATGCCCTCTCTCTTTCCATTTATCCCTCCTATCAACTCTGATCCTCACCCCGCTCCTCCCCCTCGTTTCCTCCATCCTCTTCCTGGGCTCTCTCACCCGCCCTTCCATCCTCTTTTTCCCCAGCTACCCTCTCTCTGCCCCCCTTATCTCCCCTGAGTCGTTTTGCATTTCCCTCCTCTGCCTTTTCCCATTCCATCTCGTGTCTGCCCTGCCCCTTCCCCCTTATGAGTCCTCTCCCTCCTTTGGTTCCCCCTTTCGTTTTTCGTCTCCTCTCTCCTTGTTCCACCCCCCCCCAACTGTCCGGGTCCCCACCCCTCCCCATCTGCTCTTGGCTATGTTGTGTCATCCTTGTGCCAACATTTTAGTGCAGTGTTTACAGTGAGTGTTCAGTGTTGTGTGTCTTTTCTGAAGCATTGCGAACGGACATCATACTGTCGCTGGGTGTGATTTTTATATATTTTACGAACAGAAACCAGACTGTCGCCATGTTTTTTAATTGTCTGTCTACTATATTACCTGTCTGCTTCCTGTGTATTAGTTTTGCCAACCCTCTGCTTTATGTTTTAACATTCCACAATTTTCCGCCGATTTTTTAATTTAAGTCACCGTTTTACCGCCTGCTTTTATTCTTTCTTATCTTCTTCTTACCTTTTAAAAAGTCTGTAGGATGCAGAGCAGCGTCATAAGCTGCTACGAGCCCGCCCCCTTCGGGGGGAATTGAAATTCAATAAAGAAAAAAAAAAGCTTAGCCAGCGAGTCTAATCGTTGCGTGAGTCTTTACATGTCGCCTCGACAACAGACAACGTGTTTACCTTTCTTTGTTTTCATTACTAGTGGACGTCTTGGATTCGTGTGGTTGTCTCTGTCACTCTGTTGCTTTTTGCGTTTTCTCGTCTTAAGGTCTCTCTCGATCGTCCGTCGCTGTTTCGTGTCCGTCCTTTCCGTTCGTTTGTTTGTTCGTTTGTTTAGCTTTCTCGACCACCCCGCGACCGTTCCCGCCGCGGTTGCAAACAGTTTACAACAGGCCTATTATCACTATCCATAGAGAAGTTATTCCGGTCCATCGACGGAGCCGGATTATCGATAGGAACCTTACTCTAGGAAGACAGTGATTAACAAAAGTAACGATAACAGGAAAAGGCAACACTTTTACTTGTCTGTTACTGGTGTAACGATATTGCCAGCAGGATTCGGAGTCAGAGGTGTGAACATTTATAGTGTTCCTTACGAATGCCCTAATGAGGCAATAAGTAGAAAACTTGGCGAATACAGGACAGTTCTTCGCGTGTATGATGAGTTACGGCCACCTGGCGGGCTGGGTGTTCAGCAGAGTCAGACTGTACGAACTAATCTAGAAAGGCTTTTCCGTTGCATCTGACGATCCTTGACAATCGTGTATTCACTAACTACGGTGGACTGTCGCAGGCAAGGCCGATGTGTAGTGGAACAGATCATTTGCGACAGCAGTGCACTTTGCGACGAGCAGTGCAACTGTCGCAAGAGGGTGCGGACAGAAAGACGTACGCTGGTGCAGTAGCAGGGGCTACTGTGCTCACTACCGCTTTACGGCAACTCCCTACCGTGCCCATGGTGACAGGTCACGAGACAGAAGTAACGTGTGGACCGGGCGGATTCACAAACAGAAACTAGAGAGAAACATTACAGCCATCAACTCAATCCGGCCTGCTACAAGAGAGACACAAACGTAAAGGAGGGAGGTATCCGATGGTGGAAGCCACTGTCCGTCATGACACCACTTTTGATCAAGCGGGACAGCACCTCATGACTGAACTGAAGCGGGCGCTAAGGCCGAAAGACACCGAGGCCACACTGACACAAACAATGGTACATTCGCTGGATCACAGGGACACCAGATCAAATTATCTTGGCGTTATGGAATGGGCAGACGATGCAGTAGGTGACCAGTTCTTTTAAATAACATAAACAAACAAAAAGAGCATACATTTACGCATCAACGCCACCACCAGTTGCGCCTCTGTAACATCAGAGTTAATAAAGTAACTACCTGTTAAATATTGTTTTTCCTTCCTGATTCTTAGGAGATCGTGAATGTGATGTACTTTCCCATTAACTTACCGCTGAAGTTGTCGCAAAAAATCTTACCTATAATCTCATAGTAAACAGCGACGCGGACATGAGAAGTAAAGGACGTAGACATCTTGCCAGTTGGGTATGAGATGGCTTGTGTTTTTCAGGATATTATAGTTGTAAATATCTACCCCCCCCCCCTTCCCCCTCCAGGCATGGACATTAAAGGTCTTCAATGAAGATATATGTCTACTTTTACGTAGCGAAAGTCGTAAATTAGTACTTGGAGAAGATTTCAGTCGCGTACTACGGCACAAAGATCAAGCGTCGAGAGCGAACAAATGTTTTGAGCTCTTAGTTTTCATAGACACTTATCGACTCAAAGACGTGTCGAACAATTTCAGTTCAAATACCAAAGGTTTCGATTATTTTTGAAACAGTGGTCGGAGTGCATATCTAATGATTTGACAGGTCAAATTCTCGAGCAGAAGTAATTCGGGCGCTATTCTCGGATCAGTATGGTTATTTACGTAATTTTAAAACACCATGTCAACCCGGAGAGCAAATATACCACTCGAAAACCGAACATAAGCATTTTAGAAGACGATTACATCGTAGAACAAATCTATTTAAAACAGCAACAAGCCCTTCTTTATCATTTACAGGCAAACACCGGGACTGAATGTTGACGACACTAAGCCAAACATGCCATTCGGAATCTTTTAATAAACCAAAGTCGCTGAAGTGCCTAAAGGGGAGAAGACGACTATAGCTTTATATCACGAATGCTTAAAAGACATTGTGTTACTGACTCACTTATCATCCTGAACTTCCTCCTACTTTGAAAGAAAATAAGAACTTAAATTGTAAGAATACTTAAAAAAATTTCGACCTGCCAAAGTTGGTAAAATCGTATATTCATATAGATGACCAATTTCGGCAATTTTCTGTTGCCATCTTCGGACATACTTTTACATTCAGCATGACAGAATGTCAATCCTAAGGGTCTGGGTTCGATTACCGGCTGGTTCAAATAGTTCAAATGGCTCTGAGCACTATGGGACTTAACTTCTGAGGTCATCAGTCCACTAGAACTTAGAACTACTTAAACGTAACTAACCGAAGGACATCACACACACCCATGCCCGAGGCAGGATTCGAACCTGCGACCGTTACGGTCGCGCGGTTCCAAACTGTAGCGCCTAGAACCGCTCGGCCACTACGGCCGGCTTCCCGGCAAGGTCGGAGTTTTTCTCCGCTCAGGGACTGGGTGTTGTGTTGTCCTAATCATCATCATTTTATCCCCATCGACGCGAAAGTCGCCGAAGTGGCGTCAAATCGAAATACTTGCACCCAGCGAACGGCCTACCCAACGGAGGTCCTAGTCACACGACATTCACATTCACTTTTACATTACACGATATTCTTAGTCCAGTAACAGATAATTATCGAAGCTGGTCATTTGTATGAATAAAGGATTTTAGCTATCTTGTCACTTGGAAATTTATTCTGTGATAGTAGAGTTCGCCCCCTTGCTGACGACGTTAGAATTTTAAACAACCTGACAACGAAAAGGTTCTACAGTGTGGCGCACGAAATGTGTTACCATTTTGCTTTTGAATATAAACTTTACTGTCAATACAATCTGTAAGGAACATATACTACAATGAAGAGCCGTTCATGGAGATTTGTTCTAATTCAGCACGTGCTCAATATGTCCACCATTTCGTTTCCTAACTTCCTTCAAACGAACACTGAAGTTAGTGATTACCCTACGGCACATGTCTTCCATAATTTGAAGAATAAGTCTTCTGAGCTCCATTAAATCACGTTGAAGTTTCGGGAAATTTTTTTCATTTAGGTATCCCCAAAGAAAAAAGTCACATGGACTGAGGTCTGGACTATTGGGGGGCCAATTTTGTGTCAGTGAAGCGACCTGGAAACTTGAGTGAAATGATCCGCATGTCGAAATGCTCGTGCAAAAATGGCTCTGAGCACTATGCGACTTAACTTCTGAGGTCATCAGTCGCCTAGAACTTAGAAATAATTAAACCTAACTAACCTAAGGACATCACACACATCCATGCCCGAGGCAGGATTCGAACCGGCGACCGTAGCGGTCGCTCGGCTCCAGACTATAGCGCCCAGAACCACACGGCCACTCCGGCCGGCTGCTCGTGTAAAAACTCCAACACAGTGTTTGCAGTATGTGGCCTTGCTCCATCCTGCATGAAGGGCAAGGCAGTAGCAAGAAGCTGTGGAATGAAGCTATTGCGAAGCATGCTGAAATAACACTCGCTGTTCTCAGTTTCTTCAAAGAAAAATGTTCCAATAAGTCTGTCACTGGAAATTGCTGCCTACGCTGTAAACCTCAGCTGGCCTGGTGGCCGAGCGGTTCTATGCGCTACACTCTGGAACCGCGCGACCATTGCGGTCGCAGGTTCGAATCCTGCCTCGGGCATGGATGTATGTGATGTCCCTAGGTTAGTTAGGTTTAAGTAGTTCTAAGTTCTAGGGGACTGATGACCTCAGAAGTTAAGTCCCATAGTGCTCAGAGCCATTTGAACCATTTTTGTAAACCTCAGAGCTTAATGTTGTCGTTGTCGTTCATGAAGCACTTGTGGGTTTTCAGTGGCCTCGTCTGACAAACAAACGTTGTTGAGAGTTTCTTCCCTATTTGCGCCCACTGAGCAAACAGTAGTCTCTGCTGGTTGTGTTCTTCCGTGAGCTTCTGTGCACGGGTCATCTTGTACGAGTACATATAGAGGTCACTTTTAAGAATGCGTTGAACGGAGCGTCTGGATATTCCCAGTTGCGCTTCTGCCTTTCTACACGATTTCCCGGTACTTCTCTGCACAGCAACTCGTACTGCTTCAGTATTCTAAGGCGAACAAACAGGCTTAGGCCGAGGTCGCTTCGCTTCCAATACTATTTCTTCCTGTACAAATTTATCGTACAACCTATGGATGGTCTTCTTGCAAGGGACACATCGTGTGTTAAACTGTTGTCGAAAACGCCTCTGAGTCACAAGGCTTTTCGTTTCATGAAAAGGTAACACAATTGCCGATCGTTGCTGTGTCGTCAGTCTTCCATTGTCAGCCACTGGTGCTTACTAGTCTCCTAGCGGCAGTATCGTGAATCACACGTCATTTCGTAACTCATTTATTTTTCCAAGATCTGCTGGTACTGCTGTAGAGATCCCAGCGGGATGTGTAAAGTGCGTCGTAAATTGCGAAAGAAACAATTGGTAACACATTTCGTGCGCCACCCTGTATAGTAGGCAGCAGGCTATGGACAATACGATAGACGAACCTCTTTCGGAATAACTGTGAGAAGGGAACGACAACGTAATGACAAACTTTACATAAAAAGAGCATTAGTAATGCTGGCATTAAAACCACCAACATAAGCGAAATTAAAACGGAAATTCACGGACTCTTCACAAATCTCTTTTAGTACAAACCAATGTATAATAATGCCTCTTTATCTTTACTTCAAGAAATTTCATATGTTGTAACAAGGGGTGGTAGAATGCTTTGGGTAAAATGCTTTAATACGACCGTTTTACAGTAGATGACATCAAAAAGTGGTAAAAGCTAGCCCCAAGGGCAAAGCAGCCGGCATTTTTTTAAGCTCTTTGTTATTTTAAAGGAAGTTTGGTTGACATATCAAACGAGATCCATTGTGCAATAGCTATCCAAGGAGAGCGTTTAGAAGGTCTTATCAGCCTAAACGAGAGCGATACCAAGCACTGCTAGCACTGCTACCTAGCAGCCGATAACTTTATTAAATACTGATCGTAAACAGCTTAAAACCTGCGCCTTACAGTGTCAGTTGCCCCACTCAAACGTGCGCCGTTCCTGGACGGAGTACACGAGTGTACGAAGCAGTTGTTACGTGTGGAGACTGAATGGCCTATGCTATCACACGCTGATTAGTTAAGGTCGCAACACTGTCCATCGATTTAAAAAAAGTCTTCGATAAGATCAGTCACGAATATTTACATCACATAATCAGGAATGTGGGATTCGGAATATAGTTAATTAAATGATTCAGAAAACTAAGGGCAGCAAGGGGTTGGGTTGTTTGGGGAAGGAGACCAGACAGCGAGGTCATCGGTCTCATCGGATTAGGGAAGAACGGGGAAGGAAGTCGGCCGTGCCCTTTGAAAGGAACCATCCCGGCATGTGCCTGGAGCGATTTAGGGAAATCTCGGAAAACCTAAATCAGGATGGCCGGACGCGGGATTGAACCATTGTCCTCCCGAATGCGAGTCCAGTGTCTAACCACTGCGCCACCTCGCTCGGTAAGGGCAGCAAGCTCATACTTTTCCAGGGACAAACGAATGCTAGTATTAAAAACAACAGATGAGGAGGACATGGCTGCCAGCTTGCTGTGGGCCTATTGATGTAGCCCTCAACCTGCCGCTGCGAGAAACCAACTAAGACTTGTCAACACAAAACAGTCGGTTGGAACACATTGATTAGCATAGGCTATGGCGACGACCTAGAGATTGGTCTAGAAAAACTATGAGACATAGATGTCCTCCGTTCCATCATTATAATGGAGCGGAGGACTTCCACTTCTCCCGGTTTTTCTAGAAAAATCTCTAGGTCGTTCAAATGGTTCAGATGGCTCTGAGCACTGTGGAACTTAACATCTGAGCTCATCAGTCCCCTAGACTTAGAACTACTTAAACATAACTAAGGACCTCATACACATCCATGCCCGTAGCAGGATTCGAACCTGCGACCTTAGCAGCAGTGCGGTTCCGGACTGAAGCGCCTAGAACCGCTCGGTCATACCGGTCGGCTCTAAGTCGTCCTCGTATGGTATGCAAATCAATAAGTTCGAACCGATTTTTATGTGTTGACAGTCTTCATTGATCATACAATGTAAACTTCCACGGCCGGTATTGTCTTCACTTAAAACTTCCGGGCTGATAGGCCGTGGTCGAAGTATAAAACTCTCCCCTGACGTTTCGTCTCCGACTGCGGGAGACATCCTCGGAGGTTCGCCGCTTTACCTCCGAGGATGTCTCCCGCGGTCGGAGACGAAACGTCAGGGGAGAGTTTTATACTTCGACCACGGCTTATCAGCCCGGCAGTTTTAAGTGAAGAGTCTTCATTGATTTTTCGTAACAGAATGTTGATGGCTACATGAAAGTGACCCACAGAAAGCGCGCAGCCATCTCTTCCTGACCAGTTGATTTAAAACTGGCACCCATCTGTCCCTGAAGTTCCCGAGCTTTCTGCCCTTAGAATATGAGAAAGCATCAGGTCAGCAGTTAATCCGGGAAAATCTATGCTTCTGCCTGTGATTAGCAACAAGAGGACTTTACTGCACGACTAGTATAGCATCAAAGACCAGCACAAAATACTCGCAGTGTTCATGACGGAGAATGCACAAAAGACTCAAGCTTCCAACTGGCACGCTGCACTGCAATCTATTCGGTCGTTAACGCTCGCTAAAGCAAAAAGAAATCTTGCGCTGAAAGAGAGGCCTACGATGGTCATTACTCAAATTTTAGAGAAAGCATGGTACTTAGCACAGGTTTTGCCTGTAGCTAAGGAACTGGAAAGGGCTGTCCACTATCCAGCGCACTAGATGATCTGGGGAAATAAATCTTGAGGACACGCTGCAAATGTGTACGCTCCCCCCCGTCAAGTGCGGAACAGGTGTGATTGATTTCCACACGCATGTGCCGAGCGTATAATACACAGAACCAACTCGTACTAGAGAAGGTTTCCAATGATCCCACTATGGTCCTTGTTACAACACACCAGCCTCAATCTCAACGAGGGCCGTTTGAATACAAACCAATCCGTGTAAATTGAATTTTCCTCGAAAACATTGCCTTTACAGCAGTTATCTGTTAGACAACAACAAAGCCTAGGCTCCACACAGCACTTTATCTACAAACAAATGGGAATACGCCTGTCACAATATGGCCGACAGGCTGTATGGAGGAATATCTCCTAAAAGTTGTTAAAACTGTATGGTATGAAGTTTCCAATGGTACTATAGCTACAGACAGGAAGCTCTATGCAGTAAGATTAATACCACAGAGCCTTTGCGAATAATCCAGTGCTGAGGACGCAATAGAACATCCGCTTATGTGCCGTAGATTTTGAGGGGTAATTGACATAGCATGGGATATGCTGTCCCGGACCATCAAAGCGGACAGAGGGGAAACAGAGGCGCTCCACATACTAGTGGCAGGACAGCGGCCTTTTCGTGTTACAAAAAGAAACACAAACTTGTGGAACTATATATACGCTGTTCACGCCAACTTCTTTCTCCACCTGACGGACAAAATTCAGTTTTTAACTTTCGATATGTCCATGAAAAATACCGAACTAACGCAAAATATCAAGAACCTTACGCCAGGTTTTTAACTATACCGATTAGTTTCAACATATGAGTATACAGACAGCCGGTTGCAAATAACTGTTTGGTACACTGACCTAGTTTTCAACACCTGTATGGATGTCTTCATCAGAATGAAATTTTGAGAAACCGTACTATTAAATTAATAGAAAGAATGGTCAGAATTAAAAACAGATATGCTCCAGTCTAAAAATAAAACAGAACATTCTCCGACCTTTGCGTTTTTTACCTACCTTGGAACATCATCAGGAAATACTGATCAGGACGGCGTCAATAAAAAAAATTTTTTGAGAGAAGAACGGAGTTTATTGTTTCTTACCTGCCTTTCATAAAGCAAATATCGAATGCTGACTTAATATTTACTCATATTATAATGAAAGAAGTGAATCTCCTTTTCTTATATTTTCCTAAATATTAAATTTTTAACTTCTATAGGAGAAAAGCAAAACGTCTTAGAGATTGTTTGTTAAATTTTTAGAAGGCTTTAAGAATTACAGTTATCCCCTCTACAGACAACACAAAAAGTGTACAGGAACTTAGCTAACAACGAGCAAAAAGGGGAATTGTTATGTTTATCAGTGTTTATCAACACTACGACGAACTGTTTATTTCCCACTCATCAATTACGATTTTTCGTTAGTAGTTTTCTACACTTTTCTGTGTCTTGTGTTGGGAGGAGGCAGATCTGCCTATGGTAAGAGTGGTATTCGGTAGTGTAGGTGATTGATTGTGGGCGGTGAACAGCCGCTAGCGTACTTTATTCTGAGGGAACTTCACATTTCGAGAGGTCTGAATATGCTCCAGTGTAGGACTCTAAATATTTCCACTGCATTTACGGAAATGGGAACAGACAGAGTATGATAACTGTTTCCTGTATCACCTGTGTTAATTTGAGAATCGTCATTTTGAACCCTGAACTGTTTTGAGGTGGTGAATATTTAGAGTATTGTGAATACGAAATGGACATAGCTTCTGTGTATCCTTGATGACTACGAGGTGCGACAATAAAGTAATGAGAAAGATGTGAAAAAAAATGTTACTTGCCGTTTTAGTCAAGTTTAGTATTGTTTCCTTCAAAGTAGTTCCCTTCCGATTGCACACACTTTTTCCAGCACTTCTGCCATTGATGGTAACATTTCTGGAAGTCATCCTTTTGTAATATCCTCCAAGACCCTCGTCACAGCTTTTTTGACATATTGTGTTGTTTGAAAATGGCGTCCCTTGACCGCCGTTTTGACTCTTGGAAATAGAAAAAAGTCGCACGGAGCGATATCTGGTGAATAAGGTGGCTGTGGAAGTACTGAAATTTGTTTTGACGTTAAAAATTGCTGTACTGACAGAGCAGTATGGGATGGCGCATTATCGTGATGCAGAATCTAATTATCAGCAATGTTTGCACGAACGCGAAGAACTCTTTTACGAGGTGTTTCTAAAATTTCTTTGTAGTAATATTGGTGAACTGTTTGTCCAGGAGGCACCCACTCTTTATGAACAGTTCCCTTGCAATTATAGAGGTTAATAGTCGTCCACCGCGGTCTTCATCTTCAACATTCGCTCTGCCTTCGCTAAAGATTTTATACCAACGAAAAACTTGAGCTCTTGAAATAATCTCCTCTCCAAAAGCCTTCTGAAGTTTACCGTAAGTTGTCGTCGGGTTTTGACCCAGTTTAACACAAATAGAAATGGCATACCGTTGCGCAATATTATGCGGTTCCATTTCCATGAGGAGAGACACAAAAACATGCTAACTTATTACAGCACAACTAACGATTGAGCAGTTGCATCGATGTGCTGCTTGTACTAGAAACAGCTTATAGACAAAGGTCAAAGGTATTGTACCTACGCAAGCCTGCCGGGTTGCCACACCTTGCAAAGAAAATCAGTCTCATTACTTCATAGTCACACCTCGTATTAAGTATGGGGATTTTGCGACCATTCTTGTAACACTCTTATTGCAACATTACTACATCTGATAAGAGCATTTTCTGTCTACGTTTTAACTGAACATCGTGGCCCATTTACTGTTTATTTAAGATGTCGGTTCTTGAATAAACATTACTTAACATAATCCTCTGTCGTCCACATCAGTTACAAACGTTACAATAGGACCGTTGTTATTAAATTATTCATTTAAGTTTCATTTTGTGTTCCTGTATATTTTATTAACCCGCAGTCTAGCCAATGCAGAGACTATTTTACTGCAGTATCACAGCTACACTTTATTATATGCAGCGAGATAGCTGTGGGGCCATGAAAGCAGACGTACGCGGCTAGAATCTATGACTACATCGAGCTATTCTTTTTTAACAGAGCCGTGCATAACTCAACTACCTAAGTTCGAGCAATCACGGATAAAGAAGCAACTTGTTTGCTCATATAGGATGCTACTAAGAAGAGCAGCTAAAGTCTGTAGAAACCGTTAGGTACTGTCGCAGTCTAATGATTCTATCTGCAGTCTATAAAATTAGATTATCTCCTCTGTATTGATTTTAATGTATATGGAGATTTTTCTTCTTACGTTTACAGCCCATAGTTACTTAGGGCCCATTTATGCTAAAATTTCATTGTGATCACTGATTCCAGTGTCTCCGCAAACCCGTCGAAAGACGTCTGTACAGCAAATGAGTTGTTCATCTATTAACTTATCGTCGAAAGTATCTATATGCCCAACGCATCGATGCGGCCCTCCTCCGTCCCTTTATGACAAAGAGGAAGTAGATCCCCCAGCATCACCACATCTAAATTCCACTGCAGCCGCTGCCAAAACTGATGAATTTAATTCGGAAGACATTGTACAAATCTGCATACTTCCATAGCGACACTATATAGGCGTACCTTAATATCTGTATCCTTGGTAGAATGTGGCCGTGCCGTTCTAGGCGCTTCAGTCTGGAACCGCGCGTGCGCTACGGTCGTAGGTTCGAATCCTGCCTCGGGCACGGATGTGTGTGCTGTCCTTAGGTTGGTTAGGTTTAAGTAGTTCTAAGTTCTAGGGGACTGATGACCTCAGAAGATAAGTCCCATAGTGCTCAGAGCCATTTGGTAGAACGTCAGAGTTTAGAAGCTGTTTACGGCGAATGAGAATTTTGTGCCCAAAACTTTATTTACAATTATTTTCTCTTTACGAGTCTGATCATTATGAGTATGGTCAACTAAGACAGAAGCGAGCTGAAATAGACGCACTTGTGAAGCTGTGCTTTACATAGGGGTGATCTTGGCGAGTCCGTACGCTACACATCGAATCGCTGCCTTCCTCTGCATACTAGTGATTTCTATAGCGTTTGGTAACCACACAACACGTATCTGACGTTGCACCGTTAACACTTGAGAATATGCCAGTATGTGAGATGGTTTATGCATGGTTATGGGGGTATGGAAGTAAATTGTCACCTCTAGAAGGAATGGCGATTTGTTGGGCGGTACGTTCTTTTACAACTCCTAAAATGTCACTTCCAGTACTGCTGACGACGTCTCTTTCTTCCACTACCAAACAATTATGAGAAAAATTCAAGATGACTTAGTAAATAACCGCTGGTATGTATAACACAAGGAAGAGGAAACAGCTTACTTCCTATGTTCCAAGTGCTGGGAAATTCAAGTTATGGTGGAAAATGCATGTTTCGAGTCGAGTTAATAAGATTTTCAAGTCAGCCTCTTGTGCGAAGTTAAAATGGTAAGAAATAATCCTACGAGTTGCAGACAGATTGCTCGTAAAAAATGTCAATAGCGCTGCAGTCGCGGTGGACAGATTCCACCCCACCTCACCATCACGTAGCAATATTTTCCACTTTCTCTTCCTCATTATCCTGCAGGTTATGGCTGCGTTGCAGTCACAATGGTCATGTTGCCCTATTTTTCACTTTCACACTCTCTTTAAAAATGAACCTCACACACACGCTTCCAACTGATAGATCGTTGGCTCGAGTTGTGGTAACGTAATTCTTTCCCATTTTTTATAGTCATACAATGTCTTGTGAAAATAATGCAGAAAAATATGGTGCCAGACTTTCATATGCTTCCTCTTACGTTATAGAACCCAGCACCAATAAAAGAAGAGTTGCGCTGTTTTAATTGATTTACACATTTAAAGAGTGTGCAATTCTCACGTTCTCACATTACGTTTGTGTGCCTCACTACTCTTTCCCAATTCTCTCTGTCTTTCTTTCGATTCCTATAGTCAATTTCCGACGTATTTGTGCGTTTAGTAAATTTTTATCAGTGTTTTCTATCACCAAAGATCAATGTGGAACCGAGACCTCAGAGCTACAATCTTCACAGCCACCTCAACCCGAGCCATAGCGATGTCGTTTGGTCATACTTCAGTCCGTCTCTATCTCATGGTTTCTAAGCTTCTAACTACCGACTGTTAAGCTCCAGACAATGAGAGATCTTATTTTTTCGACAAATTTACAACATTTGCCTGATAAATCAGCACTATTTTTTGTGCGCCTCACTGAAATCTTACATTCATTACTGTGTCCATGAATTTCGGATTTTGAGATGTACAGGACACCTCGAGTTGTATGTAGGCGCCGCGAAAGAAATTTATTTTCAGCACGAATGAAGATAATATCCGAGAGAATATCCGGTTACTATAGCAAATATGGGTTACAAATGATCCTCCATAAGGAATAACCCGTATCCCAGTCACATTGGGCATCTAGGTGGATCACCAGAATTTAAGCGATATTAAAAGGAACAGTGTCGTTTCAGGGCGAAAGCAGAATAATAGAAAGAGACCGAGACAGTGAACGAATGATGGAATGGCATTGATGGACGGGAATCCCCGTCTGGGGAAGTTCGACTGCCGTGTTGCAAGGCTTTTCAGTTGACGCCACAACAAGCGTGTCAGGAGTGTGTCATTGATGATGAAACAAGGACGTAGACAACGAAACACCCAGTCTCCGAGCGAAGACAGTCTCCGATCGGGCCGGGTATCGAACGCTGGTCCACTGCATGGCATTCAGGAGTGCTGACCACTCAGCAAAGGAGGCGTGCACTTAGGGAGTGACAGACACGTGTGACAATAGAGGAAGGGGCAGGTGGGCTGTATACTAAATGTAGAATCTATAACTGATAGTTGAGGTTGTTCATACAGATTCCCCATTATACATCCTTCTGCCTTGTGAACAGACGCATGGTACGTGAGTGAAGGAATTCTAGGAGGGAATTACAGACTAAGAGATAACAATTTTATGAATGCTTCTTTCAAGTTAATCACAAATATAAAAAAAAAAGTTACAAAATGATAATCTGGGTTTTACAGTGGCTATGTTGGTTGCTGTGGTGTTCAAGATCTGTGACTCCTGATAAGGCAGGTCTGTAGGCGACAGCTGCTAAGGAGGGTAATGTCCGAAACTCTAGGACAACGAATATGAGAAGACGCCTTGGTAGAAAATAAATGGCTGACATCGAAATAAGTGTCCAAGGAATAGAAAAGCAACTGGAATTACTCAACAGAGGGAAGTCCACTGGACCTGACGGGATACCAGTTCGTTTCTACACAGAGTACACGAAAGAACTTGCCCCCTTTCTGACAGCCGTGTACCGCAAGTCTCTAGAGGAACGGAAGGTTGCAAATGATTGGAAAAGAGCACAGGTAGTCCCAGTCTTCAAGAAGGGTCGTCGAGCAGATGCGCAAAACTATAGACCTATATCTCTGACGTCGATCTGTTGTAGAATTTTAGAACATGTTTTTTGCTCGAGTATCATGTCGTTTTTGGAAAACCAGAATCTACTCTGTAGGAATCAACATGGATTCCGGAAACAGCGATCGTGTGAGACCCAAATCCCTTTATTTGTTCATGAGACCCTGAAAATATTAGATACAGGTTCTCAGGTAGATGCTATTTTCCTTGACTTCCGGAAGGCGTTCGATACAGTTCCGCACTGTCGCCTGATAAACAAAGTAAGAGCCTACGGAATATCAGACCAGCTGTGTGGCTGGATTGAAGAGTTTTTAGCAAACAGAACACAGCATGTTGTTATCAATGGAGAGACGTCTACAGACGTTAAAGTAACCTCTGGCGTGTCACAGGGGAGTGTAATGGGACCATTGCTTTTCACAATATATATAAATGACCTAGTAGATAGTGTCGGAAGTTCCATGCGGCTTTTCGCGGATGATGCTGTAGTATACAGAGAAGTTGCAGCATTAGAAAATTGTAGCGAAATGCAGGAAGATCTGCAGCGGATAAGCACTTGGTGCAGGGAGTGGCAACTGACCCTTAACATAGACAAATGTAATGTATGCGAATACATAGAAAGAAGGATCCTTTATTGTATGATTATATGATAGCGGAACAAATACTGGTAGCAGTTACTTCTGTAAAATATATGGGAGTATGCGTGCGGAACGATTTGAAGTGGAATGATCATATTAAATTAATTGTTGGTAAGGCGGGTACCAGGTTGAGATTCATTGGGAGAGTCCTTAGAAAATGTAGTCCATCAACAAAGGAGGTGGCTTACAAAACACTCGTTCGACCTATACTTGAGTATTGCTCAACAGTGTGGGATCCGTACCAGATCGGGTTGACGGAGGAGATTGAGAAGATCCAAAGAAGAGCGGCGCGTTTCGTCACAGGGTTATTTGGTAACCGTGATAGCGTTACGGAGATGTTTAGGAAACTCAAGTGGCAGACTCTGCAAGAGAGGTGCTCTGCATCGCGGTGTAGCTTGCTCGCCAGGTTTCGAGAGGGTGCGTTTCTGTATGAGGTATCGAATATATTGCTTCCCCCTACTTATACCTCCCGAGGAGATCACGAATGTAAAATTAGAGAGATTCGAGCGCGCACAGAGGCTTTCAGACATAAGTTATTTCCGCGAACCATGCGCGACTGGAACAGAAAAGGGAGGTAATGACAGTGGCACGTAAAGTGCTCTCCGCCACACACCGTTGGGTGGCTTGCGGAGTATAAATGTAACTGTAGATGTAGAATACATTATTTGCGTACTAAGGATATGATTTAACGTGTAATATTTTAGTTTAACGGATTGAGTGAAAGTTAATCAAAATACTGGATGACAAGAGGTACGCTAGAATGAATACAGATATAACACATACAGAATGAACGGATTGAGTGAAAGTTAATCAGAATACTGGATGACAAGAGGTACGCTAGAATGAATACAGATATAACACATACAGAATGAACAAATACAACGTCATAAAGTGACTGAAACTGGGATGAAGTTTAACATTGATCACATAATACTAAATCCATAACAAAAGGAAAATTCACAATGAAAATGCTCTAACATTGTAAATGAGTTATCTAGCTCACTAACATTTCAGTCCCCATAAGAGAAACATTGAGTAAAGAATTCCTTAAAAATATACAAATAATTTCAAAATTAATCGGTTCGCTCATAACTTTTGCAGAAAACAGCTTGTTCCCATTGTGATCAATTAACCCAATAAAAAATTGACTGACGCAAAGTTGTATAACTACTGTCGGAAGGTATACTATATCTTTAAACAAATGGAAAGTATATATAACTTAAGTGTCCTCGTAGAAGTCTGGGAGTATCTTGTCTCTTTCAAGTATATTTAAACAACGATACTTATGGAACGAAATAGGGACCTAAAGTTAATAGTATGAACTTTTACAATAGGCTGAGCATAATAAATATAATAATAAATTTTTGTTTACGATTCAGCAAAAAATAAATAGGTCAACTATCACTTTCAAAATAGGTTCAAAGGTAAGTTAATTACTCTCAAAGGTATTGCAATGGGTTCATAGGGAGTACAATTTATGGATCTGAGTCAGCAGTACTGGCTAAACATTGATTAGTAATTGTTAGCTCCAAAACGGTTCAAGCTCCCTCGATGGGAATGCAGAATTCAATGGTAGTAACAAGCGAACTAAATTCAAGTGCCAGCTCCAACAACACACTGAAAGGTAAACCGTACCAAAAAATATTCGTCACTCAAAATACGAAGGCAAATGACAGAATTGCGCTATGAACGTAGCACACAGGTAACGAAAGATTCTAACAAGTTTGAAAGAATTGCTGAAAACATTAGCGAAATACGTTGTGTTAAAAAAATTACATCGTACATTGCGAGAGTTCTCGCGTCACCAGGAACAGTCAAACTTCACGTGCCAACAAAGACCATCTGAAGGTGAGACGCTGAGGGCTGTGATGGATGACATACATGACAGCTGCCACAATGGTGAGATATTTTTTTTTTGGGGGGGGGGGGTTTTAAGGGCGCTCAACTACTGAGGTCATTAGCGCCCAGTCACAATTGTTAGAGCACATAGAATCTAGTAAAACTCAAGGTGGGGGGGGGGGGACACACCAAAAAGTTCTTACAAAGATGCAGATAAAATAAGTGAAAGAGTTAGATGTCTTTGGACAATCCAGTCAAAGTAATGAAACGAAGAACACGAGCAGCTGCTCGAGCGTCATCCGCTAAAATATCCTGTAAAGTAGATGGCAGAGACAGGACAACACGAGATTGACTAAAACGGGGACACGACAATAAATCATGGCGCACTGTTAATGCATGACCACAAGGGCGCTGCGGGGCTGGGTCAGCGGAGAGCAGGTAGCGGTGGCTAAACCGGCAATGCCCAATCCGCAACCTGGTCAGAAGGACCTCTTCTCGCCGAGATGGTCGGGAGGAGGTTGTCCAAGCAGGTGGGAACGGTTTTGCTGCCCGGAGCTTGTTTCCTTGAAGTGAGGACCAAGTATCCCACCACAAGGACACAAGCCTCTTACAAACAACCACACTAACGTCAGATGACGGGACACAATGGGAGGCTGGCCGAGGCAGGAGGACTGCAGCCTTGGCTGCAGCATCAGCAGCCTCATTCCCAGGCACTCCTACATGGCCAGGAACCCACAGAAAGCTGACAGGAGAGCCACCCTCAGCGAAAGAATGGAGGGACTGCTGGATCCGTTGCACCAAGGGATGGACCGGGTATGGAGCTCCAAGGCTCTGAAGAGCACTGAGTGAATCAGAGAAGAGTACATACGATGAATGGCGGTGGCGGCGGGCATACTGAACGGCCTGATGGAGAACAAAAAGCTCGGCCGTAAAGCTGGAACACTGGTCGAGGAGCCGGTATTTAAAGGTGGCGGCCCCAACGACAAAGACACAGCCGACACCATTGTCAGTTTTGGAGCCATTGGTGTAAATAAAGGTGTGACTGGCAAGTCGCGCACGAAGTTCGACAAACCGTGAGCAATACACTGCAGCCGGAGTACCCTCCTTCGGGAGCGAGCTGAGGTCGAGATAAACATGAACCGGAGCCTGGAGCCAAGGTGGCGTCGGGCTCTCACCCTCTCTGAAGGTGGTAGGGAGGGCAAAATCCAATTGTCGAAGCAGGCGACGAAAGCGGACTCCAGGGGGCAGCAGGGCAGACACATACAACCCATACTGACGGTCGAGAGAATCGGCGAAGAGGGACTGATGAGAGGGGTGGTCGGGCATTAACAACAGCCGGCAGGCATACCGACACAGCAGTACGTCGCGCCGGTAGGTCAATGGTAAGTAGGCAGCTTCAGCATAAAGACTCTCGACGGGACTAGTGTAGAAAGCTCCGGTCGCAAGACGTAGCCCCCTATGGTGGATGGAGTTGAGACGGCGTAAGAGGGATGGCCGAGCAGACGAGTAGACGAGGCTCCCACAATCCAGCTTTGATCGGACTATGGACCGATACAAGCGAAGCAGGAAAGAACCATGTTGAGGAGCATGATAAAAATCTGTTACTGTCAACTGTGTTTGTGATTAACAAAGTAATTTCAGTCCAGCTACACTTTTGACATTCGTCGGTAAATCGCACAAATAAACTAATAGGACTCGTTACAGTTACTGATATTAACGGAAGGAGAAAGGAAGCATAAGGCATACTAGTGACATGAGATGTATATCATTCAAATAACTTCCAATCCGGATAATTGTTGGAATAATCCGATCATTCAAACAAATTTGTTTGTCATTAAATTACTTGTAACGTAAATAACGTATAACGTAAGTAACGAGCAACTCAGATAACGAGTAAGTAAAATAACGAGTAACTAAAATGACGATTGTTAAGAATAGCATAATGCCACTGTGCTTTTTTATGTTTACTGATTACATAGAATTAGTATTTATTCCCTTGGCTCACTGCAGTTTCTGCTTCATGAATGACTTATTAATGGGTTTCAATGAAATGTGTCGATGTTGCTCTGTGGCTTAAATTGCAGACTATAAACTATAAAAGTTTAGGGTTCCATCCCCAATTGGTCCTAAAATATCCTCTGCTACTTATCGTTTCTTCCAAGCATAACAATGACAATAATGCCAAGTGAAGTTGCACCATTTTTTGGAGTAAATGTTCATCTACACCTACATCTACATCCATACTCCGCAAGCCACCTGACGGTGTATGGCGGAGGGTACCCTGAGTACCTCTATCGGTTCTCCCTTCTATTCCAGTCTCGTATCGTTCGTGGAAAGAATGATTGTCGGTATGCTTCTGTGTGGGCTCTAATCTCTCTGATTTTATCCTCATGGTCTCTTCGCGAGATATACGTAGGAGGGAGCAATATACTACTTGACTCATCGGTGAAGGTATGTTCTCGAAACTTTAACAAAAGCCCGTACCGAGCTATTGAGCGTCTCTCCTGCACAGTCTTCCACTGGAGTTTATCTATCATCTCCGTAACGCTTTCGCGATTACTAAATGATCCTGTAACGAAGCGCTCTGTTCTCCGTTGGATCTACTCTATCTCTTCTATCAACCCTATCTGGTACGGATCCCACACTGCTGAGCAGTATTCAAGCAGTGAGCGAACAAGCGTACTGTAACCTACTTCCTTTGTTTTCGGATTGCATTTCCTTAGGATTCTTCCAATGAATCTCAGTCTGGCATCTGCTTTACCGACGATCAACTTTATATGATCATTCCATTTTAAATCACTCCTAATGCGTACTCCCAGATAATTTATGGAATTAACTGCTTCCAGTTGCTGACCTGCTATTTTGTAGCTAAATGATAAAGGATCTATCTTTCTATGTATTCGCAGCATATTACACTTGTCTACATTGAGATTCAATTGCCATTCCCTGCACCATGCGTCAATTTGCTGCAGATCCTCCTGCATTTCAGTACAATTTTCCATTGTTACAACCTCTCGATACACCGCAGCATCATCTGCAAAAAGCCTCCTGAACTTCCGATGTCATCCACAAGGTCATTTATGTATATTATGAATAGCAACGAGCCGGCCGAAGTGGCCGTGCGGTTAAAGGCGCTGCAGTCTGGAACCGCAAGACCGCTACGGTCGCAGGTTCGAATCCTGCCTCGGGCATGGATGTTTGTGATGTCCTTAGGTTAGTTAGGTTTAACTAGTTCTAAGTTCTAGGGGACTAATGACCTCAGCAGTTGAGTCCCATAGTGCTCAGAGCCATTTGAATAGCAACGGTCCTATGACACTCCCCTGCGGCACACCTGAAATCACTCTTACTTCGAAAGACTTCTCTCCACTGAGAATGACATGCTGCGTTCTGTTATCTAGGAACTCTTCAATCCAATCACACAATTGGTCTGATAGTCCATATGCTCTTACTTTGTTCATTAAACGATTGTGGGGAACTGTATCGAACGCCTTGCGGAAGTCAAGAAACACAGCATCTACCTGCGAACCCATGTCAATGGCCCTCTGAGTCTCGTGAACGAATAGCGCGAACTGGGTTTTGCACGACCGTCTTTTTCGAAACCCATGCTGATTCCAACAGAGTAGATTTCTAGTCTCCAGAAAAGTCATTATACTCGAACATAATACGTGTTCCAAAATTCTACAACTGATCGACGTTAGAGATATAGGTCTATAGTTCAGCACATCTGTTCGACGTCCCTTCTTGAAAACGGGGATGACCTGTGCCCTTTTCCAGTCCTTTGGAACGCTACGCTCTTCTAGAGACCTACGGTACACCGCTGCAAGAAGGGGGCAAGTTCCTTCGCGTACTCTGTGTAAAATCGAACTGGTATCCCATCAGGTCCAGCGGCCTTTCCTCTGTTGAGCGATTTTAATTGTTTCTCTATCCCTCTGTCGTCTATTTCGATATCTACCATTTTGTCATCTGTGCGACAATCTAGAGAAGGAACTACAGTGCACTCTTCCTCTGTGAAACAACTTTGGAAAAAGACATTTATTATTTCGGCCCTTAGTCTGTCATCCTCTGTTTCAGTACCATTTTGGTCACAGAGTGTCTGGACATTTTGTTTGATCCACCTACCGCTTTGACATAAGACCAAAATTTCTTAGGATTTTCTGCCAAGTCAGTACATAGAACTTTACTTTCGAAGTCATTGAACGCCTCTCGCATAGCCCTCCTCACACTATATCCACAATATACATTTCAAATATGGATACCCCTCTGACGGTCTGTGTGAGTGTCTTCGAATAAGGAAGTGAAGGGCACACCACTATGCACAACAGACCTGAGCAGTGCTCAAACCAACCGTAGATTTCTACAAGGCTTTACTTGATTTACCGTGTAACAAACGGAACATAAAAATACTTATAGGCAAGGACAGCCTTAACATTTACAGCCATAACACACTGGACAGCCTGGTTGAGGAACCCACAACGTTGAGTAGCCAGCTCTGGGCCACTCGTGATCGATCAGCCAAGCACGATGGACGTCGAATATGTTACGCCTTTATTCACATAACAAATGAAAAGCCACATTTTTCAGGCTCACTTTACTATCACTATCAACGTTATACACTCCTGGAAATGGAAAAAAGAACACATTGACACCGGTGTGTCAGACCCACCATACTTGCTCCGGACACTGCGACAGGGCTGTACAAGCAATGATCACACACACGGCACAGCGGACACACCAGGAACCGCGGTGTTGGCCGTCGAATGGCGCTAGCTGCGCAGCATTTGTGCACCGCCGCCGTCAGTGTCAGCCAGTTTGCCGTGGCATACGGAGCTCCATCGCAGTCTTTAACACTGGTAGCATGCCGCGACAGCGTGGACGTGAACCGTATGTGCAATTGACGGACTTTGAACGAGGGCGTATAGTGGGCATGCGGGAGGCCGGGTGGACGTACCGCCGAATTGCTCAACACATGGGGCGTGAGGTCTCCACAGTACATCGATGTTGTCGCCAGTGGTCGGCGGAAGGTGCACGTGCCCGTCGACCTGGGACCGGACCGCAGCGACGCACGGATGCACGCCAAGACCGTAGGATCCTACGCAGTGCCGTAGGGGACCGCATCGCCACTTCCCAGCAAATTAGGGACACTGTTGCTCCTGGGGTATCGGCGAGGACCATTCGCAACCGTCTCCATGAAGCTGGGCTACGGTCCCGCACACCGTTAGGCCGTCTTCCGCTCACGCCCCAACATCGTGCAGCCCGCCTCCGGTGGTGTCGCGACAAGCGTGAATGGAGGGACGAATGGAGACGTGTCGTCTTCAGCGATGAGAGTCGCTTCTGCCTTGGTGCCAATGATGGTCGTATGCGTGTTTGGCGCCGTGCAGGTGAGCGCCACAATCAGGACTGCATACGACCGAGGCACACAGGGCCAACACCCGGCATCATGGTGTGGGGAGCGATCTCCTACACTGGCCGTACACCACTGGTGATCGTCGAGGGGACACTGAATAGTGCACGGTACATCCAAACCGTCATCGAACCCATCATTCTACCATTCCTAGACCGGCAAGGGAACTTGCTGTTCCAACAGGACAATGCACGTCCGCATGTATCCCGTGCCACCCAACGTGCTCTAGAAGGTGTAAGTCAACTACCCTGGCCAGCAAGATCTCCGGATCTGTCCCCCATTGAGCATGTCTGGGACTGGATGAAGCGACGTCTCACGCGGTCTGCACGTCCAGCACGAACGCTGGTCCAACTGAGGCGCCAGGTGGAAATGGCATGGCAAGCCGTTCCACAGGACTACATCCAGCATCTCTACGATCGTCTCCATGGGAGAATAGCAGCCTGCATTGCTGCGAAAGGTGGATATACACTGTACTAGTGCCGACATTGTGCATGCTCTGTTGCCTGTGTCTATGTGCCTGTGGTTCTGTCAGTGTGATCATGTGATGTATCTGACCCCAGGAATGTGTCAATAAAGTTTCCCCTTCCTGGGACAATGAATTCACGGTGTTCTTATTTCAATTTCCAGGAGTGTATATCATTCGAATAACTTCCAATTTGGATAATTGTTGGAATAATCCGATCATTCAAACAAATTTGTTTGTCATTAAATTACTTGTAACGTAAATAACGTATAACGTAAGTAACGAGCAACTCAAATAACTAGTAAGTAAAATAACGAGTAACTAAAATGACGATTGTTACGAATAGCATAATGCCACTGTGCTTTTTTATGTTTACTGATTACATAGAATTAGTATTTATTCCCTTGGCTCACTGCAGTTTCTGCTTCATGAATGACTTATTAATGGGTTTCATTGAAATGTGTCGATGTTGCCCTGTGGCTCAAATTGCAGACTATAAATTATAAAAGTTTAGGGTTCCATCCCCAATTGGTCCTAAAATATCCTCTGCTACCTATCGTTTCTTCAAAGCATACCAGTGACAATAATGCCCAGTGAAGTTGCACCATTTTTTGGAGTAAATGTTCATTTACATCTACATCTACATCCATACTCCGTAAGCCACCTGACGGTGTGTGGCGGAGGGTACCCTGAGTACCTCTATCGGTTCTCCCTTCCATTCCAGACTCGTATCGTTCGTGGAAAGAAGGATTGTCGGTATGCTTCTGTGTGGGCTCTAATCTCTCTTATTTTATCCTCATGGTCTCTTCGCGAGATATACGTAGGAGGGAGCAATATACTGCTTGACTCATCGGTGAAAGTATGTTCTGGAAACTTTAACAAAAGCCCGTACCGAGCTACTGAGCGTCTATCCCGCAGAGTCTTCCACTGGAGTTCATCTATCATCTCCGTAACGCTTTCGCGATTACTAAATGATCCTGTAACGAAGCGCGCTGCTCTCCGTTGGATCTTCTCTATCTCTTCTATCAACCCTATCTGGTACGGATCCCACACTGCTGAGCAGTGAGCGAACAAGCGCACTGAAACCTACTTCCTTTGTTTTCGGATTGCATTTCCTTAGGATTCTTCCAATGAATCTCAGTCTGGCATCTGCTTTACCGACGATCAACTTTATATGATCATTCCATTTTCAATCACTCCTAATGCGTACTCCCAGATAATTTATGGAATTAACTGCTTCCAGTTGCTGACCTGCTATTTTGTAGCTAAATGATGAGGGATCTATCTTTCTATGTATTCGCAGCATATTACACTTGTCTACATTGAGATTCAATTGCCATTCCCTGCACCATGCGTCAATTCGCTGCAGATCCTCCTGCATTTCAGTACAATTTTCCATTGTTACAACCTCTCGATACACCACAGCATCATCTGCAAAAAGCCTCAGTGAACCTCCGATGTCATCCACAAGGTCATTTATGTATATTGTGAATAGCAACGGTCCTATGACACTCCCCTGCGACACACCTGAAATCACTCTTACTTCGGAAGACTTCTCTCCATTGAGAATGACATGCTGCGTTCTTTTATCCAGGAACTCTTCAATCCAATCACACAATTGGTCTGATATTCCATATGCTCTTACTTTGTTCATGTGGGGAACTGTATCGAACGCCTTGCGGAAGTCAAGAAACACAGCATCTACCTGCGAACCCGTGTCAATGGCCCTCTGAGTCTCGTGGACGAATAGCGCGAGATGGGTTTCGCACGACCGTCTTTTTCGAAACCCATGCTGATTCCTACAGAGTAGATTTCTAGTCTCCAGAAAAGTAATTATACTCGAACATAATACGTGCTCCAAAATTCTACAACTGATCGACGTTAGAGATATAGGTCTATAGTTCTGCACATCTGTTCGAAGTCCCTTCTTGAAAACGGGGATGACCTGTGCCCTTTTCCAATCCTTTGGAAGGCTACGCTCTTCAAAAAACCTACGGTACACCGCTGCAAGAAGGGGGGCTAGTTCCTTCGCGTACTCTGTGTAAAATCGAACTGGTATCCCATCAGGTCCAGCGGCCTTTCCTCTTTTGAGCGATTTTAATTGTTTCTCTATCCCTCTGTCGTCTATTTCGATATCTACCATTTTGTCATCTGTGCGACAATCTAGAGAAGGAACTACAGTGCACTCTTCCTCTGTGAAACAGCTTTGGAAAAAGACATTTAGTAATGCGGCCCTTAGTCTGTCATCCTCTGTTTCAGTACCATTTTGGTCACAGAGTGTCTGGACATTTTGTTTTGATCCACCTACCGCTTTGACATAAGACCAAAATTTCTTAGAATTTTCTGCCAAGTCAGTAAATAGAACTTTACTTTCGAAGTCATTGAACGCCTCTCGCACAGCCCTCCTCACACTATATTCACAATATACATTTCAAATGTAGATACCGCTCTGACGGTCTGTGTGAGTGTCTTCGGATAAGGAAGTGAAGGGCACACCACTATGCACAACAGACCTGAGCAGTGCTCAAACCAACCGTAGATTTCTACAAGGCTTTATTTGATTTACAGTGTAACAAACGGAACATAAAAATACTTATAGGCGAGGACAGCCTTAACATTTACAGCCATAACACACTGGACAGCCTGGTTGAGGCACCCACAACGTTGAGTAGCCAGCTCTGGGCCACTCGTGATCGATCAGCCAAGCCCGATGGACGTCGAATATGTTACGCCTTTATTCACATAACAAATGAAAAGCCACATTTTTCAGGCTCACTTTACTATCACTGTCAACGTTATATTTTATCCTTTCACTTTCTTTATACAATGCTGATTTTAAGTAGACGTGGCGCTTTTAGAAAATATAGTGACTCATCTATTTCTAAGAATCAATTTTGTATGGAAAACTCGTTTAATAATGATTTACGAATATCAGTCTCATATTATATAGCGGACTACTGATACTGGATGTCATTGCTGGAGAAGAGACATTTGGTTTCTCCTAAAATTTAATGCATTCTTATGGAGAAAGGATTTAAAAAACAATGACTGAATCTTTAAGTACCGATTGTCTCGAAATAGACGGTTTATGGAATGAACGTTTAGCACTTTAGCAAATAAATGGACTACATTTCATTGTCGAATGCGTATTTTTGCAGTTTCCATAATAAAAGCACGCAATGTTTTACAAAATTGTATGCCAGTAGGAGATGGCTATGTATCTGAAGTCGTATTGTAAGTTCCTACGGAAGTGGAAATTCCCCCAGGTCCTACAAGCTGTCGAAAGTCACAGTGGATTTTATTTAACGATGTGTAGCGTCACACATATTAAGCGACTGCAGATTTTTTGCAGTAAGTTTTGTTACGTTATGGCAAGTTGTTTTGGAAGCCTGCGGTATAGCAGCATTCGGCAGCGGCCGACCTGTGGCCTGCCGTATGCGTCATAGCCGCACCTGTCGCTAAAGTGGACCGTGAGAATGGTCACTGTGGCACGTACTAGAATCACTTATTCACCCCACCTAAGAGACTAAATCCCTATGTTAAATATTATCTGTTTTATTCCAAATTTGGTTCATGACCCTTTGCTATTCAGACGAACTTTGTGTCATAATTTGAACTGCTACCTATAATAGTTTCGGAGATATAAAATAAACCTTTAAAAAAGTACTTAACTGACAATCAAGAAAGTAAATTCAGATAGGAGCAATGACAGTTTATATTCCATTTGCTATTTGAAAACAGTAATAGCACTCTCATTGTGTTGATTTATTTTATAAAGATTTCCATATCTAAACTTTCGATAATTTTTCTTTCATAATGAAACTAACCATTTAAATGTTTATATTTTGTGTCAGAGCCAGAGTAAATGAGAGGGAATGTGTGTGTGTATGTGGGACATACGTCAAATTTCAATTCTATGTTGTATTACACCTTACGTAACTAGCAAGTGTTACGCCACTTGGTTGTCATGAAAACTGTAAATCGCCCTAACTGGCGGATGACTTAAGTCTACGAGTGTTTGCTTTTGTAATAAGGCAGCCAGAAAGGTGATAATTACATGATCAGTTCTGAAGTACATTTCAATCATTTGCGTTTCGTTTGATTTGATGGAACATTTTATTAATATTTGCAGCATGGAATGACGTAAATACATAAGCGAATGTTGGTTGTAAAACAGTTTAAGCGTGAGTGTGACCTTGAAAAATGGATCTGATTGGCTGTTCGTTTCGATCAACCAGAATAAAGTCTTTCCCGTGCACTTCAATGAGTAATGTGCTCTGAAAGCAACGGCATTCTGAGAGTCGTGGACTAGCTGCCGGATGAGGTCATGTTAGACGTGTCCGAAAAAGTTATTTGTTAATTGAAGAAGTGACTGTTATTTCACGTTCGGTTTATATCGCCGTGCAAACAGATGCATTTAAGCAAGTTTGGAAGATTTTGGGGGGTTTGTTGTAGAGAAAACCGCGTGTGAAACTACCGTCCTTTGTGAAGAATACGGCGTGGCGTGTTCAGTATGCATTTACAGAACATTTTTTGGTGAGCATCTTCCTTTGAAGAATCCACTGAAAAGGACCGAGTGTGAAACTCATTTCATAGCTGAATATTGACTGTATTAATCTCGTAATATTTCGAGTTGGACTTACTACGTTTCTGGCGGTCTTGCGTGCGATATAAGCTGTATGAACTAGTAGTAGATGTGCTATCGACTTAAATGTGGGCTTGTTCACACCACAACTAAAAGACAATAAAAAACATTAGTATCGAGAAGCGGACATTTTCAATGAAGGAAGGAAGGATCCGCTTTGGACCGTTATTACTAAGATTTACAGGTTTATTTTGTTACCTGAGTTACGCAGACTATGTATGCAGTCGTAAGTATGGACGGTGGTTGTCTTCAGCGCTGCTTTTAACATCGTCTACATACTACCTGCGAATGCAGAGCAACGGATGGTGAACGAATGCTGTAATAAGGTAGGTGTACATAAATCTGCAGCTTGCTTCACACAGTGCTAGCGGATATTTTAAAACCGCTCCGCCGCAGATGCAAGTGCACAGACGCTGAAGACGGCTACATATGTTCTCTACGAAACACCGTGCTCACAACTGGCTGCGCACAGCCAGTCGACTGATGACCTTAGAAGTTAAGTCCCATAGTGCTCAGAGCCATTTGAGAGCCATAGCCAGTCTGCTGCCGTGCAGGGAGACGTGTTCTGATGGCTGCCGCAGCCAGGAAATCGTAGCTACCTAGCGCGCGCGTTGCAATGCACCGCCGTAGCTTTATTGGCTGCCACAGCCAGGCGGTCGCAGATGGGCTGCCGAGTGCGTTACATCCCCGTAACACTACGGACTCGGCCCCATTCAGCTGTCTCTGCACCCGCCAGTACGTCTCTCCCTCCCACTGCTAGCGTGCGCAAGAACTTTACAGAAGCAGCCAACGATGAGAATGCACCCGACAAAAACTCTTAATTTTCAACACCTTTCTTAGAACGTTAACACTGTCGGATAGGGTGTCTATTTAGAATAATTCCCAATACATACATGTTTGTACTGCTACAAAATTAGTGAAACTAACAAGAACTCAATGGTTCTTAACGACTAAAACTATTATGGAATGCTGCTGAACATTCAAAATTTACCAAACTTTGTTAGTGTTAACTCTGAGTAAGCTTGCCATTAGAATATGGAATAGTTTTTCGATTTGACATGCATGTATGCAAGTACGTAGAGCTTTGAGATTCTAAAATTTACGAACTGATACAGGTTTGAGTACAGAAAAGAGTTCATAATAATGCAGCACACTTGTAAGTTTTGTATAATGAAAGGTCAAGAGAGGATTAGAAGATGGTTTTGGCCTTTCTACACTAACTGCGATTAATACAAAAATCTCCTACCAACGATTTTAAAACAAGAACTGTAATTCAGTTGTATTGCCCCCCATGGCCAAGGGAGGCATACAGAAACCTACAGTGATACAGTAGCCAAGGAATTGTCAAAAAAATTGGGTCACGTGTTTAGAATGATATTGTGGCGTAGAAAGAAGGTTTTATTTGGAATGCGAGTCGACAATTGAACTTAGAGTGGAATTATAACAAACTATTTGCCCAAAACTACTGCACAGTTGATGACTTATCACTTTTTGTTGAAGAACATTATGAGGTGTATCTCATAAATCGTTATCACGATTAAGGAAAAAGTCAGGAGTGAGTTACGTGTTTGCTTTAGTATCAACAGGAAACCTCCGAATATCAAAGAAACCTTCCGACGAGTTATCTGAAAAAAAAAGAGCTGTTCTGATAACTAATTTAAAAGAAACAAAAAGTATGTTCGTCAAATAAACGAAAAAAATTGGAACAATAAACGGTACTCGATTTCAGTGTTATTTATTATGTTTAATACTTTTATTGGCAGATGACAAATAAGTGTTTTTATTTTTGTAAGTGAATAATGCTCTAATAACTTTCGTTATTCAAGAATAACTGACAATAATTTTTATTTTTGTTCGATATTCGTCATACGCATGTATTTCGCCGAAGTCTAGTGGTAAGCAAGACGCACCGCACATGCGCACACTGCGTATTAACAGCCCATGTGGAAAAGAGTGCACGTGCGGCAGATGAACGTGGCTGCGAACAAGCGCTCACGCGGCTGTGCCAACCTTGTGTACAGTACCGGGTGCACAGTACTTTCGATCACAGGGGTGTAATTGGCATCGGTAATCTTTGGCAACTTCCGCCAGCATTCGCGAAGCATATATGCGCTTTCACTCACACACTGGAGGCGCATGCAGGCCACGTGGATAGGCCAGACGCTTGCAAGGCTCTAGGATGGACTGTGCTGCTGGCGGTCGTACAGTGGCGTCGCCACACACCGTAGAATTCAAGACTGGTCATCCAACGTGGCGGCAGCGCCCGGCTTCTAAGTGACGTTTCGCGATAGGGACCCAGTGACAACGCATGGCGGGTATCGACGGGTGGCCGATTAAATATACAAAATATTCTAATGTGTGTGAATTCCTAAGGGACCAAAATGCTGAGGTCATCGGTCCCTAGACTTACACACTAATTAAACCAACTTATGCTAAATACAACACACACACCCATGCCCGAGATAGGACTCGAACCTCCTGCGGAAGGGGCCGCGCTATTTGTGCTATGGCGCCTCAAACCGCGCGGCCTCTCCATGCGGCAAATGTGGCCAGTGAACACAGTTGTCCTGACGCCCATGATGAAGTCGTCTCGAATGGTGGCGAAATGGATGGCTACAGCAATGGCCCATGCTGATGGCAGCAGACGGCGGCGCTTTGAAGAAGCCCGGCACGGGCATTCAATCCGGAGCTATTCAGTCTGGTCTAAACAGGAGTGTATTCTCCACGTATCGGAGGGTCCAATTGTTCACTATTGTTTTGAATATGACCAGTTAAAGCATGCACAACTACGGGTAACAACTTCGGCACAACTACAAACCAGGTATACAGAGTGTAATGTCTCTTGCAGCGGTCTCTCCGCGACATTTACAGAAATTTTATAAATTATATAACTCAGTACATATCCCGAAATATCTCTTCCTATCTTATTGATTCCTAAACTTTAATATACGATGATTATCAATGCAAATTTCAGATCCCACAAAAATATATTAAATTTGGCGACCGCGACAGGACAGATTGTCTGGTAACGCCAGACAATCTTCAATTTAAAAACCTCTCTCACACCGGCCTGATTTAGCTTCACGGATCAGGATAGTAAAAAACATGCGCATATTAAGGGAATTTTCATTCACAAAGCAGGCTTATCACATTCACACAGTTCAATACTGTTCTATTCTGATTAAATTGAGCTTTACTTAAATTCCATAAGGCAGTGAAGCAATTTCGAAGTCTCGGTGCGACGAAAATTGTCAGTCGATCTCTTGAAAACATTTGTAATAATTATTAACTTTCGGTGATCACGTGGGGAAGACCGGAGATCTGCTGGTAAGACCGTGTTAGCCCATTTATTGAAAGTAATAAACTGCATATCTTGAGCGTACAAAACGGCAGGTTCATCCAGTGTAAATCAGACGTTCCCCAATGATCCCTTGCAACACAGTGTAGTAAGCAGACACTTTAAATAATAATCAGTTAAATAATACGCGAACACACGTACTTTAGTTTAGTTCATGTATTAAATTCCTTCTCATACAGAATCTCATCAAGATGGCGACTATCTCAACAATTCATACATATACCTCTTCGTTCTTTCACGGCTAATCGGCAAGATCTGAATCATTCTTTTCATAAGAGAAAACGTAGATAGCAGGGAAGCTATTCCATGGAGTAAATGCACGGTCCAAGGAATAAAAGGGCTTGAAAATAGAGCTTGAAACTACTTTGCATTGATAATCATCGTATATTAAAGTTTAGGAATCGGTAAGATAAGAAGAGATATTTAGAGATACGTACTGAGTTATATAATTTATTAAATTTCTGAAAATATCGCGGAGAGACCGCTGCAAGAGACATTACATCGCCCTCGCAGCGAGCAAAGTTGACATGTATCCACTTTGCGAGCTAACTATTGGCTTTGCTATCTCGTTAGAATTTGTGGAACATACGTTCCTACAAATTTTAAGAAGTTAGTAAGATTTTTTGATTACAAGAATTGAAAGAGATTTGATATAGGTAACACCGATCTTCGTTACCTAGATACCTTGTTGTTGCTTTCACGTGTACCGGGGCATACCCGCATCCCACCTACACAACCAGGGAAGATGGACTTACATATTTGTTAATCAGGTCAACCTATTCAGGAACTGGCCTTCACAGGGAAACCCCGGAAAACCTGGAGGCTTAGACTCCAACTAGGTGTCACAGATGATAGGAAAGACAGAATAATATAGAAATTTGAGAGATATTCTAGAATTCATAGGAAAGATAAAATCTGCCCCACAGCCAAAACAATCTTTACACATGCAAATTTTTACAATCTTCTGAAAAATTTTCATCATCGATGTCTTGCTGAACTGCGGTGAAACTGATCGAACAGGAACATGGGACACGGCACGGAGGACAGGCGTCGCATTGGCGTACTGGACTGGAGACGTAACGGATTTGAGAGACCAGATGGAACCTCAGGAACAGGTACTCAGGATTGTCGCATGAAACAATCGAAATTCGTCTAAGGAATGGTCAACTATTAAAAATTCCTGGAAGAGAAGGGTTAGTCGAATTTCTCCAGATTCATTTTGAACTCAAATATGGACCTGCTCAATCCAATTAGTTGAATTTCTCCAGATTCATTTTGAACTCAAATATGGACCTACTCCATCCAATTAGTCTAATTTCTCCAGATTAATTTTGAACTCAAATATGGACCTGATCAATCCGATCTTCCATCTGAAGAATGGGAAAATCCATTCGTCTTATGTTTTCCACACCAGGTGTCTTAATCGGTACTGTAGTTGCACAATATCACAACTCCAGATCGGAAAACAATTTTGAAAACATGGATAATATCATCCATCTTCTTGAGTAAGCCGAAAGTTTCTAATACTGGTTTTAATTTTTGTTTGTGTGTGTGTGTGTGTTTTGTTGGCTTTTCCAGGTCGAAGTAGATCTGAATCTTTCCTAATTTGGTTTCAAGTACGAATGTGGACAGCATGTCAGAACATTAAAAGCTTTATTATTTGAGACAATTTAAAAAAAATTATATCTTATTCATGAATGATTACAAATTAAATTTGGCTTCACTGTGACAGGACACATTTTTGAGCATTACTTAAATATTGTGTGAATTTTATTTTGCATGTGCACGAGAGAAAAGAAGACGAAGACTGTTCCAGAAGTCACAATTTCGCCACAACCTACGAGAACGTCGTTCAGGCCAGACAATATACAATTAAATTTTTTTAGCTAGAAATTTTAATACTTCAATAGTGACAGACATTTTCAATATAAATTTGATATGTGTAGTTAGAATAGCTATTCAAATGTCTATCGGTGGACTTTGAATATTTTTAGAATCAGATTGATTGAAGGACTGTTAGGTTGAACTTTAGATAGGAAGTGTTTATTGTAAGTGAATATTATGCAAATTTTAGGTTAGTGACACTATTAACTCAGATGCGAGTGACTATATATAGTTATTGTTCTGTGTACTAGTGGTTCTTACTAGGGCGGCTTTTAAAATGGCAATACAACAGCAGAGCGAATCACAACAGCTGTTTCTAAGGTTAGTGAAGCATTAGACGCTAGCTTAACTGAAGTAGTGCCTAGCGGCAGCATTAATAAGGCCCCACAACAAAGCATAAGAGTTTCGATGTCATCTGAGCAGGACGAAATAAACCCATTGACTGTAATCATGCAGCAGTTAACACTGTTAGCCAAAAATGTAACAGACTTAAGTAAAGCGCAAATAGAGAGTAAAATGGAAATGAATGAACAATTAGCAGCCAATCAAGTGAAAGTTGAACAATTAGCAGTCAATCAAATGAAAGTCCAGGAGCAATTACTAGCTAATCAAACAAAGTTGAATGAGCAATAAGAGGCTAGTCAAGCGGAAATAAATAATAAATCAGTAGAGAGTTTTTAGAAACTTGATCATAAATTAAATTAATCTGCGGAAGAATTGAAAATTCACAATCAAAAGAAAGAATTAAAATTAGCTCCTCAAATTGAGCAAGTCACTCAACAGTGTAATGAAAATGCGAAGAAGTTACGCCTAGAGCTAACCGAGTATGTTGCTATTAAGCTTGATACTATTAAAGAGCAGGTCGAGTCAATCCCACAGATAGTTCAAGCACAAGAACAGCTGCAATGTTCTATGGCGGTAATTCTGGTATTAGTTGAAGTTCAAGTTAAATTAAAGCAACAAGTAAATGAGATGTCAGCAGATATGCAGGATTTGATACCATCACAAGACAAGATTCCGAAGGACATCCAAAATATGGATAAATCCATAAATAATATAAAGGAGACAGAAGACGAGGTTGATCATAAGGTAATTATTCTCGCGGGGAAATTCTCTCAGTTAAGTTTGGAGAGCAAAGCATTTCTTCAGACAATATTGAACAAACGGCCAGAACAATTATTCAATCTATGACTGAGAGTTCTGAAGAAAATTTATTTAATAAAGGTTTGCGAGAAGCCAGAGAACAACTAGGCGAAGAACTTAAACAATGGAAAGATAACATTGAGAGATCTTTAAATCAATCTCGAGAAGATTTGCGTTCCACGCAAGGAAATGAACCCATAACAAGATCTATCAATGAAGCTACATTATTTAACCGATAAAGTACAGAAGGGGACGTTAATGCACTCGTTCGATTTTGCAATCAACATCAATCACAACACTATGAGGGTAGTCATAATGACTGTAATTGTAAAAGCAATACTGAAGAGAAAATGCTGGAACAACGTCAATTCCAGATCTACAACCCAGACAAGAAAAATGTTCATCCAGTAGTGTTCATAAGAAGCTTTAGGGGAGTATTGCCAAAAAAATTGGAGTGCGTGGCAAAAGGTTAGTTTTGTGACCGGTTATATTCAGGGGTCAGGAGCTATATGGGCATCTGATATGGTATCAACTTGAGACACGTATGAAGATTTTGAACGAGCATTTTTATCCAAATACTGGTCCGAAGGAGTACAAGAACGTTTAAGACGGGAGGTATTATACCCGGAACTTTTTTTCCTTTTCACGTGGGTCTTCAAAGAAATACTTTGAGAAATATATAAACAAATCGCGGTAATGGGATAAGCCTATGCCTCTACAAGACGTGATTGGCATATTAAAATCTGACTTCCGGTCAGCATCAGAAATAGAATGCTGTTTATTAATGAGCATGACCTTGACTCTTTCATGACTAAGCTTGACACTATAGGTATGACCGAGGAAGATGATCATCGGCCAAGACAACCGGTTATGCAGAGGAGAGCGATTGAGGTGCCAAACGCAAACCCGAACGGAAACGGATTTAATAATTATTACACTAGGAATAGTCTGAGATTCAACGGAAACAATTGCAACGGAAATGGAAATTTCAATAACAGTGCTGCGAGGGGCAGGTTCAGAGACAATCGAACAGGCCGCAGATACAACCCAATGTTTGGAAATGCAAGATATTTTCAGAACCAGCAGTTTTCTAACAATAATAATTCGTACAGAAGTCCTGACCCTCGATTTGAAGCAAATAACACAAGCAGTCATCAACAACAACCAATAATACCAGAAGTACTAGATGATTCAAGAGGAAATAATAATCGACATTTAAACTGAAGAGGGCCGCTTTATGCTGCTTAAAGTCGGCCGGGGAATACAAAAGGGGCAAACCTGTTTCAAACGAAATTAATTCCGTGGCAATGTTGAGATATAATGAAGGCGAATTAATGACAGATAAATTGAAGAGAGACTTAGAGGCCTGTGTAGTCGAAGATAAAAGGGTTCCTGTGTCTGAGATCATCACAGAAGTGGGAGGAATTTTAACCAATGTTGTATTGGACAGAGCTTCATCTACAGACATAGTATCCGGAACTTTGTTTCGCAGAATTAGTAAAATTAAGAAAATCCCTGCCCTACCAGTACAAAATTGCCGAGTTATAGGTGCAGTGGGAGCAAAATCCCTGAACGTGAAGATATTAACGCTTATAGAGATAAAATTGGGAAATGTAGCTAAACAATGCACATTCCTTTTAGTGGAAAAGTTGTTAGTAGATTGTATTCTTGGCATTGGAACTTTGCAAGCCTGCAATTGCAAGTTGGACTTGCTAGAAGGAAAGGTGCGTTTTAAAATCGAAGATTAATTTGTTACACTGATCTTACTGAGAATGGAGGCAGTGTATGAGCGATATTTCCGTGGTGCTGCTGTGCAGTCGATTTGTGCTGAAAATAATTATATGTACCAACTACCGATCAAGTCAATTCAAGTAGAGGATTTCAGACAAACAGTCGAACAGAGGATTGCTGAGTCAGATTGCCTAACGGATAGTAAGAGGGAACCATTATTCAATATATTAACAGAATATGAGTCAGTTTTAGATGAAAAGCCCGGAATTATTAGAGGATATGTTTGTACATTACAGATTAAGCCCCATAAGATATTTTGTCGCACACACTATCCCACTCCCCGGCGATTTAAACAACCATTTCAGGAAGAGATACAGAAAATGTTGAACTGGAATCTTATTGAACCGTCGAACAGCCCATATTGTTCTCCATTGCTTCTTGTACGAAAGTCAGGAGGAAAAGTTCGATTGGTATTAGTTGCAAGGGATATTAACAAAATTATAGTACCTGTGCGCACACATCCGGAGAACATCGATGAGTTAATACAGAAATTTCAAGATGTATCCTATTTAACCAGTATTGATTCGAGAAATTCGTTCTGGCAAGTCCAGTTAGACAAGGACTCAAGAAAATATACTGCTTTTATATATGGAGGGTGAAGCTATCAATTCAGGGTTCCGTTTGCTCTCAACATCGGCTCTGGACTTTTTATTTTTATTTCTGCGTTAGACTATGCCCTTGGACCAGAACTACGTAGTCGAATAACAATTTTTGTGGACTATTTATTAATTGCCTCTAAACTTGGGAAGAACATGTGCAACTTATTATGAGGATTTTTTCTGTGTTCAAACAAACTGGTATAACTCCAAATCTAAAAAAATCCCATTTTTCTCTACAGAGAATTAAATTCTTAGGACATATGATTAATCCAAAAGGCATTCTTCCAACAGAAGCGAAGATTAGTGTAATTAAAAATTTTCCGAATCCAAGAAACAGAAGACAACTGAAAGGCTTTATAGGCTTGGCTTCATTTTTCCGTCGATTTATTAAAACTCAAGCAATGAACTCTGAAGCACTAAACCGGCTCCTGAGGAAAGATGTACCATGGCAATGGTCTAATGATTGTGAAAAGGCTTTATCTGAAATTAAGGATCAACTGATAAATGCTCCGTTATTATACCACCCTGATGTGAATGTCGGATTCTGTTTAGCCACTGATTCATCAGATGTGGGATTAGGATCTTGTTTATTTCAAATTAGGTATACCGATGGTGTAAAAACCTTCTGTCCAATGGCATTTTCTATCAGAGTTTTATCCACATGTGAAAGAGCATATACCACAACGGAATTGGAAGCTTTAGCAGTTATTTGGCCTTTGAAAAGGTTTAATTATTATGTATATGGCTCAAGGATAGCCGTTTATTGTGACCACCAATCACTAGCCTTTTTAGAAACTTGTAAGTTGCTGCATCCTCGCTTGTCAAGGTGGACGCTGGCGCTGCAAGAATATCAGTTTCGCATTATTCATGTAGCCGGAAAAGAAAATATTATAGCTGACGCGTTGTCAAGATCTCCAGAAGGAATAACACCTGAAATGGATGTAAATAATAGGGCAGAATTTCCAGTGCTTCTTCTTCAAGAAAATAATTACAAGTTATATTATATTCATTTATGTAAGACAATGGCTCAGCTTCAGAAGAAGGATCGGCGATGGAATGCTATAATACGACAATTAAATCAACAAAATCCTACAGTCAATTTGAATACTACCGACTTGTAAATAACATTTTATTTTTTAAATCTGGGAAGACTGAGAATCCAAAGTGGTGTGTCTGCATACCCGAAGAATATGAAGAACGATTAATTTGGTTTACACATTTGACCTGGGGTCATGTTGGTGTTGTAAAGTGTGCTAATAAGATAATATATTACTGTTACTTCCCAAATATAAGGCGAAAAGTGCACAAAGTCATACAGAAATGTATGACTTTGCTAAGCCGGACAACAAGGGAAATGAAATTGCGCTTCACTCAATAATACCTGAAGCACCAGGATCACTTATATCATGTGATATTTGTGGACCACTCCCTAGAGCCAGAGGTGGTGTTAAGTACATTATTGGATTCTGTGATGTGTTTACAAAATATGTTGAACTATTTCCTATAAAATCAGCAACTGCAAGAGCTGCCACAGTAAAGTTTGTAAATGAGTACATTCCTCATGCAGGGATTCCAAAATCTATAATCTCTGACAATGCGAAGATATTTACTGAATATTTATGAAGAAAATTAGTATCACAACCAGGAATAAAACAGATATTTACATCTTGCTATCATCCACAAGGGAATTTTATTGAACAGGTTTTCCGAGAACTAAACAGATTCATGAAGGCGTACTGTCATGATAAACAAACTACCTGGATAAACTGTTTGACTGAGTTTGAGCAGATTTATAATAATTTACCACATAGTTTTACAAACCTTACCCCGAATGAACTGAAGTTCAGAGATAACGAAAGAAACTTTTGGGTAGATTACTTGCCCAAACATGAGGACACCAAAATGTCACGGGAAGAAAAAATTCGCAATGCTCTCATTAATATTACGGAGAAAGCAAGACAGCGAAAGGAAATCAATGATAGAAACATCAAACGGATTCAGACTATCAATATCGTACAAAAAATTCTTTTAAGAAGACACATCAAGTCATCAAGGTTGAAGAAAACCATTAGAAAATGGAATCTAATTTATACAGATCCATGTATAATAGTTGATATACCGAATCCTGGTGCGTATTTATCAGCATATCCCGATTCTGGAAGAATAAAAGGATTATTTCCCCATGCAGACCTAAAGAGGTACTTTTAAGGAAAGTGTGTCAAATTAAATGAAAAGTCTGTATGAAGTATTTGGGTGTTGAAAAAAATTTTGATATTCTGTATGAGAAGGAATTTAATACATGAACTAAAGTATGTGTGTTCGCGTATTACTTAACTGAGTATTATTGACAGTGTCTGCTTACTACGCTGTGTAGCACGGGATCAGTGGGGAACGTCTGATTTACACTGGATGAACCTGCCGTTTTGTACGCTCAAGATATCCAGTTTATTACTTTCAATAAATGGGCTAACACGGTCATACCAGCAGATCTCCGGTCTTCCCCATGTGATCACCGAAAGTTAACAATTATTACAAATGTTTTCAGGAGACCGACTGACCATTTTCGTCGCACCGAGAATTCGAAATTGCTTCCACTGCCTTATGGAATTTAAGTTAAGCTCAGTTTACTTAGGACAGAACAGTATCGAACTGTGTGAATGTGATAAGCCTGCTTTGTGAATGAAAATTCCCTTAATATGCGCATGTTTTTTACTATCCTGATCAGTGAAGCTAAATCAGGCTGGTGTGAGAGAGGTTTTTACATTTCAGATCCCACAAAAATATTAAAAGAGGTGTCCTTGGTCACGTTCAAGGCTACAAAACGTTTGCATAGGTCTCGAAACTCTGATTCTGACCACCAGACGGCTCAAGTGGGATGTGGGCCCCATGAGACAAGTGGATTATCTGGGTGAGTGGAAGTAGTAAAGTCCAAGAGACCTAACACATTCATTTACAAATATTTATACGACATCACCCTTAAATACTAAAGTACGAAAAACATTCGATTGTGGTCATTGAACGTGATATATATCAGAAGTCAAGTGTTCCCACCATGTGACAAAGTCAATGTAAACAAAACAATCTATGATCAAGTTCAGATAACAGTTACTCTGTTACAAGATATTGGTTGTCTGCTTTTACCTTTAAATTACATCTACCGAAATGTTTACCTGAACTGTAATTAAGGCCAAATATCCGTTCTGACAGATCAGGGCATGACTTAATAGCTAGCACAGAACAAGGGGGACAAATACACATGACTTTTGAAAAACAGATCATTTTGGCCCAGTAAAAAAACAGAACAAACACTGGAAATAATTGCATAACGATGTTAGTAAGTGCAGAAGACGATTGTTTGTTATTGATGATGTGGGTAATAGACACGCTATTTCCGTCACACTCAACATTCACATTCACTCGCAAAGATACGAAACTTTCGGAACAGAGTATGGTTTGGCAGGGCATGACACTAGAATCAGACAAGTCATGGAATCTGACAGCCACTCGTGCTATCACCACACTGTGGTGCCCGCATTCGCTTAACTCTAAGAGGAGCTAATGCACTAATTTTGAGCACCTTTTGACTCTCACAGACCCTGGTATGGTACTCACTGAGACGCTGGCACAGCTATTATACTGTCACACGTACGCTGCAGATTCCCAAAAACTCGATGTACATCAGTGTTTAGATTTGGATGACATATTGATCAGACCCCATGATACTGTGGTAGAAGGAGATATACGGAAAGCGCTTCCTAACTATTTCATATTTTGTAAGGTCTTCGTTTCTTTTTGAGCACTTCGTTTCTTACGTCTTGGGACTTCTTTCTCGGATTTATTATTCTATTATGTCTTCAAACTTCTTGCTTGCACTCTTCTGAGTCTTCTTTCCAAGTTTTGCTACGAAATTGGTTTGCAAGTGGCTCTACTTCTCATAGTGATAAAAATGGTAAAAGGAATTTTGAGGTTTGGAGGGTCACTTCCCAAGTACTAAATTTTCTGTGTCTTAACCCACTGTATTTGGCTGCAAGACCTTGGTCGAAGACGGTATACTCGCACAACTCTGAGAGCTTAACAGCATCTCCCCCCCCCCCCCCCCCAATTTCATAAGAATTGCACAAGTCTCCTTCTCCACGATACGCAGGTCAGTGAGGGTTTAACATCAAACTTCTCACATCGGTTTCTAACATCACCTGCCATGATTGGTTAACAGGAGTGGTTAACTACTGCTTACATAATTAATGAACTATTTGTTTATGAGTTTGGCTTTATATTTAGTGCAAATGAGTTTTATTTTTCCTTTACATTTAACTCAAATTAGTGATATCTGAAATGCGTTACATAGATTGGTGTTTACGTTAGATAGGCGTGAGGGGTGAATACGTGTTGTGATAGTCAGCACATTTTATCATTTCATGCAGATAATGTATTTGCTACCCAGCATAATCGTAAGCCCAATATTAAAGTTAGTTATGAAATTGTTGAGGCCTTTTCCCCAATATTTGGTGCTGCCTCTCAACATTGAAGCAATGTTGCAGTGGCGGTAGCTTTACCATCTGCGAACAGGAGAGAATATAGAGTTCAAGGCGCTAATGTTTCCCGTACACCGTGTTCTTCAGATGAGATGGTGAACGAATATATCTCAGGAAATCAAACAGAAAGTGCTACGTACCTTATATGGTTAGTGTTTCATCACTTTGATTTATTTCTTCTTCCTTCTATCCCATTCTTCGTTTCGTGGTCACTCCCAATTTCCTTCTCGGGGCTAACTCTATTTCTTACGTGACTTTTATCTGACAGCGGTGGAAGTTTTGTGCAGTAATTTTCTTCTTTAGTATTTTCTGCCTTAGTTTGTAAAGACGGAACCCTCAGAGGATTACTTTGTTGTCCGTCTATATATCTACCTGTCTATCTGTCGGACAGTTAAGAACTCTTTTTGTCAGAAACAGATAGACGTGTCATGCTCAAATTTAAGTCACACATTAAAGTTTGTGGTCCCTTGGTACAAATCTTAAACTTCAAAATTAACGCACTCAAAAGATACGGCCGTTAATAATACACATTTTGGTAGTCGAAAATTAACTCATCAAAGTACCCGTTCACCTATAACCATGAAATTTGTCAAGGAGCAGATTTTCCACACTACAAGTGAAAAAAAATCCTAAAAGTATTGATTTTTCCCTGTTAAGACCGATATCTCTCCGGAACCGTTTAGCTCACATTTATGTCACATTTTAAATATGGTCCCTTAGCGATGTAAAAAGAATCAAGCTCCCTAGGCAAGGCAATCAAAAGCTTCAGTCACATACGTCACATTTTTGATATCACTCATCCCTCATCAAAACCTATGGGGTACTTCCCTAAAAACATGAGATTCAACAACGTGCAACAGTACAAGTAAAGTGAAAATTCTGAAATCTGTTAAATTGTAGTTGTATGACATTAAATATCTTTTTGCCTTTTGAATATACAATGCAAAGCATAACAGACGAACACTAGCACATGCAGACATAAAATGTAAGTTGTTGTCATATATCAATATGTAAATAGAAAATGTTTTATTAAATTTTCTCTGTCTACACAAGTCCCCTACTTGCTTCTTTTTGTATGTCCTGGTTTGTGTGCGGAAATACTGTAGAGATTTTGATACCATCTAGGAATTCCCGGGACCAACATCTTAACAGTATCGATATCGATAGCAGACAGATATCGTTGAGAGTTGCAGAATGGGTGAACTATCAATATACGTAATTAAGTTTGTACAGAACACTCAGTGCGTGAATACTACTAGCAAGTGCCCAATTTTTTCTGTATGGTACCACTTAAATGTTGCACTCACGACAAAATCCTCCCCATTCTATTCCTGCAGACATCGGTTACGTTATCCTTGCAACATTATGAAACTATTTTCCCTTCCTACCTGCATCATACGAAACCTCTCCTTCTGGCGATCGCCATGTGTTCACATGAGCTCTACTCACGCACACTGCGTCAAGACATCTGAAACTTAAATGAAGACCTTCGACCTCCCTTCAGCGACGAGCTCACCAAACTTAAAAAACTACCTTTCCCCGTCGGTTTAATGTGGTGAAATACCATAATAACCAAAACCACCCTACTTGGTCGAGAGACACATGCGTCCTTGCGTCACATAAACTGGGAAATCTTAACCTTATGATGTTTTCCAAAGACGCTGGTGGCCTGTGCGATGTAACTTCCGACGAACATTTTCTCGTGTCGATGGTACTGTTAAGTTCGTTCGCCTTCGACTTCTGGTGTTTCATTACACCTCCCTACGTAACATACGTCGCCCAAACGCGTGGCACATTACAGTTCACTGACGACCGTCCATTTTAAAAGAAACATAGCCTTCCTCATTTTCTCCCGATTGGAAGGTCTCCTGATGTAATGGTACGCTGTCTTAAAACTACGGCGTGCCTCCAACATCTCCATTGTGGTTAATTATTATGACAACCCAAATGAATAAATTTAGTAATCTATCCTACATTATTTACCTTTCTTTCTCTCTATTTACAATTTGTACATGCATCCTCTGAAGTCTTGGATTACTCTATAAATGCCCTGAGAAGCCTCAGATGTTGGCCCCAAGTGATTTACGAGATTTTATCCCCTCAAACCTGACCGCGTTCGCATGAGCAATGCGATGGGTTCGCACATGTCCGTGGTGTGCAGAGAAGAAATTATGGCGAATCTTTTCCTACTTATTCGACAACTGGTGGGAATTTGGGAGAATCTTTTGTTTCCTGCCTGTTGCCATTTTATTCACATAACGTGTGATTATTTCTTTCAGTTTCTCCTCCAGTACAGTACCTAGGCCTCGAAGAAAGACACCGAGGAGATATTAAAGCCGATTTGGGGCCTTTTAAATTGAAAACGCCTGCCCAAAGCAGTAAACGCACTTTACTTATTAGACTCCGGCTCCGATTCCGTTTGCCAGAAACTTGGTGTGACGTCAGTGGAAGAGAAATCGTCTGGCCTAGATATTTTTGTAGAAGTTCCTCAATCATTTCTGATCTATCAGTTTCCTCAGCAATTATTGCAGTAATTTGTCGAGAGTCAAGGACTAACTGGCTACTGCCGTCCTTTTTGTCTGCTGCTCCGAGTGGAGCATTGTACGTAGATTTAGCTTGCTTCATTACACCATTATCCATCATCTTGTGTAGCTACAGAAAAGCTTTCTCTCTGTAAGCTATTGGAATTTTATATGCAGGTAATCGTAAAGGTTTATAGGGTTTTACGGTAAACCGGCACTGGAAGTCGTTAATAGTGCCAGAGTTGCGCCTGAGGATCACCTCCATTTCAGCTTTCTCTGTCTCGGTGATCTCGGTAAGCCCGGATAATTTCATTTCTATATCACACTGAATTTCTAAAAGCGCCACCTTGCCCCCGTCTCTCGTATATTGTTGCCTGTTATACCTCGGATGTTCGTCAAGTGAGTCTTTAACCGTGTTCTCGATCACCAATTTGAAAAAGCTCGAGGGAATTTTTCCCTTCGTAGCTATCTCCTCAAATAGAATACTGATAGCACTCTTCACCCTAGCGTGACCTGTCGACGTAACTTGCCCATTATTGCATTCTTTGGATTCAACAAGTCCATAGGTACCACGAAGAAGTGTGCTTCTCGCCTAGGCCCTTGCCATGTAAATTCCAGTAATGATTTGCCTACTGATTTCAGTACATTTCCTAATGTAGCGCAGCGTAGTTTGGTTTTCTGAACCTTCGGTGTTGATGTGTTCCTGTTTATTGAACAGGTATTATATAATTCTCTGTAGATGACCAACAGCTGACTGCCGCTGTCTGCCCACTTTACTCTCATCAACCAAAATGACGTACAAGTCATGACAACTATTAGCATTTTAGAAATATCGTATTGTGCCATAATCATATGAGTGCTTCTGATTTTTCTTGTGGGTCTGTCTGCAGTTTTCCCCTCTGCGTTTCCAAGTCAGACCTGCCCTCCTTCGTCTCTTGTGCGGCCTGGGTTCGCTGGATACACTTCCACGAACTGAACCACCTTCTGTCTCTCACTGCTCGTTACTCTGAAAACGTATTCCATTGCATTCCGTTCCAAATCCAACTATATTTGTTCTGGTTTCTCAGTTGTGGAGTGTTATGGTGTGGAATGTTCCCGTTACCTTATCAGCTGCTTAGCATCTTAAAACTTACCTGGTTATTATGACGTCGCCGCTTTTCAAAGTTTGCCTCGCTCTGTCGTCTTCCGTTACGTGCTTGTTCTTCACCAAGCACAAAATCTACCCCACGTAAAACTCCTCTGAAACCTTTGACGTCGTCCCCATATTTTCCTATCAATAACACCAGTCAACAGCCATTTGCATCTGGGATGTGATACATCACCAAGTATGTATTTTACTAAGTAGAATCCGAATATGGCTTTCTAAATGTTCTAGAACTTATGATTTTTTAGTTTTTTAATGCTTTTTATTCTTCGTATTCAGTATTTCGCTTTTTGCTGTTCTTCTGTTTTGATACTTAATGGTTTGTTTTTTATTTGCAGAGGAGAGCTAGAAAATCTACAAGCAGTCAGTAAATGGTTGGCGTGGTAATTCAGTGATATGAAAGAGATCTTTGGTGACTGTTTCTGTGAAAGATAGTTACAAACATATTGTGTTTAAAATTTACACTAAGAAAATTGGCTACTAGTAAATCTCGTTGCTGTCGAAACCAGCCCGACAATTTTTGTTATGTGTGTGGGAAATTCACTCCAAAAGCCAAAAGAAAACTAATCACTGATCAGGTTAAGAAGGCATATAAATTGTATTTTGATTGTTCTGTTGGTGACTAAGATCAAGATTTTGCACCTGATACTGCCTGCATAGCCTGTACTACAACCTTAACCAAGTGGTTGAAATGAATACGCCGAGTCATGCCATTCGTTGTTTCGATGGTGTGGTGTCAGCCTGATGACCATTATTCAGACTGTTACTTCCGTCCTACAAATATTTATGGACATTCGAGTAAAACTAGACATAAAATAAAATATCCAAATGTATCTTCGGTGCATTTGCCTGTGCCCCATGATGAGGGGAGGCCCGTTCCCGTCTGCAACTTGAAAGCCACGGAACCAGACACCATGCTGAGTGAATCAGGAAGTATTGAACACATAGAAGATTACTGCTCTCAATATCATGACATTCGCCTCAGCTCTTTACCAAAAGGAACTGAACGATTTGGTTCGCGATATAAAACTTTCGAAACACCAGGCCGAACTCTTGGGGTCGAGGCTACAACAACGGAACCCTCTGGCTCCAGAGACGAAAAATTCCTGTTTCAGATCAAAAGGTGCTTCCTTCGCTCAATATCTCGATATGTAGAATTCAATGTGTGCATGTAGAGATGTCAATGGTATGTTGATGTAGCTACGTGTACAACATAATCCACAGGAGTGGCGACTATTCATTGACTCCAGTAAAACGAGCTTGAAAGCAGTACTACTGCAAAATGGCAATGAATTTCCATAGGTACCTTTGGCTTACACAGTAGACATGAAAGAAACTTATAAAACCATGGCTTTGCTGCTAGAGGCAATCAAATATAAGGATCATCAATGAAAGCTTTGCTGTGGTTTAAAAGTTGTTGCACTCCTTACAGGTTCACAGGCTGGATTCACGCAATACTGCTGCTTTTTGTGCCTTTTGGGCAGCCGTGACACCAAGAACCACTATAATGAAGTATACGTTCCTGAAAGCGTAGATATGAACAATGCTCCATACGTTGAGACCGATAAAATCATTGACCTCCACTTCATAGCAAGATGGGCCTTATCAAGAACTTTGTAAAAACTCTGGATAAAGAAAGTGAAGCCTTCAATTACTTAAAAGAAAAGTTTCCCACATTGAGGCCAAGCTGAAAGAGGACATAGTTTTTGGACCACAAGTAAGAAAATTGCTGAATGATCCAACCTTTGTTACCAAACTCACAGGTATCCAACTAGCTGCTTGGTTTTCTTTAAACGAATTGTGCAGGGCTTTTTGTGCAAGAGTGAAGACAAAACTAAGTCACCATTGTGAATGATCTGTTGGACAACTATAGGAACATGGGATATAGAATGTCTCTTAATATTCACTTTTTACATTCTCACCTTGATTTATTCCCGGAAAATTTGGAAGCTGTAAGCGATGAGCATGATGAAAGCTTTCACCAAGACATTATTACCATGAAACACAGTTACCAAGGCCATTGGAACCCTTCGACCATGGGTGACAACTGCTGGGGTCTTGTTAAGGAGAGTGATGAAACAGCAAACAAAAGAAGAACTCCGTCGTTGCATTTTTCAAAAACCAAAGACGATTAAAGGTGAAAATACATTCTGAACTAATTTGGATCATTTATTGGCATTATACCCCCATGTTGTTGTTGTGGTCTTCAGTCCTGAGACTGGTTTGATGCAGCTCTCCATGCAACTCTATCCTGTGCAAGCTTCTTCATCTCCCAGTACCTACTGCAACCTACATCCTTCTGAATCTGCTTAGTGTATTGCTCTCTTGGTCTCCCTCTACGATTTTTACCCTCCACGCTGCCCTCCAATGCTACATTTGTGATCCCATGATGCCTCAAAACATGTCCTACCAACCGATCCCTTCTTCTAGTCAAGTTGTGCCACAAACTTCTCTTCCCCCCAATCCTATTCAATACCTCCTCATTAGTTACGTGATCTACCCACCTTATCTTCAGCATTCTTCTGTAGCACCACATTTCGAAAGCTTCTATTCTCTTCTTGTCCAAACTGGTAATCGTCCATATTTCACTTCCATACATGGCTACACTCCATACAAATACTTTCAGAAACGACTTCCTGACACTTAAATCTATACTCGATGTTAACAAATTTCTCTTCTTCAGAAACTTTTTCCTTGCCATTGCCAGTCTACATTTCATATCCTCTCTACTTCGACCATCATCAGTTATTTTACTCCCTAAATAGCAAAACTCCTTTACTAATTTAAGTGTCTCATTTCCTAATCTAATCCCCTCAGCATCACCCGATTTAATTTGACTACATTCCATTATCCTCGTTTTGCTTTTGTTGATGTTCATCTTATATCCTCCTTTCAAGATACTGTCCATTCCATTCAACTGCTCTTCCAAGTCCTTTGCTGTCTCTGACAGAATTACAATGTCATCGGCGAACCTCAAAGTTTTTACTTCTTCTCCATGAATTTTAATACCTACTCCGAATTTTTCTTTTGTTTCCTTTACTGCTTGCTCAATATACAGACTGAATAACATCGGGGAGAGGCTACAACCCTGTCTCACTCGTTTCCCAACCACTGCTTCCCTTTCATGCCCCTCGACTCTTATAACTGCCATCTGGTTTCTGTACAAATTGTAAATAGCCTTTCGCTCCCAGTATTTTACCCCTGCTACCCTCAGAATTTGAAAGAGAGTATTCCAGTTAACGTTGTCAAAAGCTTTCTCTAAGTCTACAAATGCTAGAAACGTAGGTTTGCCTTTTCTTAATCTTTCTTCTAAGATAAGTCGTAAGGTTAGTATTGCCTCACGTGTTCCAACATTTCTACGGAATCCAAACTGATCTTCCCCGAGGTCGGCTTCTACCAGTTTTTCCATTCGTCTGTAAAGAATTTGCGTTAGTATTTTGCAGCTGTGACTTATTAAACTGATAGTTCGGTAATTTTCACATCTGTCAACACCTGCTTTCTTTGGGATTGGAATTATTATATTCTTCTTGAAGTCTGAGGGTATTTCGCCTGTCTCATACATCTTGCTCACCAGATGGTAGAGTTTTGTCATGACTGGCTCTCCCAAGGCCATCAGTAGTTCTAATGGAATGTTGTCTACTCCCAGGGCCTTGTTTCGACTCAGGTCTTTCAGTGCTCTGTCAAACTCTTCACGCAGTATCTTATCTCCCATTTCATCTTCATCTACATCCTCTTCCATTTCCATAATACTGTCCTCAAGTACATCGCCCTTGTATAAACCCTCTATATACTCCTTCCACCTTTCTGCCTTCCCTTCTTTGCTTAGAACTGGGTTGCCATCTGAGCTCTTGATATTCATACAAGTGGTTTTCTTCTCTCCAAAGGTCTCTTTAATTTTCCTGTAGGCAGTATCTATCTTACCCTAGTGAGACAAGCCTCTACATCCTTACATTTGTCCTCTAGCCATCCCTGCTTAGCCATTTTGCACTTTCTGTCGATCTGATTTTTGAGACGTTTGTGTTCCCTTTTGCCTGCTTCATTTCCTGCATTTTTATATTTTCTCCTTTCATCAATTAAATTCAATATTTCTTCTGTTACCCAAGGATTTCTATTAGCCCTCGTCTTTTTACCTACTTGATCCTCTGCTGCCTTGACTACTTCATCCCTCAGAGCTACCCATTCTTCTTCTACTGTATTTCTTTCCCCCATTACTGTCAATTGTTCCCTTATGCTCTCCCTGAAACTCTCTACAACCTCTGGTTCTTTCAGTCTATCCAGGTCCCATCTCCTTGAATTCCCACCTTTTTGCAGTAACTTCAGTTTCAATCTGCAGTTCATAACCAATAGATTGTGGTCAGAAGCCACATCTTCCCCTGGAAATGTCTTACAATTTAAAACCTGGTTCCTAAATCTCTGTCTTACAATTATATAATCTATCTGATACCTATTAGTATCTCCAGGATTCTTCCAGGTATACAACCTTCTTTTGTGATTCTTGAACCAAGTGTTAGCTATGATTACGTTATGCTCTGTGCAAAATTCTACAAGGCGGCTTCCTCTTTCATTTCTTCCCCCCAATCCATATTCACCTACTATGTTTCCTTCTCTCCCTTTTCCTACTGACGAATTCCAGTCACCCATGACTATTAAATTTTCGTCTCCCTTCACTACCTGAATAATTTCTTTTATCTCGTCATACATTTCATCAATTTCTTCATCATCTGCAGAGCTAGTTGGCATATAAACTTGTACTACTGTAGTAGGCATGGGTTTTGTGTCTATCGTGGCCACAATAATGCGTTCACTATGCTGTTTGTAGTAGCTAACCCGCACTCCTATTTTTTTATTCATTATTAAACCTACTCCTGCATTGCCCCTATTTGATTTTGTATTTATAACCCTGTAATCACCTGACCAAAAGTCTTGTTCCTCCTGCCACCGAACTTCACTAATTCCCACTATATCTAACTTTAACCTATCCATTTCCCTTTTTAAATTTTCTAACCTACCTGCCCGATTAAGGGATCTGACATTCCACGCTCCGATCCGTAGAATGCCAGTTTTCTTTCTCCTGATAACTACGTCCTCGTGAGTATTCCCCGCCCGGAGATCCGAATGGGGGACTATTTTACCTCCGGAATATTTTACCCAAGAGAACGCCATCATCATTTAATCATACAGTAAAGCTGCATGTCCTCGGGAAAAATTACGGCTGTAGTTTCCCCTTGTTTTCAGCCGTTCGCAGTACCAGCACAGCACACACCCATATACATACAAAATAGTACTGATTTCAAACGTTCTGTATGTGAATTTTTGTTTGACGTAATTGTGTAAATATTCGCTATTAGGGGGGTCTACCATTTTTTATTCTGCTGTGTATCTAGGAAATGTGACTGTATAGAGAAGAACTGATTTCACTAGTGTATTCAGCACCCCAAAATTAGGTAAACCCACACATTTACAAACCAGATGCAGAAAGAAAGCTTAAGTTTGTTAACTAATTGCTGATGTTGTAGCTTCGCAAAGCACATGTAAATGATCTCGCAATCGATACACGATACATCAAGGTACTCATTCTTCTTCGTCGTCCACAAAGGACTCTTTTCTCTCAAAGAGTTACAGGAGTCTCTGTTCTAAACATTTCTCTGTGTCCTTGTGTTTCGCGATTAGAGCTACAGCCGTCAGGTTGTCTGACGCTGTTCTTTCTCTTCTTTGAGTTCTTTATTCTGTTCTGAAGCCTGTTTAGTAGCGTTTTCCCAGTTTTGGCGATACTCCGAGCTTCCCCATCTGTCTCCTGCACACCTCACCTAGCAAACTTCGCTATCATTTTCGAATCATTCGAATTTTTTTCTCGCCTACAAGATTTCCCGTTTTAACTCAACATGGTTTTCTGTCTGGACAAATTCATTTCCAATTGCTTCAAAAGCGTCCTTTACCTTTTTTTTTTTTTTTTTTTTTTTTGTGTGTGTTCCTTCGATTGGTCCCGGTAAACGTTTGGCATTTGATACTACGTCTCGCTCAAACCCTTCTATGTAATCGAGAATGCACAAAACATTATGAATCATTTTCCTACCACTGGTTTCCTTGCCTCTGTCAAAGTTGACGGGTGATAGTCTCCACTCTGGTGGTCCTGTCTGTCCCAGATTAATTACTGCATTTCGTGTCGGTGCGTTTTGCTGTTTTTATCGGACTGTCACGTCCAGACGCACACGACAGTCGCCTGCACAAAATTTCTGCTAGATACTTTCCGACTATCGGACTTACCCACCTGGTAGTTCCGGATCCCCATTAACCCCCCTCGTTGTGCCGCTACATCTACATCTACACGGCTACTCCGCAAATCACACTTAAGCTCCTGGAGAGGGTTCATCCAAATGCCTTCACAACAATTCTCTGTTATTCCACTCTCGAATAGGGTGCTGAAGAAAAGTTACTGATGTATCATTCCTTAACATCTCTGATTTCTCTCGTTTTATTATGATGATCGTTTCTCCATATGTTGGACGGCGTCAACAAAATATTTTCCCATTCCGAGAACAAAGTTGCTGATTGAAGTTTCGTGAGAACATCCCGGCGCAACGAGAAACGCCTTCGTTTTAATGATGTCCACGCTAAATCCTGTATTACGTCCATGAAACTCTTTCCCCAATTTCTCGATAGTAAAAGAGCTGCCTTTCTTCGAACTTTCTCCTTGTACTCTGTTGACCATATCTGGTAAGGGTCCTACATCGGGCAACAATACACCAAAAGAGGATGGACAAGCATTGTGCAGGCAGTGTCTTTAGTGTATCTTTAGCATCTTCCAAGTGTTGAGGCAATAAAACGCAGTCTTTGGTTTGCCTTCCCAACAACATTTTCTCCGTGTTCTTTCCACTTTATGTTGTTCGCAATTGTATTTCCTGGGAATTTAGTTGAATTTACGGCCTTTAGATATGATTGATTTATCGTTTAACCCATATTTCCCTAATTCCTTTGAACATTAATGTCGTCTGCTTTACACTTTTCATTGTTTACGGTCAACTGAAAATTTTCGTACAATACAAATATCTTATCTATATCGTTTTGCATTTTGTTTTGATCTACTGAGGACTTTACTAGACAATAAACGGCAGCACCAACTGGAAACAATCTAAGACGTCTGTTATGATTGTCTCTAAATCGTTCCCATGGTTAAAGAACAAAAGAGGGGCTGTAACACTTCCTTGGGGAACGATAGAATTCAGTTCTGTTTTACTCGATGACTTTCCGTCACTTACTACGAACTGTGATCTCTGACAGGAAATCACGAATTCAGTCGCGTAATTCAGACGATATTCCATAAGCACGCTGTGTAATTACAAGCCGCTTGTGAGATACGGTGTCAAAAGCCTTCTGTAAATCTGGAAATACGAAATCAACATGATATCCGTTGTAGATAGCACTCAACACTTCATGCGAATAAAGAACTAGTTGTGTTTCACAAGAACGATGTTATCTAAATCCGTGTTGACTATGTGTCAACAGACCATTTCCTTCGAAGTAATTTATACTGTTCGAAAACAATAATTGTACCAAAATCCTGATGCATGTCGACGTTAATGACATGAGCCAATAATTTAGTGGATTACTCCTGCTACCTTTCTTTAATATAGGACTGACCTGTACAACTTTCCAGTCTTTGGCTACGGATCCATCGTCGAGCCAATGGTTGTATATAATTGTTAAGTATGGAGCTATTGGTTCAGCCTGCTCTGACAGGAACCTAACTGGTCTACAGACTGGGCCGGAGGACTTGCTTTTAATAAATGATTTATAACTCCAAGGATACATACTTCTCAGGTACTTATGTTGGCAGTTTTCTTGATCCGAGTTCTGGAATATTTACTTCGTCTTCTTTGGCGAAGGAATTTCGAAAGGCTGTGTTTAATAACTCTGCTTTAACAGCCTTGTCGTCGATAGTATTTCCATTGCTGTCACGCAGAGATGGCTCTGATTGCCTCTTGCCGCTAGCATACTTTACTTATGGCCAGAATATCTTTGGATTTTTTGTCAGTTTTCGAGACAAAGTTTCGTTGTTAAGAGTATTACAAGCATCTTGCATTAAAGTCGACGCTTAATTTATGGCTTCTGTACAAAATCGCCATCCTGGGAGTTTTGCGTTCGTTTCAATTTGGCATGCTGTTTTCGTTGTTTATATAGTGTTCTGGTCCGATTTGTGTAGAGTGTTCTGATCTGCTGTGTGTACCTTGGGGAATCAACTCCGTCGTTTGTTAATTTATTTGGTATAAATCTTTCAACTGCTGTCGATAATATTTCATTGACTTGAACCCCCATCTGCTCTACATTTGCACTCTTAGTTTGGAAGGATTGTCTCTTAGAAAGGTGTGAAGCGAATTTTTATCTGCTTTTATGGACAGATATATTTTTCCTATCATTTTGGTGGATTTGGGAGGTACAGTAATCAGTCTCGCTACCTCAACCCTGTGCTCACTAATCTATGGTTCCGTTTTGTTGTTGATTATTAGCTAAGAGATCAAGTGTGTTTTCACAACCATTTACGATTCGAATAGGTTCATGAAGTAACTGCGTGAAATAATGTTTAGAGAATGCGTCTAGCACAATTTCGGATGATTTTTTTATGTGTACACCCGGATCTGAACATATATTTTCGCCAACATATGGAGGCTAAATTAAAGTCAGCACAAACTATATTTATGTGAATCGGGTACATATTTGAAATTAGAAGTAAGTTTTCTAGTACCCTTTTTTAGTTGTGTCATCTGAGGCTGGATGGTCGGTAAAAGGAGCCAGATATTTTAGTGCGGTTGCCACGAATAACTTCTACCCATACTACTTCACAGGAACTATGTATATCTGGGAGTGCACATTGGTGTTCTTCCCCTCCTTGGCAACCACATCCCTAAGTGGACCTATACTGTGCTAACATTGGAGCACGAGTTAGCAATAATTGAACCCTGTGTGATAAACTGGATCTTGCAGGCTGAGAGGTTTTCTCTGGAACAGGTTAAGCGACTGCATCTGGTGGAGGGACACTGTCAGCCGCAGATAGCAACTGGAATCTGTTTGTCAAACATACTGGGGAAGTTTTATGTTAGGCCCACCTGGGACATCTTCCACAGCCTGACAGGCCCTGAAGCGGACCCCCCCCCCCTCCCTCCTCAAACACAGTTGAAGAGTCAGAAGAGTCAACCTCAGTGCGAGAAGTGATGCACATCCACAGTAGCCTCAAGCTGTGTCACGGAAGTCAACACAGCCTGGTGCTGCGAGCAAAAGTGTCAAGAATCAGCTTGCATCCGCATACAGAAAGTGCAGTCCCTATGCATACTAAAAATACACTATGTAGACAAAGAAATGACGACCGACACATAGTAAAATACAATAATGTAGACACTGACGAAAATTCAAGAACAGAGTTTAAAAATTTAATTTAACATGTAGAGATTCGAAAACTAAATTACCAAATCACACAGATGTAAATACATAATTCGCTTCTACTTATGAACTCGTGAAACCTCATAAAATCTGATCGGCCTCCAACTGCATTATCATAACCAGTATAGCGTCCATATTGGAGTTCGTTTTCTGGGGCTGTCTGCATAATCGAAATTACTTTTTATATATCTCGTTTTCGAGCTGTTTTGGCGTTGTTTCTACATCTATTCTGTTGCGTTACACACTTTACTTCATGTTACCTTTGACAAAGCATCCATCTTCCTTCACATATGTACCACTAATCAAAATGATGATAAAAGTACCACTCATTACTCTGATTACATCTGTGGCTGATACTGCCTATTTGTCACTGACACATTACAAATGGTTCAAATAGCTCTGAGCACTATGGGACTTAACATCTGTGGTCATCAGTCCCTTAGAACTTAAACCTAACTAACCTAAGGATATTAGACCCATCTATGCCCGAGGCAGGATTCGAATCTGCGACCGGAGTGGTCGCGCGGTTCCAGACTGAAGCGCCTAGAACCGCTCGGCCACTCCAGCTGGCGACACATTACAGCATCTCAACTTTGTCATCTTGACAATTGTATGATAGTGAAACAATAACCTAATACGCAAAACAAGCGACGGTAAAAACATAAGGCTAAAAGGAAATAATGTGTGTGGTTAGAACACACTAAAGAGGTTCTGAGAGAAAAACTAAGATTAGCACGCAACAGAACATGTATAATTAATTCTACTGTGTGAATTTACAAAGCACGAACTGCTTTAATGAAGCCATCTTTAGTTCTGTACAACTGAAATCCAATTTTATCACATGTGCTAGTGGCCACTATCTACACACTCAGTCAAAAATAATTTGTACTGAACGTATAAGTTCCCAATTACCTAAAAAAGCTTCGAGATTGTGAACAATCCGCTGGGTCTTCATGCAAAACCCTGTAATGTTGTAACATATGGTTAGCTTATGTGGGGTTGCCTAATATTATTTTACAGATGGAATTCTTACGGCTACGAAAGATTAACATCACCCTGCCATTAATAATCTACATCTAGGTAGTGCCGTAAAACAGGATATCGTTTTGTGGTTTCATTTCATTCAGTTTACCAGATCAAACCAGTTATTCATATCGCGTTGCTACTAGAATGAATCACACCGTGGAGACCATAAATTATTTATTCTAAAAAAACGTAAAGAGTGTAAAAATTTTTATAAATATGAAGTACACGATACCGGATTCTATCCTTCATATAAATTAGAGATTGGCAGAACATATGTCTTATATTCTTTAGAGCCCCTTCCTGCCCCTACCTCCCCTCCACCCATTAATAGAAGGACAGAAAGCTGGCTGATAATGATTAGTGGTGAGAAACATGACATGAGACCTACATCCTGACAGACACTTTCAGAAAACGCTAGGTGGACAAGCAAATGGAACTCAACACATTTACTGTTACTGTTTAACTATCCTCCAAACTGGAGTGCGCTCATCACCTGCTGAAGTAAGGACAGCAGTTCTGCTACGGTCGCAGGTTCGAATCCTGCCTCGGGCATGGATGTGTGTGATGTCCTTAGGTTAGTTAGGTTTAAGTAGTTCTAAGTTCTAGGGGACTGATGACCTCAGGTGTTAAGTCCCATAGTGCTCAGAACCAACCAGTTCTGCTGCTCCGATGATCTGCTCGCTAGGGCGCTGGTCTCTGTTCCGATGACCTCTGCAGCACATCCGCAATTCTCTGCCCACACAGTAGACGCAGTATGCTATCCGCAAAATCCTACGGCTGAAATGCTGAAACTACCTCAATACAAGACGGAACAAGAGCCAGGAACAGAAACTCGATTAACATATTATCCCGTAAAGAAGCACTTTAATGTGTGCCAGACTTCACAGAGAACTAAAGAATCGTCCCTCGGGTAAAGAGAATACCAACCTTGTCGGTGGGAAACGTCTTTACATGCTCATTTTGTCGAAAACCACACTTCTCAAAATTAGATTCTCCACTCTGGCGCCTGTCAGCAAAGTCTCTAGCTACATCCCCGGAGGGAGCTGTCTTCGATCGCTCCTAACAGGGAAGTGTTCTCGATCGACACACGGGGAGAAGTCCTTGCTCAGGACACATCTCACTCCCTCCCGTACGCGTTGTGCCTGTGTTTGCTTCTGGCGACGAACCTCAGGGGCCCTTACAGATACATTACCTCCTACAGATCGTGAAACAGTCACCTGAAGCTCATACACCTTTTAGAAGATTCTGAGAAAAGTTGCGTTTCCTCTCCTACATCTAAAGCACTTCGCCAATCAAAAACGTGTCTTTGCTTTTCAGCGGGAGTGATGTCCCGGCGCATAACAAGAGAGGATTCCATGGACGTCAACTTCTGTTTGTGACTTCACGCGTTCCTACCTCCTAAAACGATATAGTTTCGTCCCCTTCCGCCCCCGAAGCCCCTTCTCGAAGTACGCTATTCTGATGTTTTTTTCCCTTGCCTCTCACGGAGGATGAGGTGTCTTGCAACAGAAGGGAAGCATTGTTCTGTATTGATTCCATATATTTTTGTATTTGTTTAAACGAAGCTGTAAAATGTGTACGTCCACCGGTTTCCAACATGGCGAAAGACTAGCGGATACCATAATTATGGTTTCTGCGGTAAAAGTGATAAATGAAGATCATGTAATTATGGGTTCACTAAATCAACAATTTTTAATTTTGTATTAGCTGCTTTTGAGAATGCTTATCCTAATGAAGTCCTGTTAAGTCTCTGTTTATCAGAAACAATAATTTGGAAGTTAACGTCTGCAAAATGTTTTTAAGATATTGCTGCAGCAATTCAGTGTTCAGTAGAGTTTAACCTGTCGGCCTTTTTTATATTAACTTAGAGTCAGTATGTTGTACTGTTATGCTGTTGATATCTAGCGTCACTGTTTTGTATACTCAGTCAGACGACTCCACGAGTCAGTTCAAAAATGGTTCAAATGGCTCTGAGCACTATGGGACTCAACTGCTGTGGTCATAAGTCCCCTACAACTTAGAACTACTTAAACCTAACTAACCTAAGGACAGCACACAACACCCAGCCATCACGAGGCAGAGAAAATCCCTGACCCCGCCGGGAATCGAACCCGGGAACCCCGGCGTGGGAAGCGAGAACGCTACCGCACGACCACGAGATGCGGGCTCCACGAGTCAGTATTTTGGACCCGACTCCCTGCTTCCGTTCCACTTTGCTAGTAATCGGTTGATGTGTAATCATTGTAATTCCAGTAATACATTGGTTCGTTGTACTATTGGTTGCTGTAAGCTGCTCTTTTGTTTCAGTATGTCTGGTGATCCGACTTTTTGCGGCGAAGTGAGCTGATCTATGAGTTGCCAAGAAGGAATATTCAAGCGGAGGTACTGAACGGGAACTGATGGAAGCATTACGTCAAAATAGCCATATTCCCTGCGTACGTAAATTTTCGAACCGCAAGAGGTAAGCCTCGGTGGCGCCTCGATTTTCTGCCACATCTGGAGGAATTACTGAAACTGTACAGGGTACAGGCAGAAATACTGCTAGTCACATACGTAGACTACAGGGCACTGATATTCTAATAAACGTTCGGATGGACACAGGATACACACTGTCTTTAATATACGTGTTATGTAGATATATGTATATCTGTAATCTAAACTAATACTTAAAGAAAAGTCGATGCCCAACGTTGTTACCAAAATATATCTAAATGTTCTTGACCTATCTGCTTGAAATTTTTTCACGATGCTCTCAAACTTACGGTTGGAAATAGAACACGTTTTATTTTTCCAAACAAAATTTATTTATAACGAAGGGACAGGTAGAACTTAATTCCGCTCTTGCTGAGCATCTCATTCCTAGTGATCACCACTCATCTGTGCTCGGCGAACTTACGATTTTACGCCGCGCTTTCAAACGCAGAGGACTTAACGTCTGTCAGAAATTGATATCTTTAAGCACTCATACTGGGAACAATGTCTTACTCAGTGACAAATTGACGAGGAAAGTGAATTTAATGACTATGTTCCCTGCCGGCAGAGAATTTGAGTTCCTACACTTATGTTTAATCAATAATATTTTACTTCATGTTTGTACCTCTTTGTTTTTACTTTCATATCCTTGTTTCCTGATTACATAATTTTCTTTGGTACGGTCGAGTTTTCTATTTGATTTGTTTTCTCTTGAAGATTCCTGCTATTCCCAGCGGTATCTTACGGTAATTTTAGCTTATAAATTAATCTTCGCAATCACAAATTCTGTTTTTGCTTTAGACATTTTACTTAATTTTACTGTAAATGCACTCTCCCTTATGTCCCTCTCAGCCCGTCCTCCTGCGCATAACAATTTATTTTGAAGCTACTGTAATTAATTTATAAAGTTTGTTGTAGATCTGTGTTATGTTCTTATAAAATAACTACACGCTGGACTACCTGCCCTTGACAATTGCTGGCCCTTTTAAACTTTAGCCAGTATGCAACAAAAACTATTACTTTATGAGAAACGATACCGCTTCTGATACACGGCTCGCTGCATAGTTTCGCTAAATTTGCAATTAGGACAGATTCTGTTTGAATGTTTCATTGTGGATTCTTTTTGTTTTATCTTATTATTTGTTTCCGGCCCTGTTTATTGTATACATGCAACTATGCCTCATTTCTTCTTCCAGTTTCTAAATCTTTCCTATTCGACTATACTACGATCTCATACTGCAACAGCATGCCTCTGGTGCTAGATAACATCTGTAATAATACTTATACAATATGTTTTCTATTTAAAGCGCTCGTCGCTCCCCTGTGGAAATTATCTCCACTACAACGACTTTCCTTTGTGGCTTTGACCCTGCATTTCGCGCCACCTAGTGCTGCTTATCTTTAATAGTGCCTTCAGTCGCTTCTGATCTTATCAACACTGTGTATACATCGTGTGAGCGCGGAACGGTGACCGGCAATATGTTCCGACACCACGTTCACATTTTATAAGCTCGGCCCTACTCTACGCTGCTATGTCTAATGACCCATATCGCACACGCTAAACCGACGGTTACACACTTTATGTATTCTTCTGTTGGTTTATTCTTGGTGGTTTTGATACCATCTCTTATGGTGTTTCTGACGTTCGTTTAACGGGTATTTTAGGTGTATTTGACGAATACTTATTTCCAGTGATTGTATCAAGTTTTACGTGATTCCCCATTCTTCACGTCTTACGTATTTAAGTTTTTGGTATTCACTTGAGTACAGTACGTGAGGATAGGACCACGCCCGGTTATTTGTTACGTACATTTTTCATTGGATTTTCAGATAACCTTTGGGTGCCATAACCAGGTGAAACGCTTCGTTTTTAAGCCAATAAAGAGCACTGTGCAACCGAAAACTGTCTTTCAGTATTAAAAACGGGTAACGGTTGTTGTACCACCGCACAAAAATGGATGCAATAACTTTTTTGATCGATTTGCTTAAAAGTTTTACACGATACTCTAATAAACTTTGGAACTGGCATAACTACAGTTTTTAATACATGTGGTACATAAATATATGTATTACCGTAGTAAGGCGTTAACATTGTTTAAAAACTTATTTAAATATCTCGAAAAATTCAAGAACGATTTACTTCGAATTTGCACACGATACTCTAATAAACGTGAGGACGGAAAGTTCTAGATTCGAAAAGTTCTTGAACGATTCATTTCAAATTCTTACAACGTATTGTAATAAATGTTCGAATGGAACTGATGACAGTTTTTCATACATATTTTTAATATATATATGGTTTATAAGTATACATGTCAGATAAAGCGTAAACGTTCATAGAAAAGTTATCGAGAAGTTCTTGACGAATTTACTTCAAATTTTTACTCGGTATTGTAATAAACATTTAAGCAGACACGGGCTATATAGTTCTTTAAACAACAATCTATGGATTTTCTGCTAAAACTAACTGCTAGAAAGAAAATGCTATGCTATGCTGTGAAAATATTCTGCTTCATTGTCTATCTCAAAATCAATTTTAACTACGATAGCAGGGCAGTTAAAACAGTAGGCAAATTAATTTTCCCATATATATGCTTTCTCCTTTTATATGATTTTAAGCGGAGATGTAACCAAAGGTGACCAAAATTGTGAAAATTTTTTTTTCGCTCTCCATTTACTCCACGGTATTGAAATTTCAGTTCCTGAATATTACGTTCTAATTCCAATCCTGTGACAAAAATAATAACTAACAAAAGCTTTCACGGGGCCACGTCCCTCTATTGGTCTGTATTTCCATATATTAATTATTCCTGCGGTGTTTTCTTTCAGTTTTATGCAGTCACGATGTGGAGAATATTTCGCTGTTTAGCAGATACGGAGCTTCTACAAAGGTTGTATATGGAAAAACTCAAAATCTCAATGAATATTACTGCTCCCTGAAAGCAAAACATGCCCCAAGAGAACATTTGTTTCGACAAGTTCTGATAAAGTTGCAGCGTATGACGATTTTTTATGTTTTACCTGTGCTAGTCTTGGCAGACTACTGACTCTACAGAGGCTAGGATTTGATCCAAGAGCTTCCACACTGCCTATATTGAAGCTAATAGATAACAGGAGAATTCATGCAGCTGATATTATGTTTATTCACTTTAAAAGTCAGTTTACAGTAGGAGGACAGGCGAAGAAAAACTGCTGAAGAATGAAGAGGAGACTACATACGGTTGGCACAGTTCACCAAGATAAGGTAAGGCCTAATACGAAACACTGTCAAATCTTTGATCCAGCTGTCCCGTAACTTATATTTCGGCAGATATACGTCTCTTTTCCTCACAAAACACTGACATTACAGTACTTAAATCTGGCAGACAACTAGTCGATGCTATAGTGAGACATTCTGTGGAAGGAATTTTTGTTTACTAAAATAGTGAGGCATTTATGTGATGAAAACAATACGATTCCTTTTTTTTTCAGAGATTTGGAGAGCTGCAAAAATCTAGCAAAAGAAGGTATCAATATTCTGTTCCACAGTTACACATAATAATGGTATACCAAACATCGTACAAAAATACATTAATTTCGTTGTGACATGTTTTTGAAAAAGGAACATTTGTACTCAGGTTTTTGAAAAAAATTTCAGTCCTTTTTAATTAAAAACCTATAACTTCAATAAACACGGAAATATTTGTGTGTATCCATGAAACATTTCTTAACAACTGTGCCTAATTTAGTATTTTCCTTCCAAGTACTGGAACTCCGTATACTTCTCGCCTTAAACATTGTATACACGGCAATGTGCTGTTTTGTTTTCTTCTTTACAGTCGGTTTTGACACGAAACAGGATAGATTTATATATGGCATTTAGGCTTACGGCTGGAATACTACCACAGATCGACCCGAACTTTGTAATGTGGAGCAACGTATGTGATACTATAACTAATGAACTAAAACCATGTGAAATACTGGAATGAAGTTACTATCCTTACAGATTTAGAGGCAGAAGAAGACTCTCATACTCCATATACCAAAGATCCCAAACAATTTATTCATTTATCTGAAGTGACTACAATTCTCAATCATGGTTTCATTAGCATTAGCACTAAACAAAGCCTAAGAACACCAAGGGGGAGGAAGAGATGATGGAAAGAGAGGGTGGTAGTTTCGTGGATCATTTCTACTACCCTTCTCGTAGACGGGTATGACCTGTGCTTTTTTTCCCAGAACTGTGCACAGTGTTTTTTGTTAGAGGGATACAAGATAGATCATAGTTAGAAGAGGGGCTAACTCAGCCGCAGATTCCCCTCATCCTACATTTGTTCGCTTACAAGCTGCTTCCCAGGGTAGTTACTCGTTATTAAAATTTTTCATAAGTAATACAGCTCTCTCTCAAACCAACCAGACAGTTTATGCAATCACTACTTAGAATACAAGAAATCCAATAAATATTTAAAATCAGTTGATCTAAAAATGTGTCCGTTATTCATGATAACACGTATTCAGTAACTTGCAGGTAAACATAAAAATAAAAGCTGCTCATACTGCATAGTACGAACAGGTTAACCACCTCTGTTTGGTTTTGAAAAAAACGAAAATACAACAGCAAAAAACGGATTCAACATTACAGAAATACGAACACAGGAAGAATGGCTGCAAATACCAACACTACTACTAGATATGAATTAAAGAAGAGGCTAAAAGATTTATTTATGCGAACTGCTTACCATACCATTGGCAATTTTCACTGCTAGATGTTATTAACTTTATCATAGCACAGGGATGCTGTGGACTCCAAAGCAGTAATGTTGTTTTTGTAAATACTGAGCATATTTTTCCCGAAATTTTCGTACAATAGTCTAGGCATTATCTTGTGCCCCTCACATTGTATTTATTTGAATATGGGTGACCAGCGTATTAATTAACGAGGAAAGAGGAAACATAGATGAAATTTTTGACTTTGTCGACGTTGGTGAGGGATATTAACATAGCTGTTCTCTTCTGTGCCTATATGTGTATATATATAAAAACCCTAATTGAACTCCTTCTGGGTCTACGGCATTAACACAGTCTCAAATATAATCAAAGCTAATGTAAAAATAAGACACGTACCGTATCTTTCTTGTCCAACATCTCAGAATACTGCGTGAGGGAGTATCACCCTACGGGCAGCTCACTACTATGACGGCTGCGAGAGGACAATAACCGACTCTCGCCTCCAATTAGACGCTTTGTAAGTCGTCACCGTGGCTACATTTGTTGATTCGCTCGGGAAAACAGCATATGGTCCTCCGCCTCGCAATTAAAGAGTCTTTTTCCAAGAAAGGCGACGTTCGTACAATCAAAGAGGGGGAACGGACCGTCCTCAAAGTGCACCTGCACCACGTTTTGACTGAGGTCTTAATTTATTTCGTCGTATGGACGCCACTGGCGGACCTGGAATAGCTTTCAGACGTCCTTAACACGCTTACGTGACAGTAGTAGGATGCACTCACACCATCAGTTACGTAAGTTAAAAGAGAATTTACTACAGCAATATAAGTTTTATTTTCCCCGTTAGTTCTCTCACACGCACATCCCCAAACTTTAATATACAATAAAACTAGATTTTACAAATATAACGCACTCTCTCATTACAGTAATAAGTATTTAACTGTGTCACCATGAGCATTCCGTGGTAATTAACGGATCATATATGTTACTTCTCGTCTTTTCTTCAGGCGCTGGTGACACTGTTAAAACATACAAACTGAGTAAGTCTTTTAGATGCCGTAATTACTTCTTGTAAGGAACAACAGCCCAGACATACACACGCCGGTGTTCAATGTTCTCGAAAGTATGCTGCAACTCTTTGAATACCACGTCAGAAACCGACGATGGTACTTTTTGTGGTGTATGCGGAAGCGAAACAGAGCAGAATGAGCCCCGAACACTCTTGAGGATTGTGGAACAGACCTACTGCAGAGTAATACCTGTAGCTGTTCGTGAGAATACAAACTGGAAACATCCCACTAGCCTACTCATAGGTGGAGTACGAGCAGACTTCGGTTTATTGGTATGATACTGGAAACGTGCTGTTTTCAATGATACTGCTCACGAAACATTTTTACGGCTTTTCTTTGAATTTTGCTCAGCTCACAGGAATGATAAAAACCCTAAATAGGCGCACGCTTACGGTCACCGAAAAGCCTTCGAAAAAACGTACCTGTGGAGCTTGAAGACTGCTGAAGGTTTCGTTGCCACTGGGAAGCCTATTACCTATTGGCGCCACCGGCAATGAAGGATGAATCTTGTACAATCCAAGCCACTTGTGCTGGTGAAAAATATTATTAAACGAACGTCGGTCTAAGATCTCGATAGACAGCCAAGAGGGTATATGGCACAGCTGCAAGAATCAGCAACAAGTGATTAACCCTTTCGGGACGGAGCGCGTTTCCCCAAAACGGAGCAATTCGACGGCGCTGTGCGGCTTCCATATCCCTTAGGTTTGTTTCATCGCTTATAAAATCTACAGTTTTTTACTTGTCGGTGTAATTATTTTTATAAATGAAGCTTAAAACACGCTCTTTACTGGCATACTATTTTCATTATTCCATATCGCGCACTTTGTGGCTTGGCGGTGGTGTTACAATAGAAAAAAATGAAAAATTTGATTTTTTGTTACCTTTTTAGTTGAGAGGTGAATCACTAAAGTAGACATATTAAAATTATTTGCATCTTATTCTTTAAGGTTTTAGCTTTGAAACGTCCTATAAAATACAATTTAATCTCTTATGGGACATCAGGGGGAAGAAAAATAAAAAGTCAATTTTGAGGGATGAAAAATTTAATTTATGTCAATAGACTACAAAATTTCATAAAATTTGCTTAAAAGAAACTTTACAACTTTGGTATATCGATTTTTCGATAGGCAACCATATTTTACAAAAAATTGTTCAAATGGCTCTGAGCACTATGGGACTTAACATCCATGGTCATCAGTCCCCTAGAACTTAGAACTACTTAAACCTAACTAACCTAGGGACAGCACACAACACCCAGCCATCACGAGGCAGAGAAAATCCCTGACCCCGCCGGGAATCGAACCCGGGAACCCGGGAGTGGGAAGCGAGAACGCTACCGCACGACCACGAGATGCGTGCATATTTTACAAGTCCTTTCGGTACTTTGCTTCTTTGTGATACCTGTTGAAGCACACAGGCACATGGAGGCTTGGACGGACAAGTTTCGCAAAAAAAAAAAAAAAAAAAATGGGGGAACCGTTTTCGCCCTCCTGGCTTGGAGCGATCATTCCAAACGACACAGTCACCCTGTTTTCCGGTGTCTATTCTTGCGATACCATGGTACAGGCCGTCCATCCTGTGTAGGTCACCATGCTCAGAGCCTGGCCTCTTCCTCGATGGGTTGGTTGTGCCCTGACGTCGCCCACAAGCTCCTTGACGAGACTCTACCGAAACTGCAAATCCACGATCCTCGCCTGGCATTAGCCGGAACAATTACCCTTTTGTCACGATGCGCCGCGTCCCATGCCGATCCTCCAAGCCAGTCCCTAGATACAGCGATGAGTGAGTGACGCGACAATTGGGCCACGTATACGGGCCTCGCGTCCCGAAAGGGTTAATCTAAGAATACCATTCATCTATCTACGTGTTGCCTCTGAGGGGTCCGCGACGACAAGATAACTCTAATTACAACTGGCACAGAAGCATTTAGCAGGCCATTCATCCCAGCGATACATACAGGAATGGAAAAAAAAAAACGCCTCAGAAAGAAGAATATTAGTTCGTAACGGACGAGACACCGAACATCGTCGACAGTATTACAGAGAGGGCAAGGGGGGCAACGAAGGCAAAAGTAATGTGAAGAACAGCTCACTTAACAGTTCTATACATCAGCGGCTATTGGTCATAATGATGAAATACGGTGCCGAAATATTGTGTCAGTCAAACACTCGCACTTGTATAAAGACCCGTGAAGACATTAGAGAGCACATAGGTGACATCTTTGACTGTGCTGTAATAAAATGAACTTATTGCGTCATGACTTCGGCGTTAACAGTACATCCATGATAGTTTTTAGCTTAGGTTACATTTACGGTGTCCGCTATCTGTGAGGAGAGACAAAATTCATGCCCAGAACGAAAATTTCGAACAGTTTTGACGGCGCCTCGTCATTTGTACCTGAGTTGCTCAGTAGGTAAGTACTCGGTGTTTCATCTAGTATTCAAACAGATCATTGTTCGTAGTCTTCCGAAACGAATGAGGGAAAGGGTTGCCACCATGTAACAAACTCCAGATCGGAGAGTGTGTTTCACAGTGTTCTACAAGCTTAACGAAATGTCTGTAATATGAAGTGAGATAGACTGGGCAAAGATTTGTCCCAAAAGAACGTCGAGCAGTGGAGAAGCCCTTCTGAGAGAATGCCTAATGTATTTTACCCGAACACATTCATACAACACATCGTATCAGTTTTTTGTACTAATATGTCTAGACCACACACTGACAAGTTGTTATGCTGTAAGGAATCAAATGTAAGTAACGAAAATTTATTTACAGATTGCAGAGTTGTTAGGAAATGAGAACCTAAAATTTGTAGGTTTACAAAATGATAAGCTAAAAGTTTGCTATTCAGGCAGCAGAATAACAAGCGATTCCTTATGTAAAGAGGGAATTATATTATGCAGATGGCATAAACAAGGAAAGCTTTTCTGAGAAAGTACGTGAATAACCAACGTAAATTGTTTCTCATTTGTGAAAGTACGAGGGCGTACTGAGAAGTAAAGCCTCAGAACTTTTTATTCTCTTCTCAACATCAACTGAAAACTAGTCCATCGACTTACCCGCTTCGCTGTTGCAATTTGCAACGTTCTGCCGCTAGGGGGCTCCGTACTGTAGCGTGTAACATGCCCGTGTGTCGCGTAACAACGTCGGTGCGTGTGAAACAGTTCGCTGTATTCGAGATACTGAAAGCACAACATCGAGGAGCATACCGCTGCCAAACAACAGACGAGCGCCGCGAAGTGTGCGACAACCTGACGCCTTGGGTTCACTGCCACGTATCATCCTCCATATACTCCCTATTTGACTCCATCTGATTTTCATCTGTTTCCAAGACGTACAGATCACCATGGAGGACCTCACTTTGAAAGTGATGAAGCGGTGCAAGCAGAGCGCTAAGGCCAAACATTCCAAAGTGACAGTATTAACGAACTAGTCTCTCGTTAGGGGTAACGTGGTCGTCGGTAAGGTGACTAAGTTGAGGAATAGGTATGTACATAGAAACACTGAGGATGCAGAGTGTAAATAGTTTCTTTTAATTAGAAAGCATCAAGAGATCTTGTATGGACTGAAAGTGAAAGGTAGGCCATTAGCAGTACAGACGAAAAGAGATTGAGGCTTTTGAAAAGAAAATTCTGTGTCGCAGGAGAATGCTGAATGTTACGTCGTGCAACTAGGAAATAAGTACCGAATAGATTCTTTGAATAAAGAGCATTGTAATGAATATTCGCGATTGGTTCATTGAACGCATTATGGGGCGTCAATTTTGTAATGAAGGTAATAATGCAGAGACCACGACTTGAATACAGTGTCCTGGTTCGAACTGAAGTAGTATGTAGTAGTTATGTAGAGACAATGAGTCCCTTGCAGGATACACGTTCGTCGAGAGCTTCATTAAACCTGTCTTTGGCCTAATGAATACAGAAGCGTTTGACATAAACATGGCAATATGCTCCGGACAGAGAATGAAAATTTAAATGGGCCGATAGTTTATCTATTGGGAACGATAGCCGTCCAGGTCTCGCTACTTATTTGGACATTTGTTTAATCAGTGTCCCAGTAAGGCATGTATAAACCAAAACTCGCCTCACGGCAAACGATCCTATCCTCACTCCCCCCTCTTCAGTCCCAGCATTCAGTGAACGCACGAGAAAATAAATCAAAGCAATTCTCTACATTTCAGAACCATTTAATTACATTCTAAATCTACTTACATATTCCGCAAGATACCTTAAGGTGTGTGGCGGAGTGTATCCTGTACTGCTACTAATCATTTCCTTTTCTGTTCCACTCGGAAAGAGAGGGCGAAAAATGTGTTATTACAGCCCACGCATTCGCAATAATTTTCTTTATCGTAATGCCTATTATAATGGTGTATTTCGTAACTGACTTGTACTGTTAATAATTGGGGCACCAGATATAGCATTCCTTCGAATAAATAATATAAGTTATTTACTATTACTGCCTAAAGGTCTCCATATATCCTCTAATTTCTAGCATCTTCTCTCAGTGGTCCTCACTCGAAATCTATGTTCACCGCAGTAAAATCATTCTGCAATCGCCTTTAAATGCTAGTTCTGTGAATATTCTCAACAGTGTTCCCCGAAAAGAACGTCGCCTCCCCTCCATAGAATCCCATTTGAGTACCCAGTGCATCTCTGTCACACATGTGTGTTGCTCGAACTTACCGCTAACAAATCTATCAGTCCCCCACTGAATTGCTATGATATGTCCTTCTAATGCGACGCTGTGTGGATCCCAACCACCCAGGCAGTACACAAGAATACGTAGGTTGCACTAGAGACTCGACGCCCATGCTCTAGATGTAGCATCTTTGATAAGTAAGCAAAACGTTCTCGATCTCAGATTCGAACCAGCCAGTGTGTAAACTTCAAACAAAAATTACCACCAGTGGCGGCCGATGACATCCTGTATAAAAAGTCATCCTCGATCAGCCAACGGCCTTGTCAAAGAGGGGGAGGATCCGACAGAGGTTCAGGGCACTCTTTTCCCCGTGGAGTGGGAAAGTGTCCCTGAAAGGCGGAAGAATCAGTAATGATCAACGGCACGAGGATGCAAAACGTACAGGAAACCACTACCTTAAAGACACATAACCTGTGTCCACAGGACATGCGGCCTGTAATTAATGAAATGTCATGATGGCTTCTCCGCTCCTCTCCGCTGGGAAAAGGTTCTCGACTAGTAGCCCTTTGAATCTTCGAGAGGGGAATGCGAAGGTGGTGGTCACCATGACAAAATAACTGAATTTAACGTCAGAAATTTCAAAGTGATGGAGAGGCTACAAAACTTGAAAAGCAAAATGCTATGGCTCGATCTATAGTGGGTCTCGGTGAAGTGAAATGAAAAGAAGACAAAGTTATCTGGTCAGACGGGTATAGGGTACCATCAACAGCTGCAGAGAACTGTTACTGGAGTATGATGAATAGGAAGGTAGGGCAGAGTGTGTGTTACTATCAAAACTGTGGTGTCACCGCCAGACACCACACTTGCTAGGTGGTAGCGTTTTAAATCGGCCGCGGTCCGCTAGTATACGACGGACCCGCGTGTCGCCACTGTCAGTAATTGCAGACCGAGCGCCGCCACACGGCAGGTCTAGAGAGACTTACTAGCACTCGCACGAGTTGTACAGCCGACGTTGCTAGGAAAGGTTCACTGAGAATTACGCTCTCATTAGCCGAGACGATAGTTAGCATAGCCTTCAGCTTAGTCAATTGCTACGACCTAGCAAGGCGCCATTTCTCCTTTGCTATGTATCTAATGAAGCATGTACAGTAACAAGACCAATGTTCACCAATTATGGATTAAAGTTAAGTATTCCAGAAGCTACGTACTTTTCTTTATAGCATTCATTAAGTATCCTGTTTCAGACCTCACGCCATCCTGCGTGAGCTTATAGCGTGCATTTCGGCTTCCTCAAACAACACAGTGTTGGCACTTCTGCCGACACTTCAAAAACCTCAGTGAGACGATTATTCTCACCAGAATCGATAAGAAGCCAACGTCGACAACAATAGTTCAGCCACATATGCCGAGTCGCAAGCAGAAGATGAAGAGAGAGAGAAAATATACGAGGATTTTGAACCGCTAATTCATTACGTAAATCTAGATGGAAATCTAACAATCACCGGCTATTGGAATTCAGAAGAAAGGTTAGAAGAGAATATGGGCTCGGTAGTAGGGATGGGAGAGTAGAGAGACTAATTGATTTCTGCAATAAATTTCGGATGATAATGGCGAATATTCTGTTCAAGAGACACAAGAGGAAGAGCTATATCTGGCAAAGGCCGGGACATGTAGGAAGATTTTAGTCAGAATACATGATGGTCAGGCAGAGATTCCGAAATCAGATATGGGATTACTAGGTGTACCATGGTCAGATACAGACTCAGATCTCTATTCAGCAATGATGAAGAGTAGGTTGAAGTTCAAGACATTAATCAGAAAGTATTAATGAGCAAAGAAGAGCGATACGGAGTATAAATAAGTGAAGAGATACGCTTGAAGCTCTCAGAGGCTATAGACATAGCAGTAAGGAATAGCTTTGTAGGCAGTACAGTTCAAGAGGAATTGACACACCTAAACGGTACAATCAAAGACGCTGTAGACAGAAGTGTAGGTACAGGGAAGACAACTGCGAAGAAATCGTGGGTAACAGAAGAAATGTTTCATTTAATCGGTGAAAGAAGGAAGAATAAAAATGTTGAGAGGAAATTCAAGTAACTTAGAAATTAAATAAATAGAAGTGTAGACCTCCCCATGAACCATGGATCTCGCTGTTGGTGGGGAGGCTTTCGTGCCTCAGTGATGCAGATAGCCGTACTGTAAGTGCAACCACAATGGAGTGGCATCTGTTGAGAGGTCATACAAACGTGTGGTTCCAGAAGAAGAGCAGCATCCTTTTCACCAGTTGCAGCGGTGTACCGTAGGTCTCTAGAAGAGCGTAGCGTTCCAAAGGATTGGAAAAGGGCACAGGTCATCCCCGTTTTCAAGAAGGGACGTCGAACAGATGTGCAGAACTATAGACCTATATCTCCAACGTCGATCAGTTGTAGAATTTTGGAACACGTATTACGTTCGAGTATAATGACTTTCTGGAGACTAGAAATCTACTCTGTAGGAATCAACATGGGTTTCGAAAAAGACGGTCGTGTGAAACCCAGCTCGCGCTATTCGTCCACGAGACTCAGAGGGCCATAGACACGGGTTCACAGGTAGATGCCGTGTTTTTTGACTTCCGCAAGGCGTTCGATACAGTTCCCCACAGTCGTTTAATGAACAAAGTAAGAGCATATGGACTATCAGACCAATTGTGTGATTGGATTGAGGACTTCCTAGGTAACAGAACGCAGCATGTCATTCTCAATGGAGAGAAGTCTTCCGAAGTAAGAGTGAATTCAGGTGTACCGCAGGGGAGAGTCATAGGACCGTTGCTATTCACAATGTACATAAATGACCTGGTGGATGACATCGGAAGTTCACTGAGGCTTTTTGCATATGATGGTGTGGTGTATCGAGAGGTTGTAACAATGGAAAATTGTACTGAAATGCAGGAGGATCTGTAGCGAATTGACGCATGGTGCAGGGAATGGCAATTGAGTCTCAATGTAGACAAGTGTAATGTGCTGCGAATACATAGAAAAAAAGATCCCTTATCATTTAGCTACAAAATAGCAGGTCAGCAACTGGAAGCAGTTAATTCCATTAATTATCTGGGAGTACGCATTAGGAGTGATTTAAAATGGAATGATCATATAAAGTTGATCGTCGGTAAAGCAGATGCCAGACTGAGATTCATTGGAAGAATCCTAAGGAAATGCAATCCGAAAACAAACGAAGTAGGTTACAGTACGCTTGTTCGTCCACTGCTTGAATACTGCTCAGCAGTGTGGGATCCGTACCAGATATGGTTGATAGAAGAGATAGAGAAGATCCAACGGAGAGCAGCGCGCTTCGTTACAGTATCATATAGTAATCGCGAAAGCGTTACGGAGATGATAGATAAACTCCTGTGGAAGACTCTGCAGGAGAGACGCTCAGTAGCTCGGTACGGGCTTTTGTTGAAGTTTCGAGTACATACCTTCACCGAAGAGTCAAGCAATATATTGCTCCCTCCTACGTATATCTCGCGAAGAGACCATGAGGATAAAATCAGAGGGATTAGAGCCCACACAGAAGCATACCGACAATCCTTCTTTCCACGAACAATACGAGACTGGAATAGAAGGGAGAACCGATATACTCAGGGTACCCTCCGCCACACACCGTCAGGTGGCTTGCGGAGTATGGATGTAGATGTAGATGTAGATGTAGAGTGACTGGTGTGGGCTTGTAACATAAAAAAAGGCCTTGCTGTGCTGTTACTGCGAATGGCTGAAAGCAACGTGAAACTACAGTCGTAATTTTTATGGTTGCATGTGGTTCTACTGCATGGATAATTGATAATGTCAACATAAAATATTTCGAAGGTAAAATATTTCGGAGTAGAAAAAAATTGACGCTCTACGGATTGGAGCAAGGATTGTCAGATCCCTCAATCAGGCAAACAGGTTACAAAATTTAAACAGGAAAATCTATGGGTTAAAGTTAGATGCTGTGGAAATTAGTGAAGTTCGGTGGCTGGAGGAACAGGACTTTCGGTCAGGTAAATATAGTGTTATAAACACAAAAACAAATAGGGATAAAGCAGGAGTAGGTTTAATAATGATTAAAAAATAGAAACGATGGTAAGTTACTATGAACCGGATAGTGAACGCAATATTGTAGCCAAGATAGACACGAACCCCACACGCACACCACACTTTAAATGTTTATATGCCGACTAGCTCCGCAAATGAGGAGAAGATTGAGGTAATGTATGATGAGATAAAACAAATTATTTGGGTAATTATGGGAGCCGGAAGTTTAATAGTCGTGGGGGACTGGAATTCTATAGTAGGAAAAGGAAGAGAAGGAAAGTAGTAGGTGAATATGGACTGGGGGAAAGCACTGACGGAGGAAGCCGATGGTAGAATTTTGCACAGAGCATAGTTTAATCGTATCTAACTGGTGGGTTAAGAATCTTGAAAGAAGGCTGTGTACGTGGAAGAGACCTGGAGACACAGGAAGGTTCCAGATTGATTAAATAATGGGTAGACCTAGGTTTAGGAAATAGATTTCCAACTGTAAGACATTTTCAGTGGCAGATGTAGATTCTGATCACAATATATTTGTTACTGACTGCAAAAAGGCAGGAGTTTAAGGTAACTGGACCTGGATAAATTGAAAGAATCAGAAGTTGTAGAGGGTTTAAGTGGAGCATTAGGGAATGATTGACAAGAAAGCGGAATAGAATACAGCAGAAGATGAATGGGTAGCTTTGAGAGAAGAAATAATGAAGGGAGCAGAGGATCACTTAAGTGAAAAGACGAAGGCTAGTGGAAATCCTTGGTTAACACGAAAGATATTGAAATTAATCGATGAAAGGAGAAGATATAAAAGTGCAATAATGGAATACAAACGTCTCAAAAATTAGATCCACAGGAAGCGTAAAATAGCTAAGCAGGAAAGGCTAGAGGACAAATGTAAGGACGTAGAATCATATATCACTAGGGGTAAGATAGATACTGCGTATGGGAAAATTAGGGAGACCTTTGGAGAAAAGAGAACCACCTGTATGAATATCAAGAGCTCAGATGGGAAAACAGTCCTAAGCAGAGAAGGGAAAGCAGAAAGTTTCAAGGAGTACACAAAGGGTCTATACAAGTGCGATGTACTTGAGGGCAGTATTATGGATATGGAAGACGATGTAGATGAAGACGAAATTTGGGATATGATACTGCGTGAAGAATTTGACAAAGCGATGAAGGACGTAAGTCGAAACAATGTCCTGGGAGTAGACAAAATTTTATTAGAGGTACTAATGGAATTGGAAGAGCCAGCCATGACAAAACTCTTCCATCTAGTGAGCAAAATGTATGAGCCAGACGAAATACCCTCAGAGTTCAACAAGAATATAATAATCCCGATACCAAAGAAAGCAGATGTGAAAATTACCGAACTATCAGCTTAATAAGACATGGCTGCCAAATACTAACACGAATGCTTTACAGAAGATTGGAAAAACTGCTAGAAGCCGACCTCGGGGAAGATCAGTTCGGATTCCGGAGAAATGTAGGAACACGCGATGCAATACTGACCCTACAACTTCTCTTAGAAGATAGGTTAAGAAATGGCAAACCTACGTTTTTAGCATTCTTTGACTTAGAGAAAGCTTTTGATAATGTTGAGTGGAAAAGTCTTTCAAATTATAAAGGTGGTAAGGGTAAAATACGGGGAGCGAAAGGATATTTTCAATTTGTAGAGTAACCAGATGGCGGTGTAACAGTCGAGAGGCACGAAAGGGAAGCAGTGGTTGAGAAGGGAGTGAGACAGGCTTGTAGCTTATCCCCGATATTATTTTTAAGTCCTTATACTTAGCAAGTAGGAAAGGAAAGAAAAGATAAATTTGGAATAGGAATTAAAGACCATGGAGAAGAAATAAAAACTGTGAGGTTTGCCGTTGACATCGTAATTCTGTCAAGGACTTGGAAATGCAGTTGAACGGAAGGGACAGTATCTTGAAAGGAGGATATAAGATGAACATCAACAAAAGCAAAACGATGACAATGGAATGTAGTCGAATTAAATCAAATGATGCTGAGAGAATGAGATTAGGAAATGAGACACTTAAAGTAGTAAATGAGTTTTGGTATTTGGGAAGGAAAATAACTGATGATGGCCGAAGTAAGGAATATGTACAATCCACAATGGCAATGGCGTTTCTGAAGAAGATAAATTTGTTAACATCGAGTATAGATTTAAGCGTCAGGAAGTCCTTTCTGATAGTGTCTGTATGTATGTAACCATGTACGGAAGTGAAACATGGACGATAAACACTTTAGACGAGAACGGAATAGAAGTTTTGGAAAGGTGGTGCTTCAGACGAATGCTGAAGAATAAATGGGTTGATCACATGATTAATGAGGAGGTACTGAAGAGAATTGGGGAAAATAGAAAATTGTGGTACACCCTGACTAAAGGAAGGGGTCAGTTGGTAGGACAAATTCTGAGGCATTAAGGGATCACCAGTGTAGCACAGGAGAGAAGCTTGGAGGTAAGAACCGTAGAGGAAGACAAAGAGGTGAATACAGTAAGAAAGTTCAGAGGGATGTATGTGGTAGTAGTTACTCGGAGATGAATAGACCTGCACAGGACAGAGTAGCATGGAGAGCTGCATCAAATCAGTCTTTGGACTGAAGACCAAAACAACGGGAAACGTAGGGAAGGTAACGAGGTAGCTGCGTGAACAATGTGAAGAAACTGAGTTATGGATGGACTGACTAAGCATATAGAAAATTAAAACAACCTCCGGTGACGTTAAAAGCAAGGGTGGGAACATTAGGAACACGATGGGAATTCCACTGTTAAATATAGAGGAGAGAGCTGATAGGTGGGAAGATGACATTGTAGGCCTGTGTGAGGGGGAAGACGTACCTGAAGACGTAGTAGAAGAAGCAGCAGCAGAAGTCGATAGGAAAGAGTTAGGGGATCTAGTCTCAGAATTTAGAAGAGCTTTGGAAGACTTAAAATCAAATAAGTACAAGACATGGGTGACATCGGAATTTCTAAAACTATTGAGGAAAATGGAATGAGACGGTTATTCACGTGTGTAGAACGATGAAAGTGATATACCTTCATACGTTACGAAAAACATCATCCACACAATTCACAAGATTGCAAAATCCTACAAGTGCGAGAATTATTGCACAGTCAGCTTAACAACTCATGGATGCAAGACCTAAAATGGTTCAAATGGCTCTGAGCACTATGGGACTTAACTGCTGACGTCATCAGTCCCCTAGAACTTAGAACTACTTAAACCTAACTTACTTAAGGACATCATACACGTCCATGCCCGAGGCAGGATTCGAACCTGCGACCGTAGCGTTTGCGCGGTTCCAGACTGAAGCGCCTAGAACCGCTCGGCCATCCCGTCCGGCGTATGCAAGTTGCTGAATAATTATATATAGAATAATGGTAAAGATAATCGAGAATTTGTTGTATGACGTTGTATTTGGCTTTAGGAAAGGGATAGGCAACTGAGACAGTTGCGGTTTCAAATGGTTCAAATGGCTCTGAGCACTATGGGACTTAACATGTATGGTCATCAGTCCCCTAGAACTTAGAACTACTTAAACCTAACTAACCTAAGGACATCACACAACTCCCAGCCATCACGAGGCAGAGAAAATCCCTGACCCCGCCGGGAATCGAACCCGGGAACCCGGGAGCGGGAAGCGAGAACGCTACCGCACGGCCACGAGCTGCGGGCAGTTGCGGTTTATAACGGAAGCAACAGTGAAGAAAAATCAAGAGTCGATCATAGGATTTGTCGACCTGGAAAAAGCGTTCGACAGTGTTAAATGATGCAGAATGTTAGGAAACGCGAGAAAAATAGGGATAAGCTATAGGGAAAGCCAGGTAATGTACAAAATGTACAAGCATCAAATGGGAAGAAAAATTGCATTGGAAAGCAATCTTTCGCTCCTGCTGTTCTAAGTATACTTCGAAGAACCAATGATGGGAATAAAAGAAAGGTTCAAAAATGGTGTTACAATTCAAGATGAACGGATAACAGTACTATGATTCGCCGATGACATATGTACTCAGATTGAAAGTGAAGAATTACCGGATGTCTTGAAAGGGATGAAAGGTGTAATGACTATAGAAGATGGACTGAGAGTAGGTCGAAGATAATGAGAAGGAGCAGAAAATACGGAAGAGAGAAACTTAGCATCAGAAGTGGGGATCACGAAGCAGACGAAGGTAAGGAATTCCGCTATCTAGGCAGGAAAATAGTCGCGCGGATTGGCCTCGCTGTTCGAGGCGCCATGTCATGGATTGTGCGACCCCTCCTGCCGAAGGTTCGAGTTCTCCCTCTGGTATGGTGTGTATGTTGTTCTTAGGATATGTTAGTTTAAGTAGTGTGTAAGTCTACGGACCGATGACCTCAGCAGTTTGGTCTCTTAGGAATTCACACACACACACACACACACACACACACACACACACACACACACACACACGAGCGCGCGCACACGCAGCACAATGCGTATGACGGACAAGAGAAGCTAACGTTGGCGTTCCTATCTAAGAGAAGTCTGCTAATAGCAAACATAGGCCTCTACTCGACAAAGAAATTTTTGAGAATGTACGTTAGAAGCACACTATTGTGTTATTATGAAACATGGACTGCAGGAAAACCAAAGCAGAAGAGAATTGAGGAATTTGGTGCATATGGTGCTACTAAAGGACGTTAAAACTAATTTTTACTGATAAGGTCGCAGAATCAGCGAGGAAAGGAATTTATGGAAAACACTGAGGAGAAGGGACTGTTTGACAGGACATCTGTTACGATATCAGCGAATGAAGTCCATGGCAATAGAGGGAGTTACTGATGGTATAAACTGTAGATGAATACAGAGATAGGGATATATCCCGCAAATAGTTGGGGACGTAGGCTGCATGTGCTACTCTTAGAGGAAAAGTTCGGCACAGAAGAGAAATTCGTAGGGAGCCACAGGAAATCAGTGAGAAGACTGCTGAGGAAAATAATAATAATAATAATTAAAATAATAAATAAACCGTAATGTATGTAGACTCAATTACAGATGAAGCTTAATTTCCTAAAATTCTCCCAGTAAACGGAAATCGACAACTCCGCTTCCCATTCATAACCTTACATGCTCGCTCCACTTCGTATCCCTTTGCAACCATACGCCCATATACTTAAACGACATGACTGTGTCAAGCGGGACGTTAATAAAGCTGTGTTCCAATATTACGGGCTTGTTTTTCCTACTCGTTTGCATTAACTTATATTTTTCTACATTAGAAGCTGGCTGCCATTCATTACATCAACTAGAATTCTTCTATAAGTCATCGTGCATCCTCTTACAGCAACTCAACGTCGATACCTTCACGTTCGCCACAGAACCATCAGCAAACGGCCGCAGGTTGCTACCCACCATGTACATCTACACTCCTGGAAATTGAAATAAGAACACCGTGAATTCATTGTCCCAGGAAGGGGAAACTTTATTGACACATTCCTGGGGTCAGATACATCACATGATCACACTGACAGAACCACAGGCACATAGACACAGGCAACAGAGCATGCACAATGTCGCCACTAGTACAGTGTATATCCACCTTTCGCAGCAATGCAGGCTGCTATTCTTCCATGGAGACGATCGTAGAGATGCTGGATGTAGTCCTGTGGAACGGCTTGCCATGCCATTTCCACCTGGCGCCTCAGTTGGACCAGCGTTCGTGCTGGACGTGCAGACCGCGTGAGACAACGCTTCATCCAGTCCCAAACATGCTCAATGGGGGACAGATCCGGAGATCTTGCTGGCCAGGGTAGTTGACTTACACCTTCTAGAGCACGTTGGGTGGCACGGGATACATGCGGACGTGCATTGTCCTGTTGGAACAGCAAGTTCCCTTGCCGGTCTAGGAATGGTAGAACGATGGGTTCGATGACGGTTTGGATGTACCGTGCACTATTCAGTGTCCCCTCGACGATCACCAGTGGTGTACGGCCAGTGTAGGAGATCGCTCCCCACACCATGATGCCGGGAGTTGGCCCTGTGTGCCTCGGTCGTATGCAGTCCTGATTGTGGCGCTCACCTGCACGGCGCCATACACGCATACGACCATCATTGGCACCAAGGCAGAAGCGACTCTCATCGCTGGAGACGACACGTCTCCATTCGTCCCTCCATTCACGCCTGTCGCGACACCACTGGAGGCGAGCTGCACGATGTTGGGGCGTGAACGGAAGACGGCCTAACGGTGTGCGGGACCGTAGCCCAGCTTCATGGAGACGGTTGCGAATGGTCCTCGCCGATACCCCAGGAGCAACAGTGTCCCTAATTTGCTGGGAAGTGGCGGTGCAGTCCCCTACGGCACTGCGTAGGATCCTACGGTCTTGGCGTGCATCCGTTTGTCGCTGCGGTCCGGTCCCAGGTCGACGGGCACGTGCACCTTCCGCCGACCACTGGCGACAACATCGAGGGTACTGTGGAGACCTCACGCCCCACGTGTTGAGCAATTCGGCGGTACGTCCACCCGGCCTCCCGCATGCCCACTATACGCCCTCGCTCAAAGTCCGTCAACTGCACATACGGTTCACGTCCACGCTGTCGCGGCATGCTACCAGTGTTAAAGACTGCGATGGAGCTCCGTATGCCACGGCAAACTGGCTGACACTGACGGCGGCGGTCCACAAATGCTGCGCAGCTAGCGCCATTCGACGGCCAACACCGCGGTTCCTGGTGTGTCCGCTGTGCCGTGCGTGTGATCATTGCTTGTACAGCCCTCTCGCAGTGTCCGGAGCAAGTATGGTGGGTCTGACACACCGGTGTCAATGTGTTCTTTTTTCCATTTCCAGGAGTGTATAAAACAGATAAGACTTCCGCACTCTTAATATGTGCATTTTGTTTGGATTTGGATTTTTTCCAGTGATAGATTCTCCAACTTCGGTTAGCATAGAAGGAATAAAGGGAACAAGGACCCTGCTTGGTAACAATGTCTGGGGGCAATGAGGACACAATAGCCCTGAATTCAACTGATTTTTATTTAAATAAAGTTCATTAATCGAATCACATTCACTTGTGCTGCTGGGTTAGCCGTTAATACTTTCTACCAATGAACAGTCTTACTTCAGTGCTGTGCGTGCGACGGAACTCGGAGCCGACGATGCATCTGTGTTGCTGGAACTGCTGCTGTTGTTGAAGACACGGCTAATTACAGGAACGGGAAATTGTAATTAATACAGCCTCTTCCGCCCGTCCACTGTCCTTCCTCTTGTACTAGTCATATGGCCGGCGCGCGTACATGATGCCGCCGAAAATGGTACTCTCTACTGCGAGAGCATTAACACCACACTTCCTCAGACTACAAGTGCTGGAACCCCCCTCTCGCTCTCTCCGCGCGCTCTGCGCAACAATCCCCTACCCAAATATTTTACAATTCACAAGCACTGCTATTATCTTTGCTGATCGATGCAAATAACAATTCATTTGGCTTTTTCCCAGAGCTTATAAGTTTCACAGTAAAACACAAATAAATTCAATAAAACGCCCACAGGCCTCTACTTAAATGTACACATACAGTGAAGCGCTTATTAAAAGAAGGCATTTAAATTATAAATATATACATACAATTAAAAAAAATTATATATCGGTAGCAGGTGCCATGCATCCTGCATTTTCGGTGTTACAGTCTTCTTTAATAGCAGCTTGGGTTAATTAAAATTACCAAGCAGGAAACAGCGAGACCTTCGGTGATAAGAGTTTCAGTTAAGTAAAATCACCAAATATCAACAGGCAGCATTCCTATAAAAACAGCTTTTGCTAAGCAATTTTACCAAAATAGGGAACAGACAGGCCTTCTTGAATAATTGCTTCAGTTAAGTAACCAAAAGTTTGAACTGCCTCCTCACAAGGGGTGTACCAGTAGGCCTGTACGCAAGGAGCACAAAATAGGAATGCCAAGGAATGTTACAACGAGAGGACCAGTCATCCAAGGCACTTTTCGTTGGGTACAGACCGGCAAAAGGAATATTAACACAGCAAGCAGTAATTTGGAAATTTGTAGTAAGGCCTTATGGGACTAAACTGCTGGAGTCATCGGTCCCTAAGCTTACGTACTATATAATCTAACTTATACTAACTTGCCCTAAGGACAACACACACACCCATGCTCGAGGGAGGACTCGAACCAGCGACGGAGGGAGCCGCACGGACCGTGACGAGACGCTTCAGACCGCGCGGCTACCGCGCGCGGCGAAAGCAGTAATTATTAGCCAAATGGTACACCAGTGACACTGCAAGATGCCGTCTCTACAACGATGGCGAAACCCCTGAAAGACAACAGGCTGCCGAACCCTATTATATAGCCTCAGAAATTGCAAATTTTGAGACCCATGCTCCTCGTAACCCAATATAATTAACAAAGCTGCGACCAAGTATTGTCTCTCACATCCTTCATAGAGTCAGGATACCGAATGAAGCAGAAAACATCTGTGGCATTTGTTGATCTAACTGCCGCCTTCGACACTGTGTGGAGGGAAGGCCTTATCTACAAATTTCTCCGCATCATACCCTGCAGAACAATGGCTCGACTGATTAACAGCATGCCAAGTGATCGGAAGTTCCAGGTAATAACTGGAAGCAACATAAGTAAGGAGAGGAAGCTGAACAACGGATTGCCTCAAGGATCAGTTCTCTCACCCTTACTGTTCAACCTATATCTATCTGATATACCTGACACTTCGTCCAGAAAATACTGCTATGCCGATGACCTAGCTCTAGCCGTCAAACACCAGGAAATGAAGACCACAGAAGACATTTTAGCCAATGACCTGTCTGCATTAGACAATTACTTCAAAATCTGGAGACTCCAACCCAGTGTGAGTAAAACATAAGTGTGTTGCTTCCATCTAAATAACCAGTTGGCGAACGTAAAACTGGAGGTAAGTTTCAGAGGCCGAATTCTTCGTCACAATTGGAACCCAAAATATCTTGGTGTCATCCTGGATCGTACACTATGCTTCAAACAACACCTTGTTAACTTAGCTCAAAAGCTGAGGACTCGAAACAACATCCTCCATAAGCTATGCGGAACTACCTGGGGATCTTCAGCAACCACCCTGCGAACTTCAGCTCTGGGCTTGGTATACTCAAGTGCTGAGTATTGTGCACCTTTTTGGATGAATAGTCATCATACAAGGCTTGTTGATACCCATCTGAATACGACAATCCGCATAATATCTGGCACAATCAGATCTACTCCAGTTTATTGGCTTCCACTGTTAACCGGTATAATGCCTCCTGATCTACGCAGATGTACAGCCCTTATGAGAGAATTCCATAAGATCTCCAGGAATTCTAACCTACCCGTGCATAGCGACCTGCCACTTTTAAATCGTAGGAGACTGAAATCACGTCATCCAACTCTGTGCGATGCTGCTGACATGGTTGCTAAGAATTTCAAACCTCTTGAAGAATGGAAAGGTCGGTGGGAAGCAGTGACAGATGTGCACCTGCATAACATCTTCTCAGGTGCTAAACTTCCAAGTGGATTCGACTTACCACGCAAGACCTGGTCTACTCTCAACAGAATCCGTACCAGCCATGGGCGATGCAGGGATGCTCTCTTTAAGGGAAGAAGCTGCCTGATCCAGCTTGTGACTGCGGGGCTCCATACCAGACTGTTCACCACATTGTCAGTGAATGCAAGATTCGAGCCTATCACGGCGCCAAAGAGGACTTCCTGCTAGCAACTCCAGATGCAGTGCGCTGGATTGAAGGACTGGATATTCAGTTGTAAAGACAAACTTAAGTTTCTTGTGTGTCAATATGTACATATGTTTATGTAATTTCATGATATGTCTGTATTAGCCATACGGTAAATAAATAAATAAATAATTAACAAAGCGATGACGTCTGCAATGCCAGAAGGTATCTCGAAATCGGCACCCGGCCGTATTGCAAGAGGAAGGTACTTAGCTGGTGTTCGAGGACGTTTCGCTGGGAGTTCGGCTAAAAAAAAAAATGGTTCGAATGGCTCTGAGCACTATGGGACTCAACTGCTGTGGTTATTAGTCCCCTAGAACTTAGAACTACTTAAACCTAACTACATCACAAACATCCATGCCCGAGGCAGGATTCGAACCTGCGACCGTAGCAGTCGCACGGTTCCGGACTGCGCGCCTAGAACCGCGAGACCACCGCGGTCGGCTTCGGCTAAAACCCAAACATCTAGGAACTCCACAACGAAGGGGGGAGCGGGAGGAGGTCCGGCTACAGCATGATGAAAGAAACCCGTTATCGCTTCGTTTCAGGAAACATCATCGGCTCACACACTTTAAGGTATCCTATCGTGAAACAAACGCTATGGACGCAGGAAGAGCAAACAAGATCAGCAATTCAAGGAATCAACTGATGGAGAAATAAATCAGCCAAGAAATCGCAATGGTCGCAACAGACCTATAGATGTCAATAAGAAATTAAGAGTTAAGTCTTCAAAATCCAAAACTTTACTGAACTTAACGAATACAAGCTGAAGCATGCTGGTTCTAAAGGGGGGCCCAGAAATCAGTACGGCGAAAGTGGTTTACACTTTCTCAACGTTTTTCACGTCCCAGAGCTGACTGGCCAAGCTGCGCACGTAGAAGGCACCTGAAGGTAGCCACGGATTCAAACCGGCCCACAAATATGCCTAGCAACCACTCGCTGGACTCCGTGTCCAAGAAGCTTGCGCCTGTTACAGATCGCAGTGAATCCGGCTACGAGCGCTTTTGACTTCCTGTGTTACAAGATAAGTAATATAGCTAGTAATTAATCGTTTTTTCCGTCGATTATATAGTATTTACGTGCATTAGTGTCAGACAGACGTGATAATCGAAGGTTTCAGTTTTTATTTGGGTCTGAATAAGGTAAGCGAAATTTCTGTTTAGGACAGTTCCGCGTGTACGCAAACGTTTGTTTATATTCTTAACTGGCGTTAAATGCGCAGGATTATTAATTAATTCAGTGCACAATATTAAGTATTTGTGATGATTAGTGTCATTTAGACTCGATACATTGAAGGCAGCAGTTCTTATACGTTTTATTAGGAATAGTGATACTGACAGTGAATTCTAACCTCACTTGTATACGTTTGACTAGCGCAACGTGCGCCCGTTAACAGTTAAGCAGACTGGTAGATTAGCATTACACTACAATATCTGAGTAAATCTGAGTCCTTCTTATACACGTTTTAGTTAGTAGAAAGCTGAAACTCACATCGCCGTCTGCTAAAATTCCTTAGCATCTTGTGGGCTTTATTGATAGTGTACTGTAAGCCCATCGGTTCCTATGAAATAGAGTTCATATTTGTGCTTTACATTCTGAACTCTTAATGTTAGCTAAAGGTTTTGTTTTGTACCTGCATCTGTCAGTGTACAATACTCAGTACTTACGTTCGCTAGTGTCATTTAGATTCGGTACATGTAGGGAAGCAGTTTTTATAGTTATATTAGGTCACTTTCGGGTGTACGTAAACGCTTGTTTAAATTAAAAATACGAGGGATAATCAGTAGGTGTAGCTTACCGTAGGTCACTGTTTAATTCGTTAATAATATTCACTAGATACCCCTAAGCAGTTTACTGTAGGTCACTGTCTTATTCTTTAGTATTCACTAAATAGCTGTCTTATTCTTTAGTATTCACTAAATAGCCCCTAGCAGGAAAATAAGCACCACATCTAGCTGCTACCACAAATTTTTATTTTTATTATTGAGTGACCTTTCTGCCAACTAGAGTGTAGCTATTAACCTTGTGTGGCAGTAGTTTTCCTTAAGTTTTTTATAGTAAATCAGTTATTAGCTAGAGGGATAGGGACTGTTTCTGTTGTGTGCGGATGCAGGAGGAGTTGGCCACGGTCCAAACACATCTGCATGCTTTGTTGGCGACAGTCAACAAGTTCCAGAATGCAACCTTGAGGTACGGTGGGGGTGGGGTGCCTGGAGCAGCCTCTACTGTAGTAGATGTGCTGGGTTGTGGTGGCGGTGGGGGGGGGGGGGGGTTGTACAGCTCTCTGCCACTGTGATGACCTCAAGTGCGACTGAGCCGGCCGGCCCACTCTCGCCTCAGTGTGGGTGGCGGACTGAGTCGAGGTCTCGAGTCTCAAGGCGAAGGTTGCATGAGGGACGTAGGCTCCTGCCAAATCCCATGCACTTTTCTAATAGATTCAGTGTGCTATCTGATGCTGGGGGGAGGCTGAGCAGGATCAGAATGCACCTTCTGCCAGGATAGTGGCCGCTCCTTCAGCAGGGTCCGGACAGGAACGTGGGGGTTTGTTAGTTACTGGGAGCTCCAATGTTAGGCGGGTCATGGAGCCCCTCAGAACATAGCGGCCAGGGCGGGGAAGAAGTCCAACGTTCACTCGGTGTGCTTGTCTGGGATGTGGAAGAGGCTCTTCTGGCGGCTATCGAGCGTGTGGGGTGCAGCCAACTGCAGATTGTTGCACATTCAGCACCAAAGATGCCTGTCGTCGGGGTTCCGAGGAAATCCTTGGGTCCTTTCGACAGTTGGCTAAATTGGTGAAGGCGGCCTCCATCTCTCGAGGACTGGAAACCAAGCTGACGATCTGCAGCATCGTACCCAGGGTGGATCGGAGTACTCTGGTTTGGAGTCGAGTGGAGAATCTAAACGAGAAGTTACGTCGACTCTGTGACGAAAATGGTTGTAGATACCTCGAGTTACGCTATGGGGTTCAAGGTTGTAGTACGCCCCTCGATAGATGAAGGGTGCACTACACACAGGAAGCAGCAACACGGGTACTTGTGGCGTGAAAATGTTTTTTTTTTTTTTTTTAGATTAGGTTCCTCCCCACGGGAAACAAACTGTCGGTGTCTAAAATTGCATGTCACTGAGGTGGGTGTACCAACTGTAAAAATTGTTAGTTCGCCTAAAAAGGTCATTCCATAGGATTTAAATGTGCTTAATCTCATGTTAGTAAATTGTCAAAATGTCTGTAGCAAGATCCCCGAGTCACTCTTCGAAATAAACAGTAGCAGAGCCAATATTTGTATTAGGTACCGAAAGCTCGTTGAAACCAGACATAAAAAGCAGCGAAATGTTGAACTCGGATTGGACAATGATTAGGAAGGATAGGACTGAAAGGATAGGACTGGCGCTATGGGGAGAGGTGGTGTGTTTCTTGCAGTTAAAAGCTGTTTAAACGCAGTTGAGATCGTTACTGGGTCGGACTGTGAAATAGTCTGGATAAAGCTGTCAATCACACATGGATTGACCATTGCATTAGGATGTTCTTATAGACCACCAGAATCCGCAACAAACGTCGCAGAACGTTTCAGGGAAATTCTTGAGTACGTAGAAAGAAATATCCAAATTATGCATTAGTTATAGGTGGAGACTTTAATCTGGCATCCATTGACTGGGAAAATTACACGTTTAACACAGGAGACAGAAGCAAACATACGTGTGAAGTTATTCTAGGAAAGCTCTCAACATACAACATTGAGCAATTGGTTAGAAAACCAACTCGAGATGAAAACATATTACATATCTTGGCAACAAACAGACCTGATCTTTTTGAGGAAGTTGATCTAGAAGAAGGTATTAGCGACCATAATGTCGTTGTTCCTTCTATGTCAGTGGAGGTTGCAAAAAAACCAAAGAAACAGCGTAGAGGTTTCTTGTTTGGTAAAGCAAATAAAAGAGTCATTAATGAATATCTTAATAGTCAGCTCCAAGCATTCACCGCGGGACACAAAGGTATAGAGCATCTTTGGTCGGAATTTACAGGTATTGTCCACCATGTGCTAGAGAAGTATGTTCCTAGAAAAAGTATAGGGGAGGGAAAGGATCCACCTTGGTACAACAAACATATTAGGAAGTTACTGAGAAAGCAGATAACTTTGCACATACGTTTAAAACGTAGACACTGCCCCGCTTACCAACAGAAATTATGCGAAATGAAAGCAGCTGTCAGAAGGTTAATGAGAGATTCTTTTAACGAAATTGAAAGCAATATTTTATCTGCAGATTCTAGATATAACCCCAAAAAATTTTGGTCGTACGTAAAATCTATGAAAGCTACAAATAATTCAATACCTTCTCTTGCTGACAGTACGGGTAATGTAACTGATGATCATAAACAGAAGGCCGAAATTCTAAACCTAGCTTTCAAAATCTCGTTTACGGTAATGACTGCAGCACCATTCTCCCTTCCAATCATCGAACAAACGCAAGGATGGGTGACATAGTGTTTAGTGTATCTGGGACTGTAAAAGAGTTAAGATCCTCAGGCGCCAGGAAGGCATGTGGCCCAGACAGTATCCTCATATACTACAAATATAGCACCATTGTTATCTATCATGTATCAGAGATCACTGGAACAGCGGAAAGTTTCACGGGACTGGAAAGAGTCCCAGGTCATAGCATTCTATAAAAAGGGTAGAAAATCGGATGTTCCAAATTACTGGCCAATTTCACTGGCATCGATTTGTCGTAGAATGATGGAACGTATTTTGTGTTTAGACATAATGACCTTTCTAGATTCTAAGAAGCTCATCTGCAGAAACCAGCACGGTTTTAGGAAACAGCGGTAAAGCGAGACACAGCTGGCCCTCTTTGAGCATGATATACAACAGGCTCTAGATGCCGGCTCCCAGGTTGATGTCGTATTTCTCAACTTTCGAAAGGCGTGCGACTCAGTTCCACACTGTCGCTTGCTCCAAAAAGTGCGCGCTTACGGTCTATCCAATGACATATGCAGCTGGATAGAAAGTTTTGTAACAGAAATGGAGCAGTATGTCGTCCTGAATGGGGTGACTTCAACAGAAACAAGCGTAATTTCAGGTGCGCCCCAGGATGCGTAATAGGTCCGCTGCTTTTTACGATTAACATAAACGATCTGGTAGATGGTATTGACAGCGGCGTTACACTGTTTTCCGATGATGCTGTAGTCTACAGGAATGTATTAGCACACGAAAGTTGTGAACAAATCAATGAAGATTTGCAGAAAATAAATGCGTGGTGTAATGACTGGCAGTTATCTCTCATTATTAGTAAGTGTAACCTACTGCGTATAACAAGGCGAAAATCCCCATTAATGTACGAGTACAAAACAAAAGCCCAGTCTTAGGAAGCGGTAACATCCGTCAAGTGTCTGGGTGTGACTATTCGAAATGATCTCAAATGGAATGATCAGATTACACAAGTAACGGGTAAGGCGAACTCTAGATGGCGGTTAATTGGTAGAATCCTGAAGTGGCGCAGTCCTTCAACAAAGGAAATATCTTACAATACGTTAGTTCGTCCAGTCTTAGAGTATTGTTCGTCTGTATGGGACTCTTACCAATTGGGTCTGCTTCAATAGATTGAGAAGTCCAAAGAAGAGCGGCAAGATTCGTGACTGACCATCACGAGAGCGTTAAAAATCCGATATAAAGACTGAAGTGGGACACACTTGCAGATAGACGGCTCGCTAAACGGAAGGGACTGCTCACTAAATTCCGAAATCCGATCTTCACTGAGGATGTAGAGCATATATTATTACCACCAACTTTCAAATCTCGCAATGATCACCATTCAAAAATAAGGAAATTAGAGCTCTCGTACTGAGGCGTTCAGACAGCAGACAGTGGTTTTTCCGTCGCGTGATCCGCGAGTGGAACTGATGGTGGCGGGGGCGGGGGGGGGGGGGGGGGGGGTGGGAGGAAATATGCCTTGGCGGGAATTGTGCCCTCCGCCACACACCGCTTGGTGGCTAACGAAGTATATATGTGGATGTAGATGTAGAACTCCTCGCCTTACTCGCCAGGCGCGCTCCTTACACCGTTCTCCTCGCTCCGTTAGCATTCCGCAACTGGCCACGTCACAACACGCCTCATCTCCATCAACAACCTCGAGCATAGATCTTAGTGGTCTTATAGCAGAGGGATATGACACGGCAGATCAAGCTAGTGGCGGCAGGAATTCGAAACGCGACGCCAGCAACCCCGACACTGCCCCGCTACGTCCATCATACTGGAACTAAGTCATATGAGTGAGGTGTTAACAACACATCTGATCTCTCCAGCAGAATCACTCTCTCATTTTTCTTGAGTGATTTATGAAGTTTAGTAACCATAGCCGCTATAATAATCACTAATCCCGAATCTGTACTGACGCCTCTGATAAAATTCAGTCTGTCTGTAGCCATGATGTATAAAATGTATCCACTGCTTATGGGCTGCCGTACTAGCTCCGCAATACAGTTTTCGGAAGTTGTGTTCAAGAATACGTCGCAAGATTATCTGACTGTACCCTCTGCATTGAACTCATAGAGTTTAAAGTCGCCGACTACTAGTGTTGCATGATCTGAATATTACGGGCTACTAACCATAGATTTTCTACAAATGACTTTACAACTGTCACGATATAATCGAGTGGACGGTAAAAACATCGAAACGTCAACTAGATTTCAGCTACACCTGTTACACACGACCACATTACTTCGCTGTCACACTCGAATGCTATCTTCATAACGACAACATTTTCGTCGACTGTAACGAACGCTCCCCCTGACTGGGCATGGGATGTGTCTTTCTGATATACTTTCCATGATTCGCTTAATATCTCACGGCTTTCTCCATTGGATGTCAGCTACCTCTCGGTCCCAAGAATAATCTGAGCACGAGAACTTTCCAGGATGGCAGTAAATTAAGGATCTTTGTAACGAATACCTCGAAATTTACTGATAAAATTTTTACAGTCGAAGTGTCTTCGCTCTGAGCACGATCTGATTCCGGAAACCGGCATATTGTCTGGTGAGTGCTCAAACTACCTCCCATCATAAAAAACTGTATGTGCTCTCCAACAAGTACATTGCTACCCGAGTAGCTACTTCCTTTGTGTAGTGCACCCCTGATCTATCAAGGGCAGTGCTACTATTCTCGACATGATAACGCAGTTCCAGAAATCTGTAGTCGAGACAGCACATAGTCGTCGAAGCCTTTGGCTGAGACCTCCATACGGCTCCAAATCAAAGACCCCCAGTCGTCCGTAGGAACAAAGCCGGATTTTGCAAACTCCACATACACCCAGCACACAACGGCAGCAGCCTTCACTATTTCCGCCAGCCGCCTATAGGAGCTGAGGATGGTCTCAGAACCCAAGCGACAGACGTCGTAGGTACCTATCTGAGACATAACATGCTGAGAGACTGCACCCTGCACCTTCGATAAAAGCAGGAAAGTCCGCCTCCACATCTCGTCTTGGGCCCCTGGCAGACATACCGAGTGTCCACTGGGTTTCTTTCCAACCACTTACGCTACCTGCCTAAGGTGCTCCATAGCGCGTATAACGTAGGAGCACTCAATAACTATGCCGGCTCGTACCTTGCTGAATGAACGGCCACTCGTTCACTCAAATGGCGAATAGGCATGACCAGAAGCCCAGTCTCCACATTGGTTCTCCAAACACAGCGATTGGAGACGTTACCATCCACCAGTAACTCTGCTGTGAGGGCAGATCCTTCGCGCGGACACACTAGGAGATGTATCGGTAGCAGAGCCTGTAGACGGGATAAGTGACGACCGAGGCGTCCCATGCGACGCTTCAGATTCTCCGCCACTGCTACACCGAAAGCACTTCGGTAGTTTGCGAACTGTGTCAGCTCCCCCTGCGTCAGCAAACACCATGGACACTTTGCACCCATGCTAGCAAGATTAAACTAAAGAAGTAAACAAGAAAAGCAGACAAAAACCTAGATATGCAACTCTCTACCCTCCTCATGATGCCTTAATGAGCTGCGTCGCAAGCTGTTCAGAAGAAATGGGAACGGCCCTACGGACCTCCTGACTTTACACCTACAGTTAAAAAGGAGAGATAAAACGTCTTAACTGGCAAAAACAATCACTAAATTTAAGAAATATACTGGCGAGCAAATAAATTAAAAGCTAAATAAGTCACTTGCCTGTCTGGAGATGTGTAACAGGCGACAGCTGGGGCAAGACGTTGTATCTCATGATCGCACAATTGAAGAGAGATTGATACTTGGAGGGATACATTACTTGTCGTGAACATTGTTCATTTTGCAAATCTGTTTAAATTTATGTATCACCCGTCACACAGACATTAAATCATAGATATGAAGGCACCTCGAATGCAACACACTCTACGTCCGTATCCACTTTTCACAATTTTTTTTTATTTACGCTTTTTGTTTATTTTGGAATTTTTGAAAAAGATTGTGACGCTGTTTCACATGGATGTGTGTAGCTGAGACCCACTTAAATTTTTTCTACGTCTGTAAATATTGCAATGGAAGAAGCGTTATTAAGCAGCTGTGTGCGCATCTTGAGCGATCAGCGCAATGTTCTCACACATCAATCGTGGCTACTGCACTCTTCATTGATCTGTCTGTAGAAATTTTTAAACTGAAACAAATCATTCTACGTGATGAAGAAGGCGAACAGGAGAAAATACGCTGGTACATACAGAAAGTATCTCTGAATCTGCAGCATCATGTAGGTTGTTTTGAAAATTCCTGGTAGATTAAAACTCAGTTACAGACCGTAACTCAAATGCAGAAGTTTACCTACGAGAAGAAATTTCTGCGCAATATCCTTTCCTCTATGAATGATAGTCTGGCAAGGTATATAGGTGAGCATCTGTGAAATTTCAAATCAGAAAATGAGGCCTTTGGTCAAGCTGCTAGGGCGGGTGGTACTTCGTGTCTGGATAGCTCATTCGGTAAGAGGAACCTGGCATGTTTTAAAGGAACTACCTTAGATTGTTTTACATGAAGTAGATCGGTTACAACTGAAGTTTGTTTGAAACTTCCTGACAAATTAAAACTGTGTGCCGGACCGAGACTCGAACTCGGGACCTTTGCCATTGGCGGGCAAGAGTTCTACCATCTGAGCTACCCAAGCACGACTCACGACCCCTCCTCACAGCTCCAATTGTGCCTGTACCACGTCTCCTACCTTCCAAACATCACAGAAGCTCTCCTGCAGACCGGCAGGTACTGGCGGAACTGCAGCTGTGAGGAGGTGTCGTGAGTCGTGCTTGGGTAGCTCAGATGGTAGAGCTCTTGCCTGCGAAAGACAAAGGTCCCGAGTTCGAGTCTCGGTCCGGCACACAGTTTTAATCTGCCAGGAAGTTTCATATCAGCGCACTCTCCGCTGCAGAGTGAAAATCTCATTCTGAAGTTCGTTTGCTTCTTCTCTGTGAGTTTTTATTTTACGAGAAGCCTTCTAGGTGAGAAGCCTTGTATTCATTAGAAGAAGTGTCTTTTTGGCCTTAAAAAATATGCACTGAGCTAAAAGAGGAGACTCGTCTTTTTTAGCCAAAGTATAGGAGCAGTCTTCCTTTTATGAGAGGACTAACCTCTGTTTTAAAAGAAGGGCAATGTTTATTTTACAAGAGGAGATGAGTTTGCCTACAGAAAAGAAGTTTTGTTTGTTAAAAACAGAGGAATCTTTCTAACTTCAGATGAGAAGTTTTACTTGCTTTTGAAGAAGAGTGCTGTTTGTTTCGGAAGAAGTATTATGTTTGAAGTTTGAAAAGATGCATCTCGTTTCGGTTTGATGAGAAGACGTGATTATTTATTTCGCTGATGGGATGTATTATATATCAAGCATTACCAAGAAGTAAAATATAGCGTGAGATGCTTGCCCTAAAAGCAGTTATAAAGAGATAAAGAAACTGACAGAATTGAAAATGTGGCAAACTGTCTATTAAAAAAGCAAAAAAATATTAACTCTCTATAAGTTCACCTTTATACACATTATTGAGCGATCTTGGCTGTTCAGTATACAGTGTCTAATGAACAACCAATTTCACCCACCATTACGCAATCTTCAGGCCCTTTGACCGACTTTTACGAAGAAGCCCACCTCACGCTGACACTTATTTTGACTGTACCAGAGGTGGGATTCTTCCAACAGGTCAGTCGGGGGCCTTGAAGATGGCGTAATGTTGCGCCGAAACAGGTTGCTCAAATAAAATAACAACTGGAAAGTCATATGACTGAAGGTGTTTTGATTCGACATTAAAAAATGTCAGGAAGAAGTTAGTAGAGCACTAGCCCGCAAAAGATATGGATATGGATTCGAGTCCGTTCGGACACCCATTTTTTTTTGGCGAGGACGTTTCTGCTCATACACACAGTTTGATATAATGGATGTAATATTTAATAACAAACACATTTCAGCATAAATAAACACCTTATTAGGAAGCTTAAATACTGTGTAGAACACATATAAGCAAGTTTATGTTCTCAAGAAGAATTAAACATGATCGTCAATATAGCACAAAACGATACATGCGACAGGACGACAGTTCGTAAACTGCACACCACCATTAAAAGGAAAATACAAAAAGTAGACAGCGAAATTAGAAACAGTGCAGATATATCATCGCATATCAGCAACCCACAGTGCACACGCAAACCAAAAGATTATCCCTCAACAGAAACATAGGGTGGTGCACCGTAACACACTATAACGAAATCACAATAAAAAGAATAGTAACAGCCTTAAGAAACTTTAATATGTATATCTTCAAGAGGAACAGCGCAATACAAAATAAATTAAAAATTGTAACAGAAGAGAAAGATAAATACAGCAGTCCAGTAATATACACTCCTGAAAATGGAAAAAAGAACACATTGACACCGGTGTGTCAGACCCACCATACTTGCTCCGGACACTGCGAGAGGGCTGTACAAGCAATGATCACACGCACGGCACAGCGGACACACCAGGAACCGCGGTGTTGGCCGTCGAATGGCGCTAGCTGCGCAGCATTTGTGCACCGCCGCCGTCAGTGTCAGCGTTTGCCGTGGCATACGGAGCTCCATCGCAGTCTTTAACACTGGTAGCATGCCGCGACAGTGTGGACGTGAACCGTATGTGCAGTTGACGGACTTTGAGCGAGGGCGTATAGTGGGCATGCGGGAGGCCGGGTGGACGTACCGCCGAATTGCTCAACACGTGGGGCGTGAGGTCTCCACAGTACATCGATGTTGTCGCCAGTGGTCAGCGGAAGGTGCACGTGCCCGTCGACCTGGGACCGGACCGCAGCGACGCACGGATGCACGCCAAGACCGTAGGATCCTACGCAGTGCCGTAGGGGACCGCACCGCCACTTCCCAGCAAATTAGGGACACTGTTGCTCCTGGGGTATCGACGAGGACCATTCGCAACCGTCTCCATGAAGCTGGGCTACGGTCCCGCACACCGTTAGGCCGTCTTCCGCTCACGCCCCAACATCGTGCAGCCCGCCTCCAGTGGTGTCGCGACAGGCGTGAATGGAGGGACGAATGGAGACGTGTCGTCTTCAGCGATGAGAGTCGCTTCTGCCTTGGTGCCAATGATGGTCGTATGCGTGTTTGGCGCCGTGCAGGTGAGCGCCACAGTCAGGACTGCATACGACCGAGGCACACAGGGCCAACACCCGGCACCATGGTGTGGGGAGCGATCTCCTACACTGGCCGTACACCACTGGTGATCGTCGAGGGGACACTGAGTAGTGCACGGTACATCCAAACCGTCATCGAACCCATCGTTCTACCATTCCTAGACCGGCTAGGGAACTTGCTGTTCCAACAGGACAATGCACGTCCGCATGTATCCCGTGCCACCCAACGTGCTCTAGAAGGTGTAAGTCAACTACCCTGGCCAGCAAGATCTCCGGATCTGTCCCCCATTGAGCATGTTTGGGACTGGATGAAGCGTCGTCTTACGCGGTCTGCACGTCCAGCACGAACGCTGGTCCAACTGAGGCGCCAGGTGGAAATGGCATGGCAAGCCGTTCCACAGGACTACATCCAGCATCTCTACGATCGTCTCCATGGGAGAATAGCAGCCTGCATTGCTGCGAAAGGTGGATATACACTGTACTAGTGCCGACATTGTGCATGCTCTGTTGCCTGTGTCTATGTGCCTGTGGTTCTGTCAGTGTGATCATGTGATGTATCTGACCCCAGGAATGTGTCAATAAAGTTTCCCCTTCCTGGGACAATGAATTCACGGTGTTCTTATTTCAATTTCTAGGAGTGTATATGAATATTGGGATGACTAAAAGAAATTTTAATATGAGTTATGAAGAACGTACAATGTCACTGCAGAGTGATCCCCCTGTCAGCTCTGCAGCATATGAGTAAGAACATGTCCAATACACTACAGCATAGATCATGCGCTGTGAAATATTTAAACGTGAAGCGTCAGTTGGATGAAACGTGGGCTATAAACATCTACTGCAAACAGAAAAACATAAGCATTCTTGAAAATTACATAAAGATGAATTTAAATGTAAAAAAGAAAGCAACGTAATTTCATCTAGTTAGAAAGTTAAAAATGAGCCACCAAGAAACATTACAGATAGCTTATCGGAATGGGTATTTTTATGTAATTCTAATAAGTTATAGACTACTTAAGTTGCCTACCACGTATAGGCGAAACGTGTTTGGTGCACACAAGTAAAACATTCGGTTGGAAGAGAATGACTTCTTTATTATTTGTATGATAGAGGACAAACGAAATGGCAACTGAACAGAAATGGCTGCAGATATTAACAGCATAAATCGCATAGGTGAACTTACGAGTATGTAGGTTTTGAATGAACTCCATATGAAGCATCTCTGTTATATACACACGTGTAATACATTTCAATGTAAACAGATATATAGGCTCGATAACACCGTCATAAAGGCGAGTTATGGAAAGATTAAGAAGCTTTTCGAGAAATTGTGAAAGTTCACCATCGGAGTCCTCTCATCAAACCTACATCGAGTCTTTCTAAGTGTCGCATTTTATCCTAAAAAATATGTGCTTTCTGAACTACATCGTAGAGTAGGTAATATCCTGCATGACATTTCAATCATACACCGCGAAGAGGTATACAAATAGCCCAAGAACAGAAAAATTACGGACATAATGCACGTACGTTTATCCGGAATATACGGTCATTTAAGACGTGGGAGAGAGTCAGATGTTTCCTGTTGCCTGTTCACGACAGTTTAAGCACTACGAGTACGTACAGTAAACACACCCAAACAACACTCATTGACAGCGAAGTGCTCAATTCAGATGAGTTCAAAAACTTCGGAAATTGGACATCATTTATGCTGATTACATAAGTACAACTCCAGGATAAAGATCATAGAGTCGTAACCAGAAACATAAAGTAATTCAACCTTACAAAGCGGGCTCCAAATCGTTGTCTCTTTCCTACTTGTACGAGAAAAGCAAAAACTGTAATACAGTGAGCTGTATGTAATTATTATGTAGCTCAGTTAATACACACAAATAAAACAAAAACTTGTAATACAGCTAACTGAAGATAGCTCACAAAGAAAAAGAAATGAAATGGTTAACGCACGAAACAAAAGGAATTTTTCAAGTAGCTGTATAAAAAGAGATAAATTATGTTGAAGTAAATTAAAATGTAATATACTTGGAATACATACCAGAAGTTGATGCAAATAATACCTTTATTTGATGAAAACTGCAATATTCTGCATACGCGTCCAAGTGTTACAGTAGATGTGTTTAGCGAATAATAAACAGATTCTCACGCTGGGTTTTATAATGTGACAATTTTTACGTAAGCAAACGTCATTAACTGAAACTGAATAACGGATCAGTGCATAAGTGATATTTCAACTTTGGGTTACCTAAAAAATTGTAAATTTGAAAAGTCATTTAATTTTTGGGCTTCAGAACCAAACACAGCTACTGTGTGGAACGTAAATGTGACCAGAGACCTAAAGGACCCAGCATATGGACAGATAAAGACTGAAATTTGGCTTTATCCGTAACGGATGCGATGTCGTTGTTGTTAGAGTGTTAAAATATCGACTCAACCACCTATTTACAGTACAGAAAACCCTATAATATACGCGTTTCTAAGGTAAGGCCTTCATCAACAGAACTCTTACAAAAGAGATTCTGAAAGCGATGAAGATGAAACATAAATTGGAACACCCTTCCCTCAGAGCCGTGTCGTCTTGAGATGTACAAGTTGATTATAATTAAACTTAAACTTTCAAACCGCTGTAGAAATAACACCACTGGTCAGAATAACGGCAAATTGCAACGGAGTATTATCGGAGAAGGGGGAAAATGTATGACAGAAGAAAAATAAATGTAGCAATACATGGCGCTGTAAGCATCATAATTTAATAGTGGTCGACTACAAATGAAGACTGAATCATACAACAATGCCTAAGGTAATAGTTAGACGTTAAACAAACTGTACTACTCAGGGTGTGGTATTGTTAGGTATGTAAGCCCATCCATCACGGCAAGATCATATCACATCGGATGGGAAAAATCGGTTTTTAACTGTCCTGAGGCCAAAAATTCGCATAAAAAGCGTCAGTCACTTCGGTTTTTAACTGTCCTGTGTCCAAAAACCGCATAAAAAATCAATCAAAAATCGGGTTATTAATTTCCGTGTGACTGGCGCATAACATGTACAGCATGCTGTCCACCGTTTTCTGCAACAAGGTGGAATCGAGAAACAGCATCTCCCACAACTGGTCGATATGTTTCCGGGGTGACGTTCAGAATTTGTTGCGCAATGCGTGCTTTAAATGCAGCTGAATATGCAATCGGAACACTGAACACATCTTTCAGATAGCCCTACAGCCGGAAGTCACGCGGATTTACATCAGGTGATGGGGACGGCCAGGCTGTAGGAAAATGGCGGCTAATAATACTAGCATTTTCGAAATGGCGCTTCAGTAGCTGCTTAACTAGATTTACAATGTGCGGAAGTGCGCCATCTTGCACTAAAATTATCCCATCCATACATCCACGCTGTTGGAGAGCTGGAATGAAGTGGTTGCGCAACAGCGCTTACCAGTGACGGTACAGGTAACAGGATCGGAAGCACCTGTCTCTTCAAAAAAATATGGCCCTATGATAAATGATGCCATAAAGCTGGACCTCACAGTGATCTTTTTAGGATGAAGTGGTACTGGTTGATTTGCGTGTGGATTTTCCGTTTCACGTATTCGACAATTCGGTTTATTGACATATCCTGTCAGATGGAAGTGGGCTTCCTCTATCTACAAAATCTGCCACGACCAGTCATTGTCCACTTCCATGCGAGCAAGAAATTCTAAGGCAAAAGTCTGTCTTGCTGGCAGGTCAATACGAAGCAACTCTTGCACATGGGTAATTTTGAATGGATAGTGAAGAAGGATGTTTCGCAGGATTCTACGCACCGTGCTCACCGATATGTACCATGTTCGGGCAATTCTCCGTGCACTATACGTTTGCACATCACCACCCGTCTCCTACTGAACTGCTGTGGCTACTGCTTCCACTGACGCCACATCAATTCGTTTACTCCCTCTACCAGGTTGCACAGAAAAAGAACCCCTATTATCAAATTTCCAAATCATTTTCTTCAGACCCACGGCAGTCAGTGGACCAACGCCTTTTTTCAAACTCTTCAGTGTCCGAAACTTTTGCAGAGCGACGTGTACAGTCATCATTTCTGAAATACAGCTTCACAAGCAGAGCGCTATCCTGCACTGAGGCAGTGATGGCGAACGTCGCAGACGCGAAAGGAGAAAAATCCGTGTAACCGGCGTGTTTATACCAACTTCAATGGGTCGTGCGCATGATAGGTGTTCTCATTTACGTATTGTGACACATGTAGCGCCATCGATTGATCAACTTTCATACTATTTTTTTTATTCTGCCATACGTTTTTCCCCGTCTCCGATAATATTCTGCTGCCATTCGACGTCATTCTCACCAGTGGTGTTATTCCTACAGCGTTTTGAAAGTTTAACTTAAATTGTAATCACCCTGTACATCCACATCACCACTAAGCGATAAACTGGACTAAAGGGGAATGGTATATGTTGTACTGAGTATTGATAACGTAACAATAACAGCCATTCGTGTGCACCGTCTGTATATCTCCACGAAAGCCACGCACAGGACACAGACACAGAACTAACACGTGAGAGCAGTTGATGTTTGTAAGCACGGAATAAAAGATATACCAAAGAACAAAGACGATCCTTAACCTTGTTGGAAAGCTCGGAACTTCAAATCCCGTCAAGAACGGAAGGACAACAATGTAAGTCTAACATGTACTGTCACGTCACTCCTGTTAATTTTTGTTCTACACTGCGAGAGCACCGCTCCAAGCGCACAGTAAGCTACATTTCTGAATACGATATCGGATGAAAATTAATAGTATCGTGTATACTGATCTGTAACATAGCTTTCGCAATAGTGAGAGTATACAGTTTCATAGCAATCAGCAATAATTAAAAAATGACTCCACATTTGTCCTCCTTTAGTTTCCTGGGAACCCTGGGAGGTGTGAAACGGCACATTGTCGGACAGTTTCCTAGCGATTCTCTTGTAACGCATAAATATTTACTAAAGAAGGCCGTTTTCTTTTAATAAAAACAAAATCGCAAGTAAACAGCAAAAGACCTGACCTTCGGAGCAATACGTGGTGTACTGTATTTACTCAACAACATGAAGTTTGGTGCACTATAATTACAATCAAATCAATGAGTGTGGAAAGTAGGAAACTTGTATAGACTGCAAGACCATTATATTTAACATGCAAAATTAGCCAACATAACTATAGTTGAAGGAAAATTAATAAAACTTCAGAAGAAATAAAACTATTTTCCAATACAAATGAAAACAATTCCGTAATAGTTGCTACATCTGAGCGACAAACGACAAGAACCTTCAACACATGGTCTTTTGAAGCTAAAGTACAAAAATATTCGTCTATTACAAAGTCGGATTAAATGAAACAATCTCCGAATCACTAGACCCCATTCAAAATTGCTACGTGTCAAAGAACGTACCTTCACAACGCGAACAGACAATTGAATGACATGCGCCTCACGCATGAACTAGAGTTTGTATTCTTTTGCTTTCAGAGTAGTAATCTCTGGTAATAAATGGACTGAAACTTTTTGTTCATGAAGAAGTCGTAGCTTAAGTCACTGAATTAGTGAGATCCAGCTGTTTTCACATATCTTTCGCAATTATTCATATGTCTTGGTAATAAAACCACTTTTGGAACTCTAAAATATAATAAATATTAATATAAAATAGTATTAACATACATATTTAATTAATCAGAAAATAATTGAAAACAAGTGTCTTCGGAATTATTAGACGGTAACAACTTAAATCGTTTTATGAATGTCTGCAGGCTTTCATAGCCGTTTCACTAAAAATCTTCTGGGTTGGTAGGGACCGTCATATTTCCTTCTAAAATAATCGACGTTTCGACCCGTCTGCTGGGATCTTCTTCAGGATGTTTCGGTGTTCACTATCGATAAACACTAGAAATACTGGACATCGAATCATCCCGAAGAAGATCGCAGCAGACGGGTCGAAAATTCGATTATTTTAGAAGGAAATATGACTCAGCCTAACAACAATCCAGAAGATTTTAACTTTAACTTAAATCGTAGAGGGTGTCACGACTATATGTGTTATATTGTCATACAACTGTGTTTAAGTTGCTGAACAAAGTCGAATATTAAAAGAGATCTGCAAGGCTTTTGAAGAACCAGTTTCATGAATAAGCATGGCTACGACTGTCTCTTCGATATTATTAAACCAAAAAAAAAAAAAACAAAAAAACGTGAATTAGCTCAAGACTGCTTCAGATCTGCGATTCTGTCTTTGGAGATCTGATGAGGTGAAAAATGGCGAAACGCTGCGGAATTCTCAAAGAAATACAATGGCACGCATACATTAGGACGAACGAAGGTGGCTAAAAAGGATAAAAAATGTCTCAGAAAGCTATATGAAACTCACCATGACCTATAGAAGGACGATTAGAGAGCTTTAAATTACGTTAAAAAAGTATCGTTTCTTCAGGCATCTTGCTTTAATTTTAGTGAAATATATGTAATTTTTCATAACATTGTGATGAAAAGTTAGAATGGTGGCGACTGTCACAGTCTGAGAATAAGCAGTTATGAATGTCATTCTTTGACTCTATGAATGAATTTATTCGTTTTACTAGATGTTTCAAAAGGCTAGCTTCTATGTTCAGGTGGGATAACATAAATATTGACACTGTGTCTATAAATCTATTGTCACAGTCGTTCGCTAGTGATTATTTTGGAACCAAGCACCGAAATAAAGGGTAAAATGAGAGGACCCTACGAAATGTAGCTTATTAGATTTGACAACACACGAAATAGGCCCCTGCACAAGGCAAGTCTTAATGCAATGAGAAAAACAGTCCACTATCGCTGTGACTGAATACAGGTGAGAGTATTTCGGCTTCTAAGCAAGCAGGCGACATGCGGATGTGTTCGAAAAAAAGTCTGTAGTTACGATGTAAGTTTTGGAATATCCTGCTGGAATAGCGCATCAAGGCTGGTATGATTGGGTATTAATAAACATGAATTCAGCGGTCAACATTCAACCAGACATCTTGTAACTCTTGGTTGATTCTTTGAGAGATTCCTTCTGATGCTTTCTTTAGGTATTCGCCATTCCTATTTACCGTGATTGTGGTAGGCTGACGGTAATCTTTTAACCGACCTTACGTCCTGGTTAATACCTTTAAAAGACAAACAGTTTTTTTTTGTAATACGCAATAGTAACTTTTAATGGAATTGGATGACAATGTTTACATATAGAGCAGTACTCTCCAGACAACTTGAAGGTGAGAATGATTGCTTAAACCCTTCGGTAATTGTCGTAATTAGACTAACCTCTTCTTTGAAACCCTGCATGAGAGACATGTTGGAAGCTGAAAAGGTCTGCATTCACAGATTCTTCGTTGAAAAATGTTTCTTGGAATACTGTAAGTCTTCTTGATGTCGTATACTTTGCAATTTGTGATTACTTTATCAATTTCATGTTATCGTCGGGAAACTATATGCCCTTGAAATTACTGAAGTTAAAACATTCTCGTTGTTGGTAGAGCTTTATGTGTCGCAAGCCAGTCTTCTATTGTGCGAATCTTCGCATACAGACGTTTTCCTGACAACGCCCATTGTGGACCCTTCTCCTGGTTCTGTCAACCCCTCCTCCTCCTCAACATCTTCCCACTCTTGTCGCTGTGATCGTTTCATAACCTTTGACACCAGTGCCTATGAGTTTAATTTGTGCACCACAGCACTGAAGATGATCACGATGTGACTGAAAATCGATTTTGCTGTCAATTAACCATCAATATTACGACCAACGCTGACCTTCTCTCTAATTTCACGTGTAAGGTATTTGTGCACACAGCACTCTATGGAGTCGCCAATGAATAAAACGGTAAAAGAGGGAAAATTGAAGTGAATAGTTTGAATTTTCCCATTTTGACAAGACGGAAAGAGTGATCTGTTTTACTTGCTAAAAGCATTCTAAAGTCAAGATTTCATAAATATTTCTTTATTTAAAACAACGGGTTTCGACAGATTTTGCGTTATCTTCAGGTCTTAAATTTTTTTTTGTTGTGAAACGTGTTTGTTTTAATATTGACCTCACGGCAAAATATTATGTGGGAAAAAACAGCACGTTATGGAAGGTCTGTAATAACTAAAATATTTAAAAACGTGAATATTTTAACTATGGCAAATCTTTGATAATGTGTCATTTCTTATCTGCATGACAACTTGGCGTGAGATCCAGCTTAAAATGGAAACGAGTAATAATAAATATATTTCTTGAGACCTGAAGATGACAGCAAAGTACGGCGAACAGACTGTTTTAAATATGATTTATGAGATCATGGCTTTAGAACCTTTTTATTAAGCGAAAAGGTGTACAAGAAGAGAATCTCTCATACAACGTTAACAGTTCCGGATTGTTTGACTGGAGGAATCTTATCAAGACTCTGAGAGGTGAACATGTGATATACGAAATGCAGTCCAAATACAAATTTTCTAAATGGAAATCTGAAATAGCAGATTCTCGAAAGGTATATTTAAGTTTACAGAAATGAGACAGAATCCCTTTAACGCCACTACCTCTTAATATGGTTAGACTACAATAATTATTACGGCAAGAGGAAAGTGTGAGGTTTTATACAGTAATGAAATTTGTTTAGTGTTTATATACGGAGCAAGGTAAGTTATTTTAATAGGTGTAAAACAACAACGGTGTAGGTAATGGCACACAGTGTATGTCGCAAAACTGACAGAAATCGGATTAACGAATCAAATCACTGTCATCATCAAAGATTCATGTAGCAGGCGAGGGAAATATAGAGCTCATTAGAGGCCTTCCACGTTATCTAGCACAGACGTGAGGGTTTCACATTGCCTGCAACTTATTTTTGAGAGAGCAGGTGCAAGCGACAACTCTGCCAATAAAAGTGCTATAGCCATGACCGGGGATGAAACGCAGTGGAATTCGCCGTGGCAATATCGCGTGTCTGCGCTCAAGGAGACGGTATTGCAGTCCACACAAGTGACGTACTCGTGTTATTAGACCGGTGACCCCGAGAGACGTGGCCCAGCGGTTGAAAGATATTGCTTCTGGCCACCAATATTTTGGTTCCCCTAGATGTTATGAATCATTAGAGGTTACAGCTGGGACAGCTGCTTTAAACTAAGCCATAGTCTATTTCTTCACCTCCCCACGCCACACCCCAACTCCCCCTCAACTTACGCAACTCGGTATGTATCTATTGACCCCACTGCGACTCAACGGTTAGTCATCCACCCAGTTACAGTCACCGTCCAACACTGACCCAACAGCTGACGTGGAGTACTCGCAACGGCCGCGCACGTTGCAGGTTGAGTCTTTGATACGAATAATCCACAGATCGACTTCGTATTTATCTTTAGCACGTTTAACGTAATTTAGCAAGGTGGCTTGAAATTTTCGCATATTGGAAGTGTCACACGTGTTGCTGGTGAGGCAAGATCAGAGAGCATTTCCCAAAAGGGCTATGCTGAATAAATTGACAATATAAACACCAACTGGGTAAGCTATCGTACACAAAATGGCGTCCTCCTCTTTTACTATCAGCTATTTCGGAATAGCTGTTGCGACGACACACGTCACCAGAGGAATTTAAGACATTTTGTAAGGCACCAAAATGAAATACACCATGAAATGAAAGTTACGAGAGGTATATTTTTACGACCGGATTATTGACTAGAGTCATTAGCCGCACAGTACGTTATGTTGAAGAAATGGAAATGGAAATGCCGTGTGGCTAGGGCCTCCCGTCGGGTAGACCGTTCGCCTGGTGCAAGTCATTCGAGTTGACGCCACTTCGGCGACTTGCGTGTCGATGGGGATGAAATGCTGATGAAAGACACACAACACCCAGTCATCACGAGGCAGAGAAAATCCCTGGCCCCGCCGGGAATCGAACCTCGGACCCCGTGCGCGGGAAGCTAGAACGCTACGGCAAGACCACGAGATGCGGACTATCTTGAAGAGAAAAGTACTGCTAGAGGCCTACGAAGAACAGTGCGTTGTTGAGCATGTAAAGATACTATTACTTTCTATGCTGCCTTTTTGATGAATTAGCAAATTCTCATTGTAGCTGCAAAGCTTAACATTACTATTAACTTTTCTTTGTAAAGGGAGAAATAGGTAATAAATGTGTACATATGTCCAGTCAGACATATCTACATTTCTTCTTGGGGCGAATTAATGAAAAACAGACAGGGCTTATCAGTTCTGCCATTTGGATTGTAGCCAAGGGAAACTACCAACCACTCTTGCTTGGAACTGCAGGGTTGGATTTATTTTAACCTACTTTTGGGACTATGGTGCCCATTTTCCTAAACAAGACTAAATAGAAATAGTGCATTATCCTACTGGAGTTGTACGACTTAGCTAAATAAATTCGAAAGTAAATTGAAGTGCAGCTAACAATGTCTTAACTAATTACTTATTCGGTGATTGAAATCATAGATTTAGAGGTGTGTGAAAAGAGACATAAGAGACTTTAGGTTTCTACTACTTCTATCATCTGCGAAGCATAATGTGTTTCTCTTGCTGGAATTTTTCTTTTTTGAGAGAACCGTAGGAGTGATCTGTTTTACTTGCTAAGAACATACACCACAGAAGATCGACAAAATATTTTTTATCTAGAACAACCAGTTTTGGAAGACTTTGCTGTCATCTTCAGTTCTTAAACAATAATTTCTTGTGAAACGTGTTGATTTTAGTAGGATCTCACGCCGAGTTGTCATGTGGATAAAAATCAGCACATCGTTAAAGCTTTGTCGTAATTAAAACATTTTAAAAAACATAAAGTAATTGGTTCAAGTGGCCAATAACTCACACATGTTACATTGCAAAAACACAGTACACTGTATCACATCTGCTTAAATAAGCTGGACATATTCTAAGCATTGAAAATCCACTTAAAATATGTCTGTCGTCGTCGGTGGTCGGTGGATCTCGTCTTATCTATTTTATCAAGTGTACTTGTTCTGATGATTTCGTGGGATTCTATAGCTTGACTGGCTGCCTTGTCATCAGTCGTACATTTTTGATGAGTACTCTTTGGTGACCGTAGTCATGCAGAACGTTTTTCACACTTTTTAATTTCACTCTCACCAGGTATGACACGTTTCCAATCCAAAATTGTAATTTAAGGGGAAATAAAAGTTCATGCTGGCAGACTCCTCTAGAGATCTGGAGCACGAACAAACTTTTTTGCACAGCAGAATAAAATAGTACCCCTGCTGCTGTCAGTGCAGAAAGCCATGGAATTGTGTCGGATCGGTGCTCTGCTTACGTTAATTTTGACTTGTTCATTTTATGTTTGTCTGGCTGCGATTAAATTTGCAGTGAAGCTCTCTTTGCTTGCGTGAACTCTTCTAATGCGGTTGTCGAACTGCTGCGGTTCTTCCTCATTTCTTACAACATTGCTGAGCATATACTTGTCTAAGACATGTTGGACCTGAATATTTAACTTTATCCTTGAAGCTCAAATTTTTTTTTTCAGTCCTGTAGTTGAATTTTTTGTGTTGATAGCTTACGTAATCTGATATATGACTCATGTCCTTCTAGCTAAGTAGAAATAAGCTCCTACCTTTCTTTATATTTCTATTTACAGTCGTAGTCCGTGATGGTGTAACAGTTCTGTGATTTCCTATTCTAAGTGAAGTTGAAAATTTTGAGCCTTTCGGTGACCATAAGATCTAATGTGTTATTTTTCACTGCCCCCTTCAGTCACTTCTCTCATCAGTTCAACATAATTGTCGGATAAATCAAATATCACATAGTTTCCAGTTAGTTAATCCCTCCAACCTATCAGTCCGTATGTGGCAAGTTGAAATGTCCACCTTATAATAGAGCAAGATTAAGTTTCCTCTAAGTCTTCTCCGAGTTTCCCCTCAAATGTTCTGCCATTACTTCTCTAGAGCAGGGGATGTATAAAAGTTTCGGATGACAGTTTTTGTTCCACCTTTAACGCATATCGTAACTCAAATTATTTAGTATTTGGAATCTCTACAAACATTAACAGAAACTATGGTACTTTTTACGGCGCTAATCACGTCTCCGTCATTAGTGTTCAACTTGTCTTTTGAACGCACATTCGTGTTTGAAATCATGATTTCTTTGATGTCAACATCTGAGTGTTGCCCGCTATCTGGCGCTAATACTATCTGGGCATTGTTAGCGTTTGTAAGATAGAGTGTTCCTGGGTGTTTCCCGCAGAGATAACTGAAATTAACTATTATCAACCGTTTTTCCTCTGAACTGTCTTGTAGAATGATACCCTTAACAATTGGATAGTACTGTGCCCTATCTGAAATCGGATCGTATCTTGCCAAGATTTAAGCCTACCATTCGGTTCAGAACCAGAGACCGCAGTGCATTCTGTGAACGATGCTGCAAAACGCTTGCCATGCTTCGGCCCCAGCCCACTGTGATGACCAAAGAAGGCAGCCGCCTGAAAGAACCGAGGACGACCAGAGAACTCATGTGTGTTAACATGGCGCACGGTTTGCAGCCATGTGCGCCGAATTCGCTCAGTCCCCGACGTCTGAGTCTCCTCAAGATCTCGGTCCTGACACCCCGGAAGGCAAACAAAGTAGCCAATTGTAAGTAGGCTGTTTATGTTTTCTTATTGGCAACGTTAAGTAGCGCTCTGTATGAAAATCACTGGCTGTGCTGTGTGCAGTCTGTGGCTAGTTTGCATTGTTGTCTGCCATTGTAGTGTTGGGCAGCGGCAGCTGGATGTGAACAGCGCGTAGCGTTGCGCAGTTGGAGGTGAGCCGCCAGCAGTGGTGGATGTGGGGAGAGAGATGGCGGAGTTTTGAAATTTGTAAGACTGGATGTCAATTATGACTATTAAGGTAAATACATTGTTTGTTCTCTATCAAAATCTTTCATTTTCTAACTACGCCTATCAGTAGTTAGTGCCTTCCGTAGTTTGAATCTTTTATTTAGCTGGCAGTAGTGGCGCTCGCTGTTTTGCAGTAGTTCGAGTAACGAAGATTTTTGGTGAGGTAAGTGATTTGTGAAAGGCATAGGTTAATGTTATAATCAGGGCCATTCTTTTGTAGGGATTTTTGAAAGTCAGATTGCGTTGCGCTAAAAAAATATTGTGTGTCAGGTTAAGCACAGTCTTATGTATAATTGTTCAAAGGGGACGTTTCATATGTCGACCCTTAGCCGAGGATACCTCACTGGAATCTTCCGATTTTTTCTCGTAGTTTGTGTAATTAGTGTAGCTTTTGTTTATTGCTAGCGCGTAATTGTAGAGAGAATCTCCTTTGTAGTTGCAGTCTTTCATTGTTGTACAGTAAAGCAGTTGTGGCATGCATGTAGATTTGCACCAAGTATTTCGCAGCTGCGCTTGCAATTAACTAGATATTATTTTCAGTGCTATGTTAATGTGTTTTCTTATTTTTGCTCTTCAAATTGTGCTTTTCTGTGTTATCGTGTGAAATATTGTGACAATAATGGCGTGTGAAATACGTAACATTAGGCTCCAAAGTAAACTGAGAAATAATAGTGACGACGAGCGTAGCTTACCAGCACCTCTGTGTAATGAATTAACAGACATTGAAAGTAGTAATTTGGTAATTGTGCATAGGGAAATGGAGCGGGCGGCAAATAATCGCCTAGACAGTGAAACAATTAGTGAACAGGGAAGCATTATCGATCGATCGGTCGGCAACAGCTCGCCTCAGGAATCCGAAATGACAGGACACAGTCTTGCAAATAGTGTAGATTCAGGTTTTGGGGCCTCACCGTTTTCTCAAATAAGTCAAAACACATTTTCTGCTTGTCAAAATGTGAATGCTGCCGGTATAAATGCACTGCCGAAATGCATAGAGGAACAGATTCCAGACACTAATACATTATTACTGCAATTAATGCAGCAAATGAAACAAAATCAGAGACAAACACAGCAACAGTTAGACGCAATGGAACAAAAGCTTCAAAAGTTAGACTCAGTGGAACATAACCTTGAACAAACACGTGAAGATTTAACTACTGAGTTACATAACATTGAATCGAAATGTCAAAAAGTCTGTAATGACGTAAAAACACAAATTTGTGAGCATTTTCAACCTATTTTTTCGCGGCATGAAAATGCATTACAGAATCACGAAGCAGCCATAAAAGAACTGCAAACTATTGTTCATGAAAATCATGATACCTTGCAAGCTAAAATTGACTCAGTGGCATCTACCGATTCGGTTACGCAACTTGCAAAAACTCAAGAAAACTTAAAGAACACAGTAGATACTCTGAAAATTAGTTCAGAAAGACACATGAAGTAAATTAATTCATTATCAGAGAAAGTAGTTGAACTTTCGGATCAGCTAAATAATTTATCTACGAAGGTAGATGATAATCTGACTGACACAAAACCGGTAGTCTTTAATGACACAGAAGAGTGCGAACAAATTAGGAAATTCAAACAAAATCAGAATCAAATTAATACGCAACACCAAAGAAAAATCCGGAAAGTACAAGATCAGCTGACACAGGTAATACAAGAATTACGTATTTCAGAGGACACTTGCGCCCCAATACGGGAAGAGGGACATATAAATACGGAACACCCACAAAATAATAACACAGCGCATTTCGGAAATTATGAAAGAAATTGGCAAGGTGCACCGAATTTTGAAATGGAACCGCCGAAACGACGTAACAATGACCGATATGCGACTCACCGACATCATGATTTTGACTATAAGCTGTTCATTACTGCACGTAAATTCAAAACATTTAAGAATTCCGGCAACGACATTCATCCACAAGCATGGCTCCATCAATTCTCTCATTGTTTTCCTCCCAACTGGTCATTAGAGCATAGATTAGAATTTATGTGTGGCTATTTAGAGAATGAACCAGCTGTAAGAATGCGATCGGTCATTCACGATTGTCACAGTGAAGGAGAATTTTACCGTGCCTTCCTCTCAGCATATTGGTCTCAAACTACACAAGACCGAGTAAAACATAGCATCATAATGATGAAACAGTTCGAACAATCTGAATTTTCCCGTCTTGTGAAATATTTTGAAGACATGTTGCACAAGAATCAGTACCTGTCAAACCCATACAGCCCCTCAGAACTCATCCGCATGTGCTTAATCAAATTGCCTGAACATTTACGACATATTATTTTGGCAGGACGTTGCAAAGACGATATTGAAGCTTTTCTGGGACTGTTACAAGAACTGGAAATTGACACTGACAATCGGGGAACGCGAAAACAGGAGCACAACAGTTACAGATCACATCCGTCACAATTCCGCGATGACAGAAATAATATACGACAAGGCTATTCTTTCAACGTAAATCGTGACCGAAACAGACACCACCCGTATGACAACCGTTGGCAGAGTAGTAATAATTACAGGGAAAGATCACCTCTCCGCGGTAATGACTATCACAGAGACAATCAGAGAAACAGGCAATATGGGAACCAAAATAATTATTATCAAGGGAGACAGAATAACTTCAGATGCAACGGTCCAGCGAGCAGTTACGATCAGGGAGAAATTCTCCACCACGTGACCGACAAGAAAGAAACTATGGAATCTACCGACATGACGACAGACGATATGATCGTAACGACAGACCTGAATTGCATCAGAACTGGCGGGATTCGAACAGAGCAGAGCCCTCTCGACAAGGTGAATTTGTAGAAGTTAGGTCTCCAAATCCCAATAACGACGTGCGACAACAAAGACCAGTAGTCAAAGACTCATACTGCTGGCAGCCACTAAACGTACGTATGAAACTGACGACGCAGCTGCCGTAGCTAGTAATTACGTAAAAATGGAAGACATTAGGGACATCTTACTCCAGGAACACGACAAAAATATAACAACATTGTATATCCTGTGATTCACATTACTGTCAATGACGTAAAATTTACGGCAGTACTTGACTCTGGCAGTCCCATTTCAGTAATTAGTGAAACAGCTTTTAGAAAATGCAACATATCGAACGATTGCCCCACACTTCCGTTACGTAAGATTAAATTACAAGGTGCAATCTTTGGAAAAAGTGTAGATGTACGCCAACAAACCAATTTAGAGTTCTTTTGCCAAAGCCACAGCTTCTCTATGAACTTTGTTATTGTTCCATTATTGTCGACGGAAATTATACTGGGAGTAGACTTTTTGAATGAATACAAAGCAATCTTAAGCTTTCACGATGCTGAAATAAGTTTAGAAAAAGAAGGTAAGTCAGTAGCTTTGAAATTTGAAGATTGGCTCTCAAACCATGATGAAGAAATTAATCGGCCTTACCTCCTGTTAGACAACAGTTCGGAATTTTCGACGGAATTTGACGCTAACAATCACTCTGCAAGTACTGACAGGGATGATATCGACGGCGCATTTGATACTAATGAGTTAATTCAGAATAAAATTCAAACAATTGAGAATTGTAATGACAGTGATAGGCAAGACCTTTTTGAGATTTTAAAAGCGCATTCCACAGTTTTTACTCACAAAACAGGAATAACCAAGGGATTTCAATACCAATTTCGTGTTCGTGAGCATACTAAATTTTGTGTTAGACCATATGTAATTCCAGCACATTATAGGGACCGTGTCAGAACAGAAATACAATCTATGCTTGACGAGGGCATTATTGAGCCTGCAGTAAGCTCATACAACAATCCATTACATGTTGTTGAGAAGAAAAATGGATCGATCAGGCTTGTCTTAGATTCGAGACAAATCAATACTATCATCATTCCTGAATCAGACAGGCCGCCAACGTTAGAAGAACTTCTTCAAAATTTTAATGGTGTAAAAGTGTTGTCTTCTATTGATCTCAGATCCAGCTTTTATCAGATCGAACTTCATCCAGAATGTAGAAAATACACAGCTTTCCTTTGTTTCGGCGTTTGTTATTAGTTTCGGAAACTTCCTTTTGGTTTGAACATTTCTTCGACAGCATTCATTCGCGGGCTAAATTCCATATTACCTGAGTTCTTAAAACGTCACATCACCTTATATGTGGACGATATTCTGATAGCAGAAGCCTCATGGGAACAACACAATCGCATCCTCAACAGTTTGTTACGTATTTTTGCAGAATCTGGAATTACAGTTAACTTGGACAAGTCTGAATTCGGTAGGTCAAAGGTGAGGTTTTTGGGACATATTATTTCTTCTGGAGGCATTCAGCCGGATCCTGAAAAGTTAGAAGCAATCAGAGCCATTCCAGTTCCATCCACAAAAAGACAAGCCCGCAGTTTTCTAGGTCTCGTAAATTTTTACCGTCGTTTTCTGAATATGCAAATTCTAGTTACACCAAAACTTTGTTCTCTCACTGGAAAAAATACTATTTGGAACTGGGACGAACAAGCACAGTTGGAATTCAATCCTTTGAAAGAATCGCTACTTAACGCGCCAATACTAGCTCATCCAGATCTGTCACAAGATTTTTGCCTTAGTACGGATTCTTCTAAAGTCGGTCTTGGTGCCCATTTATTTCAAGAAGCCGTAGAAAATGAGACCGCTGTTCAGAAAACCATTGATTTTGCTATCCGAGTGCTAACAAAATCTGAAAAAAATTATTCCGTTACTGAATTAGAAGCTTTAGCTATCGTTTGGGCATTTAACATATTCCGTTTCTTTCTTTCTGGTAAGCACGTAAAGGTACATAGTGATCATCGTGCATTACAATTTCTTATGTCTTCAAAATAAAATCATGACAGGTTAAAACGTTGGGCATTGTTTCTGCAAGAATTCCACTTCACAATAGTCTACATTCCCGGCAAGGAGAACATTGTTGCGGACGCACTGTCACGCGCACCGGCTTGAGAAAAGTAACACAGAAGGTAACCTCGAGAAAAATTTCAGTATTCTTTACATTCAGAAAGTCGCCTTTGAAAACTTCATCACCACATCTTTAAAGGACATTGCTCATGAACAAGATAAAGATCCGATTTGGAAAGACATCAAGAGCAAATGGCATGAAAAGGCACACACACAGATTCGGCATTATTATCTGGTTAGAAACAACATACTGTTCAATCGCTGTACTGTTGATGACAAGCTATGGGTACTTTGCATTCCTGACGATTTTGTTAATAAGCTCATTTGGTACATTTATTTCAGCTATGCACATTTTGACCCACGAAAATTTTATCATATTCTTCGAACGACTTGTTATTTTAACAATATGGAAAAGAGAATTCGAAGAGTCTTGTCTATTTGTAAACTTTGTCAAAAGGCGAAACCATCTACTATCTCCCATCGTGCTCCGCTGTTTCCTATCATTTCTTCTAAATTAAAAGAATTTGCTGCTGTTGATCTTTTGGGACCTCTTGTCAGGACATCTAATGGATTATCGTACGTTCTAGTCGCTGTTGAACTTACTTCAAAATTTGTATCTTTCACACCGTTACGTAAAGCCACTGGACGGTCTGTATCCAACGCCTTTGTTAAAAATTTCTTACGTGAAGTTGGACACGTTAGTAAAGTCATTTCAGATAACGGACCGCTATTCAGATCTGCTGTTTGGTCACGCATGCTTCGGAATCATAAAATCAAACCTGTTTTTATTTCATTGCACTCACCACATTGTAACCCCTCCGAACGGATTATGAAAGAAATCAATAAGCTTTGCATACTTTATTGTCACAGAAAGCATCAGCATTGGGACAGATATTTACACTTATTTCAAAACGTGCTGAATGAAATGCCTCATGACTCCACTGCTTTACCACCTACTCTTGTACTGAAGAATGAAGAACCACCGAACAGAATCAGAGAGCTTGTACCTTTCCCGATTACACGTAAACTTCGACACAAAGACATAATTGATTTGGCTATTGTAAATATAATATCTGCAGCAGACAAAAGGAGAAAACCACACGGTAAATCAAATGTAAAGAAATTATATATTGGTCAGAAAGTTCTCATTAAAGCTCATTCATTGTCACATAAGAAGAAACACTTGAGTCACAAATTCTTTCTAGTTTACAATGGACCTTACAGAATCTGACGTATACCACCTGATAATTGCGTTGAAGTAGAAATGCTGTGTACTAGGAAGAGTAAAGGTTTACACCACATTTCACATGTAAAACCGTTTATTAAAAGATAATCTGCTTTTTAACTTTGTCTTTGCCATATAACTTTTCACTTTACATTGGTAGTAGGCTTTGTCAGACTTAGAATCTGTTAATATGCAACAATGTTTGAAGTTAAATATCCAGTCAAGAACCAAGAGAACTTATTTCAACAGAAATTATGAATGCATTGTTATAGTGAACAGACGACACAATGTTGTTATTTGTACATTCTTGCTTGTTAGTTGCACGATTACGTAACGACTATAAGGCTGACATACTTAGAACATTTACCAATACTGCTAATGAGATTTTAATGCAACATTTTGGTTCACTTGAAATTTGGTGTATCATGAGGTAAGTACATTGGCTTCCGCAGAACTTAGCTTTCGGAGGACGATAACTACGACACTTCTACAGAGATTATCTTACAGCAAGACGCACATTTAGCGCTACAGGACATGTATTTGAGTGATTAATTTTGTACTTAAATCATTTATTTTTAAACATATTTGAAGTAGAATGATACAAAGGTTTTCTGTGATACATTTCGTTCCATTGCTGTAATCTGTAACACCTGAGGGTATAATTACATTAATCCTCATGGGGGTACACGCTTACTTTGTGTACCGTGTGTTTGGCAAGCACAAGGAGCCCTAGCTAATATGGTATTTGCTTATACAACTTTACACATCGGTACCATATTTCTCCAACACAGAATTACACAGCTACCTGATTATTTAACAGAGAAACAAACATTTTTTTTACTACATCAGTGACACATGTTTACGCAATTACACAGTTGGATAACTTCACATTTATGAAATTGTATTTTGTATGTACTTTGTGAACTCTTCATATTTTTTCAGAATCATTGTGATACTGTGAGAGCTTTGAATGATGTGTTTGGTATTGGTCATGATATTTAAAGTACGTTTGAGGTAGATGACACTATTGAAATGAGCAGAGAATTTTTTTTTAGGTTTTTAAATTATTGCAAAAAGCTACGACGTTTTTGAGATTTGACTGAGGTGTTATGATGTTATTTTTACGACGACGATGTGTATTATGCTGCTGAGGTATGTTTATGATCAATCAGCTGATGCTATATGAGGAATTTGATTATGCTACGTATTTGTTATGATGAAATATTGAAGAAGTGTCGACGAATATGTATAAAATAAGGTAAGGAATAATGAGTAGTGGTTAGGGATTCTGATTTGCGGAAAAGGATGTTGGAAACCAAGAATCGTACTTTAAGAGTTATGAAATGTGTGTAAATGCGTGAATGTATCACAATGCAGGCAAAAATTTTTTGCACACTGTTATATTCATAGGATTTTGTTTCTACACATTTGTAACGTAAATTTTTGACCTGTGAAATTTTCACATGAGACTGTCACTGTAGCGGAAACTGGTGTCGTAAATATTTCGGTAGGAAAGTTAAGTGACCACCTGCATGTAATGCGTCATGGGCACCCAGCTGGGCGACAGTCGCCTGGAAAAAAGCCATTAGCGTGTGCCTTTCAGAGGCACAGGTGGAGAAAAAAAAGGGAGGCCATTATCCTCGCTATTGACGTTCCTTTGTAGAAAGCATCGCAAAAACGACACGGTCGAACTTGAAAACATATCATTACACTGTGGAGCTCTTAATTTATGATATTTACTAAACTGCCTAATGAAATGACAAGGAACATTTTTACATCTATTGTCTTGCTAGTTGAGAGAAATGCCATATGGCTTGCTTTATGTATATATTTGCTCATTTCGTTTAATATCTAGTTTCTAGCTGCACTGCAGCATTGGTTAAAATAAAATTTTATAGATGTACTAATATAAATATTTTCTGTCTACAGATCGAGTAAATAATAATTTTTTTCAAAAAAATGAGGGAGCACAAAAAGACATTTACCTTCACAGGAACTGCATTCATAATTTTCTTTTCAAGTACTTGGTAATTTATTTTGTAGAATAAGTTGTGGTGCACCACTTTAATGACATAGATATTAAGATGTGAATATACATTTCCCTTGTATGCATTGTTGTCTTTATTGTAATATTTTTTTTGCTTGAGCTATATCATGTTTAGATATAAGTTATTTCATTTGCTGCTGCTGTTTGCCAGGCATAGTTTTACTGAATTTGACTTTGTATTACGCTGTTAAGCCAGTTTTACTATGGATTTATTTTTCTTGTTTGCTGCACAGTGCCTTATATTAGTTGTAATATTGCAATTGCTTTGCCAATTTGAATTTTTGGTCATTGCTGTTTATGTTAATTGTTTTGTGCTGCTGCATTGCCTCGTCCCTTAGTTTAGCATCTGAGCTCAGTAGATTTAAGTTAGCTTAAGGGGGGTAGACTATATAAGAAACTAACTATGATGAATTGGAAGAAATGCATTGAGAAGCTATAAGAAAATGGTTTGACCAAAAAAGTATTTTGAAAGAGGATATGAACCAAAAAAGTAGGGTTTAGGGACAACAGGTTTAAGTAGGATTTTCTTGGAAATAAATGATGAGGTAAGATAATGGAAAATAAATAGTGAGGTAAGAAATGTGTGAACATATAAATACAGAAAGCATGCTTGGACAGGATTTTTTTGGTGGAAACAAATGTTGAAGTAAGACGAAAAATCTATGGAATGAAGTTTTGGGTTGGACTGCAGTACCAATGTCACACTGAAAACGAACCCTGTCTTTCCTTTTATATTATTTTGCTATGTACGTATGTACCATTGCGTATTTGTCTTTTAGCTAATAAGATTTATGTTGTAGAATTTTTCTAATACTATGTTATTTACCTTGTAAAGATGCTTAGACATTGGTTATTCTGTTTTGTTTTACTGCTCATGTGTGAAGTTGATGTTTCAAAAGTTATTCTGATCTTTTATATATTTACTTATGTCATAATTCCTGTAACACTGATGTATATGCTATTTCTATTCTTTTGTAAAGCCTGTTTTACTACAAATGTTATCTGTATTGTTATGTTCTTTAATGATGTATTTTGTACCTTTGTTATTGTATTCTCATGTTATAAAATTGTAATTGACACCAGTTCATCATATTATTAACTTGTAAGTTACATTTCACTGCACACATTTCAATTGGTCATAGTATATGGACAATATGTGAGAAGTAGGGACTGTTAGTGTTTGCACGTGTGTTAATAATTCAGCAAGGGACTGGATAACAGAATTGCTGGTTCTAAGGACAATTTCAAAAACTTTGTGAGTGCACAAGTGGTGATTATGGACTTGCTATATTCTCTGAAAGACTCTTCAATGGTGATTGTGCACCTGCACAGTTGCAACAGATGGCTGCTGGCCGTCTCTACAAGGACTACAGTGGGTCTGCATCTTTGATGGCCCACCGTTACCATTATTTCTACAAGGACTGCAGTGGGTCTGCACCTCTGGTGGCCCACCAATACCGTAATCTCTACCAGGACCACAGTGGGTCTACTCTGTGATGACGTACCTACCAATATTCTTCAAAACGTCGAATGACTCTGCTGTGGGTTTGCTCTGTTGTGACCCATTACCTGTCAGCATGTCAAGAGTCAGCACTGTCTTTCCGTTGGAAGGACAACACTACTTCTTCAAGACTGCATGGAAATCCACTACTTCCGTGTTCCTTGTGTTTACTGCTCAGACTTTGAAAAAAAAACTGAAATTTTACTGAGATGAATGATCAGGACTGTCTTTATGGACTGTGAGAAAATTTTAGCTTTTGACCAGCATTGTATCAATAAGTGTGTGCATTTGATTTCTTTGTTATTGTAATTATGGAAAATTTTATCAAATCATTATTGGCCACTGCCCAAAACAATTTGTAAAATTGTTTCTGGGTAGCGTGGCGGCTATGTAAGTAGGCTGCTTATGTTTTCTTATTGGCAACGTTACGTAGCGCTCTGTATGAAAATCACTGGCTGTGCTGTTTTATGTTTTCTTATTGGCAACGTTAAGTAGCGCTCTGTATGAAAATCACTGGCTGTGCTGTGTGCAGTCTGTGGTTAGTTTGCATTGTTGTCTGCCATTGTAGTGTTGGGCAGCGGCAGCTGGATGTGAACAGCGCGTAGCGTTGCGCAGTTGGAGGTGAGCCGCAAGCAGTGGTGGATGTGGGGAGAGAGATGGCGGAGTTTTGAAAGTTGTAAGACTAGATGTCAATTATGACTATTAAGGTAAATAAATTGTTTGTTCTCTATCAAAATCTTTCATTTTCTAACTACGCCTATCAGTAGTTAGTGCCTTCCGTAGTTTGAATCTGTTATTTAGCTGGCAGTAGTGGCGCTCGCTGTTTTGCAGTAGTTCGAGTAACGAAGATTTTTGGTGAGGTAAGTGATTTGTGAAAGGTATAGGTTAATGTTATAATCAGGGCCATTCTTTTGTAGGGATTTTTGAAAGTCAGATTGCGTTGCGCTAAAAAAATATTGTGTGTCAGGTTAAGCACAGTCTTATGTATAATTGTACAAAATGTCCTTCCTTCTCGAGCAGCTAGTGATCAATCATCTGCTCGACGTTAGGGTATCCAGTTACAAGAAATGCCACTGTCTGCACCTGTCCACATATTTCAGGAATATCGGGTATGGAGAAATGATCTGTGCCGGTACAAGCACACTGATTTGTGGCTGTGACACGTAATAAGCTCACTGCCTCGAGGGTATTGTATGACTTAAAATCTGCGGGAAAATCAAGGTCATCTCAAACTGGCAGATGTCAAAGACAAGCATTTTACCACATGTCTGTCCATGAACATAGGGCATTTATATGACTTAAAATGGGGGAAAATCTAGTAAAGTGGCGAAAAATTTGGGAAAACGGAGGAAAATGGAAAACAATGACGGAATATTAAAAACTGGCCTGTTATTGCTTGAATATATGAGGTTTTCCCGCATGTTAACCAGATCTCCTGTGACATTTGTCATGGTCACTTGTGTATCTGGAAAAATTACAGGAAATTAAAAAAAAAAGCTTCCAATTGGCTGGATGTATGGGTACGGACTGCACATTTGTCATATCTTCAGCGACACGTGTCAAGACTAATTGGGTGCCTTGGAAATGACGGGAGGTACAAATACCATGTGGGTGGACATGGATCTTTTGGTTGTGGGGGTGAAGACAGCCGTATTTATCGTCCCCCACATCTCTAGACTAATCAGATGGATTGAGTACGAAGGGATATTCTTCCTGCTGGCGGGGCAAATAAGGACAACTAGGTTTAACCTCCCCTCACGTCCAACGCTTCTCTGTTTCTAGGATAGTGAACTGAGACTCCCCATTTGTGTTGTATTCGCCATAGTAGAATGCACAAGAAGACCGTCTGTAAGCACTAATCCAATCAGATCTCTCTCAGTGCGTATTTATATAATTTCGTGAATGCTTACAATTTTTTTTTCTATTTCTGCCACTGCAAAAGCAATGCAAAAGCCCTGTGATGCATATCTGATGGAGCAGGGCATACATCTGTTTGCTGCGCCATCACTTGTCAAACTGCAGCTTTAGCAGCAAGCAGATGGATTACCGGATTTATCGGATCACTTGCGGCAGCGAGTGGGGATCACGCACTAGCCAATTCACCGTGTCCGTCGATCATCCTGACCATGTAATTAGTTGATAGCACTAGGTTCGCAACGATATTCACAGCTCTGATGCTATATGGTGGCCGATTTGGCGTTTCAGTGCCCGTATCAGTGAGTTACTCGAACTGACTTGTAAGACCACTCTGCTAAGGCCGCAACTTTACGAAAATGTCGCAAATGTATTGAATAGGTCGATATCACCGTCGCTGCTGCCAAAGACTTCATTTACCCTAGATCGATCTTGTTTAATAGGACTTGTGAGTATTAATTCTGTAACTGCCGTAAATGAATTTCATCATAATCTCAAGCATTAACAGACTTTTCGTAGCTCTGCATACAGTTGTTATCATCCATTACTAAGGCAACCAGCAATGTTAGTGCATACAATTAGTTAGTCATGAGTGCAATTTATATCACATATCTCTGAACTAGCACCATGCAAATCTCAAAATATGCCATCTTTCTGCTTTTGAAAACAAAAGATCGCTTAGAGAAATTGTAACTACCTTTCAAAAATCGATCTTGAATGTCGATACTGCTTCCAACATTCCACTTAATTATCCCCAATTAATTAGTCACTTTTCTCAAGATTTTAGAGTTCAAAGATATTCCACTTCCTTTTACTCAGATTCACTCAACTAGTATTTCTCTTTTCTTTCAGTACAATGATTTCCTTCGCATTTATCATGACAGATATCAAGCACAAAGTTCTTGAAACAAATAATTTCCCGGCACAGGTATTAATTTTTCACAAATAATATCATCTGTGCACTTATATTTGTCTTCATAATACATCTTAACGTCATTTATGTTGCAACAGTAACTCTGGTTGCTAGAACATAACAGTTTCTAATTAGTGCAATGAAGACCATCAGGCAACTAACTGATACAGATACGAAATCATACGTAAACTACTTAATTTTTTTTCTTTTGCAATACGAATCAACATATTTTTAACAACGATCTAAGGCCGCCGTCCCAGAGGCGACATCTTCTACCTTGGCATGGCCGTCAGCTTGGTGCGTATGTTAACCAGCTTCCTAAGACGCGGTGCCTTGCTGTAGCAAGTCGGCCCATGTTGCTACAGCGTCCTCGAAATCATGTAAGAGAATGAACAACAATGCACAGTACAAAATATTTCTAACGTAAACTGCAAAAATTACAAATATATGTATTTTTCATATCATGACCAACATACTGTATATTTTCTTCCACATGAATATTATATAATTTATATACATAATCAACTTACAACTAACCGTGCTTCGAATCGAGGGACAGAAGGAAGGCAGTGATGACAACGAGGATGTGCTGTATTTCCTCATGAATATGGGCACACGTTTCAAGTTTCTGGCATTTGCAAGGCATTTCACAGTAGGGCTTCTTGAAACAGGTAATCAGACATTTGAGTTTCTCCAACCTGCCAAACCACGGCTAACTGTGCCTAGAGCACAATACTATGTCGATAAATATAATTTGACTGCCAGAGGATGGAAATGTGACAGTAAGGATATAGAAGTGGATAGGAACTGTCGTGTAGTCATAGGAATCGAGAATACTAAACGTTTTGTGAAAATGCAGTACATCTGGTGTGAGTCGGACTACCTATGTTGCATGACGGACTGAGTACATTGATGAGTACAGTGGGATTAAATATGGCATACGCATTAATTCTGTAAGTTCTGCTTCTTTGGCAGGAAGGTATCCATCATAGATATGTACAGCATGTAGCATTCGAGGGATCGTATGGGAACCCATACGTTTATTTAAGTCAATCGAGTGTTATGAACTTATGTGGGCTATAAAGTGTAATATGTGTTTTGGTAGGCAAGTTTTACTCGATAACAGCTGTGTATGACAGTTCTATTCAATGACATTGTAAGCTACTTGTGTGAGCAGAGTGCGCATGTGAATCGTTTGTTGTTTGTTGTTGTTGTGGTCTTCAGTCCTGAGACTGGTTTGATGCAGCTCTCCATGTTACTCTATCCTGTGCAAGCTTCTTCATCTCACAGTACCTACTGCAACCTACATCCTTCTGAATCCGCTTAGTGTATTCTCTCTTGGTCTCCTTCTATGATTTTTACCCTCCACGCTGTCCTCCAGTACTAAATTGGCGATCCCTTGATGCCTAAATCCTTAAAAACTTAATTTGTAGATGGAGTTCCTACATATGTTACTGTTCCAATTACTTTGAATGTGATGCAGGCTAAATTTAAGGCGTACAAAGACAATTACATGCGAAATACTGCAAAAAATTACGTCTGTAAATCTTAACTACTGTAGTTGCCATTGTACAAAAATACATAAGAAAATGTGTCCTACATACCTGTATTGTTTCCACCAGCCCAACACATACTTCACATGTGAGTTATTCAGCCGGTTAATATCACGAAGCGTGAAAAGAGAACAGCCACTACCCAGACAGAACAAAAAACCCAACTGCATAGTTGAACGAAAGTATTATTGACTATCTTCCTTATATTACCATAAATTATTGCTATTTACAGTTTTTGGCAATTTGCTGCAGTTTTTGGTTACACTTTTGCTGATGTTCTCGCAGTATTCCTAATACTCACTTTTGAAGCATAATATTACCTAAATTATACGCAGATACCCATTGTTTAAAAATGTCTGCAGTTCAGTATTCAAACAAATAGTCCATTGCTACATACCAACTACGCCGTGATGGCATTGTCGGTTCACTTGGCACACTCTTGATGTTTGTCAGCTGTACTGTGTAAACAAACTACACATATATCCAACGAAGCATGTACCAGTCACTACGTTACAACAGTTCAGAGTATAAAAAAACAGGCTAATAAAAGCGAGACAGATAGATTCAAAAATGGTTCAAATGGCTCTGAGCACTATGGGACTCAACATCTTAGGTCATAAGTCCCCTAGAACTTAGAACTACTTAAACCTAACTAACCTAAGGACATCACACACACCCATGCCCAAGGCAGGATTCGAACCTGCGACCGTAGCAGTCCCGCGGTTCCGGACTGCAGCGCCAGAACCGCTAGACCACCGCGGCCGGCACAGATAGATAAAAAAGTAAGTAAGCTGTTTGTACCTTCGAAATAATTGTCATAACTGTTAATTCAAATATCTCAGGGCGAGATAGGATGGTTACTGCCTTCACAGATAAATGTTTGTAGAACTCTTCAGAACCATGTTTGTACCCAGGCGTGCACCTGTTCGTCTGAAGCAAATAGGTGGGCACAAACGCCATCATTCCCGTCTATTTTAAGAGCCCTAAAGAAACACATTCGTGGCTATCGATTTGCTTCGGACAAAGAGAAGCATGTCTGGATAAAATGACGGGTCCGTAGACAAATGCAAACACTATGTCATTAAGGCTTGGATGGTCTGGTCTAACAGTGGGTTACATTCAAGCAAATTTATGGCTATTACTATTGAAATAACACATCTTCTGTCTGATCGTTTCCATTTGAGAGCTCATTATGGAGTAATGGCCAGAATGGAAAGTGTGTTCCGTTCTGGGAATCAACGGTGAAATAACTGACGTGTGCCAGCTTGGACATCGAGTGTTCCGTGAACCACCACCTTGTGTGATGGGAGTAGATCTTCAGACTTTTAGGAAAAGTGTGTTACACGCTTACAAAACTCTCCCAAGGCACTTCCAAGAAAGTATTTGAACAAATTTAATATGTGTTGTGCTTCTGTACGCGGTATGTATGATGCAGCGACATGACTTCCTGATACTGCTAAATATATACGTATGTAACTCTATTTAATCACATATCCTACAATGCTAGCTGACTATTTATACTTGGAATTCACAGTCATGTAGAACTTTATAAAAGACATCATATATGCACGAGTGACTGTAACACTTCCTCTATTTCAGGACTGCAATTTCGTCCTTAGGCCACTATCAAGTACAGATATTTGTGGCTTTACGCCATGTCAGCTCATTTTAAGTTGACATGGCATAAAGCCACAAAAATCTGCACTTGATAATGGCCTAAGGCCGAAATTGCAGTCGTGAAATAAAAAAAGTGTTACAGTCACTGGCGTAAATACGATGTCTTTTATAATGTTAGCTGAAATTAAGAAATATGTATGGAAGTTTTTCTTTCTAAACTGTATTTTATTTGCACTGGGTGACTGAGAACTGACTTCAGCACAGATAGTCGAAGATGATGGATGCGGCCGATAGATACTGAGGGAGTTCGTGTGGGTACTATATGTGCAGCAACAATCAGGGCCTCCCAACCTGACACTGATAACGAAACCCTACGTCGAGATATTGGCGGTTGCCAGGAGGCAGCGTCAAAACTCACAGTTTGTACAAGGGTACATGCCGCCAGTATTAAAATGTAATTTATGACAGATCTCTTAATCGTTTGGTATGGTGCTTTGTTCTTAGCAAACAAGCGCAGTGACATATAGTCCCTAGCTAGGTTTCCCTGTTAATAAGTTCCACACAATTTCCATCAGGCAGTCTGACCGATGTCATCAATATTGTCAGAACGTTCCAAAATGTTTCGTCAACCCTTCTCAAAGTATAGATATGTTCTGTCTCATAGATCGTTACATAATCTCATATGATTGCAAGTGCTTACTTCATACACTCACCTACTGTATGCGCTTTTAACGTAGTGTGTAATACAACTGGCAGCGCAGTGTGCATTCCATAACAAATAGTATGACACATTTGTAACTTCTAAGTATTATATTACCACTACCTTAGGGCATGGTTTCAAAAATATTTTCTGGGGAACAATGGTGTTCTGTAGGAGCTAAATAATTGTTCCATGAAAAACTATTAATAAAATAGAGTTTAATTCGACGTTGAGACGATACCATTAATTTTTAAGAATTTTATTTTGATTTCTGTATTTTTAGTTGGATTTAAAATTGAAGTAATCACTAAATGAAGCAAATTTTCTCATTTCACATATTGTAATTTTGTTAACCTACAAGACGAACAAACTGTTCCACCATAGTACCGGAATCCTCAATGTGTTCCATCATCACAGAAGTTTTGGAACACTCGCCCTATGCTGACAGCTCCAGGATTTTACTGCCAAAACTGTCAAGTTAGACACCTAGATATTCATAGCCACTGCGTGTTACTGTATAATATACGTAGTGTCAGTACGCATAGACTGATAAGTGTAGTGAATGCAGTCTCTCTTAGTAGATTTGCAACACATTTTCCTACGTATTCCTGTAATAAAATGGCAGTAGTACCGTATGATGACATATGGCTATACACCATATTACTTGATACATCGGACATGAGAGAGAGACGATTAAACTATGTTAAGTCAGATCTTATCCCAGGACATACACTCCTGGGAATGGAAAAAAGAACACATTGACACCGGTGTGTCAGACCCACCATACTTGCTCCGGACACTGCGAGAGGGCTGTACAAGCAATGATCACACGCACGGCACAGCGGACACACCAGGAACCGCCGTGTTGGCCGTCGAATGGCGCTAGCTGCGCAGCATTTGTGCACCGCCGCCGTCAGTGTCAGCCAGTTTGCCGTGGCATACGGAGCTCCATCGCAGTCTTTAACACTGGTAGCATGCCGCGACAGCGTGGACGTGAACCGTATGTGCAGTTCACGGACTTTGAGCGAGGGCGTATAGTGGGCATGCGGGAGGCCGGGTGGACGTACCGCCGAATTGCTCAACACTTGGGGCGTGAGGTCTCCACAGTACATCGATGTTGTCGCCAGTGGTCGGCGGAAGGTGCACGTGCCCGTCGACCTGGGACCGGACCGCAGCGACGCACGGATGCACGCCAAGACCGTAGGATCCTACGCAGTGCAGTAGGGGACCGCACCGCCACTTCCCAGCAAATTAGGGACACTGTTGCTCCTGGGGTATCGGCGAGGACCATTCGCAACCGTCTCCATGAAGCTGGGCTACGGTCCCGCACACCGTTAGGCCGTCTTCCGCTCACGCCCCAACATCATGCAGCCCGCCTCCAGTGGTGTCGCGACAGGCGTGAATGGAGGGACGAATGGAGACGTGTCGTCTTCAGCGATGAGAGTCGCTTCTGCCTTGGTGCCAATGATGGTCGTATGCGTGTTTGGCGCCGTGCAGGTGAGCGCCACAATCAGGACTGCATACGACCGAGGCACACAGGGCCAACACCCGGCATCATGGTGTGGGGAGCGATCTCCTACACTGGCCGTACACCACTGGTGATCGTCGAGGGGACACTGAATAGTGCACGGTACATCCAAACCGTCATCGAACCCATCGTTCTACCATTCCTAGACCGGAAAGGGAACTTGATGTTCCAACAGGACAATGCACGTCCGTATGTATCCCGTGCCACCCAACGTGCTCTAGAAGGTGTAAGTCAACTACCCTGGCCAGCAAGATCTCCGGATCTGTCCCCCATTGAGCGTGTTTGGGACTGGATGAAGCGTCGTCTCACGCGGTCTGCACGTCCAGCACGAACGCTGGTCCAACTGAGGCGCCAGGTGGAAATGGCATGGCAAGCTGTTCCACAGGACTACATCCAGCATCTCTACGATCGTCTCCATGGGAGAATAGCAGCCTGCATTGCTGTGAAAGGTGGATATACACTGTACTAGTGCCGACATTGTGCATGCTCTGTTGCCTGTGTCTATGTGCCTGCGGTTCTGTCAGTGGGATCATGTGATGTATCTGACCCCAGGAATGTGTCAATAAAGTTTCCCCTTCCTGGGACAATGAATTCACGGTGTTCTTATTTCAATTTCCAGGAGTGTGTAATGAGACGTATGATAGAATTAAACATGTACTGCAAATTGTAATAACATGTTTCTTACAATTTTCATTAATGTCCCTGCACACATCAATTTATTACAATTCGTTTTACTGTCATACACACACACTCACACACACACACACACACACACACACACACACACGCACACACACACACAGTGCTTTGACAGCGCCCACACTGTCCACATACTGCAGCTTTGAAACGTAGTCATTCTTTTTCGTTCCATATACATTATACGTCTCTTTAAGTCACTGAGTTCGTTTTTCATATTTTACCTTACTAGATGTATTCAGTCAACAGCAAAATATGGGACATCGTAAATGTTTTTTTTAAACACTACACACTGCATCATCTCCTGATCCAGTAGTGTAAGTACTGTGCCGCAAAAATGGTTACTATGAAAGCGATAACACAAATCACACAGTTCGTGCTTTTAAATGAAATAACATATCGTGGCGCGTTTATTACAGAGGATGCATAAGTGTGGTTTAGTTGGGGATGGGTGTGTAAATTTGTTGTCTCTTTCTGTTAGAAACCTATCTGGTAAGATTCCCATACTGCCCAGCTATATCCTGAACAGTGACAGAGGTTGTTAGTACTTGCAATATCCTGAACAGTGAAAGAAATTGTTAGTACTTTGATACATCTGCTAAGTGTTTCGCAGTCTTTGCTCTGCCCTTCCAATGGCCTAGATGCTGCTGTATATGAGGTGGTAGAACTTACAGCAGCATGTGGCTTATATATACACACACATCCAACATGTGTCCTATATGTTTCATTCGTGGGGATACCACACGACGCTGCGAATCAAAATAATAAAGAGAAGTTTAGCAGATAAAAGGAGGTTTGCAGTCGGTATAGCTTTCCTGCGCTAGGATGTAATGTGTCATCTTAAATACGAAATTCCTTGAGAAACACTTTTTAGAGAAAATGCATGTAATGAGGACTCTGATTCCATTATGTGATCACAATCTTGTATCCGACTTGGTGATCATAAGAGAGATTAGGGCACGAACACAGACACAAAGACTATCATTTTCTTTTCATTAATCAGTATGTTCGAGTGGAATAGGAAATGAATCGATATTGCTGTTACAGTGTATCCTCTGTCATCCACTTTACAGCAGTGTACTTGTTCAGATGTTGGTGTAAGATGTTCATCCGTGATGCCATTGTCTATAAGGAGGAGGCAGCGAACTGGAGGAACAGTTGTTGAGGACTGGTAGCTGGTGCACTGGATGGCAATTGTCCTGGACGTATGTAAATGTAAGTACTGCACATAAGTAAGCCTATAACTACTGTACTGTTCAATTACACTTTTGCGGGAACTATTAACTAACGCAAAATATCTAGGAGAAAGTAACTGGGGCGGACTAAAACCATACATCGGATCCCGATTTATTTGAAAGAGCCTTAATGGAATGCATGTCATCAACCAGGAAAGAACATCAACCAGGTAAGAAGTGGGCTACAAGAGACCTGTTATACAGGAGTATCTACTTCTGATCGTGAGACTCTTGCCAGATCGGGCACTATAGATTTTTTCGTAGGACAACCTAGTCGACACGAGAATATTATTGACACTAACAACAAGAACAACTAGCTTCTGATGTAGTTGCTACAAGACAGGCCTTGTGCACTCTGGAGAGCTTTTACTGTTGAACTTTTGGGAGTTTGAATTCTGTGCAGTATATCACTTCAAACCACATGTACTTGTTAAAATGTCTACTACGGGAACTTAGAGTTAATGCTGAGGTTTATCGACAACCATTTCTTCCAGATGGACGGACCAGGATACGGTGCCCTTTCTTACTGAGAGACGCACCTCAAAGAAGACGTGTGGATACTATTGATCACATGGAATATGCATAAGATATATCGCCAGCCTGCTAAAGCCTTATGTGGATGTCACAAAAGCTATCTAGTCGATCTGTGTGTACGAGGTAGATAACTGCATATCTCATGCATATGTAGCGTATAGGTTGTAGCCTACATTTCAGTTGTTTCTTCAGTTATAACTGGAATTAGTGTGTTTGTTTCTTAAACAGCTTCCCTTTCTACGAAAATGCCCACACTCTTTGTACATGTCGGAGAAGATATTCATACCCCGCATGAAATCTGATATCAAAGTTTGTCAACTCTTACCATTATGCTCTCAAATATCACATCGGAAATTGAAGAATGAAGAACGAATGCTTGTTATAAAATAATGTTGACATGTTCCTTAACGATCTGAAGCACTATCTCGTATATCACGCTGTGACAAGCTGTGGCTATAAGTATATAGGTACAGAGTTCACAGTTTTGGCCTGAGTAGTACCATATTATGACCTTTACATAAAACCAGTTCATCGGTATATGTGGCATGGAATGTGCATTGCACTAGCAGTCGCAGTTTGTATCATATTAAATAGAGCATAGGTCGATAAATGATGTAAGCACATGTGGTGTCACCGCCAGACACCACACTTGGTAGGTGGTAGCCTTTAAATCGGCCGCGGTCCGTTAGTATACGTCGGACCCGCGTGTCGCCACTATCAGTGATTGCAGACCGAGCGCCACCACACGGCAGGTCTAGAGAGACTTCCTAGCACTCGTCCCAGTTGTACAGCCGACTTTGCTAGCAATGGTTCACTGACAAATTACGCTCTCATTTGCCGAGACGATAGTTAGCATAGCCTTCCGCTACGTCATTTGCTACGACCTAGCAAGGCGCCATTATCATTTGTTATTTATCTTGGGATGCATGTACAGTCAGACCGATGTTCACCATTTATGGATTAAAGTTAAGTATTCCAGCAGCTACGTACTTTTCTTGATAGTATAATTACTCTACCTGTTCCAGACCTCACGCCAGCCTGCGCGAGCTTAAACGCGTGCCTTTCGGCTTCCTCCAAACCCCGTGAATTGGCTCCTGCCAATTCACAACAGCACATATTATCGAACAAGATTATGCTACAATATGAAAGGAAAATCGCCACACATATCTATAATTTAATAAAAGATTGGTGGAAAGTCCTAGAATCGTTGTTTATATTCAAGAGTTCACTGAGATGCTTTTCACAGATTGTGTAGAACTTCACATAGGACGACCTCAGTAGAGACAGGGGAAATGAAATTTTTACCATGGTCAGTACGACAGGATAATGGACTTAGAATATCGAAGTACCATTGCTAACAATTAAGAAATAAGCTGTAAATTCGAATTCGAGGGTGGTATCTTGTATCCACAGACGGTGAATGGATATTAGACGAAGCCTCTTGGCCACCATCGACAGATATGCCAAGACAGGAATTTGTAATTGGTGCCAAAGTGGGTGGCTTTCATAATCAGAGCATGTGTGGTCGCCCCATAGACTAGCTTAGTAGTTATCAGCCGCACCCATCAGCTTCACTGACCTGTGTTGAAGCCATTTATCAGTTACACAGTGTAACTGAAACAAAGTTTTTTGTGAAAATGAATCCTCTATATTTTGTAATTTCAAAATATCAACTAACATTGTAGGAAGTGGACTATTTCTTTAGCAACATCAGCTCGTGGTGGTGCTGTGTCATACATACTGCACACAGAAGCAAACACACATTGAAATTAGTTGTGTGGGTTTTGTAGGTTCGTACTGTACACTAGAAAAATATGTAACCTACACCCATCAACTGAAGTGCGGATTTACAGGACACGCAGCAGCAAAAGCGGCTCAAAACAACTTTGTGAACACTAATTCCAGAAGTAAGTGTACTCTCCAATAATTTCGCTATTGCATATTCGGTTCTTCTTGAGTAGTATCTCACACATAGAGTATGACGGTCTCCTCGATATTATGTTGTTTGTTTTTGCAGTGCTGTTGACTCATATCATGTCCATGCTAAATGAAACCAAAATGACCCCACAATGTAACTGGTACATATTAAAGAGTGAATATGTATAAATCTTGTCCTCCTCATGTGTTAAACATGAAGTGTATGTGTGTGATTTGTAAAAGCTTCTGACGGTTGTTATTATGGTAGTCCATGAGATAGTCTTCTCTAACATAATGAGAAGCACAGGAGGTCTCTTGGTAGGATGGGGAAGGCATCAAAATTGTATTTGTTTATATATTGCCTCGTGTGAACTATTTAGGAAGGAATATCTGTGTACATTGTAAGTAATACCATTCCTAAAAAATGGCTATTTGGAATACTGAGAGGCTATCAGCAAAACTTCACCCCAAAACTGCATCAAATTGCCAAGCAACTGTAAACAGAAATAAATTTCAGTAATGAGAGGAAGACAGTCAATAATACGTCCATTCAACTGCACAGTTTCTGTTATTGTTTTATCCTGGGGTGGTGGCCATTCTCTGTTGAAGCTTCTTGATGTTGAATGACTGAATAACTCGCACCGCATGTTATAGCCACGCGGTCTGGGGCGCCTTGCCACGGATCGAGTGGCTTCCCCCATTCGGAGGTTCGAGTGCTCCCTCGGGCATGGATGTGTGTGTTGTCCTTAGCATAAGTTAGTTTAAGTTACATTATGTGTTGTGTAAGCCTAGGGACCGATGACATCAGCCGTCTGGTCCCATAGGAACTTACCACCAACACCACAGCTGAACAACTCGGATTTGAATGACATGATGAGCTGGTAGACAGGAAACAGTTTTGTATCAAAATTTATTTAATTCTACATTTACGTGTCTAAAACTTTGTACATTATGGTAACGTGAAGTGGACTAAACAGTGGTGCGGTATTCGTCGTCGTAGGAAAGCCGGACTGGAACAGATATGATTAACAAACAAGTGAACACAATAATCACTGCTCGAGGCATTGCTCAGTTGTTGAGTCCACCAGACCCTGCGTGACCACTATCGATGTCAGATGGAAACTTGCAACTTTGCACCACCTTCATGATGTCCATGGGGAGGTAGTAATACGTGATACCATATTATAAGTATATACATTGTCAGTCACAATAGTTATAAAATACATTAATTCAGTTTTCCATTAATTGATATTTGTATGCCTTAAATTAAGCCTGCATAATTTGTAAACCTATGGAGTTGGTAATCTATATAGGAATCCCATCAGTAGAGTCAGCTTTTAATGATTGAATACTGATGCGATATATTGTTTAGCACTTGGACACTGTGTGGATGCATTAATTTATGTTGTTGTTGTGGTCTTCAGTCCTGAGACTGGTTTGATGCAGCTCTCCATGCTACTCTATCCTGTGCAAGCTTCTTCATCTCCCAGTACCTACTGCAACCTACATCCTTCTGAATCTGCTTAGTGTATTGATCTCTTGGTCTCCCTCTACGATTTTTACCCTCCACGCTGCCCTCCAATGCAAAATTTGTGATCCCTTGATGCCTCAAAACATGTCCTACCAACCGATCCCATCTTCTAGTCAAGTTGTGCCACAAACTTCTCTTCTCCCCAATCCTATTCAATACCTCCTCATTAGTTACGTGATCTACCCACCTTATCTTCAGCATTCTTCTGTAGCACCACATTTCGAAAGCTTCTGTTCTCTTCTTGTCCAAACTGGTTATCGTCCATGTTTCACTTCCATACATGGCTACACTCCATACAAATACTTTCAGAAACGACTTCCTGACACTTAAATCTATACTCGATGTTAACAAATTTCTCTTCTTCAGAAACGATTACCTTCCCATTGCCAGTCTACATTTTATATCCTCTCTACTTCGACCATCATCAGTTATTTGACTCTCTAAATAGCAAAACTCCTTTACTACTTTAAGTGTCTCATTTCCTAATCTAATCCCCTCAGCATCACCCGATTTAATTTGACTACATTCCATTATCCTCGTTATCCTTTTGTTGATGTTCATCTTATATCCTCCTTTCAAGACACTGTCCATTCCGTTCAACTGCTCTTCCAAGTCCTTTGCTGTCTCTGACAGAATTACAATGTCATCGGCGAACCTCAAAGTTCTTACTTCTTCTCCATGAATTTTAATACCTACTTCGAATTTTTCTTTTGTTTCCTTTACTGCTTGCTCAATATACAGATTGAATAACATCAGGGAGAGGCTACAACCCTGTCTCACTCCTTTCCCAACCACTGCTTCCCTTTCATGCCCCTCGACTCTTATAACTGCCATCTGGTTTCTGTACAAATTGTAAATAGCCTTTCGCTCCCTGTATTTAACACCTGCCACCTTCAGAATTTGAAAGAGAGTATTCCAGTTAACGTTGTCAAAAGCTTTGTCTAAGTCTACAAATGCTAGAAACGTAGGTTTGCCTTTTCTTAATCTTTCTTCTAAGATAAGTCGTAAGGTTAGTATTGCCTCACGTGTTCCAACATTTCTACGGAATCCAAACCGATCTTCAAAAATGGCTCTGAGCACTATGGGACTCAACATCTTAGGTCATAAGTCCCCTAGAACTTAGAACTACTGAAACCTAACTAACCTAAGGACATCACACACACCCATGCCCGAGGCAGGATTCGAACCTGCGACCGTAGCAGTCCCGCGGTTCCGGACTGCAGCGCCAGAACCGCTAGACCACCGCGGCCGGCAACTGATCTTCCCCGAGGTCCGCTTCTCCCAGTTTTTCCATTCGTCTGAAAAAGAATTTGCGTTAGTATTTTGCAGCTGTGACTTATTAAACTGGTAGTTCGGTGATTTTCACATCTGTCAACACCTGCTTTCTTTGGTATTGGAATTATTATATTCTTCTTGAAGTCTGTGGGTATTTCGTCTGTCTCATACATCTTGCTCACCAGATGGTAGAGTTTTGTCATGACTGGCTCTCCCAAGGCTTTCAGTAGTTCTAATGGAATGTTGTCTACTCCCGGGGCCTTGTTTCGACTCAGGTCTTTCAGTGCTCTGTCAAACTCTTCACGCAGTATCTTATCTCCCATTTCGTCTTCATCTACATCCTCTTCCATTTCCATCATATTGTCCTCAAGTACATCGCCCTTGTATAAACCCTCTATATACTCCTTCCACCTTTCTGCCTTCCCTTCTTTGCTTAGAACTGGGTTGCCATCTGAGCTCTAGATATTCATACAAGTGGTTCTCTTCTCTCCAAAGGTCTCTTTAATTTTCCTGTAGGCAGTATCTATCTTACCCCTAGTGAGACAAGCCTCTACATCCTTACATTTGTCCTCCAGCCATCCCTGCTTAGCCATTTTGCACTTTCTGTCGATCTCATTTTTGAGACGTTTGTATTCCCTTTTGCCTGCTTCATTTACTGCATTTTTATGTTTTCTCCTTTCATCAATTAAATTCAATATTTCTTCTGTTACCCAAGGATTTCTATTAGCCCTCGTCTTTTTACCTACTTGATCCTCTGCTGCCTTCACTACTTCATCCCTCAGAGCTACCCATTCTTTATCTACTGTATTTCTTTCCCCCATTCCTGTCAATTGTGCCCATATGCTCTCCCTGAAACTCTGTACAACATTTGGTTTAGTCAGTTTATCCAGGTCTTATCTCCTTAAATTCCCACCTTTTTGCTGTTTCTTCAGAGTCGATCTGCAGTTCATAACCAATAGATTGTGGTCAGAATCCACATCTGCCCCTGGAAATGTCTTACAGCTTAAAACTTGGTTCCTAAATCTCTGTCTTACCATTATATAATCTATCTGATACCTATTAGTATCTCCAGGATTCTTCCAGGTATACAGCCTTCTTTTATGATTCTTGAACCAAGTGTTAGCTATGATTAAGTTATGCTCTTTGCAAAATTCTACAAGGGGGCTTCCTCTTTCATTTCTTCCCCCCAATCCGTATTCACCTACTATGTTTCCTTCTCTCCCTTTTCCTACTGACGAATACCAGTCACCCATGACTATTAAATTTTCGTCTCCCCTCACTACCTGAATAATTTCTTTTATCTCGTCATACATTTCATCAATTTCTTAATCATCTGTAGAGCTAGTTGGCATATAAACTTGTACTACTGTAGTAGGCATGGGCATTGTGTCTATCTTGGCCACAATAATGCGTTCACTATGCTGTTTGTAGTAGCTAACCCGCACTCCTATTTTTTTATTCATTATTAAACCTACTCCTGCATTACCCCTATTTGATTTTGTATTTATAACCCTGTAATCACCTGACCAAAAGTCTTGTTCCTCCTGCCACCGAACTTCACTAATTCATACTATATCTAACTTTAACCTATCCATTTCCCTTTTTAAATTTTCTAACCTACCTGCCCGATTAAGGGATCTGACATTCCACGCTCCGATCCGTAGAATGCCAGTTTTCTTTCTCCTGATAACGACGTCCTCTTGAGTAGTCCCCGCCCGGAGATCCGAATGGGGGACTATTTTACCTCCGGAATATTTTACCCAACAGGACGCCATCATCATTTAATCATACAGTAAAGCTTCATGTCCTCGGGAAAAATTACGGCTGTAGTTTCCCCTTGCTTTCAGCTGTTTGCAGTACCAGCACAGCAAGGCCGTTTTGGTTAATGTTACAAGGCCAGATCAGTCAATCATCCAGACTGTTGCCCCTGCAACTACTGAAATGGCTGCTGCCCCTCTTCAGGAACCACATGTTTGTCTGGCCTCTCAACAGATACCCCTCCGTTGTGGTTGCACCTACGGTACCGCCATCTCTATCGCTGAGACACGCAAGCCTCCCCACCAACGGCAAGGTCCATGGTTCATGGGGGAAGCATTAATTTATACATCGTTCTAAATCATTCACGTGCACACTGTGATCACAGAGACAGTTTCCTAAGTATGGAATAGTAGAAAGGCATACAGCTGCCCCCAGCCCAACTTCTTGTAGTCCACATAACTTCAAAACATTCGAATAACATAAATAAATGGATTGGTCTTCTGATGTCATTTAGAATGCTCTCGATCCCTATATATATATATATATATATATATATATATATATATATATATATATATATATATATATATATATATATATATGTGGTAGATAATTTGCAGTGTGCGCACAACATCCTACTTACGCTCGGGAGGAGACTGGTCCCCTGGTGCGGCCGCTGACGGGTTACATTCCGGTGCTTGGCAGTGGTGGTTGGTGGTCTGTTTTGATGGAGGATGTGTGGGTGCTTAACATGGCAGAAAGATGGTTCTTTCGCTTGTGAAGAGTTTCCAGCACCCTGATCGGGAATCTGAATTTCCTCTACCCGACCGTTGAAGGAAGCGAGCCTGTTTGGGAACATTTGCCTGCACATATTGTGGTCTCTAATGAGGTGCTTGATTATTGAAATTAAATTCGTGAGTCGTGGTTCCTCACACACCTTCTTAACTGTTGCGACTTTAATACAGTGGTATATTGTGGGCCAAAGTGTCCATTCGCGTTTCATATGTGAGCACATATACACTGTTTGTGGCAATCGTGCGTTAAAGGTGCAAACTTCTTGTTTATTGAGCACTGTGTTTCCTTGTGTGTAAATGGTTGTTTTCTATTACGTATTCTAGTAGATCGTCTATTCAGTTTTTTCCTTAAGTTGTTACTGTTCAGAGGTGTATAAACAAGTCTCTAGAGCCGACTGTTAGGCTCACTTATATTTGGCTGTCTCACATATTATCCAGTGCTCTGCATTCTATGCAAGTAGTGTTATTTAATTTGACAAACTGCCTCTTGGCTTCTGTCTCTGGCTCTTGGGCCGACGTTCATCTAATGATTTTACTGACGTTTCGCCAGCACGAGTGGCTGGCATTGTCAAAGCTTCACCCTCCATTGCCGGTGGTGAACTCAAGCCGAGCTCGCGGCCGCAGACTATATCTACCTTGCGCGCCAACGTCCAAGGACTTCTCCGCGCCGGCCGAAGTGGCCGCGCGGTTCTGGCGCTGCAGTCTGGAACCGCGAGACCGCTACGGTCGCAGGTTCGAATCCTGCCTCGGGCATGGATGTGTGTGATGTCCTTAGGTTAGTTAGGTTTAACTAGTTCTAAGTTCTAGGGGACTAATGACCTCAGCAGTTGAGTCCCATAGTGCTCAGAGCCATTTGAACCATTTTTTTTTTTACTTCTCCGCGGTCATTTCCGGTGCGGTTCTCCTCTTGCTACCTGTGACGGTCGTTTGCTGCAGTACGGGATGCCAAGATCTGTTTACCTTAAGGCTTTCCTCTTTCTTGTTGAAGTTGTTCGCATTCTTTTGTATTTCTTCAGCTTCTCTGAACAAGCGCATGTGATAGTGCTTCTCTACAGCCAGAACTTCCGTGTCGGAGAATTTTATTACATGATCGGTCTCACTCAGTGCATGCTCTGCCATGGCTGATTTCTCCACCTGCCCCAACCTGCAATGTCGCTTATGTTCTTTGATACTGGTGTTGATTGATCGTCCAGTCATTCCGACATAAACTTTTCCGCATCTGCATGGTTTACGGTATATTCCCGTCATTGCAAGTGGGTCCCTTTTCTCCTTTGTCGATCTAAGAGACACTTTGATCTTCCTTGTCGGTTTAAAAATCGTCTTTACGCCATGTTTGCGCAATATACGGCCGATTCTGTCCGTCACTCTGGGAATGTATGGCAGAAAGGCCGTAACCGACATTTCTTTTTCTCATTCCTTACTTCGCCAAGTGTAGTTCCATGGTAAATGTGATGTTGGCAGTAGAAAAGGGAAACAAAACTGTCATAAAAAAAATGGTTCAAATGGCTCTGAGCACTATGGGACTCAACTGCTGTGGTCATAAGTCCCCTAGAACTTAGAACTAATTAAACCTAACTAACCTAAGGACATCACACACATCCATGCCCGAGGCAGGATTCGAACCTGCGACCGTAGTGGTCGTGCGGTTCCAGACTGTAGCGCCTTTAACCGCTCGGCCACTCCGGCCGGCAAAACTGTCATATCTAGATGTGTTGGTCACAAAGGATGGCGAAAACCTTGGTTACAGCGTGTATCGAAAAGCGATACACACGGACCGATACCTGCACAAACTATCACACCACCACCCGAGCCAGAAAAGAGGCATTATTAATACTGTTGTAACGCGAGGAAGACGAATATGTGAGCCGCAACACATCAGACGCGACATGCAATACCTGGAAAGTGTTCTGAAGAGCAATGGGTACTCCACAAATTATATTAGAAGTGTAACAGAGCCAAACACTCGGCGAAGTAAGGAATCAGAAAAAGGAATCTCGGTTACACAAGCCAGTAGGCAATTTGTCAACAAGTGGCCAGGAAAGCCTCAACAACTTTGTTATTTAATTTATTTTGCTGGTGCTTGACGTCCTTGTAACACCTATCTTATGCACTTGGTTTGAACACCGTACGGTTAAATTTTGTGTGTGTGTTACAGGGGTCTTATTCCATAACTAAAGCTTTATTATGATAGGTCTTACTGTGTGCCTTAGGTAGCGTTGTGACAGACGTTAACGTGAAATGGTAATAAGTTTATTCCCCTGAAGTTAAGCTTTGGTTTCACCTAAGGGCATTCTGTAATATAAACTTGTCTGCTTTTGTGCTTGGCCTCTGGGCCGTAAAATCTTGTTATACAAGTACTTATACTTTTTGTCTGATTTCAGAAAATATCCAAAAGGCTCTTCTGCCAGTTGTAAAGTTTGTTTGAGTCATTGGATGTCTTTGCTTTGAAGTACCTTAAAATTCCTTGAAAGCCCTACAATTAGATTCTGTGTTGTTGTGGTCTTCAGTCCTGAGACTGGTTTGATGCAGCTCTCCATGTTACTCTATCCTGTGCAAGCTTCTTCATCTCCCAGTACCTACTGCAGCCTACATCCTTCTGAATCTGCTTAGTGTATTCATTTCTTGGTCTCCCTCTACGATTTTCACCCTCCATGCTGCCCTCCAGTACTAAATTGGTGATCCCTTGATGCCTCAGAACATGTCCTACCAACCGATCCCTTCATCTAGTCAAGTTGTGACACAAACTCCTCTCCTCCCCAATTCTATTCAATACCTCCTCATTAGTTATGTGATCTACCCATCTAATCTTCAGCGTTCTTCTCTAGCACCACATTTCGAAAGCTTCTATTCTCTTCTCGGCTAAACTATTTATCGTCCACGTTTCACTTCTATACAAGGCTACACTCAATACAAATACTTTTAGAAACGACTTCCTAACACTTAAATCAATACTAGATGTTAACAAATTTCTCTTCTTCAGAAACGCTTTCCTTGCCATTGCCAGTCTACATTTTATATCCTTTCTACTTCGACCATCATCAATTATTTTGCTCCCCAAATAGCAAAACTCATTTACTACTTTAAGCTTCTCATTTCCTAATCTAATTCCCGCTGCATCATCCGAGTTAATTCTACTACATTCCATTATTCTCGTTTTACTTTTGTTGATGTTCATCTTATAGCCCTCTCTCAAAAGACTGTCCATTCCGTTCAGCTGCTTTTCCAAGTCCTCTGCTGTCTGTGACAGAATTACAATGTCATCGGCGAACCTCAATGTTTTTATTTCTTCTCCATGGATTTTAATACCTACTCCGAACTTTTCTTTCGTTTCCTTTACTGCTTGCTCAATATACAGATTAAATAGCATCAGGGTGAAGCTACAACCATGTCTCACTCCCTTCCCAACCGCTGCTTCCCTTTCATGTCCCTCGACTCTTATAACTGCTCTCTGGTTTCTGTATAAATTGTAAATAGCCTTTCGCTCCCTGTATTTTACCCCTGCCGCCTTCAGAATTTGAAAGAGAGTATTCCAGTCATTATTGTCAAAATCTTTCTCTAAGTCTACAAATGTTAGAAACGTAGGTTTGCCTTTCCTGAAGCTTTCTTCTAGGATAAGTCGTAGGGTCAGTATTGCCTCACGTGTTCCAACATTTCTACGGAATCCAAACTGATAATCCCCGAGGTCGGCTTCTACGAGTTTTTCCATTCGCCTGTAAATAAATCGCATTAGTATTTGTAGCTGTGACTTATGAAACTGATAGTTCGGTAATTTTCACATCTGTCAACACCCGCTTTCTTTGGGATTGGAATTGTTATATTCTTCTTGAAGTCTGCGGTAATTTCGCCTGTTTCATACATCTTTCTCACCAGATGGTCGAGTTATGTCAGGACTGGCTCTCCCAAGTCTCTCAGTAGTTCTAATGGAATGTTGTCTCCTCCCGGGGCCTTGTTTCGACTCAGGTCTGTCAGTGCTTTGTCAAACTCGTCACGCAGGATCGTATCTCTCATTTCATTTTCATCTACATCATCTTCCATTTCCATTATATTGTCCTCAATTACATCTCCCTTGAATAGACCCTCTATATACTCCTTCCACCTTTCTACTTTCCCTTCTTTGCTTAGAACTGGGTTTCCATCTGAGTTCTTGATATTCATGCAAGTGATTCTCTTTTCCCGAAAAGTCTCTCTAATTTTCCTCTAGGCAATTTCTATCTTACCCCTCGTGAGATAAGCCTCCTTCTCCTTCCATTTGTCCTCTAGCCATCCCTGCTTAGCCATTTTGCACTTACTGTCGATCTCATTTTTGAGACGTTTGTATTTTTTTTTTGCCTGCTTCACTTACTGCATTTTTGTATTTTCTCCTTTCGTCAATTAAATTCAGTATCTCTTCTGTTACCCAAGGATTTCTACTAGCCCTCGTCTTTTTACCTAATTGATCCTCTGCTGCCTTCACTATTTCATTCCTGAAAAACTACCCATTCTTCTTCTACTGTATTTCTTTCCCCAATTCCTGTCAATTGTTCCCTTATGCCCTGCCTGAAACTCTGTACAACCTCTGGTTTAGTCAGTTTATCCAGGTCCCATCTCGTTAAATTCTCACCACTTTGCAGTTTCTTCAGTTTTAATCTTCATTTCATAACCAATAGATTGTGGACAGAGTCCACATCTGCCCCTGTAAATGTCTTACAATTTAAAACCTGGTTCCTAAATCTCTGTTTTACCATTATATGATCTATCTGAAACCCTTTAGTATTTCCAGGGTTCTCCCATGAATACAACCCTCTTTCATGATTCTTGAACCAAGTGTTAGCTATGATTAAGTTGTACTCTGTGCAAAATTCTACCAGGCGGCCTCCCCTTTCATTTCTTAGCCCCAATCCATATTCACCTACTATGTTTCCTTCTCTTCCTTTTCCTACTGTCGAATTCCAGTCACCCATGACTATTAAATTTTCGTCTCCCTTCACAACCTGAATAATTTCTTTTATCTCATCTTACATTTCATTAATATATTCATCATCTGCAGAGCTAGTTGTCATATAAACTTGTACTACTGTAGCAGGCGTGGGCTTCGTGTCTATCTTGGCCACAATAACGCGTTTACTATGCTGTTTGTAGTAGCTTACCCGCACTCCTATTTTTTTTATTCATTATTAAACCTACTCCAGCATTACGCCTATTTGATTTTGTATTTATAGCCCTGTATTCACCTGACCAGAAGTCTTGTTCCTCCTGCCACCGAACGTCACTAATACCCACTATATCTAACTTTAACCTATCCCTTTTTAAAGTGGCCGTGAGGTTCTAGGCGCTACATGCTGGAACCGAGCGACCGCTACGGTTGCAGGTTCGAATCCTGCCTCGGGCATGGATGTGTGTGATGTCCTTAGGTTAGTTAGGTTTAAGTAGTTCTAAGTTCTAGGGGACTGATGACATCAGATTTTAAGTCCCATAGTGCTCAGAGCCATTTGAACCCTTTTTATATTTTCTAACCTACCTGCCCGATTAAGGGATCTGACCTTCCACGCTCCGTTCCGTATAACGCCAGTTTTCTTTTTTCCGATAACGATGTCCTCTTGAGTAGTCCCCTCCAGGAGATTCGAATGGGGGACTGTTTTATCTCCAGAATATTTTACCCTAGAGGACGCCATCATCATTTAATCATACAGTAAAGCTGCATGTCCTCGGGAAAAATTACGGCTGTAGTTTACACTTGCTTTCAGCCGTTCGCAGTACCACCACAGCAAGGCCGCTTTGGTTAGTGTTAAAAGGCCAGATCAGTCAATCATCCAGACTGTTGCCCCTGCAACTACTGAAAAGGCTGCTGCCCCTCTTCGGGAACCACACTTTTGTCTGGCCTCTCAACAGGGACCCTTCCGTTGTGGTTGCACCTACGGTACGGCTATCTGTGTCGTTGAGATACGCAAGCCTCCCCACCAACGGCAAGGTCCATGGTTCATGGGGGCATAAGATTCTAGCTATGATTTTTAGTTTTAGCATGCACATCTAACCGTTCTTGTTATCCCACTTTTAGAGTTTGAGTAAAGAAACAACGTTTAAGAGCCAATCTGCCATTTGAATTATATTTTAAGAGAATTTCAGGCTAACCTAAGGGGTGGTTAATTCAGGTGTTTGCTTTTGCTGATTTGCTCCTTCGTCTACAGCCAGTTGTGACAGACCTAGCAGCGGTCTACGTTGATTAGGAGGATACAGAATTCATCTTTACTGGTTTTACACAGCAAGACTATTGTCATTGCTGTCGCGGTGGCATCTGAAGGGGAGTGGGCTGTGACGACAGCTAGCGGGCGGGGACCTTTCTCAACCTGAAAAACTCGTGCAGGACGTTCCAAATCGATGTAAGACATTTTCACTTTTTCCACTATCGTCCTACTATGATAAGTCGGTCTTAGATAGGCTGCCACTTGGTTCTCCAACACTCAGATTTGTTTGAGGACTCTGAAAGCATCGTGGCATATGATGTCGCTTCGTTGCAGTAGACTTCCACTTAATCGTCATGGATTGTTGCAACGTTGCTTCCTTTCAAACACAGAACACATGTTACAGCACTATAATCCTCTTTATCAGTGGGCAATGCCGTCGGGTTGTGGCTCCTCTAGCGGCGTGCTACCTTACTGTGCTGTGAGGCTTACAGATTGTACCATGACACCGTGTAAGAACTCGCAAACCAAACCGTTAGTGACCTGGCTTTCAGTTTTCGACGTATAAAACATTAATATTGCCCCTCGTCACTGGACGAGTTGTGTAGTACTGTTTTTCGTCTGCCGTTTAACCTCACGTGATAGTCTGGACCATCCTCAACACTGGATATAATTCTATACGAAACATAACCGTTTAAACATTGTAAATCAAACAAGCCAGGAAGTAGGTTTCAATTCAGACAAGGCGAAACGCCAGCAACTTTTTCATGTGGAACTCAGTACTCATATTTTCGTACGCAAACGCTTGCGTTTGGTTAGTAACGCGCCAATACGGCTCCGGCTCTCTAATCAAGCTGAGTTGGTTGCATAGATCCTAGGGGTTTCCAGCAAATGCGATCCATCTGAACTGTCGATTTCAAAGGCTAATCTACTAAATAAACACAGCAATGGTCACCTTAAAGGATGTACATATCTTTACACTTTAGGATAGGTAATATTCTTCTAAATCAATCAGTCTTGAGTTGCGCAGAGAATTTAAACAAGACTTTTATTTCGGCTTCAAAACGGAGAACCCGCACTCACCAACAGTGCACAGCACTATAAGAAATATATCTGGAATAATTTGAAGGAATACACAGCAATGAAACCATAGAAACAAAGTGTTTTCCAAATACGCGGATTTAAGATTGTGTACATGGTCCATTGTTTTCAGCTGTTGCCATTCCAAGCAGAAGAAAGAAGTATAAATTATGACGTTGATAACATTAGTGATTTAACCTAGATTTATTGTCTCGCACTGAAAATCAACGTGCTTCTAAAACCTAGCAAATAACTGCAGTGAAAGTGTGTAAATAATTTCGCTTTACATATAGTGTGCGTAAAGGTGTTTTACAATTTATGCTGTCATGGAATGAGTCTTCGTGAGTAATCAGACGAAACCATCACCAAAAACCTCCATCTGATCAGTGCATCGTCTCCTCTTGGAGAAAGGGATACAGCAAGTTTTTGACAAAGAACTCGCATCAGAAGGTACAGCGCCGGCCGCAGTGGCCGAGTGGTTCTAGGCTCTTCAGTCTGGAATCGCGTGACCGCTACGGTCGAAGGTTCAAATCCTGCCTCGGGCATGGATGTGTGACGTCCTTAGTTAGGTTTAAGTAGTTCTAAGTTCTAGGGGACTGATGACCTCAGATGTTAAGTCCCATAGTGCTCAGAGCCATTTGACCCATTTGAACCAGAAGGTACAATTTTCCTTATAAGGTAACCAATCGCTCTTTGTGTCACGCTGGACCGCTATATTGTTATCGCATGTTGCCGATAATGGAAGGGTCTCGGCTCCAGGTCCTGGCATAAATTAGTACATCGCCGGTCCATTTTTCATGAACTGACATGGAAAATGAGTCGGTTTCGAATGAAGGCAAGATCTGATTAGTACTGAAAGAATTTCAAAAATATGTCACACGGCTGCCAATTTGGAGCAGTCTAACCAATTAAATGGCAACTCAGTGCCATGAGAGTCTTAGTTATTCCTTATCAGTTGAGATTAATAGAGCGAATTATCCAGTACCAGACCTTTCCTTGTAGATTTCTCATGAAAAATTATAACCAACATTTCGGTGCCTCATTTGAGTAATGCTAATTACTAAATCATGAAGGCAGTCTAATAAAATGCAGGGAAAAAATTATTCACGTTAAATCTTTTGAAGCTGATATATGGTTCTTTGATTTGTGGGATGGAGGCAACTGGGACGCATGACTGATAGGATGAAATCGCCGGTCGGTTTGCGAGTGTTGAAGACCTCCATCAGGTCCCACCTTTCAGTCCTTGCTGGCGTCCATAGCACGCAGTTGATCGACGGCGGACGGTAGGAGTACAGTGTTTGGTTTTGGTCGCATTTACTTCGTTCTCCCCTCCTGGGCGTTACGTTCTTAGGACCGTTTTGTTATTGGGACCTCTCTTCTTTTTGTGAGGCCCGCCCAAGGTACAGTGTTTTGGAGGCTTTGCGCTGACTGGCCGGAATTGTATTATGCATGACCAAGTACAAGTGAGTCACCTTGCTTATTCAGTGCGTTCTTCTGGTTTTCCCGGTATGTTATATTATCGCCCCCCCCCCCCCCCCCCCACACACACACACAACCCACACCCATCTATCGCTTTCTCTCCTTCTGTGTGGTACAATTCTTTTGACAATTGAAGGTGAGACAACATTCTAAAACTGGTCGCGCACTGAGTAAATCATTATTACAATTCAAGTGCTTGGCAGTTTATTAATTTTTTCAGTTCATTGCACATATTTCATTCGTTCAGTCGCTTGAGAAGGGCGCCCCTGAAAATAAGCTTGAAGTTATACCGAAACAACGAGGAGTTAGATCTTGCGAATAGAGCACACCATTCCTGAAGGGGGATTTAACCCTCACAGTACCAAGGGGAGCGAGCAGTCATTACTTCATGCACACCTTTTGAAAGCATTGTAATCTAGTCAGTTACTTTATATTTCAAAATTTTGAAATAATATTTATTGTTTTCAACGAATTCTTGTACTAGATTCCATACTTTTTTAAAAATTTGTCGCCCGCATCTCGTGGTCGTGCGGTAGCGTTCTCGCTTCCCACGCCCGGGTTCCCGGGTTCGATTCCCGGCGGGGTCAGGGATTTTCTCTGCCTCGTGATGGCTGCGTGTTGTGTGCTGTCCTTAGGTTAGTTAGGTTTAAGTAGTTCTAAGTTCTAGGGGACTTATGACCACAGCAGTTGAGTCCCATAGTGCTCAGATCAATTTGAACCATTTTTTAAAAATTTGTCAATTAAACTAAACCGCAAAACTTAAGTTTGAAGAGTAGATGTCACACTCCTGATGAATGTGATATTCAATGTTTTACATGTTCAGGACCTCTCTTACACATCAGTACCCCTTTAAATAGTATGTTGTGAGTAAAAGTCCACAACATACCGAAATTTACATTTTTCAATTTTTTTTTTTTTCGGTCGACATACGCTCTGTCCAACTCCCGCTGGTAGCACAACGTAGTGAAAATGTTGATGCTGTTCTGAGAATGGTGAAATATATTTTCAAGTTCTGGATCCCACTTACACATCAGAATGTCTTCAAAAGGTTTGTTGCTATATCAAGAACAAACAAAAAAAATTATTTCTTTTTCTATTTTTGTAGGGTGGGCGTAAAGTATCCGCCCCCCCCCCCCAACGGTTATTGTTTGTTACGGATAATGGGCTGGTAGTGGTAGGGTTAAATTATATGATATCGGCTGCTAAAACTAGTAAATATGAATCATCGAATTCTAGGGCAAGTGCAAGAATGTTTCTGAAAATAGAGTGAATCGAGTAGAGCAGTTTTGGACTTGGGTTCGCAAAGAAGTAAGTGTATGGCCAGTGACATATTTGTACGGCGATGGCGACGTGAACACCTGATCCACACGACGGTTCGTACATCCTCTGGCCTCGCTGGCACAAAGAGGGTACATGAACCAACCAGGAAGAGCGTCGTCAGGTGGTCAGTTGGACAGCGTGGGCCACACTGCAAACGGCGGGGTACAGGGTGCTGGCTACAGCGGGACGAGGGTGAGATGCCGATCGCCAGCAGCCCGTCCCAGTTTCGTCCGACAGGCGCGGCCGCCCGACGGATCGCTGCCGACCGGCGGCCATTTGCATAAAGCCCATCATCGCTCAGTTGACTGTTGGCGGTGGAAGTGGGGTATTACGGGCCAGCGGCGTTTATTAGCAAGTATGATATGCAGTGGCAGGAGTAGCGGTGTGGGGGCGGGAAGGGGCGGCTGCTGCCGGGGCGCGCCCTGCGTGGCCGTGTTTGGCCAACTAATACCGGCCGGGCGGCGGGGCCGCTTGTTTAGTCTGACGTTAATGGCCGGGGGCGCTGTTTGCGGTGTCCGGGCGACGGTGGGGTGCGGCGCGCGCTCCCTGGAAGACCGCGCGGGAGACTGCTCGGAGCGGCAGCCGGGCGCTGCGCCTGCCAGCACAGTGGCGACGTGGACCACGGAGAGGGGCGCTTCTCTATTTTAGGAACTGCAATTCCCAGTACCTAACACTGACAGGAATGCATTCCAGCGACGCGAAAACAAACACACCGCTGGATTCAGTTCCTGTAATTTACTTGTACGAGATGTGGGTAGAAAAAAACCGGACTAGTACTCGTGAAACAATAAAACGAATGCAATAAGGCTGAAAGTCGCGTGGCCTGTCACGTGACTCTCGCTCCGCCTACTGCTCGAGTTTCATCTGCCTCCTGCACTCAGTCTACCCGTGGCGTCTGTTTTAAGTAGTTGACGTTTTGCCTGTGCGTCGGAAAATGTTGAGTGTACAGAAAGAACAGCGTGTTAACATCAAATTTTGTTTCAAACTAGGAAAATCTGCAAGTGAAACGTTTGTAATGTTACAACAAGTGTACGGCGATGATTGTTTATCGCGAACACAAGTGTCTGAGTGGTTTAAACGATTTAAAGATGGCCGCGAAGACACCAGTGATGACACTCGCACTGGCCGTTTAACAATCAGAGCAGTGTCTGAGTTAACAGGAGTTGACAAGGAAAGTGTTAGGCAGATTCTTCATGAAACTTTCAACATGAACAAAGTGTGTTCAAAAATGGTTCCAAAGTGTCTCACAATTGAACAGAAGGAACGCCGAAGAATTATTTGTTCTGACATCCTGGAAAACGTTGAAAGTGATCCCACCTTCTTACAAAATGTTATTACCTGCGATGAATCGTGGTTTTTTTCTTACGATCCCGAAATTAAACGCCAATCGATGCATTGGAAAACTCCTGGTTCTCCACGACAAAAAAAAGCACGAATGTCAAAATCGAAATTCAAGGCAATGATGATTGTTTTTTTTTTTTGACATCAAAGGGATTGTGCACATTGATTGGGTACCAGAGGGACAAACAGTGAATCAGCATTACTACATTAGCGTCCTGGCTACCCTACGTGAGCGAGTACGGAGAAAACGGAACGATTTGTGGAGAAAAAAGTCATGGATCCATCACCAAGACAATGCCCCAGCTCACAGTGCGTTGTCAGTGAAGACGTTTTTGGCAAAACACAACATTCCCATCTTAGATCATCCACCCTACTCACCTGCTTTGGCCCCCTGTGACTTTTTTCTTTTCCCTAAAGTCAAGTCAGCTTTGAAAGGAACTAGATTTGAGACTGTTGGAGCAGTAAAAGAAAAAGCGACGGAAGTAATGTATGGACTTACCGAAAATGATCTGCAGCATTGCTATGAACAGTGGAAAATTCGTATGGAGCGGTGTAGAGACCGAGGAGGAGAGTACATTGAAGGAGATAACATGAAATTGTAAATAATTGTAAATAAATGTTTTTTCCAGCATCAGTCCGGTTTTTTTCTAGCCGCACCTCGTATTGCCGATGTCGCCCAGAAATGCAAGTGAACCGCACTTCCAGGGAAAAAGGCTCATCGGATGAAATATTTGTCATTCCGTTAAAGGAAACACCGGTCGCTTTAAAACGCTGTACATATAACCCTCCTTTGCCGACATACGCTGTAGTAGTGCTGTGGTGTGTATGTACTAGTCATTTCCGTGGAAGTAGCGCAGTAAATCTGGTCGACACGATGAAATTGTTGTAGTGAGCTCTCTGTCTGGACTTTGTACACACAGGGCGAACTTAAATCAAACCGACAAACGCAGGACGGATTCCTGACTGGTAATGCAGGGCAAAAGGTCAATATTGACATGTGTCCGTAAGTGCATCGTTGCCACACTAGATGGCGCTGCCGAATAAAATTTCTTCTGGCCACGTGGCGTGTGTTCCTTTGTCTTTTAGGCACTGTGTGACTGACGCAGCGCACTGTAAGCAGCATAATGATACAGTATCCGTGATGATGTTTCTCTGCCGGCCGGTGTGACCGAGCGGTTCTAGACGCTTCAGTCTGGAATCGCGCGACCGCTACGGCCGCAGGTTCGAATCCTGCCTCGGGCGTGGATGTGTGTGATGTCCTTAGGTTTAAGTAGTTCTAAGTTCTAGGGGACTGATGACCTCAGACGTTAAGTCCCATAGTTCTCAGAGCCATTGGAACCATTTGATGTTTCTCCATGGCCAAGCTGATAAAAACGGTCGAGAGGCAGCGTGGCTATATAAAGTACACCCACAGACATTAACCACGTCGCACAAAATTTCAAGCCCCTTTCGGGCTTTTGTGTGATCATGCGTCCTTTCAGACAGGGAAGCTGCTGACTGAGTGTACACCAGATCTGGCGGGTCGGGTACTATAGGGTATTGAGAGTTCCAGGGAAGTGGCACGCCAACGTGGTGTAAGCCAAAGTACGATTACGTTTATTCCGCTTGACAACCGCTCCTGTCCCTATCACCAGAAATCCCATGCAGGCTACTTTGAACATCTGTTGCGGCTTGGATGCGAGGCAGGTCTGTACTGTATTCCGGCACGATTTGTTGTCGTTGCACGCACACCGTCCATTTCCGTACATATGTTTGTAGGATCTTCTTTCTTCCATTTCCAGTCAGGAATCCGTCGCTGTAGTTTGTCAGTTTTATCAATGTTCACCAAGCATTCTTTCACGCGAATGTCGTTCACCAAGCAGTGTGTTTCGTTTCTATCCCAACAAATGTAGATAATTTCTCACATCAAACAAGTGGAATATAACTGAATAAAATGTCTTAACCAATGTAGTTAAAGAGTGAGCAGTATTTAGTCTGTTTTTCATGCAGCAAACGACGAAAAGAAAGAGAGAGAAGATCTCTGACAGATGCGAGTATTGCTGTCAGTTGGAATGACGGAGGACTCCATAAAGAGGACGTGAGCAGTAGATGAGAGTGACATCTGTGTGCAAGCGGGAAAACCTAAATAGAGCCAGCGCGTTTTAAAATGAGTGAAATACATGTAACTATAAAAAGAATGATTCTTCTTCGATAGGACGATTAATTTCTTAGTGTTAAGATTACTCTCGTGTTTCTTGGATACAGAAATGAAACTTGCTGTCTTCTGTGACAGTAGGGACACGAAAAAAGGATTTTGTTGCAAAATTTTAGGGAGGAGACAATAATGGGCATTGAAAAACTCACGTGAAAAAATAAATAACGAATGTATGTTAATTAGTTGTAATGGTTAAACATAAATTAATTACACGCTTATTGTCCTCCATTACTCAAATTACAGGCGTTTCCTATTTTCTTAACAAACTGAATAACTGTCTTACAGTCTTAATAAAGAAAAACAGGTGAGTAAAAGGAAGTATTTTATTTGGGCACCCATTCCCCTCACGAGGGAACGGTTATATCTTGATTTTTCAGAAATACGTGCACCTCTACATTTAATTAGCGAGTCATTGAACTATAGTCATAACACAGAGTAATACGTACTTTAAAATTTGGCGTCATGTTTTTTTCATGTAGGATTACAACAGCGAAGGAGAAAATTTCCTGGACTACTTTAACTAGATCTATTCGCTAAATTTTTCGTATCAGGATAGTTACTCTAGTCTCTCTGCGGATACCACGTGGAGTGCAACATTTTCTTAAAAAATCAATTGGGAAATATAACGGTTCAAATGACTCTGAGCACTATGGGACTTAACAGCTATGGTCATCAGTCCCATAGAACTTAGAACTACTTAAACCTAACTAACCTAAGGACAGCACACAACACCCAGCCATCACGAGGCAGAGAAAATCCCTGACTCCGCCGGGAATCGAATCGGGGAACCCGGGCGCGGAAAGTGAGAATCCTACCGCACGACCACGAGCTGCGAACAATTGGGATATATACATTTATCTGCTAACCACGAGTAGTAGCTTCGGACACTACTAAGCCTCCAGTACAATGATGAAAACGAAATACCATATACACAATGTGATCAAAAGTATCCGGACTCCTGGCTGTAAATGACTTACAAGTTCATGGCGCCCTCCATCGGTAATTCTGGAATTCAGTATGGTGTTGGCCCACCCTTAGCCTTGACGACAGCTTCCACTGTCGCAGGCATACGTTCAATCAGGTGATGGAAGATTTCTTGGGGAATGGCAGCCCATTCTTCACGGAGGGCTGCACTGAGGAGAGGTAACGATGTCGGTTGGTGAGGCCTGGCACGAAGTCGGCGTTCCCAAACATCTCAAACGTGTTCTGTAGGATTCAGGTCAGGACTCTGTGCAGACCAGTCCATTACAGGGATGTTATTGTCGTGTAACCCCTCCGCCACAAGCCGTGCATTATGAACAGGTGCTCGATCGTGTTGACAGATGCAGTAGCCATCCCCGAATGGCTTTACCACAGTGGGAAGCAACAAGGTGCTTAAAACATCAATGTAGGCCTTTGCTGTGATAGTGACAGGCAAAACAACAAGGGGTGCAAACCCCCTCCATGAGAAACACGACAACAACATAACACCACCGACTCCAAATTTTAATTTTGGCACTACACACCTTGGCAGATGACGTTCACCGGGCATTTGCCATACCCACATCCTGCCATCGGTTCGCTACATTGTGTACCGTGATTCGTCACTCCACACAATATTTTTTCACTGCTCAATCGTCCAACGTTTACGCTTCTTACACCAAGCGAGGCGTCGTTTGGCATTTACTGGCGTGATGTGTGACTTATGAGCAGCCGCTCGACCATGATATCCTATTTTTCTCACCTTGCGCCTAACTGTCATAGTACTTGCAGTGGATCCCGATGTGGTTTGGAATTCCTGTGTGATGCTCTGGATAGATGTCTGCATATTACACATTATGACCCTCTTCAACTGTCGGCGGCCTCTGTCAGTCAACAGACGAGGTCGGCCTGTACGCTTTTGTGATATACGTTTCCACTTTACTATCGCATCGGAAACTGTGGAACTGGGGGTGTTTAGCACTGTGGAAATTTCGCGTGCACATGTATGACAGAAGCGACACCCAATTACCTGACCACATTCGAAGTCCGTGAGTTCCGCGGAGCGCCCCATTCTGCTCTCTCACGATGTCTGATGATTACTGAGGTCGCTGATATTGGGCACCTGGCAGTAGGCGGCAGCATAGTGCACATAATGTGAAAAATGTATGTTTCTTGGGGTGTTCTGACAGTTTTGATCACATACTGTATGTAGAGAAATCCAGTTATTAACTTTCTCTCACACCACGCTACAACAGAAAACCAGCTTTATGAACTTCGGATACAGTTCTTGGCTCACTATCCTAGCCACCGAGTTTGTAGTACGCAAAATACTTCGTTCTCCTCATAGATCAAATCCGATGCGAACGGTCGTTCAGTGCAGTAGGAACACGCTCAAAAGCACGCGAAGATTGAAGATGCTCGATTTGCTGGAACATCAAAGCGAAATTTACAAGTTATCTAGAGCACATGTGCCATTTTCAACCATGCAACCAGCTGCAAGAAAAGTGTTCCTGAAGGGATCCATACCAACAGAGACCCAAGGCAAAGATCACTCCTTGCCAAAGACTGTGTCAGGAAAGACCCGACAGGACTTCCTGCTGTCAGCGACTGCAGGTCCTTATCACCCACTTCGTGAGAGAAAGGTGTGAGAGAACTGCATGTGATGGTCACTGAAAGTCGAGTCCCTGGCGAACGGCCATTGCTCACAGCGGCGCGGCAAGATAATTGTCTTCAGTGGGTCAAACAATCCAGGAACTAGAAAGTAGCTAACTGATTGACGTTTACTGTGCTCCGGAGGGTCAACGTTCTACTTCTTGTCAAATGTTGCAGGACATCGGTGCACAGAAAGTCCAACGAGGCGTTTAGGCCTCAGCGTAATGATGGTGCAGTCCAGACCAGAGGTGAGTGTGACGGTTTGGGGTTATTTTACGGGAAACTCATTCAGCGTACCGTGACCATGAATCGTGATATTTGTTTCAATGTTTCTGTTTCTCGTGACTAACTGGGGAACATTCCCAAGTGATGCAACATTGCGGAAGTATAGAGAGGGACAAAATAGTGCAACACCTATTTCTTTTTTGTGGCTAATTTCACTTTTAAATGATAAAACACACCTCGAAAGCTAATTTGGCATATTAGGTTTGGAGGGACTGTCTTCGGATCGGAAATATATAATAACGTTCTTCAGATAAAAGCTGACATGTAATTAACGTTCTTCAAAAGTATATAATCGAATTTTCTAATGATCTGAAAGTTTTCAAAATACTCTACCACCATTAACCAGCTTAGAAAAAATTTGTTGGAGTAATATTCTCAATTACCGTGTAGGAAATCTATGTGCAAACACATCGGCACGCGAGAATTCCGCGATTTTGTAATTATAAGATTTTGCGGAGCGGCAGTACGCGCGACAGAGCTCGGCTGCGTCCACGCCTAACCGCCGAAAGCCACAGCCTGACAGTATGAATGGTGAACTGGGGGATTTCTGTAATTCGTTTAAAGAGGCCACAGCGGCTGCCAACCTCAGTGGGACGCGCGGCTGCAGGTGTTCAAGTGTTTACCAAAACAGAACAGTGGATAGCAGGACGGGCGTTCCTGTACGTGCTCTCGCCTATGTCCCACTAATTTTACGCCTTCGAGTAACTCAAGTGGGGCAGCCAGGAGTTCCGAATAACAAACTTTCAATGCAAGAATCTGTGTTCGTTAAGACAAGGAATCTCGAGTGGTCTGTTGCGAGAAAACTTCTAGTAAACGTGTTATTGCCCACAGTTGTGGTTCTTCCCAGCCAGCGAGGACGGAGTTTCCTTGTGAAATTTTGTACAAATAATAAAATTGTGGAAAAAAGTTCTATTCACAGTCCGTACATTGGTTGGCACTGGCAAACTGGGTATTTTGAGAGCTTGTAGTGATGTGATTCAGTTGGTAAAAGTTGAGGTGAGAAAACAAAGAGCGATCTTGCCGGAATCTCGGCCGTAGTCTTCTGTTCTGGGCTCTCGTACTGAGAGGACGTTAGCCAAGTCGTCTCCCCTCTTGGTCTTTCGTTCTGAGAGGACGTTAGCCGCGCCATCTCATTGCTGAGGGAAACATTGTCTCAATTAGAGAAGTTTACGGACAGCAGTCTGGTGTTCGAATACTGTAGGATTTTACTTTCCGAGACGCCACACTCCGATCGCAGGGCTGCGCCGTCGCCGTCGGAGACCGCTGCTACAACAGGAATATTACGGTGAGATCGCTCCCGCTTCGGCCTGTGTTAGGAGTAACGTAATATAGTTACATCAATTGCAATTGCTGTTTCCACAGAGGTTTCACAGTACTTTGGAATGTAGTGGTTCTTCGTACATGTGTTATAAGACATCGCGTTTTGGACCGATTTTAACAAAGTTACTGCCAATGCCAGTTAGGAAGATAGTTTGTAAATTGTGCATTGTGTTTTATTCAGCATTGATCTGAAGACTGTAATAAAATCATTGTGATTCAGTAAAGCCTTTACTTTAAGTAGTTGATCCTGAATTCACCCATTTGCTTTATTTTATTTTTGTGTATGTGTTTGATGTCATTGAACCCCCTAAGTGTTCGGGATCGTTCACGTTTGGAAGTAAAAATAAGTCGATTTATCGTCAACATTACCACCACAGATTAATTAGGGGTGACATTTAAATCCATCGTTATCCATTTTTGCGTACAGTTCCACTCCCAATTTCTCTGTAAGTTGTTTGTCAGGGGCGAACACTCGCCAAAATCGGACAAGCAACAAGTGGGGTGTTACATATGGCTGATCCACGCCTAGGATTAGTAATTTTGGGATCTGCCTCAGTTTTGTTTTTCACTGTGTTCCAACTTGTCTTATCATTTTGATAGTAGAATCACGGATAAAAATAAGTAGTATAAGTTGTGTGTTTTTGTTGTTGTTGTGTTTTTTGCTTCTATGCTGAAAACGCGTTATTCTTTTGTTGTTTTGTTGTGTGTGCTAATGTTACTTGTTCCCAGCAAATGCTGAGCAGTAAGTGCACAACCGTTTGTATGTCAATCTTATTAGCATGTATGAGTTGGTGGCATTTCTGTTCACTGCGCACACCGAGTTTAGAATTTGGTTCTGTGACTGGTATTTTGTTCCTTTTAATTGTTCAGATTAAAATATATGTTGTTGTCGAGTGTACGATTCACATTAAAGTACACATGTTGACGATAGCGAGAATCAAGGCCACAGCAGAGAAGAATCTCGTCTCTAATAGTGATAAAATGGGTCACAGTCGCGAGGGTACTGCAAGCGAAAGTGACGAGTGTGAAATGCAGATGCCGGAAGGTGATGACAAGAAAAGATTCAGCCCAGTGGGTAGTAGAATCTACGAGTCCGACAGTGACCCTGAGGAACCGAGGCACGTGGAGGCTGATGTCGTAATCCATAATTATGGAGGATACAGCCCACGGAGCCATAGTGCTACTGAAACGAATTGTTTACGACCTTAGTCGAGTGGTTCAGTCCGGAGCGACCCGACATTACGTTTCAAGATACAAAAAGGTTTACAGGAACACGGGAAACGGTGCTCATTGTAGGACACAGGGGACAGAAATTCAAAATGGGCCAGGTCTAGAGAACATTATAGAAATTTTGAAAGGAATGCAGGAAGAAATAAAAAAAGACAACATCGCGCTTCACGCCGATCTCAGTACAAAAATATCCAACGTCTAAAAATATACCTAAAATCTTAATACAAAATTCTCGAACGCCGGGAAGGTGAGCGCAAAAATAGTGGGTGAAATGAAAGAGTAGGTAAAGAACCTAGGTGTAAAATTAGAAAAGGAGGTAGCTATGATTAAAAGAACAGCCAATGAAGCGAAACTGATAGCAAAGGGGACAAAGAAAACTGCGAAGGAAACTCGCGACTCGACACAGAGTACCGCGAAAGTAGGGAAGGCTGTCTTATCCAAATTGTAGAGTAGCATTAAGCGAATTGAAGATAAGCAACAGCAACAACCGGAAGTGGCGCCTAGGGACGCACTAGGAGATGAAGTCTCCAAATTAAAACGAAACGTAGAGAATGAAGTTATACGCATTATCGGTAAAACCACAATACCAACTCAAGGTAGCCATCCTGGCGAAATATCTGGCAATGATAGCAACAGGGGGGTAGTGAGTGCTGAACAAATAGTTCTATCAGCTCGTAAACCGACTTCTCTGTCCGGTAATTTGGACGGCTCGAGTAACACGGTGGAAGCCGGTAGCAGCGGAGCATACCGTAACGCCACGCCGACGCCCGTAGAAAACTCGGTGAACACGCATACGTCGACGGGACACAGTGGCTGTCGCCTAGTACGTAGTACGCAACATTTATCGAGTACCCGCATTGACAGAGAGAAAGACAGAGTTTCTGAACAAGGAAGTTTGCACCCAGAGATACCGATTCAACAAAATGTAGGAAGAAATCAAAACTATCATGGTGAGGATAGATTTGATTTTAAACACTTCATCTCGGTGAGGAAGTTTCAACATTACAGAGATGAAGGCAACAGTCTTCATCCCAAAACATTTATAGCCCGATTTGACCTGTCTCTGCCTCGACCTGTCTAAGCTCGATATCGTGTGCTCACATATGGAGGGAGCTACAGCGGAATGTATGAGGAACTTTGCCAGGACTTGAAACTTGTATGATGCGACAAAAGAACGATAGACCACCACAAAAAGTGTGCGAAACATGGTGAACAGTGTGTGGATGGCGAGAACACAAAGATGTGAAAATATGGCAGTGATAAAAGTGGTAGTGCGACCTCCACACAAGATGTGAGGAAACGCGGATCAGCAAATCATGAGTAATTACTTTTTTTTACAAAAAATCGCGAAGTGAACTGTTTGATAATCTATAACTAACAAAACTATACCGTTATAGATCCCACTGATGATGCATTACAACAGGAGAAGGCGAAACGCGTATGGGATAAATAAAGTAACTAGCAGCAGGAAAAGGCAGTTTGATTTGCAAAACAAGTACTGAAACGTATTCATTGCCTGAGGGCATGGGCATTGACCTTCATACACATTGGTCACGGCTTGGATTATTCTCTCATGTCAGCTGCTTTCAGAACATTTACACTGTAAGCCACATTTCTCGTTATACTCCTTGCAATTTCGTTGATGACAGTTTGGCCCAAGCAGTAAATCTGCAATAAATTTTGAAAATTACAACAATAATTTAGTGTTTTTACTGGAAACGTTTTCTCAGATTTACCAGATCTTGACTGATACAATTTGAAATCGATCATGGAAACCCAGTTCTAAGCAAAGAAGGGAAAGCAGAAAGGTGGAAGGAGTATATAGAAGGTCTATACAAGGGCGATGTTCTTGAGGACAATATTATGGAAATGGAAGAGGATGTAGATGAAGATGAAAAAAATGGTTCAAATGACTCTGAGCACTATGGGACTCTACTGCTGTGGTCATCAGTCCCCTAGAACTTAGAACTACTTAAACCTAACTAACCTAAGGACATCACACGCATCCATGCCCGAGGCAGGATTCGAACATGCGACCGTAGCAGTCGCACGGTTCCGGACTGCGCGCCTAGAACCGCGAGACCACCGAGGCCGGCAGATGAAGATGAAATGGGAGATATGATACTGCGTGAAGAGTTTGCCAGTGCACTGAAAGACCTAAGTCGAAACAAGGTCCCGGGAATAGACAACATTCCATTAGAACTACTGATAGCCTTGAGAGAGCCAGCCCTGACAAAACTCTACCACCTAGTGAGCAAGATGTATGAGACAGGCGAAATACCTTCAGACTTCAAGAAGAATATAATAATTCCAATCCCAAAGAAAGCAGGTGTTGACAGATGTTAAACTTACCGAACCATCAGTTTAATAGGCCACGGCTGCAAAATACTAACACGAATTCTTTACAGACGAATAGAAAAACTGGCAGAAGCCGACCTCAGGGAAGATCAGTTTGGATTCCGTAGAAATGTTGGAACACGTGAGGAAATACTGACCCAAAGACTTATCTTAGAAAATAGATTAAGAAAAGGCAAACCTACGGTTCTAGCATTTGTAGACTTTGAGAAAGCTTTGGCCAATGTTGACTGGAATACTCTCTTTCTAACTATGAAGGTGGCAGGGGTAAAATACAGGGAGCGAAAGGCTATTTACAATTTGTACAGAAACCAGATGACAGTTATAAGAGGCGAGGGGCGTGAAAGGGAAGCAGTGGTTGGGAAGGGAGTGACACAGGGTTGTAGCCTCTCCCCGATGTTATTCAATCTGTATATTGAGCTAGCAGTAAAGGAATGAAAAGAAAAATTCGAAGTAGGAATTAATATCCATGGAGAAGAAATTAAAACTTGGAGGTTCGCCGAAGACATTGTAATTCTGTCAGAGACAGCAAAAGACCTGGAAGAGCAGCTGAACGGAATGGAAAGTGTCTTGAAAGGGGGATATAAGATGAACATCAACAAAAGCAAAAGGAGGATAAGGGAAAGTAGTCGACTTAAATCGGGTGATGCTTTTGGTATTAGATTAGGAAATGAGACGCTTAAAGAAGAAAATGCGTTTGGCTATTTGGTGAGCAAAATAACTGATGATGGTCGACGTAGAGAGGATAAAAATGTAGACTTGCAATGGCAAGGAAAATGTTTCTGAAGAAGAGAAATTTGTGAACATCGATTATAGATTTATGTGTCAGGAACTCTTTTCTGTAACTATGTGTATGGAGTGTAGCCCTGTATGGAAGTGAAACGTGGACGATAAGTAGTTTAGACTAAAAGAGAATAGAATCTTTCGATATGTGATGCTACAGAAGAATGCTGATGATTAGATGGGTAGATCACATAACTAATGAGGAGGTATTGAATAGAACTGGGTAGAAGAGAAACTTGTGGCACAACTTGACTAGGAGAAGGGGTCGGATGGGAGGACATATTCTGAGGCATCAAGGGATCAACAATTTAATACTGAAGGGCAGCGCGGAGTGAAAAAGTCGTAGAGAGAGACCAAGAGATGAATAAGCCAAAAAGATTCAGGAGGATGTAGGTTGCAGTAGGTACTGGATAGAGTAGCGTGGAGAGCTGCATCAAACCAGTCTCTGGACTGAAGACCACAGCCACGCGGGACTAGCCGAGCGGTGAAAGGCGCTGCAGTCATGGACTGTACGGCTGGTCCCGGCGGAGGTTCCAGTCCTCCCTCGGGCACGGGTGTGTGTGTTTGTCCTTAAGATAATTTAGGTTAAGTAGTGTGTAAGCTTAGGGACTGGTGACCTTAGCAGTTAAGTCCCATAAGATTACACACACAGTTTTTGAAGACCACAACCAACAACAACAAATGTTACGTACACGTAACGGTATTGTCAGAATTAAGAAAAACTAAACAGTGAGCTTTAGTGTGAGGCTTACTGACCATCTTAAACGGTCCGTTGTGAATGAATTTAGATTTTGAAATCTCATTATCAACATCGCTCGATTGCTCGTCCGCCTTAAAGAGAACGAGATCGCCAATTACAAATTTAGAAAACCGCCCTTCCGTATTATGACCCCATGTTCGAGACTCGGCTTTTTCATTACCTCTCGTAAACGTTCTTTCTTCACCTCCATGTCAATACTAACTCGCTGTGGGAAACCGGTTATCTCTTAGAGGAAGCTGTTAGACTTATGGTCTAATGAAATTTCCTCTGGAGTGAGTCCTGTATCTCCATTCGTCAAAGCGTTCATAATCGTTTCAAAATCCTTTGTATATTTGCCCCATCACGCATGCATCGTTCCGCTTGATTTCTGGGCGGTTAATACGCTGAGGTGTGCATCGCTTCAACCCCATTGCTTTCCATATAGTCATTCCAAGATTTGGAAGTAAACTGCGCTCCATTACCGGATACAATCGCTTTTGGTTTGCCGGTATGCTCAAAGTAATTGTTTGGATTCCGCCAACTGCAGTTTTCCATATTTCTGCCTAAGCCAATTTAAAAAGTTGAGAATGTTTTAATGACGATCAGGCTAGCTTTCAGAAAGATAATGGCGCAAGAGGAACAGTTCTGACGTTGCGACTGATAACGGTAACAAAGCTTAAGTAAATCAAGACACTTTCCTAGGATTTGTCGACGTGGATAAAATGTTCGATGATTCAAAATGGTGTAAGAATTTCGAAACACTGAGAAAAAGAACGAGGAAGGTACAGGAAACGGTGAATAATGTACAACATGTACGAAAGTCAAGAGCAAGTAATAAGAATGTAATCCAAGTTCGAAGTGCTCGGATACAAAAGGATGTAAGACAGGGATGTAGTCTTTCGAAACTACTGCTCAGTCTACAGTATATCAAAGAAACAATGCCTGAAGTAAACGATATATACAATAGTAGTCACTCATGACACTGCTATCTCCAGGCAAAGTGAAGATGTACTGCAGGGCTTGGAAGAAAGAAACGTAACCTACAGCAGAATATTCAAGTCATTTCATGTCTGATTACATTCAAATCCTAGAGCGTAAATAAAATACGACAAAGCTATTTATGTGGAACATAGTGATTTCTGGTAGTATAGAGGGGAATAATTACTACCGACATACAGTGCACTCTAAAGAACACTAAATAACGTAGTCAGGCTAATCCATACTAAATTGAGGATAGCTCGTACTTTCGCTGTCCTCTCAGATTACAGGACGTGTTAAAAGAAATGAGTAGTCTAATGATTAGAAAATATGAATTAAGAGTAAGCGGAAGAATGACGAAAGTGATGAGTAGCAGCCGACATGAGATTAACAATAAACTTAACATAAAATTTGGGGACCACAAAATACAAGAAATGAAAGAATTCTGCAAGAGTGGAAGAAATTAGCACACGATGGAGAAAACAAGTATGACATAAGAAGCACAATACCACAGGTGAGGAAACCGTTTCTGGTTCAAATGGCTCTGAGCACTATGGGACTCAACTGCTGTGGTTATCAGTCCCCTAGAACTTAGAACTACTTAAACCTAACTAACCTAAGGACATCACACACATCCATGCCCGAGGCAGGATTCGAACCTGCGACCGTAGCAGTCGCACGGTTCCGGACTGCGCGCCTAGAACCGCGAGACCACCGCGGCCGGCAAACCGTTTCTGGCCAACTGAAAGTCACATTAAAATGCGGAAAATATTCCTGAGAATGTACATTTGGAGGAGAGCATTTTGTGTTAGTGAATCATGGAATGTGGGTAAACTGCCAAAGAAGAGAATCTAAACATATCAGATGCAGAAGGACGTTGAAAATTAGGTGGACGGAAAGATAACTTCTGCCTAATCGATGAAGAACAGAACACTGACTAGAGAGGAAGGGACAGAATGACAGGATGTCTGTTAAGACATCAGGGAATAACTTCCATGATAGACAGGGAGCTGTAGAGGGTACAATATGTGGGGAAGACAGAGACTGAAACACAACAAGCATAAAATAGAGGACGTAGGGTGCAAATTTTAAGTTGAGATGAAGAGATGTCAGAAGACATGAATTCGCGACGGATCATGTCGAATCAGTCAGAAGACTGATGTTTAAAGGAAATAGACAGAGTGCAGGAAAATAGGATTTTTATCATGTTCCTGATAATAATGACTTGAAAAAATTATCGCCAGTATCTACTGTTGCACGTCATAAAACTTATATCGTCTGTAGCAACGATGCAGTAAACGGGCAAGCCTTTTACACATCTGTTTGTCTGTAGTCTGACGAACGTACAGTGTTAACTACTGCAGATGCGAAGTAGTAGATCGGTGTCAGTATCGTTCTACCCTCTACAATGTGACGGCTCTCTCCACCATGCTATTGTTTCTAGGACTAGCCTGGCCACGACGCTGCCTCTACGTGACACTGATCGTCGCCACGTGAGCACTCTGTGGGTTCAAAATGGCTCTGAGCACTATGGGACTTAACTTTTGTGGTCATCAGTCCCCTAGAACTTAGAACTACTTAAACCTAACCAAACTAAGGTCATCACACACATCCATGTCCGAGTCAGAATTCGAACCTGCGACCGTAGCGGTCGCGCGGTTCCAGACTGCAGCGCCTAGAACCGCTCGGTCACCGCGGACGGCTAATGTGTGGGGCGGCGGGTTTATTTTATTTGTTCGTTCGTCGCCGCTTTTTACAAGAGCCTGAAAACTATTTTTGCTGTCAGCCAGAGAGCGATGGAGAACATACTGACCGTAGTTTCCCACCGAGCGAGGTGGCGCAGTGGTTAGCACACTGGACTCGCATTCGGGAGGACGACGGTTCAATCCCGTCTCCGGCCATCCTGATTTAGGTTTTCCGTGATTTCCCTAAATCGTTTCAGGCAAATGCCGCGATGGTTCCTTTGAAAGGGCACGGCCGATTTCCTTCCCAATCCTCCCCTAACCCGAGCTAGCGCTCCGTCTCTAATGACCTCGTTGTCGACGGGACGTTAAACACTAACCACCACCACCACCACCACCACGTAGTTTCCAGTCTGTGAGTCCACATTTTTCTTTGCTCACTGAAAGAAATGTTTCTACTCTCTATATCCTCAGCAGAATCAGGAACTATGATCATAAATAAAAGTTTTGAGTTGTATCTGATTCAGTTATATTCAGGAAAAGTTCACACGCAAAACATGATAATATTCCTGATAACAGCAATAATAATGACCCTATAAAAAAACAGCACTAGTAGCAGTTCAGAGGCGACCTGTACGGTATTTTCCAGTTAAAAATAGTCAATAGCCCTCACTTCTAATCACCAAAGTAAATTGCTCCCCACAAAAATGGAAAATAATCTTACCACTTGCTACGCAGTGTTCACATTACGAACGGCACACAAACAGCTACTTCCGTGAAATATAAGCGATCCAGGACGGTGAACAGTCCTCGAAAGTTCACTTCCTATTTGTACCGAAAACATCCGGTAAGTTGCAACCTGGCTGCGACGTCATCCGAGGCAGCGTGTAAGCCGGCGTTTAGCCGAGGCCAACAGAGCGATAGCTTGGTGCGAAGTGAGTCTCACTGCGTCTCACGCCGTATTTGTATACAGACGCAGCGGACAGCCGAACGGAACATCTGCCGTCATCCGCTAATGTCGAGGCAGTACCATCTAAATGGCTGCTTTCGTGGACACGTGTTATTTTACAACACTGTTGTGTATCAACTTACAATCTCCGTAATTTTTGTGATAGGTGTTAAGTTGGCTTTAATTACAGAAAAAGTGTTAATTCTACTACATTTAAGCTTTGCCGGCTAGAATTTTTAGAACGAAACCGACAGTAGAACATGACCTCTGGACTACATCTCTAAAACACCTTGTATTGATTGTTGTTTACATTAAGGTCTTGAAACGTGCTATGGCTTTACTAATTAATGGATGTGATCTAGTGGTGTAATCAGAACTTTCTATCGTTAGTATAAATGTTATCTAATCTATTAAAAATAAGGACGTTTTGTTCCAGATTCAGTTTTTAGTAAATTACTTGAAAACTATTGGAGGTAGCTTAATGGGGTCATATAGTTAATGTTTTAATATGAGACTGAAGCTTGAAACGAATTTTCATCTATCTGTGTCTAATATTTAGCGCCGTCACTGTTTCGTACAAAAGTCGATTTTGACCAAAATATTGCTCCAGATGATTTTGACATACATCTGCACATTTTTGGTTTTCTAGCTTCATTATTTAGCGCCACTTATGTTTTACTTAAAACTATGTATTAAAGAAACCTATTCATACGACCATTCTGAGATTCAACAATTTAAGCACTAATATACTGAAGCACATACTGAAATATTTTGGAAAAGCTACTTTAATTTTTAATTTAATTCTTAGATTATAGCGACATACTCTTTATGCTGCACACACGCGCATTATAGTGACGTGGCGCTGGTAGCAGTGGACTGGGGTAAGTCACGCCCCACTCGCTCTCCTCTGTATCTCTCAAATGAAGCTGCTTATTTCGCCACAACTAGACCAAGCGTTAGGACCACGGCCAAGTTCCAATGAAACGGTGTATGTGGATGACATACTGATTACAACTGAACCATGAGATGAACTTTATAACCTATTGGAGTAATTTCTCAAGCTTTGAGAAAAGGGAACAAGAGGCTCGGGCTTAAAAAATGTAATCTGTTCACAAAGTTATGAAGTTTTTTTTGGAATAATCCTGTACACTACAGATATCAGAGATGGTCCAGAAAATATGAAACACATCAAGTAATGCCCATCACCAAAGTATCGAAAAGGGCTTAAGTCTTTTCTACGTCTCTGTAATTTTAATAGAAATTCTATGTCTGGACAAAACTTTAACAACATATGTTTCAATGCATTACAGAGCACTAAGATAGGATTTGTTTGCGCAAATACATATCAGGAAGCTTTTGATGAGCGTAAGGAGGCTTAGAAGAAGAAGATTTTTCACCATCCTGACCTCGGTCGGCCATTTTGTTTAGGAATAGACTTAAGTGGACATGGCAATGTAGTGGAACTGTTCCAGAGTTATGGAGATGAAGATAAGGAAGATTACAGGGCAGTAGTTTGTACAAGTAGATAATTAATTAGTTATGAGAGCAATTACAGCAAAGTGAACGAGAAATCTTGACAGTAATATGGGGGAAATAGAACTATCATTTACACTGACGTCAGAGCCCTTATATATTTCCAAAAATTTAGGCTGATACATTCGTGTTTAGCAAGGAGAACATTGTTTTCGAAACAATTTCAGTTTGACGCCGCAGATTGCTAGGGTACTCAGAAGAAGGCAGCAGATGTTTTATACAGACTGGCAGTACAAGGGGATGATGAAGTAGTACATGATATGGGGGACGAACATATAAAATTCTTTTATATAAAGAGAGTCCTAGCGGAGAAGAAAGTTGGAAGTGTCTGCAGAAATTTGAAAAAGTGTCAGAATCATGATGAGATATGGAAGCTGATATAAAAGGATTTGGGTATGAAGAATAGTGAAAATAAATTACCAAGATATTACAAGCTATACAAGGGAGATGTTTAGGTGAACTATTGAAAGTTTGGCAGACTGGAAGATATGTTGGCCCACCGATGAATTTTTGGTAATATGGTAAGAATGATGAATAACGTTACTGAAACGTATGGCGAATGTAGAAGAGCCAAAATTCCTAACAAAATGTGCAGACATCCCATGCAAAACATTAATCCAATTGATTTGATGGAACTGTTAGCCGTGTATTTTTATGACCATTCACTAAAACAAAAGGTAGTTTTTCCTACATTTTGAGGTGCTGGAGGTTTTCATTAAATTTAAAAAGCTATATCCTTTATGGAAAGCAACTGATAAAGCAACCCAGACTAAGATAGAAAAAAAACTGTATGGTGAATTCCGGAAAACCTAAACCTGTACTTTCTGATACTGTTTCACTATTTCCATGTAAGAAATGGAAAGAAGTTCTTGTCAATCATGGGATAATAGTGATATATACTTCAACTTGTCATCAGGCAGGAAATCGAGCAGAATGTTATGTGAGCGAAATCGGCAGCCCATGTCACGAATACTGCAGCAACAATTATAGTTCATGGAGTGATACTGTAAGCGACATAGAGAACGTAATCAATAATGGTGTTCATGATGTAACGGGGTTTACTCCTTATGAGATTATGAACAGTGGGAGATCTTTGAATTTCCTTCCTAGGAACGTCTTAAGTTACGAAAAAGAAGGCGAAGGTGAGGGAATTGGTAGAGAATCAACTGTTAGATAGGAAGAAACGCCATGACAGTATGGCGAAAAAAGTTGGTATTGAAGTCAGGGATCTTGTATTAGTAAAGACAAAAGAAATCTGAAGAAGCAGGTAATGAAGTATCGAAGTTTTTAATGCGTACAAAAGACCATTCAAAGCAGCTAGTATACCTCACGCAAACGCATTCTGTTTGCTGTATCCTGAATTCAAGACGCTGTTTGCCTTTAAGAATGTAGTAGATTTGAAGCCATGAAAAGCAACACTCACACTAACAAAAACTGTGATTGATTGTAGTGAGTGAAATAAATTACGAAATTCCCAGTTTGTAGCACGGGATCTGTGAGGAGAAATTAATGGTGTAGAAAGCATATAAATTTGTTTTTATGAAGTATAAAAATGAAATAATAATTCCTTAAGTTTACAACGCTATTTAAGGCGGAAGATATTCCATAACATAATGAATGTTAATTTACCAGTAGTTTCCTTTTTCTGTAATTGTTTATAACACCCAAATGGAGAAAAAACACTAAGAAAAGTAGTAAAAAAGCAACATAATAATAACCTGAAACCCTACAAAGGACAGCGTTTTGTAATGATTACCATAGGTACATCTTTTGGCCTGCTAACTGTGCCCAGAACGAATAAGTTGAGGTAGAACACATACTTTTCCTTATGTAGAAAATTAAAGTGCATTTTATGCATTTTTTATGAATGTAGTACTTGTGATCCAGTATTGGTGACTTAACTGAAAAACATATTTTAAGATGAGTTCATACACGTTGGATTTTGCAGTGTGGTGTACTCAAATACTGATCTGGTAATGGAAGGATAATCTGACACATGGTGTGAGATGTTTCATAATATGCGGATGCATTTAACTGGTAAATTTGGTAACGACATATGAGTTGCTATAGAACATCTATGAGTAATATGTTTTAAGAGATGTGAGATCAAATAAGATATATACATGCAATCACGGATGATAAAGGAACTTACAGTTTGAGCATGTTGAAATGCGTATAGAAACTTACAGCGATTAGAACTCAGTTATTATAGAGCCATAAATGGACATATTAAGACATCCGAAATTGTGTGATGAACAGTGCAGAACTAACTCAATGCGACTTAAGTTTTATTATCTAAATTTATTGTAATTACTTTTGTAGATTTTGTTGCAAACTGCAATACTTCATAGGTTACTCATTGATAGTTCTGAGAACATGAGATTAGTTCTTCATTTGTTGAATTATTAAGCACCATAACCCTTAGGATACGAATTTTCGTTATCGTTAGGTAAATATCATACAATCTGTTATATGTTGGATGACTCATGTTTGTTGTCACGGCTTTATTTATCAATGTCTAAAACTGAGACAGTTAATAATAAATAAATAAATGAAGGAAAAAAATTGTTTTATCAAGTCAGTTGCGACGCATATTGAGAAAATGTTGTATCTTTTGAGGTTCTTGGGAACATTTCTTAATAATATAGAGTGCAAATGTAGAGATATTGTTAATCATGTCATATGTTTCTTTTCCTTCCTTCTTTTCTGCGGCTTCATTTACTCTGTATGTACATCATTGATGGTCTAGAATACAGTTTTGTTTCATTCCGAAATTTGAAACTATACTATATTTTGCTTTATTTACATTGCTACTTAAATCTCATTTTAGCTGAGTATGCAATCGTTTCAGTGAATATTCCAATTTATTTCTAATGCTTATGTGTAACGCGCTGCGTAAAAACTAGATGTAATATGCAGCACTGTTGTATGACAGAGATGCGAGAGCGATATCGATAAACGTAATCGAAAAGTGACGTTGAGTATGTGTCCTGGCGTACGCGCGGTTTTGTGTTGTGTAATCGTGCTACTCAGAAACACACGAAAACCTACGACAGTGATCTCACTTTACGATCGCGGCTTAAACTAAACCTCGCCTTGGACGTTACGGAACAAAATTTTAGTGTCAGTACTGTGATGTCCGTGGAGTAGTACAAAGAACAATGGCAATGTTTCCGCGTATGGACTGTAATTGTCGTCCTGAGGACTAAACTGTTTGCACCTAACCGAAGTGCACAGACTGATATACATTCGAGTTACTACCTCGTTTGCAACTTAACGAACTGCCGCGTGCATTTAAACATTAACTGTCGCCGTGGAGGCTTTCAAACTGCTAATGACGCGTGGGTGTGACCCTGTTTTCGCCAATACTGTGGATCCGCGGTCGCGATTGCTAAAAGTGGACGGATTGTAAACTTACGATCGGCGAGTCAGAGCGGATTTCATACTGTTTTAAAAGTGTGTCCGGTACATTGGCAGCGGAATGTTGTATGTAATAAACGTCTAATTGCACACATAAGAACTTGGATTTTACACAGCAGCAACTACATTCGACCGGCCTTTGATTAAAGGATTGCTAAGAAGGATAATACTGCCGCCTGGAGAAGTCTATACCAATCAAAAGAATGAATCCATGGAAATTTCTTGACTAATGGAGCCATAGTAATTACGCTTCTAGTACCATAATCTGCCATTGAAGTTACTAAGTATCGTCTAAGAAAATAGATTGCAATGCCAAGCGCTCTCCCCCATTAAGGACTCATAGAATTTACTGTGGTTTTAAATGTCTTTTATGGCAGCAAAACCTTGTATTACCACATAGTAATGACCAAGTGCGAGTTTGCTTGGCTCTTATATAACTGAACAAAACTGCAGTAATTTCTTAAATTATTTACCAATCTTTTTAAGGGTGTTTTCGTGGTTCACGTCTTTTTCCAAACTCTGGTTTTGTTACTTCCGTTAAATATTTAAGTAAGGTTATTTCGAGTTTAGATAATCGAAATTTAGTGTCACAATTACTGAAAGTACGTTTCTAGGACCGTTTTATTCACACATATCTGAGTTCGTGACGAACTACGTAACACAGAATGTTATGACTTAATGTCGTTACTCTACCGAGTCATTTTCTTCACAACGTCTATGTTCTAACGGTTGATATTTCTGTCCGACACTTATATAAGTGTTGCAGATTTGGTTGTACACTACAATATGAACAGTCGTTTCGGCGTCTGGCTAAAAGCTAGGTTTATCGCGATCCAGGAAGCACAACGCCGATGTAATAGTTTGAGTTCCCATCGGAACGCTTGATATTAGTGAAAATCCTTCCTCTCACCATTCAGGTGCTTCATGTCTGTAAGTGGGCTTCTCGTCATTTGTGTGCTTGAGTTCAGTAATCATGACAGGTGAGCCTCTCACTATCACTTCACTATACCCTATAACAATGGCTGTGGTTTGTATTCCGCCCGTACCACATAGAGGTTGGGGTGACAGTTGAGCCGGCCGGAGTGGCCAAGCGGTTCTAGGCGCTACAGTCTGGAACCGCGCGACCGCCACGGACGCAGGTTCGAATCCTGCCTCGGGTATGGATGTGTGTGATGTTCTTAGGTTAGTTAGGTTTAAGTAGTTCTAAGTTCTAGGGGACTGATGACCTCAGCAGTTAAGTCCCATAGTGTTCACAGCCATTTTGAGAGTTATGGCGGTTGGATGAAAACATACATCCCAATGGCAAGATTCTTCGGCGGCCGCCGAAATTAAGCATCCTGGTGGTCTGGGAACTTATTGCAATCAACGCCACCGGAAACAGAAAAGCACGATACCATAAAAGCAACTTATTTACCAAAAATATCAGTGTCTATACACATTATTTTTACTGTTAAATATCATTTTCAGCACTCAGTTAAAGTTTGAACATTTATACCAACCGTTAGAGAGCAAAAGTTCACATTTACATCGCAAATGAAATATATTAATCAAATACGTCGGTTCTCAATTGTAGAAACACATACACCTGATATGTGCTGATGGCGGCGACTACCACGAATCGGAAACAATAGTTTGAGTAATCATTATGCAATTTTTGGTGTAGGATTCGAAAATGCATTAAAAATAGGAGTTCCCATTTGAAACTACCATGCTGACCACACCCACTCAGAAGGGGTGTTAGGAGGTGCCTGTTACGGCACAAACAGGTGTCTCTTTTACTTGTATTACCTTTTCATCAAGAACATCTATTTCGTAAGATGCGCCGTTATCGAGGCATTTACATTTCTCAAGTTAAAACCATGTATATCAGTACAACACTAATCTGCCATTACGATGATTTACGCAGTATGCTGAGATGTATCTACAGTTGAGGCAGGAGACATATACACATGTATTTTAATCTTGAAAAGAAATAAACAATGAAGAAGCTCTCTGATTTATTTCATATGATAAGTAAATCAATATATTTTCACGACGAATTTCTAACATTATGACTGCATAAAGGAAGACCCCTGAAAGCCTTCCAAGTAAATAGTAAATTACTACATCCGAAAACAGCAGAACACACGTCAGTGTATAAGCTGTGATAAATGCTACTTGCGAATTATGACATATTTAATTCCTGAAGAAGAAACCCGAATTGATTCTTTGTCAGTAAACATGATTTACTGACTATATGCTCGACATTATTATTGGATGACGACTCTGCAACCGAATTTCGATCAGGATTCTAGTAATAGACATACATGAAATTTGTTAAATGATTTATGCATCTTCATTGATTGGCCTGAGAATGAGTTGACCTTTCTAATGCGTGTGAAATTATTCAAGTTGCCTCCATACAGAGTCCCACTTGGAAAGTTCCTGCCAGATATTTGCAGATTAAATTTCTAAAGTACCTAATTATCAGAAGTTCTGTCTCGTTTAATGAGATGAACTGAGCAAGAATTTACGTCCAGCGCTTCAGGTTATACTACCGCTAACGAGAGTGCTTCTTTGATCGTTACAGTTAGGAAGTCACATTTCCCTTGTCACAGTTAAGAAAACTTTCCTGGGTGCAGTAAACGAATTAGTGATAGTACAATTAGACACGAATAGCGTCTTCCTCCTTTGTGGACCTCTTCTGGATTTTAACTGAGGTAATAAACGTTTGGAAGTTATCTGAAAATTACGTTAAGAATTTCCTTGTCGCATTTCGCTTGTGGGGGTAGAAGATACTGTGGACATCAGATGAGGCAGTCATCACTGGAGAGAGAATGTCGCAATTGTTACGGTACGTTGAGATAGATATATGCAAGTAAAGGATAGCCCAAACGAATATCAAATGCTTTTCCTGTACAATTAACGGTTTTCACATCCGCTGCTATGTACTAACTATAATTTTAAGACACAATTTAGATCGTGCTCACTGGGGAGCTGTATACGTGGTGTCTACATTTGAACTATATCTAAGGTACATCTTGAGGCAAGGGATCATTCGCATTAACACTATCAATTTGACTCTTTTTGTGCTTGTCGCAAGTGTAGTGGAGGATGTTTAAGGGCTACCCAGCGAAACTTCTGCAGTGAAGTCGAACGTTTGACATCATATAGCCCCATCTGTCTAAAAGTGGGATAAATGTATTAACGGTTACAGCAGTAATTACATTTGAAGTAATAAGGAGTTTACATATTTTTTCTCGTCTGTCTCGTTTTAAATTTACTGCCACTTATGGTTTACACTTGGTTTACTTCTTTATCACCTTGGTTTCTGTCAAACGATTGTTTTTAAAGGACGTCATGAGGGCCCTTAACTCTAAAACTGTTTACTGATGAAATTTACTGCTGCAATTTCCCTCGTGTGTTAAGATGAGTAATACGAAATTGCAAACGTGGAGCATCTATACAGAAATGAACTTAAAACTAAAGCATGTCTGATAAAAAATAGACTTTCTACTAACGAACTTGTAAAAATCTCTTACGTCACGAGTAATAAATAGAACGTCAATGATTAACTAACATTTGTTAAGATATATATTCAAAAAAATTACGGAAGAACACTGTGGGTGTAACTGAAGTCTTTATTCAAAAGTAATCACCAGAGGCCACAGCACAACTACCCCTCTGTTTTACCAGCAGAAGGATTCTCTGTTCCCAGAGTTCCCCAGTCTGTGGCAGGAGCCAGACCTCCAATGTGTCGTTCAGTTAGTCCTCCGAATTGAAGCACACTCTCTGCGTTGATCCTTTACCTCACCAAACACATGGAAGTTGCAAAGTGACGTGTCCGGGCTGTAGGACTTGCTGGTCAAGCTGGTGCCGCTTGCACCTGGCCATTACATGTCGTGTGACCATGGAGAAGTGTGGACCCGCTTAGTCGTGGAGCTGAATCATCTCCTCCGTGAGCAACCCATGCTGTTTGCTGTGTTTGCTCTCGATGGACTATCGTAGGCTATGGAGTGGCACAATACATATCACTGATAATATTGCTTTGTGCTCGAGGAATTCAATGAGTACCAGACATCGGACGTCAAAAAAGACGTGGGTATCACTTTGCCTACTGAGTGCAGAGTTTCGATATTTTTAGAGGGAGCTGACGACACTACATTAATGTCCTTAGATGTCTCACAGCGTTATCCCAAAATGATATATGGAAATTTCATCTGGATTGGTTATTAAAACGATTCGTACCTTTTCACTAGAAATCTTCTTATAATTATAACTTAAAGACTGTATACTTGGAAAGTAAAACGCAAACCTTTATGAGAAGGTTACATCCATTTTTCTAGAGAAACAAGTGATTTGTGAAAGTGAAGACTTTCTCTCAGTTTTTCAGTTGTCTGTTAGCACTAAATGGAATATTATTAAGATTCATAAGTGGTATATTTCTTAAGGAATAATAATAATTATCGTTCATAAATATCATGTCTGCAGTTACTGTAATGAATTTTTTCATATCACCAACCTGAACTTGTTTAATGGTTTTGTATTTTTCGTGTAGATTTATCAGGAAACAGTACTCACATTATAGGAGAGCATAGATTCACGGCGGTATGTAGTAATAAAATGTTTTTGGGATTCTAGCCACGTCAAGGGGTTTGAAATCCCCGAGCTTTTGGCGGAGTACTCTTTAGTCATTGTCAAGTCAAATCACCACTTGACAATGGCCGAGGAGTACTCGGCCGAAAGCTCGGGGATTTCTAACTACGTAATGCGGCTGGATGCCCGAGAAACTTTTATTTGTACTCACAGTGTTTAAATGCTAAGTGACTCATTGTTCATCCTGCCATGCAGTTTAGAAACTGCATTCCCCGGAAGTAGAACCTATAGGTCTATTTTTTAAGATGTCCAATCGAACATCGATTACCGCATTTGTCGTGGAACTCACACCTGTATTTTTTGGTCAACAAGTCTTCAAACAGCGGTGACTCTCAATGACCACCAGGGCCTGACAGCTAATGAATGTAATAAAGGTGGCTTAAGGGTGTAAAAGTTATAATGGTTCAATAAGCTAAAAGAATTATATATAGATGTGTGTAAAACTACTAAACACATCGTGGCAAAGTCATAATCACTCAGAGCGTATTTTTATTAATTAGAATCATTCTCTCACTTTTATTTGCCAATAAGGAAAGGTACGTTACAATTTGCGTTGCGGCACTGGAAATTCATGTGAATGTGTATTACAAATAGTTTCTTTGTTGCGTCTAATACGGCGAGACGAATTCTGATAGAGGAAAGGAAATGTGTATATAAATAAACACTAAAGTAAGGAATAACTAAAATGAGGAATACCCATTTGCATTTGTTTGAGAAAAGGAAGGTTATATTAACTAAAATACCAGCTAACGACGATTTTTCTCTTGCTATCTGTTGTCATGAATCTTTAGGTTCCATAGTAGACGTATCATATCCCAGTGTAACATTCTGCGATTTGCTGTTTTTGAATTTTAGCTAAAATAGTTGTTGGGGGTGTTATTAAAATAACCAGCACTGTATTGTGGGTGGTTAATATATCGGAGCAGCGAGGTTTCTTCTTGTAAAGTCGTACGCTTCTTCTCAAAAGTTCAGGAAGAATTTCAACGCTTACAAATTCAAGCGAAGTGAATAATATTGTTCTTCAAAATTATTAACTGTGTTACGACGAAAATTGGCAAAGTTGAATATATCTATCACTTACACCAAGTACGAAGTCATTGAAATGTTGAAAACAGCAATACGGAAGAGCCGGCCGCCGAAATAACAGACAGGGCCGTCATTGAAACTGTAGTAAAGTACATCCACCCCTAAACAAACCAATTCCGCAAAAATCTGTCAAAGAAGATCGGTTTGTAATAATATATGATAAATCAGAGGATGTCATGAAAAATTTCGATTTTATTCCGGCAAATCTAGTCAGAAACCTAAACGAGCTTGATCAGAGACAAGATAATCAGGAGAAAACTAATTTTGACCAGCTGACGACAGTTTTAGATGCACAGATGAAATATAACTTTAGTAAATTGGCAGAGTAAGAATTGGATGAAATTGAAACGGTGCCTGTTCAGGTCACAAACGAACAATTCGAACACACCAACGCAAATTTCGCGGGAATGTATTCCGAAATTGCATGATTAAAATATCCATATACTGGTCCGGTACAGCAACTATCGAATTACGCGAGCACACGAAAAACGACGCAAGCCACAACGGCGACATCAGTGCAACAGGTCGCAATTCAGTTTCAGAATTTAGTGTGGAGCAAGAGGATAAGGTCAGAGACAAATGAGGTGTGCAAGACCAGGAATTTGCGAATTACTTTTCGTCCCGGTTTTGAAGCAAAATACTCCTGTTAGTGGATCGCTCAACGCAATGTACGTGCTGCAGCGCAAAGTGTGAGTCGTGCATGAATGCAGCGCTTCTAGTGATTTAGCAAGAAACAAATTTAGACATAGTTAAAGAGTGAATTACGGGAGCGGCGTGAACAAGTATATGCTCAGGTCACGACACAGCACTGGCGAAAGTTAGCGTACTTGCGACGTCACCTGTAAGCACATACGCTGGTGGCAAGTTCGGAAAATGGCCTTTATACGACCGACGGTAGAGAGAAGACGGGACCGGTCAACCCATAAAAAGAGAGTTGGTTCCATCAGGTGGAGACAATCTTATGAAACATAGGTGGTTCCTAGAGATTTTCCCGAGGAAATTGTTACCACACCCAGTAGTAGTCGTAAGAGGGTTTAAAGGGTTTCTACCCACAAACACGGTGCGATTATTTGAAGATCAAATTTATGCCATCTAACATACAAGGAGAGGATGCTCTTTGGGCTACGGAAACAGCCATGAAATGACAAACTTAACGAAGAACTTGAAAGAGCTTTCTTAAATAAATATTGTTTGGTACCCTTACAGGAGCGACTTTGAGAAGAACAGCACATATCAGCTTAAGATAATACTTCAAGCAGTATCCAAACGAAACGAGATACTGCATTGAAGCCACGTCTTTCAAGGACGTTACTAAAATATAAAAGTCGAAGTTGCCGACGGACTGGGAGGTAAACCTAATCCATACACAGGAATAGAATGTAGACAAGTTTATGTCCGTTCTTCATTCGCTGGACGTAATAAAGGAAGAATTAAAGTGCAGCTCTGTTGACAGCGCCGGCAGGCTGCAGAGGCCACAACAATCGCAGTAGGAACGCCGGATGGGACGGCACCGGCGCACAGCCACACAATGGACATGCGTATGTAAACGGGTCGCCACATCAAAACAGTGCTCCGAATTGCCCTTGGGAATGACAACCTGAACTGGCGAAAGGTACATGGAAATTCATGGAACCGTCACCCATTGAGCTACACAGGACAGCCCCACATGAACAATACGGAGGATATGTGGAGACCTAATCGTAGAAACAACCCCAACTGGTCGCTACCAGGAAATCAGAATTGTTCGCCACCACAAAACCGGTCTCTGAGAATAGTGCAGGTCATTGAAGATAACGGTCTACTGAACACGAGTGGGTCGACAAATTAGACACTGCAATGTAACGCGCTCTTTCGCACATTGTCGGCGGTTCTGCAACATAAATTGTCACCTACCTCGATACTTCTGGAGATCAGCACACGTAACTCCTGACTGCAGCTACTTAAGAGATCTCAGAAAAGCAGTGTTGAAGAAACTGAGTTTTCATAACCACACGGCGGAGGCCGCTATCAGTACAAAAAGCTGAAAATAGTCTTGTGAACTCTAAAGAATAAATCGGAAATGGGTTGCTGTTCAAATATCTAAGTTCAAAGGTCCTTTTAAACTTGCATTATGACTTTTGATTGCCATTAAGCAAGATCATAAGCCCACATGTCTTCAAATCTTTAAAATTCCTGTTCACAGTCCTCGTCACACTCAAACAGCCGGAACTTTCCCTATCCTTTTCCGAAATCATTTACGAGAAAAACACAGTCAATAAACTGCTATTTACTTATGCACACGGCATTCAGTGGTGTCCTTAAATAATGTTTCTGCTCGCCATAAATACTCAGTAAAACAAAACAAAAATTACTTAATACCGCCACGCTTTTAGTTCAAAGTTTAGACACGCGATTTTCTACAGAACAAAATATCTCTCGACTCTTAAAGTTTCACAAATAGTTAATGGTAAACACTAGCTACCTTTATCACTGTACCGAAACGCGGAAGTCACAATATCATTTTACACATAATACGTTCGGACACTTTCAGCATGACCGGTTCCTTTGAACGTTAGTCCACCACCTCCTTCTTCTCCCTCTGCCTCTACAAGCACCTCTATCTCACGCGTTAGGTGGCAAACCGTCTCACTTCTTATTGGCTGTACAGAATTACGGCCAATCAGAACTGACTTTCTGGGCGCGGCTAGCGCCAGAATCTAGCAAAGAACCAACCACTGCCGTCAGCTCATTGACGTCATTAAAATAAGCAACTGAAAACTCTCTTGTTAAACAAATAAAATGAAATAAACTTTAAGCTGTACTTTAAGTCTGGAATTTAACTATATAGTCGCGAACGTTCTGGCTGTCTCCTACATATTCAGACATGCTTGGACATCCGTCATCCATTACTAGGGGAACCACTGGTGGAATAGTTCCACCGATACACTTGCAATTTCCTATAGAGAGTTGCAAACAGAAAATTTAATATTGACGACTGTCCAACATACAGTCACACAAGTACTCTAATTCACACTCACCCTAACACAAAACATAAATATCTACTAGAAATTCTTAAAGTTGTTACTGCAGCAAACTTACGAAAAGTTTTCTGAAATGAGAAATTTCCAAATTTGAATCTAAGCACTGAAGGAGTTATATATTTTCAAATAGTCACAGTGGGTGAACTATATATATATATATATATATATATATATATATATACTGATTAATTTTTTAAGTGTCGGATAGTTACGTTTTATACTGACTTTCCGTTTTCTTTTGTAACTTCCAAATTATGACAGTTATTGGCTTCAGACTTTGACAGATTGTTCCTTTACACAACAAAAAAATTATGTACCTAATATGAAGTTCCTCACGCTATTTCTGGATCAGTGATTAATTTTTATAGTTCCAGAGAATGTAACTACTCTGTAAGCGCCCCTCCGTTACTTTCACACGCTGCAGTCACGCCGTATGGTCATGACGCACATCTGCAGGACACAGCTCGCCCGTTGCAGATTGTGTAAGATTCTGACTGCTTCCACTGGGGCCCACAAACATTTATAGAAGAAAGCTTTAATAGGCCAATTTGCTATCGCGCCCTAGCTGCAACGCATCAACACGACTGTACGTGGCCCTCCAGAGCATCTTGCAGGGTGGAGTGACGGCAGTAGACACATTTACAGCATACATATATTGAGGTATGAGAAGATATGGATATTAGTGATGGATGTATGCAAAGCACAAATGATGGATTTGGTCCAGGTGTCTGTTAGCGCAATTGTGGAAGGAGTACCTACTATTATTGCGATGGACTGAGGTGCAATGGTAGATGTTATTTCAAGCAATTTTTTTGGTAAGATCAGTGAGGCCCGTCGTATACTCGCACTGGCGATGCACATCTGCAACGTTTCGGGAGCTATTGTCGCGAAATCACAAAGTGTGAAGTCGCAGGTGCACGTTAAACTGAATATCGGTAACAGAGATATAAACTGTACATTCCTAATTGTTAATGGGTTAACTGCCAGCTGCATAACTTGTTCAGAATTTACATGTGAAAAGAACTGTATTATTCGCCTTACATGTTGTAAATGGATGTTGACAGTTGATGACGAGGAATTTATTGTTCATGTATTAAAAATTATAGCGTGGCATGCAGATACTTCCAGGGAAACATGTTACAAATTGTACTGAAGGATTTACTATGTATCAGTGACATGAAGTCTCACTGTTCTGGCGAATTTTTATTTGTTCATTTTATTTATACGTCTAGTTCTGCAGGACAAAATTCAGGAGCAAATCCCCAAGATAATGGAACGTGTCAGTACATGAAATTACAACATAAAAGTAATAACAGACAAAATAAAATGTTTGTGAAACCAAAAAAAAGACAAGCCGTAAGTTTATGTGAACGCTATCAACAATATAACACAGGAACCAGCTTAATTCTTCAAGGAACTCCTCGACAGAGTAGAAGGAGTGACCCATGAAGAAACTTTTCAGTTCCGATTTGAAAGCACGTGGATTACTGCTTACATCTTTGAATTCTTGTGGTATCTTATTGAAAATGGATGCAGCAGTATATTGCCCACCTTTCTGCACAGGACTCAATAAAATGCGATCCAAATGCAGACTGGATTTCTGCCTAGTATTAACTGAGTGAAAGTTGCTGATTCTTGGGAATTAGCTGATATCGTTAACAATACACTGCAGTTAGAATATATACGAGTATGCTGAGAAGCGAATGTCAGAATACCCAGACTAATGAACAGGGATCGAGAAGAGGTTCGCACATACACACCACTTATTGCCCGAGTCGCCCGTTTCCGAGCCAAAAATATCCTTTGAGAAGGGAAAGAGTTACCCCAAAATATAATACCATACGTCATAAGCGAAAGAAAATAAACAAAGCAGACGCCTTTCGTATCGAACTACCACTTACTTCAGACACCGTTCGAATAATAAAAATGGCAGCATTAAGTCTTTGAACAAGATTCTGAATGTTGGCTCACCACGACAGTTTACTATCTATCTGAACACCTAGAAATTTGAACTGTTTAGTTTTACTAATCATATGACCATTCTGTGAACTTTAAGTCTGGGGTTTTATTTAAATGGGTGTTAGAAACTGTAAAAACTGAGTTTTACTATGATTTAGCATTGGTTTATTTTCTGCAAACCATGAACTTATGTAATGAACTGCACTATTTAAAGCAGTGCCAATGTTGCACACAGCAACCTGTACTACCAAACTACTGTCATCATTAAACAGAAATATTTTAGAATCACCTATAATACCAAAGAGCATATAACTTATATAAATGAGGAATAGGAGTGGTCCCAGCACTGATTCCTGGGGAACCTCCCATCTGACCGTAAACCACTCAGATCACAGCCATTTTCAACATTGTGGATAATGACGATTTGCTGTCTGTTCTTAAAGGAAGAGGTGAACCAACTGTGAGCTAGTCCCTATATTCCATAATCGTCAACTTCTGAAGCAATGTTTTGTGATAATCACAATCGAAAGCCTCAATTAAATTAAAAGGGACGTCCAGCGTTAGAGACCTTTTGTTTAATCCATCCAGACCTTAAAAATAATAAAGAATATAGCGTTTCCAGTTGTTAAACCACTTCTAAAACCGAACTGTACATTTTACAGCAAATTATGTGAAGTAATATGATCAAATATCGTTAAATACACAGCCGTTTCAACAACAGTAGCAAACCCTGATGGCACGTAAACAGGTCTAAAATGGTCTACATTATCCCTTTAGCCCTTTTTATAAAGCTGCTTTACTACTAAGTTAATCATTCAGGAAACTGAACATTCTTAAGGGAAAAATTGCAAATACGGCTAGGTATAGGGCAGATATGTGAAGCACCATACATTAATACTCGACTACTCGGTAGGCACTCCATCATATCCATGAGAGTCATTAATCTTCAGTGATTTAATTATTAACTCAGCCTCCCCTTGTCAGTATCACAGAGGAGTACCTCAGACAGAAATCTTGGAAACGCATTTTCCAAGGGAGTTATATGATTTCCTGTAGAAGCCAAGTTTTTATTTAATTCACCAGTAATGCTCAGAAAATGATTGTTTAACACTGTACACATATCTTACTTATCAATAATACATATATTTTTACTACGAATTGCCTTTATATCGCTGACCTTGTGCTGCTGATCAGACATTTCCTTCCCGACTGACCATACGGTTTTAATTTTTCCTATGCATCAGCTATTCTATTTGCGTACCACATACTGTTCGCCTTCTTGACAACATTTTTAAGCATATTACAATAGTGTATGTAGCGGACTGCTGTAGCTTGATTGTGACTACTCCTAACATTTTGATATAGTCCCCACGTTGTTCTATGTGGTATCCTTATCCTACTGGTCAGTCACCCAATCTGCCCCTTACTGCTAGTACCCTGTTAGAACGTTCTACTGGAAACCAAGTTTCAAAAATATAAGAAATGTGTTAAGGAAAGCATTATATTTGTCATCCATATTACCAGCACTACAAATATCCTGTCACTCTTTTTTCTTAACGAGGTTCAAACAACTCTTTATTACCATTGGACCAGCTTTGCTACGTAGTTTTTAATTATACATAACATTTGTTTCAGTATAAAAACCTCTTAGTGTTGAAATTTGTGCATCATGGTCTGAAAGGCCGTTCACCCTTTTATTAACAGAATGCCCATATAGTAATGAATAATGAATAAAAATATTTTCTATGACTGTGGTACTGTTCTCCTGCACCCTGGTTGGAAAAAACACCGTCTGCACAAGAACATACGAATTTAGGAGATCTTCTAAAATACTTTTTCTTGAACAATAACATACAAAATTATTATTGAGGTCACAACACATAGATAATTTTTGGTAATTCCCATAAACTGAACCAAGGATCCTCTCTAGTTCGGGCAAAAGTGCTCTGAAGTTACAGTTACTGGACCTATAAACAACACCAATTAGAAGTTTAGTTTCATTAAATTCAACAGCCCCTGCACAGCATTCAAATAACCATTCATTGCAATGCCGTGGTATGTCTATGGACTCAAAAAGTGAAACTCTACTAACATGGATGTATAACCTTATTTGAACTGCATTCAGAGTATGATGGCACAGTCATGATGCATTGATGCATTACAGCAAGCCAAACTGGCCGATCTATTTATGAAATACATTAATGTCATTTTCAACAAACCAGGGATCATTAAGGTGTACCAATATAACACGGAGATAGTCGCTCTCAAAATTTACTACTCATCTATAACCCATCCAATGGACGAAAAGCGAAGCCGTAAGGAAAGAAAATAACAGAAACAATCTTGCACTATTCGGAGACCGAAACAAAAAATGTTTATGGAGAAAGGTTACATAAAACAAAATAGTTTAAGACAGGGGACGAAGTAGACCTATGAACCCACTCGGAACAACCCCTTAAGATTTAAAAGGATAAGAAACAGCAGTTGACATATACTCGGCCCATTCAGAGTGGTAAGAGTTCCTCAAAGAGGATGTTACCAAACAGCATACTAAAATTCGGAAAATACAAAAGTATGCATGTTCATCGTGATCTAAAGTGCTATGTATGGTAGCAATTTTTATTTTTATTTTCTGAGTGCTGTGATACATCGGTAGTTACAGAGGTTAACAAAAACAGAGGTGAAACATAACAGCCGGCCGCTGTGATCGAGCTGTTATAGGCGCTTCAGTCCGGAATCACGCGGCTGCTACGGTCGCATGTTCGAATTCTGCCTCGGGCATGGATGTGTGTGATGTCTTTAGGTTAGTCAGGTTTACTTAGTTCTAAGTCTAGGGGACTGATGACCTCAGATGTTAAGTACCACAGTGTTTAGAGCCACTTGAACTATTTGAAACATAACAGTAATAGACGGTAATATGTTAGAAATTGGAATGCAATAACAATTACAGAGGAAAAGAGACATGAATGTGTATATATGTTTCTAACAAGTACTGACATGATTGGTTAATCGTTATGACTTATGGTGCAAAAACATATGACAAGTGAAAGTAATGACAGGACAAGCCACACTAAACACTTTAAGTTGTATCTACACTGATAAACAGTTGAACTTTCTGCATTTCAGGAATATCTTTCTTTTGAAATGTAGTAAAGGATATCTCGTGGTGTGTAGGTGTATGAAAATTTACCGACTGGGTGCAAAAGGCACAGTAACCGAAAGTAAAGTGGAATACTTGTTAGAATACTGTTGTGTATTACATACTTAAGAAGAGGGACACTAGATGAGTAAATTTAGTAATGCTTAGTTAACAGTAATGTGACGTAAAGTCATCAATTCGAGAGTAAAAGCCAGAAGTCAATGAACCACATCTCAAGACATTGGCATGAATTAACGTAATTACGTAATGCCAAAAGAGTAAAATCAGCAAGGCTGCATTTATGAAAAAATTTCTGTTGGACATAATCCATTTAGATATCAGTGAGAAAAGAAGTTTTGCAAGTAGTAAGTCACTTTCTACGTTCATATTGTATTAACATAGCCAGAAACAAGATGGGCTATGATGGTCTTCCATGGTCTTGAAGATTTAAGGAAAAAACCGGATAGAAACAGCACGTTTGTACTATTGAAATAGTTTCCTCTCGTCTGCTTTGTTTCGCATTTTTATCTGCATTCGTCAACCTCGCGATCGTAAATATCTGGTACCTCTGCGAAATAACAGGGATGTACTGATAGAATCGTAATTTAATTGTATGCAATTAAAACAAACGGTAAAACTAAAAAGGAATACGAAAACCAATGAGTATAAAACAGGCCCTTTGGCTTATACGAGAGTCATACAAAAGACTATTCAGATGTTAAAATTTTATCGTAAATATTAATACTGACCTACCATGTATGGGGTATTTCGGGAAACTTTAAATCTATTAGTAATAAAAACAAAGTTCTGGTCCATTGGGGATAAAAATATATAGATATCGGTAGGATGGAAATATGTGGAACATAACGTGTACGTATAAAGAGACAGGAAAATGCAATGAAATAATAATGTGGCATTGTTGGCCGGGAGGCCCCATCCGGACAAGTTCGGCAGCCGGTTTGCAAATCTTATTACAGGTGACGCCACATTGGGGACTTGCGCGTCGATGATGATGAAATGATTATGAGGACAGCACAACATTCAATTCACGAGTGGAGACAATCTCCAACGCGGCCGGGAATCAAACGCGTTCTCGCTGCATGGGAGGCAAGCACCTAAATGCTCAGCTAAGCAGACGGACAAGAGACAAGAAAAATGTAACTCAGTGGACTCGACAGTGGAAGCGAAATATTTGTATTAGGAAAAAAAAGGAGAAGTGTGGGCGCTCAAGCGAGTGACACTCGTGAGTTAATGCGTGTGCAACGGCACACAGAACAGCGTCAGAAAATAATTAATGAACGAGTCACTTAACTTTGTGATCTAGAACTGTGAAGTTTACGCAAATCTATTGTCAGTTGCACTCATTAACTGAAGTAATGCTCTACTATGATCACAATGAATGTATGCTGACCACGGCACTTGTACTTGCAATTCATACCTAACTTCATTATGACACTCATGTTAGCTTGCTGGTCATTTATCGTGATATTTTAAAATCGAGAATGGGCCTATGTAGACGCAGAAGGAGAGAAACCTATGCCAAAAATGTGTATTCATTTTGTCAAATGGAAAAGAAAATATAGGTACATTACACATAAATAAAATCAATTTCTTCAGAGATAAAAAGAGACATATACATACTTTCTTTTTGTTATAGCCTGTATATATATACTGATGTGTTTATTTACTTACTAGTAATATTACTAACCACTGACCAGGTACAAATTGTAGACTCCGAGTGGAATTTTAGATTTCAGATTGTTAGGGAAAGTTTGCATACATGACGAAGAGTATTCGATAAGCGCGACTAACACAAGCAGCTTCGCTCATATTCTTCACAAAATCAAATTTTATATGGTGCAGCCCCGTTGGTTGAAATTAATTGATGCTTTTTTATACTTCCTTTGGTTTTTATTTACTTGTCTCGAGGGACATACAGTGGAAGGTCGGCAAGTCAGAGGAAATGGTATGTAATACCCACTTTTCTTTTCAACTTGTCTCTTACTGTTTCTTTAGGCATAAGATGAGTTAAACCAAATGCGGTGAAAATTTATATTTCCACAACGTTCTACTTCTAGACTTTTTTGTTTTTCACAAATATTTCATTAAATGGAGAATATTATTGAACGCATTTTGTTTCTCGATTAAAACCAGGGACAATTATGTGCCCCGAACGATTTTCTCGGGACACCAGGACATTTATGTGAAAACTGAGACTATCCCGATATAACCATGACCTCTGGCCAGCCTAACTGAGTGATATCTTTGCAGATGTGAACAGCACATACATGAGTGGGAACGCAGTACGACTGTGACTGCTTAATGCCCACGTTGACAACACAGTGTGCTGTGAGAGTCAATTGTCACGCTTGAAACTTATGTGCGTTATCACTGCAGCTATGAGTTAGCTGTTGCTAAAAATCGTCATCCAAGAGCGCTTTAACAAGTGCTTGTAACGATGATTTCGAAACGAGCTGACATTGATGAATATAGGACATGACACTGCATGATAAATAAGAAACTGTTTGGCTTATAATAAAAATAAAGGGATATTAATTTTTCAATAGTAGTACGCTAATGGCTGTTACGCGAATTGAAATCCCCATGAAGTAATTCGTATCAAATAAATAACAGTGGACACCTATAAAAAATCTCTATCATGTCGTAACGCAAAGAACCGTTGTACTAACATCATTAGTTTCGAGCGTACAGTAAAATAGATTTTATACTGTAGCAAACTGATAATGAGGTACGATTCTTATAGATGTTCACCCACGATCAGTGCCTACTCTACCCAACAGAGAAGACTAACCAACCAATGGTAACGTCAGCCGCTGGCGACCAGACGACCAAAGCGACATAGCAGCGAACATACTCGTCTAATTTGAGAACTGAAATCACACATGGACAATGTGTTCAAACTGAAACATAAAATTTTAATACCTTAAGTTCATTAATATAAAAGACCCAACGAAAAGACGCTATGGAAACTATAACAAAATTTATGACAATAATACATATAAACTTTAAATTCCGAAGAAATATTTAAAAATATCAAGAAAATCTAGGCAAAAGTTATTTTTTGTTATATTGCAAGTAAGATACTAAAATCAATTTTTATATTTACCCAAAGTGAGCACTTCCTCCATGTTCTTTTCCACGCTACATATATGTACTAATTATCAGAAGTCGATTAATTAGAAGTATTGAAGCGGAAGAAGTCTGAGGATTTGGACTGGGATTTTCAATTCAGGTTTCCTTCAATCCTGTGCCAAAATGGGTGAACAAACCATAATATCTGTCCGGACAATAGCCAAAATTATTCCAGGCTCCATGAGCGAGTCGTTAAACGCTCAAAACTTTCACACAAAAGATCACTTATTGTTTACTGGTAAAAATGTGTAAACGTAATAATCAATTTGTAAACGAGTCAGGTGACCAGGCCTCATTTACAGTTAGCTAATTTCAAATAAATCGCACATGTCAGGTGTTTTTACAACATAACTTCTAAAATACATAGGGTATAAAAGCGTATGTAATAAAAATCTGTTGTCAATAATGTCCATTTTCCTAAAGAACCAAATTATTTGTGAAGGACTTCCTATTCCAATGTTTCACCTCTCTGTGACCATTCGACGTACTAATTCTTTTAAAACTATGTACAAATTTTCTGTTAAAACTGACTGCAAGACTGAAAACGCTGTGCTGTGCTGTAAAGTGCTATGAAAATGTGCAGTTTCTTTTGCTGCCCAGCATTTGGTTTTAGCTACGATGGCAGGGCTTTTAAAACATTAGACGAGTTGTTTCTCCAGTATACAGAGTTTCCCCGCATATACAATTCCAAACAAATGTTGTGCACATCATGACGTGCTGTCTTCTTTTCTTCCTTAAAGTTGGTTTTAAAAAATAGGTTGTACACTAGGTGAGTTGTATTTTTAGCTTATGAGTATGTGAATTGATTATTACCACGTGATGCGAATCATCAAAGCTCTTTAATGCTACCCTCCTGAAGATGAAAAGTATGACAAATAATGTCAGTGATATAACAGGGCTTACGGTTAGTAAATGAGGCGTTACTCTCCCACCCCCTATATTAACAGTACCAACCGATTTACCCATTGACTTCTAGCTATCATAGCCAAAACCGACGGCAAGAAAGATACACAGCCGTACATTTTCTCACCAAAAACGGAATTTTTTTCTCGCCTTAGATTTCAACGTAAGCCCTCCACATTGTTGCTTAGAAAAATAGACAGCCTATGTTCATTGTAATGTTTATCCTGTAAAAACATTAAGTCAATTGGCGAAGAAGTTTTCGATACTTTTGGGGAAAAAAGCATCTTCCTCTCATTCATGAGTACTATTTACGTAAACTGTGTATGAGCAATGTCTTAACTGACTGCACTTGTGAAGGACATGTTCAATACATTTCTTTCAGCGTATGGACGTGGATGCGATGAATATTTTTACAGCCTTGTTTGCTAGATGTTATGAGCTTACAAACTACCCTAAGGTCTTATAAGGATGTTAACTTAAGTTCTGTTAGTCACGCCATACCACAACATATTGTTGCTTTACGATATAGAACTCATATTTTCAGGCATCAAGTTTAGACGTGGTGTCGGACAGAAAAAGTTTACTCTGTGATAACAAAAAAGTATATGACATTACATATGTTTTTCGCTGCAGAAGTCTCAGTTATTGCTATTAGTACTATTACATGTGTACGAATTTCGTGTGATTAATGTGAAAGATAATAGAAACGATAAAAGTATGTAAATTTGCGCCACTTTTGTTATGAGCATGACCTCGCTCCCAGTAAATAGAGATCAATTTTTTTTTCAGTTGAACACATATTGACGTGATGATACGATACCTATAATGTATTTTTCGAAGTTCTGAAATGCACTAAAGCACGTCAGTAATGTTTCATTACCCAACGGCTATGAATGTGGCATGTTGGTAACTATCTTTGCGTACTGGCAAACAAGAGTGAAAGAATTATTTAAATTATTGAAAACATGCAGTTTATGAGTATTGGTTTGTCTCGGGAAAGACACATAACACACGCAATGGCACGATGTGGTTAGTAATTTGACACGCATTCATGTCCGGAGAGTCACGTAAGACATAACAACCCTTTTATTTCACGAACGGTCGCAGGAATCGAAACGAGGTTATCGGCAAATGATAGTACCCTAAGAGGAATGTACTTTGGTATTTGATAAATTGTCTCAACTCTTGTATAGATTCACATATTTTAGCAAGCATAAATTGTTTAAACTGAATGACATATGTCTTCAAAGTGCTTGAAAACACGAGTACAGTGATACAACGCTTGTTAATGTTGTGGTTGCACATCTTCTCAAAAGAATTGGAGAAATGTACTAAAACTGGAAAGCAATGTGGACAGAGTCCGCTATTACAGTGTAAACACCTCCAAGCAAAGATCTCATGCGAGGCTCCGTCGCTATATGCAGCAAGGCAGGCCTATAGCGCTAAGATAGAACAGCATGTTACATACGACATAAATATACTGTCAGCCACTATTCTTGGCATATATTAGCTTGTGGTGCATCAGATGAGGCTTAGAAAAACTATTTCAAAAGTTTGTACGTTTGAGGCTTTTGTGGAAATAACTACAGTTTCGTCAGGCTGTTTTACACTTAAACCTTTCTCGTTGCTGCTTACTTGTGAAACCCGAAACAGATACTTCGGTCATTCATACTTCATGAACAGATCACTTCAAGAGAAGAAGGGAACTCCTGTGTTAACTTTCTTATAACTGAAAAAAAGTACATTAGCTCTCTTTTCCTTGAGAGGCCTGAATGCTTCCTGAAGCGAACGACTAGCTGTCAGACAAATGTGTCTATAAACACTATTCGAAATTTTTAGTAGGTGGGATGCACATTAGATTAACTGACCAGTTTCTTTAGACTGACCTACGACATGTCACACACAATTCAATACTTAAATATGTGCTCAAGTTATTTACCATAGACTGCAAGGCACATTTGTAGTCGCCTTTAAAGAGGTAGATGAACACAGGAAAGTACATGCTGTTGCATACTGTGGCGATTCGACGGCCCACATTGTCTTGTGTAATTTGGGTTCGATGATGGGCTGCATCTTTCAGTGTTCCCTATAGAAAGAAATCAGTACTAGTTAAATCAAGAGACCAGGCCAGTCACTTACTTGTTGCATTCCTTCTATTCAATGGTCACGAAACTTTTCCTTCAGTATTTACGTTGCAACACGGGAAGAGTGAACTGGGCAGCCGTCGTGTTGGAACTGCACAGTCTGTCGCTTATCCAGTGGTACCTTTTCTGGAAGAACAGACAGAGTATTCGTAAGGAAATGCGCATACGTAGTTCCATTTATCATTCCTCGGATGAAGTAAGGTCCTCCAATGTCATTTTGTATCATGCCGCCGCAGAGGCTTACGTTTCACGGTCGTTATTGTTATACTTGATGAAGCCAAAGCGAATTTTCGGCTGCCCAGTAGAACATGTTTCATAAATTTACGTTACCATCGTTCGTCGACGTTGGTTAGTCTGGATAAATGTAATGTCGTCTCCCAACCGATGCAGAGGAAAGCATCAAAAGTCTATACATCTGTCGAAATCATGTCCACCGAGAGCTTGTAATGGTAGGCGATAAGTGCAGAGTTTACAACGTGCGAATGTCATTCCTCTGGCTGATTCCACATTCACTAGTATACGTCTCTCATGTCAACATTCGCTGCATCGAAGTAGCATATCTAACTTCTCCTCACTGATGTACATGTCTGCATGCAAGGAATTTTAAAGCAGAAATGATATGTCTATGGACGACACATTTCTTGCTAGTTCTGCACTGCAGACAGGTAAGCAGCAGAAAGGCTTGATAAAATGACATAGCACTGCATGAGCGTCTTTATAACGCAATAACAGAGAAGGCCGAATTACTGAATTCGGTCTTCCGAAGTCGTTTCACCGCGGAAGATCGTAACACTGTCCCTCCTTTCAATCATCGTGCGAACGTCGAAATGGCAGATCTTGAGATACCCGATCGCGGAATTGAAAAGCAGCTACAATCGCTCAGTAGCGGAAAGGCGTCAGGACCAGACGAAACGTCTATAAGAGTCTATAAAGATTATGTGAAAGAACTTGTTCCCCTTCTATTAGTAATTTATCGTAAATCGCATGAGTAACGAAAGTTAGCTAACGACTGGCAAAAGCGCGGGTCATTCCCGTTTTCAAGAGAGGCCGTAAGACAGATCCACATAATTATAGACCCATATCGCTGACGTCAATCTGTTGTAGAATTATGGAACATGTGTTATGCTCAAGAATAATGACGTTTTTGGAAAACGAACTCCTGTACAAAAATCAACATGGATTTCGTAAACAGAGATCCTGAACTCAGCTTGCCCTGTTCCTTCATGAGATCCACAGCACAGTGGAAAACGGCGCTCAGGCTGACGCCGTGTTCCTTGATTTCAGTAATGCACTTGACACCATCCTGCAGTGCCGTTTAATGAAAGAAATATGAGCTTACGGAGTATCGGAGCAAACTTTCTATTGGATTCAAGACTTTCTTGAAGGTAGAACGCAACACTTCACTCTTAACGGAACAAAATCTACAGATGCAACGGTAATACCCGGAATGCCATAGGGAAGTGTAATAGGACGTGTGCTGATTACAATATATATAAATGATGTAGCAGAAAGCGTAGGAAGCTCTTTAAGGCTATTCGCAGATGATGCAGTTGTCTGTACCATAGTAGCAACGCCAGAGGCTGGTAAGAATTTGCATAACGACCTGCAAAGATGATTGGTGCAGGCTCCGGCAGTTGAGCCTGAACCTAAATAAGTGTAAAATATTGCGCATACATAGGAAAAGAAATCCACTACGGTACAGTTACACTATTTATGGCAAACATCTGGAGACACCGTCTGCCGTAAAACATCTAGCCGTAAATATCCAGAGGGGCCTTAAGTGGAATGACCATATAAAACATAGTGGGAAAAGCAGACACCACGCTTCGATTCATCGAAAGAACCTTAATGTAACTTATCCACGAAAGATGTGGCTTATAAGGCGCTTCTTCACCCGATTATTGAATATTGTTCATCTATCTGGAACCACTATCGGGTAGGACATAGGGGAGATTGAGAAGACCCAACGAAGAGCGGCGTGTTTCGTCACGGGATCGTTTATCTGGCGAGAGAGAGTTACGGAGATAATAAGCAAACTCCAGTGCTAGACGTTACATGACAGGCGTTAGGAAGCTGGGTAACACAAAACTGTCTGATGGCAAGACAATAAAATGTGCTGGAAGACTAACGGACAAAGAAATAGATGCATTACAGGAATATTATGAGAAGCCCATTAGAGATAACTGCGACAATTTAGAGAAGATGAAAAGAGCAGTGTGGAGCACTTTCTTCCTAACGAAAACTTCATTCATAGCTCAGTACGTATTCTGCGATTGCCCCTCACTGCACTGTTTAGCTTCCTTTAGATGGTTTCTTTAATCATGCTCTTAGCCTTCCTCCAATGTTGACGTTTCGTGACACTAAATATTGAGCATCACTGACAGAAGGACTCAAAGTTCATTATTTGGTCAGGGATGGAGGGAGAGAAAGTGGAACTTTGTTGGCAGTGGAATAGGTTCTATACTAGGTGCAGAGGGTGGGGTATGAGCGAGACATTGATGGTTCCAGAAACAGTCACTTTTAAACAAATAGAGTAATACAATGTATTTTAACTCGCTCAGTTCCTCCAGGCAGCGTTGGACGTGGAGTCGTAGTGTGCAGATTCCAGTGCCCACTGATGCGATGACGGCACGTCTTGCAACAGAGCGCCAGGTGTTCTTCCATTCAGTTCTGTGCCCGTGACCCATGGGGTCGTTGCGTTATTAACCAGCGGTTACATAATGGCGTGGAGTGCTCCATCCCGGAGTGGAGCCAACGACCCACCAGTCCGGCGTCTTCTGACGGATTTCATTAACCTGTAGGTTCACAGGTGATCCGTTTGGTGCGGCCACCGTCTCTTCGGCCTCGCCAGCCACCCTCATAACTTCCACACGAACTTCTTTCTGGTATGGCATCTTCTGCATTGACCTATTGGCACGGTACCAAAACCTTTTGTCGACCATCGTAGTGGATAAGTCGTTGTAGCGACGTCTGCTGACTAACCATCTGTCTGTCTGTAGGGAAGCAACATACTAACGCCTTATAAAATTCACATCAGTCTTTCCATTGTGTGCGAGCCTAGTCCGTTGTAACTAGCTCTGACGCCATAAATGTTGCGCAACACTTTAAAAATCAAGTAAATAAACTCAAACGTTTCTAGCATGTCAGGAGTAATACAAAATCAATATGTGTTGTATATCAGTTCAATAACTTTAACCATTTTCGAAATTTCGACGTTTATCTGTAAAAATCATTGCCGCAACAGAAAAGAGCTAGAAACTTAAAAATTTATAGTTAGATTCCTTTTGCATAATAATTTAGTAGAAACAGTATTCTGGATCACACAAATTAAAATTTTAGTTGGAATTCATGATTTTTTTGTTTTTTCTTAGTAATTAAGGAAGCAAGATGGATTAAGTAGGCGAATAAATAAAGCTAGGATCTTTAAATTTAAGTAGAAGGGAGATCCGCTATAATCATAAAGATGTGAGAAGTTTCACCTGAATAACTATAAAACTATAGTGATAGGGTTTCTCCAAAAGGCAAGTTCAGAGCTCATCAACTGTGTGTAGTGTAATTAAATTAATTATCTCGCCCAAAATATTTGACTTAGCCACGTCATACTTTTATTATGTTTACTTACCTGTGTGCTGATTGTACATTTAAACTGAGAGCTTCATCGGCCATCAGCAAAGGAAGCATTGATTTATTTGATAACTAGCCCAGCAGCTAGTCGGGAGAGCAGTTTTGGTCAGGCGTTCCCTTAGCCGTCCGCACCGCGGCTTTATATGTAAGAAAGCTGCGTGAGGAAGGAAGGCCCCAGTTCTCTCCAGACGCTGATTAGCGCTCCACCTGTGCCGGGAGTCGCGTTGCGTCTGTATCGTTGATATAAACAGCCTCGGATGCAGTAATAAGTTACTCAGGATACGCGTAACCATGAAATCGTTTTCGAGTGAAGTGTTAATTTTGGGATGACGTTAATGATCTATGTTTAGTGTGCGTAGGTCGTATTTTCACGTGACGCCACAGGACAGACATTCTACCATTATTAGTGCGGCGTTTGATGAACATTATCATAAAATTATGGCGAGCATTCACTTAAACATTTAATTTGAACAGTTATAGTTGCATCACCGCATTAGACTCTGAACTGCTCTTGTAGTTGGATTATGTGGAATTCTTTTTGGTCTGTGAGTTTCAGAATATAGTGAACATTTTAGAGAGAATGGTTTTTGATTATGAATCCCGGACAATCTCCTAATTCCTCCGAGCAACAAGCTGTAGCTATAAATGTATTTCTCAGATGAAGTGGCCACTAGGAATTCTAATTACAGGCTTCATGTTTTGCTAATCACTTTTTGGTTGCCAATATTGTAGTTAGAGAGCCAGTGTTGAGAATGGCAAACAACAGCATTAAATAAATAATAGGAACATTAACAATCATACCACCTGCCGCCCCACATGTCCATACAGGTGATCATGTCTTCTTTCTCCCCTCGAGGTACTTCTCATGACCGTCTGTCACAGGTATTTATTCGGTGTTTTAAATTTGTGCGAAGTTTCTAGTGCAGCGATTTACTCTTTGTACGTTTTAATACTGCAAGTGTATACTGAGGATTTTTGTGACCATTCGACTGGAATTTGTTGTAGTGACATGTTACTGTTCGCCTTGGGTTTTTGTCTGTTACATAGGAATGTAGTACAAAGTATAATTGTGGAGAAGGTGGTTCCAGAATACTTGTGCCCAATATCACAAGTCGTGTTATATGTTCCTCTTTTAACTGTACAATATGCTGCATCAAAGCGTAGGCATCACTCTTGTCTTGTGTGGTGATAAGAACACCTAATGAGAGCAGCATGGAGTAATCAAGGGAGTTGCTTAGGTGAGTCAAATTCTGAGGTGCCAATAGTTGCATCGGTGCTTCAGGCCGGAAAATTAGTGAGTACAGTGAAGTGACAATGGTGAAACTGGTTATACTTGCGGGTAAGTGAAATTTCATGCCTGAGAGAAAATGTAATGTGCCTGTATATGGAAAGTAGTGTCGCTAGGTGAATCTTACATATTTTTCATTTTATCATAAAAGAAAACTTATTGTGCACCTTGTATGACCTAGATACGCATATCAATACATTCTGGTGAATGACATACAAATATTTCAGCACACGGTGCCTTATCTTATGTCGGTACTTCCTAGTACTTAAAACCCAGAATTCCCCTTCATGTATTTTGCTAATTCCCTATTTTATACGTGATTTCACATTATCGATAAGATGTTTAGTATACAAAATTTATTTACATTTGAATCAGAGTGGTAGATTTTTAATTGTGGATGCGTACCTGAATGCACGTGCCTGTAGGTTATATTAGGCCCAGTTGGTGTTTTGTGTTAGTGGATCAGTAGTCTACCGTTTCCGCGGTCCAGCACTCTTCGGAACAATATTTGTCTCCATTTGTGGCATTACATCTGTCACTCCGCTAAAAGCTTTCAACTGCCTTCAATGTTGGTTTTGTGGGCAACTGTGTCTTGACATTAACTGGTGACATGATTTCGACAACTTGGTAAGGACTCTGGTAATTTGTTACAAATTTTTTGTCTTTCCTTTTAGCAACATACGTATTGGATTGAAAAAACCAGTGTCCGGTTTTGAAATACGGATACTTAGTGTGTACATTGCCTAATTTTGCTTGCCATTCTAATGCTCTGGTAATTGCACTCTGTACTTTTCTCCACATGTGCTTAATGATTCGTGCAAATTCTCTAACTGCTTTCCATGCTTAATAGCATTGAATGATGAAGGCATCTTCCTTCCAGAAATAACTACATAAGGCGACATGCCCATTCCTTTATGTCTTTTGGTGTTGTATGCGCTTACTCAGTATGGAAAGATGATACACCAATTGTTGTGTTGGTTGTTGATAAAATAACAAAGCATTTTCCCGATTGTGCAGTGGACCTTTTTGGCCCGTCCGTTTGCTTGTGGGTATAACTTGGTGGTGAGTAATTTATGTACTTTCAGCAAACAGCAAAGTTGTTTCATGGCGGTAGACACGAAGTTACTACGTTGGTTGCTTATAAGTGGTGCTGTTATGTCAAATTTTAAAATCTATTTATTTACCATAACCTGTGAAATGGTGTTTTCTTGTTGATCATGGAGACTCAGATATCTTGAGATATGATTATGATCGATAATATGTTCTATGCTGGTGTTTTATTAAAGGGAACATGTATGTGCATTACTGCTATTTGAAATGGGCATGACGCTTCCGGGAGTCATTGTAGTGGTGTACATTGAATGCAATAGTCTGCTCACTGTGGGCAAGGTATGCAGTTGTTCACGTATTGTACTACATCGTGCTTTCTTGTTTCCCACCAGAAGCCTTTAGCAATTTGTCTTTCAGAAGTACGTTGACCACTCTGACCTGAAAGAATGCGTTAGTACCTGGGAGAGGTTTTTGGGAGCCATGATTCAAGGTCCAAGTCCAGCTGTTTCACAGAGGAACCCATTCTATAGGCAAAACTGCAATTGTGGAAGGTTATATGACATAAAGTGGATACTGCATCACGCAGAGTGCTCCGTCCCAGAATCAGAGCAGCGACCCTCCGGTTCAGCTCTTCCGGCGGAGTCCGCAGATCGTGGTCTCGCGGTCGTGTTGTCGCTTTCCGAGCACGGGGTCCCGGGTTCGATTCCCGGCGGAGTCACGAATTTTCACCTGCCTCGAGATGACTGGGTGTTTGTGTTGTCCTCATCATTTCATCCTCATTGATGGAAGTGGCGAGTTTGGACTGAGCAAAGGTTGGGAATCCGTACAGGCGCTGATATCCGCGCAGTTGAGCGCCCCACTCACTAAACATCATCATCATCATCATCATCTTCCGGCGGTGTTCATCAACTTCTAGGTTCACAGGTGACCCATCTGGTGAGGTCGCAGTTACTCCGTCCTCAACAGCCACCTGGGTAAGTACCACACTGTCATCTTTCTGGTAACATCTGGGAAGGCATCTTCTGCGTTGATCTGCTGGTGCAGTACCGACATCTTCTGTCAAGCAGCGTTGTGGCTAAGTCGTTGTAGCGAAGTATGACGTCCGCTGATTAACCATCAGTCCGACCGTCCAGGTGACGTTTCTTCGTTACTTCTTTCTCCCCTCGAAGGACCTCTGATGCCCGTTTGTCTGAGGTATTTATTCGGTGTTTTCGCAAATGTCGCGACGTTTTTAGGGCGGTGAGTATCAATGTCGACACACGTGCCGACTTCCCATCGTTTTACCTTTATGGTGGCGGGATCGGGAATTGTTCTGTTGTCCTCCTCCGCATCGCCAGATACACCACGCACATGAGTCCAGTATGCAGACTGTTCCTGGAGGATTGACCGCTGATGCGCGAACTGTGCTGGTTGTTGTTTTCCTTAGGAGCGTCGGTCATCAATTAGGTCGTAGATGTGTCGAAGTGCTGACTGCCGCTGCGCCAACTCTTATGCTCATTGGCCTTCTCACATTTGGCAGAAACGTGACCAACGTCAACACACGTGCCGGTTTTCGTCGTTGGACTGCTGCTGTTTCCGAATATTGTGGCATAATGTGTCACAGTGTCTAAAATGTTCACTTAATCTATAATAAGTCTTCATGTATATTTCTGCTGGATCTCTGCTTTGAACAACCATAAATAAAACACAATTATAAATAAAAACCATAAATAACATAATTATTATACATCCTACACCACTGATTAACTTTCTGTTGAGCATTGCTCTTCTCAGGTGAAATGTCGTCAGTTGACCTTAAGTCGTGTTGTGGGGTAATTGCTGGGTAGCCCAAATACAAAACAGTAGTCATAAACTCTGGGCTTCCATGACAGGCAGTGTTAAATGAAATGGTGAACTATGGAAGCAATTAATTCCAGCTACACTGACCACTGCTGCGATATTCTGTAGGGGCAGAACTTAGGTTCCAAGTAACTGAATCTTGGTGATAAGTATTTATTATTTTATCCAATAGTTGAGAGTAACAACATTTTGCTCCAAAAATTGCCACTTTACTACAAAACTGCAACAAATTTCCCCATATATCTTCATGTATACTCCACAATTGTAACAAACATTCGCAATTATCATCACGTTCCAATAAAATTATAACAAATTGGCACACACAGTTATATATTACAAAAAAATTCGAAAGAAATTCCCTGTACATCACCAATTTTATTTAAAATTCTAAAAAAACTACTCCATACATCACTGTGTTACGATTAAAATGTAGAAAATCGCCTTACATAAACATGTTATTCAAAAAATTGTAGAGAATGAACCCATATATTGCTGTGTTGCAATTAAATTGTAACAAAATTCATCTGTTACAGAAAAATTTTACTAAATTACTCTATACTTCACTGGCTTACTGCAAAATTGAAACAAACTGGCTCATATATTGCCAAGGTAGTGCACAATTACAACAGGTTGCACAATGCATTGCAATGTTTAGTGGTGTGGACAAAGATGTGGAGCAAAAATCTAAACGTTCATAAGCATCATTCAAGTTTTCTTAGAGAAACATTTTCTGAGAAATATTGTAAGGGGTGGAAAAGACACACCGTGGGTTAATAGCTATACTGGAAATCTGCTACTTAAACGACAGACCCAAGATAAGTAAAAAACTAGTTGATAAACAAAAGGCGAATGAAGTCAAAATGAGCGTAGTGAGAATAATGAGAGAAGCATTCAAAGACTTTGAAAGTAACATTTTGCCAACCAATCTGAGTAAAAACCCTGGTCATACATAAAATCAGAAAGCGATTTAAAATCCTCTGTTCACTCAGTGACGATAGTGGCATCTAAACAGAAGGTAGCAGAGAGAACGCCGAAATACTGAATTCGATCTTCCCGATCTTCCAAATTTGTTCTATTGCAAAGACCATAATGTGCCCCTCCTTTCAGTCAGTACATGAACGACGAAATGGCAGTTATCGAGAAAGCAGATTTCAGAAAACAAAAACAACTGTAATTACTTAGTATTCCAAAGAAGTAATAACCAGTTGAGGCACGTATGAGATTCCACACAGATACTGCCAAAAACTTGCTCGCCTTCTAGCAGCAGTTTACTGAAGTTCACTGGAGCCACTAAGGAACCTAGCGACTCGGAAATAGTGCTGGTCATTTCTCTTTTCAAGAAGGTCGTACGACTGATGCTCGTGATTGGAGGCCTGTACCATTGACGCCAATCTGCTGTATAATTATGGAACGTGTTTTATGTTCAAGAATTATGATGTCAACTAAGAATGAAGCAACATGGATGCTGCAATCAAGGATCTAGTAAAAATCATCTTACTTTGTTCCTCCATCAGATCCATAGCGCTATAGAGAGTGACGCTCAGGTTCATGCCGTGATTCTTGACTTTAAGTAGGCATTTGACATTGTCGCTCATTGCCGTTTAGCGAAAAAATGTACGAGCATACCGGACAACATTTATGACTCCTTCAAGACCTCCTTGTGGATAGAACTCAACTCATCTCTCTTAATAAAACAAACCGAACAGGTAAAAAAGGTGATTTACAGAGTACGCCAACGGATTGTTACAGAACCACCGGAAGTGTCAGAAACTCTTCAAGACTGTTCACAGATGATGCAGTTTTCTATGATGAAGTAACAGTGACACTTGGGAGTATCTGCTTACATTAAGGGGTGCAGATGATTGATGAATCGTGCATGCCCTAGCAGCTGACCATGAATGTAAATGAATGCATCATGCTGCACACACGTAGGAAATAAACGTACAGCTGTACAGCTACACTATTGATGAAACATTGCTGGAAACTGTGTGTATTGTAAACTATGTTGGAGTAACTATGTAAAGCAACCTTAGTGGAATTAACATATAAAACAAATTGTAGGGTAAGTAGATGCCAGAAAGAAATTCATAGGTCGAATGTGAAGGATATGAATTCATCCATGAATGAAGCGGCTTACAAGGCACTTCATGGTGCGATTCTCGATTATTGATAATCAGTCTGGACCCCTTACCAGGTAGGGCTGAAGGATAAGGTATTAACTGTCCAACTAAGAGCAGGGTGATTTATCGTGGGTGTTTGGTCATTTGGAGAACACCACAGAGATGCTCAACCAGCGCTAGTGGTAGACGCCAAAGGAGAGGCATTATGCACCGTAGAGAGATTTACTGTTGAAATAACTAGAGAATACTTGCTGAGAAGAGTCAGATCACATATTACTTCCTCCCACATACAATTTATGAAACGACCAAACGGGAAAATTTGTGTTCCCTCTACCACACACCATCAGGTCGATTGCAGAGTACCAACATCGAAGAAGATGCAGATGTTACGGTAAAGAATGACAAGCTGTTCCACACAGTGTAGTGTTGTAACAATATTATAACAAATTATAACAATTTAGCATAATACATAATCACATTACAGTGAAATTGTAACAAATAGCTCCCTGGATTGCTATGTTAGACTATACTTTTGGAGGGCTTAGAATGTACTGGTTGCTTATATCAACAAAATGTTAAATGAAAAAGGTATAATTCAAACTCTTGCCTTACGTTGCTTCTCATAATCCCATGACCAGGCACCGGTGTATGTAGGAAAACAACGAAGAAAAAAATGACCTGGATAGTTTCATGTGTGTGGTGTTAATGCTACGGCTGATCACCGTTTTACCACTGTAGAGCTTACCTTACATGCTTCAATCGGCATTGCACTTTCTCCAGTTACCACAGCACGCATTGCAATTAGAAATTAGGAAGCCAATCGCACGATGCACCATAGACGATACCCAGATGAGATACATATTGTTGATATGTTTTGAATTACTGCGGCGTGGTGGGTATCTGAATAGGTTGACGGATAGGTCCTTAACATAAGAAGGACGATCGACCTCTGTAACTTTACAGGAAGTTCCACAGACTGTTTCCGACTTACTGACTGGAACTGCAGTACACGACCCTAGTTCTGATGGACAGGAAGCTGTGACTATGACCACTTCCACACCTACGTCTGCAGAGGCCGCCATCCCACGTAGCCGAGCAAAACAGAGTATACTACCTGATCGTGCCGTGGCACGTAAGAAATATAAGAAAAAAGGTTGCGATGACGGGGTTATGGAACCCCGATGTCTGATTCCTCTTTGGATTCCACAATGGACCTTGACTCTCAATTGTCTACCCAAATCTACTCGTACCTTCCGTACATCCCTGTATAGCTGTGAGCAGTGACCCAAGCCTACACTCTCGTTTCCTCAACAGTTAATCGTGTGGAATCAGAATTGCGATTGTCTTCGCTGCGTCAGTTAATTTATGATTCATGTGCGATGTAGCGTTGCTCTTGGGGGACTAAAAGAAAAAGAAGTTATTTTATATTTTTTGAAAAATGTCGAAACAGTGAATATTTTGGTTGGCCACTTGGCAACAGAATCGGGGATTGATTACACTATTATAATAACATACGTTGAGCATTAAATACCTGGTTGGATTATATTGAACAAGAGCTGCAGATTGATTTCGTTCGGAAGAAACATTATCATTTCTGTCCATTTTTATAGTCGCGATGTAGTCATACCCGGAACAACACTAAGGGGCCAGAAGATTTATAGACTTTAAAGGAAATGCAACACCACACAAAAAAAAGAGTTGATTCAGAAATAATAGGAAAACGATAATGTTCCTTATGCCTCATGCTGCGTTCGGACCATCGGCGTGATCGTAATTTCTGGTGATGAACTAACACAAAAAAATTAACATTAAATTAAGTGAGGAGATGGAAATCATCAAGGTTAATTTACTAAAATAAGCACACTTACCTTTAACACACTTTTTTAATGTTACGTACATTTTCATATTAAATTACAATAGATGATCATTGTGGTTAAATACTTTATACACAACAGTCAAAATGTCCTCTAGATGCAGTCTGTTCGTAACCAATTACAAGAAACTACATGTTTTCTAATTGGAAAAATATCGATTAGCATATTTACTGAATATTTTCACATGAAATATGAAATACTGTTGCGGAACGCAGCAAGTCCGCGTCCGCCTTTCATGAAATACAAACAGTAAAAGGTGAGGCGCCCAATGCCTCATTTGTCTTGAAAGAACAGAATTCTATTTTATATTATTAATCGATGCATGTACATAGAGATTTACAGGCACCGCGCAAGAACGGCTAAGATGAAGAAGAATGGATTATGTCACTGCTATATGATGGTTCATTTCTATTACTTTACAATTGTTCGATAACTTTAGACCATCAGGCGTTTACTATTGAGCGTATTTTAATGTTTGTGAGGCGAAAATTACTTATATTACACTGAACATAGTCTTCTTACAGAAGGTGCTATTTAGGCGTTTCTCCTTACCTGGTTTGCGTGTGATCCTTAATGTAGCACCCGAATATTCTACGGGGACCACCTTACTCTTTCGCGAAGGCATTCTTATTGTTGAGGTGGAAATGTGGGATTCTGGCAGCGGTATAGGTTGTCAACTCCTTAATCTTACCTTGGTTCTTTTATATGCTCCTTCTTGCACTGGTCACGCAGTGGATCGTTCTCGTTTGTGTGAAGCGGATATTGTTTATCCGCGTATTCTGTTGGGTGATGATTTTAACTGTGTGCTGCGTCCTACATATCAATCTCCAAAAGTTAATTTTAGTCACGAATTATATGCATGGGTCAGCTCCTACGCCTGTAAGACGTCTGGGTATATAAATACCCGACCTTAGTTAAATTTACTCACTTTACTGCGACTTATAGTAGCCGGTTAGATAGATTTCACGTATCAGATTGCCTTCGAGATTGCATTCTTAATGTAGAAGTCATACCAGCTTCCTTTACGGAGCACTGTGCTGTGACTACAACCCTCAATCTAGAACGGTAGCCAGTCAAATTGTTTCGCACTACGTGGATGTTAAACGTCGCTCACCTTCATGACCCCTCTCTCGATGACGTGATGCCAGCCGTGTGGGAGCGTACTCGACGGTCCACTAGGAAGTACTCTTCCATCCCTGACTGGTGGACACAGGTGGCAAATACGGGGCTCAGGCAAACTTCTATACTTTTCTGTGCTGCGAAAGAGCGAGACTTTGTCAAACTTACGAATATTACTATTCCACCCTGCGTGAAGTTTATGATGCTACGAATCACGCCCCTCAGCGAATAGCGGATGTTAGGCGTGTAAAGGCAAAACTGTTGACCTTAAAAACAATAAAAACGGTAGGGTTGAAAACGGGATCAAAGCCACGATCACTGCTGACGGAAGGACTGACTTCCTTACATCATTTGCTTCGGCATCAGACCCGCCACCGACGCGCTTGTATCCATTCTCTCACTACAAATAATGGACGTATCGTATCGGAGCAAGCTGATACAGTGCACGGCTTACACCCATACCACGCAGACATCTACGACATCGATGAGTCAGGGGCAGCCCCTCACGATCCACTAGTCAGCATCTTGGATACGACAATTACACCTGAACACAATGAAACGCTCTTAGCTGCAGTTCAGCATGAGGAAGTTTACAAACTTATTGTGGGACCGCCTTCTCAAAAATCTCCGGGCCTGGATGGACTTCCCAAGGTATTTTACGTGCGCTAATGGCCACTGTTGGATACTACATTTAAGTCTCTTTTGAATGATGTGTTTTAGGGTAGAGTAGTGCCGACCTAGTTCAAAGTGGGAACAATTGCTTTTATCTCGAAACACCCTGGACCGGCTTCCCCTGATAGCTTTCGCCCAGTTACTTTGTTAAACTTGATTATAAGACTGTGGCGAGGGCAGTTAATAGTAGGATGTCAGTTCTGATGGAGATGATTGTTGCGAAACATCGAAGCTGCGTACCTGGTTGTGCCATTCTTCCTCCTATAGTACAGTGTCGGGACCTGGTTTCTGTTGCTGCTGTTAAGTCCATCCCTTGTGCTCTTGCTTTTCTAGACTTCGATAAGGCATTTGACGGTAGTAATCACGACTTCTACTTCGGATTCTGGAAGCAGTTAGTTTTACTACTGACACACGGCGAGTGCTCTCAAATCTGTTTACGGGTATTTCAGCTCGGGTGGTTGTTAATGGCCAACTGACGCCACCGATAAATATCCGTCTGGGAGTGGCTCAAGGAAGCCCGGTGTCAATGACTTTGTGTTGTCTCTGGAGCTCCTGCTTCGGCTGCTAGCATTCCAGCTGAAAGTTTGGACCCTTTCCGAAGGGACTAAAGCTGTTCGTGCATACGCAGATGATGTGAAGGCTCTACCCCGCAATTCTGCGGAGATACCTCGACTGAAGGCTGTAATTGATGATCATTGTCGAAGTTGAGGTGCACTACTTAACGAAGGTAAGTGCAGGTTTCTTATTTTGCGAGGGGTTGATGACGCAGTTTTTTCAAGGGATACTATGGTGGATCGTCATACGATTCTCAGTATCATCATTGATCATTGTCCACTCAAATTGGCGACGCTCAGCTGAAAGTCTGTTACGGAAAAAAATTCAGGGTGCGATACTAGAACATGAAAGGCGTTCTCTTACTCTGCTCCAGGAAAACATATTTTTAATGCAAAGCTTATTACATGGTTCAAATTCAAATGGCTCTGAGCACTATGGGACTTAACATCTATGGTCATCAGTCCCCTAGAACTTAGAACTACTTAAACCTAACTAACCTAAGGACATCATACAACACCCAATCATCACGAGGCAGAGAAAATCCCCGACCCCGCCGGGAATCGAACCCGGGAACCCGGGCGTGGGAAGCGAGAACGCTACCGCACAACCACGAGCTGCGGATATTACATGGTTCAAGTTTATCCGCTTCCTTCGATGATGGCGAAGAAACTACAGCAACTGTCTGGTCGTTTCTTATGGAAAACACACAGCCTCGTTTCTTTGGGGGTGTTGGACCTGGCTGTCATACGAAGGAAGACGCAGATGCAATATGTGGGACGTACTGTTTTGATGATAAGAAACTCACACATTCACGTCTCGTTTATTTCTTTGTGTCCGTCTTGCTGGTCTTGAACCCCCTATTGATGTTAGTCGCATAGAATATAAGTTAAAACACATTCGTGACTTCTACCTTGCGGTGAGCTAGGTTCTGTCATTTTATGGAGACCTGACCTCACCAAGAAATTCCTACAGAGTCGCTGGAAAGCAATCCCTCGCCCGAACCTCGTTGAAAGAGGGTCGCCGCGAACAAACCGGGCGACAGTTCCGTGCAATATCAGTCTTCCGATATTGCCGATGCGCGTAACGTACTCTTGGTATAAGGTAGTAAATAACTTGATTCCAACGAACGAGCGACTATTCTGTACCGGTTTTAGCGAGACGGATTTATGTAGTCGTTGTACGTCTACATATATGATACGACATCGCTTTACTGGTGGTGGTCATATGGCAAATTGGTCTTGGTTTAGGACTCAATTGGCATCCCTTACTCGATCATCTGAGCCTTTGTACATTACGGACATCATATTGCGACCGAATTCTTCGCTATTTTCACGGTCTAACACCCATATCGTTACATGGAAACCGGGACATTCCGTACATTAAGTTGTAGAAATCGACGGGGAAGATCACATGAACTTCATGCAGTACATGATCACGGCCTATTGGACATGCTTGCGATGCCTAGATATCGAGACCTGTTCGCCAACATGTTGAATCTTGTTTCCCGTCGGCAAGTTGTTGGTTAATTTAATTTTTCTAATGATAGGAATATCAGATCCCTTAATCGGGCAGATAGGTTAGAAAATTTAAAAAGGGAAATCGATAGGTTAATGTGAGATATAGTGGGAATTAGTGAAGTTCGCTGCAGGAGGAACAAGACTTCTGCTCAGGTGAATACGGGGTTATAAATACAAAATCAAGTAGTGGTAATGCAGGAGTAGATTTAATAATGAATTAAAAAAAAATAGGAATGCGGGTAAGCTACTACAAACAGCATAATGAACGCATTATTGTGGCCAAGATAGATACGAATCCCACACCTACCACAGTAGTAAAAGTTTATATGCGAACTAGCTCCGCACATGACAAAGAGATTTATGAAATGTATGACGAGATGAAAGAAATTACGCAGATAGTGAAGGGAGACGAAAATTTAATGGTCTTGTGTGACTGGAATTCGATAGTAGGAAAAGGAAGAAAAGGAAACGTAGTAAGTGAATGTGGAATGGGGGTAAGGAATGAAAGAGGACGCAGACTGGTAGAATTTTGCACAGAATATAAAATAATCGTAGCTAACACTTGGTCCAAGAATCATAAAAGAAGGTTGTATATATGAAAGAAGCCTGGAGATACTGGAAGGTGTCAGATAGACTATATAATGGTAAGACAGAGATCTAGGAACCAGGTTCTAAATTGTAAGACATTGCGAGGGGCAGATGTGGACTCTGACCACAATATATTGGTTATGAACAATAGATTAAAACTGAAGAAACTGGAAAAAGGTGGGAATTTAAGGAGATGGGACCTGGATAAATTGAAAGAACCAGTGGTTGTAGAGAGTTACAGGGAGAGCAATAGGGAACGATTGACAAGAATGGGGGAAAGATATACCGTAGAAGAAGAATGGGTAGCTTTGAGAGATGAAGTAGTGAAGGCAGCAGATGACCTAATAGGTAAAAAGACGAGGGTTAGTAGAAATCCTTGGGTAACAGAAGAAATACTGAATTTAATTCATGAAAGGAGAAAATATAAAAATGCAGTAAATGAAGCAGGCAAAAAGGAATACAAACGTCTCAAAAACGAGATCGACAGGAAGTGCAAAACGGCTAAGCAGGCATGGCTAGAGGACAAATGTAAGGATGTAGAGGCTTATCTCACTAGGGGTAAGATAGATACTGCCTACAGGAAAATTACAGAGACCTTTGGAGAAAAGGAGACGTCTTGTATGAATATCAGGAGCTCAGATGGATACCCAGTTCTAAGCAAAGTAGGGAAAGCAGAAAGTTGGAGGGAGTATATAGAGGGTCTATACAAGGGCGATGTTCTTGAGGACAATATTATGGAAATGGAAGAGGATGTAGATGAAGAGCCGGCCGGGGTGGCTGAGCGGTTCCAGGCGCTACAGTCTGGAGCCGCTATGGTCGCAGGTTCGAATCCTGCGTCGGGCATGGATGTGTGTGATGTCATTAGGTTAGTTAGGTTTAAGTAGTTCTAAGTTCTAGGGGAGTAGACAACATACCATTAGAACCTCTGATAGACTTGGCAGAACAAGCCCTGACAAAACTCTACCATCTGGTGAGCAAGATGTATGAGACAGGCGAAATACCCTCAGATTTCAAGAAGGATATAATAATTCCAATCCCAAAGAAATCAGGTGTTGACAGATGTGAAAATTACCGAACTATCAGTTTAATGCGTCACGGCTGCAAAATACTCACACGAATTCTTTACAGACGAATGGAAAACCTGGTAAAAGACGACCTCGGGGAGGATCAGTTTGGATTCCGTAGAGATGTTGGAACACGCGAGGCAATACTGACCCTACGACGTATCTTAGAAAATAGATTAAGGAAAGGCAAACCTATATTTCCAACATTTGTAGACTAAGAAAAAGCTTTTGACAATGTTGACCGGAATACTCTCTTTCAAATTCTGCAGGTGGCTGGGGTAAAATACAGGGAGTGAAAGGCTATTTACAATTTGTGCAGAAAGCAGATGGCAGTTATAAGAGTCGAGAGGTATGAAAGGGAAGCAGTGTTTGGGAAGGGAGTGAGACAGGGTTGTAGCCTATCCCCAATGTTTTTCTATCTGTATATTGAGCAAGCAGTAATGGAATCAAAAGAAAAATTTGGAGTAGCAATTAAAATCCATGGAGAAGAAATAAAAACTTTGAAGTTCGCCGATGACGTTGTAATTCTGTCAGAGACAGCAAAGGACCTGGAAGAGCAGCTTAACGGAACGGACAGTGTCTTTAAAGTAGGATATAAGATGAACATCAACAAAAGAATAACGAGAATAATGGAATGTAGTCGAATTTAATTGGGTGATGCTGAGGGAATTAGATTACGAAATGAGACGCTTAAAGTAGTAAGTGAGTTTTGCTATTTGGGGAGCAGAATAATTCACGATGGTGGAAGTAGAGAGGATATAAAATGTAGACTGGCAATGGCAAGGAAAGCGTTTCTGAAGAAGAGAAATTTATTAACGTCAAGTATAGATTTAAGCGTCAGGAAGTCGTTTCTGAAATTATGTGTATGGAGTGTAGCCATGTATGGAAGTGAAACGTGGACGATAAACATTTTAGACAAGAAGAGAATAGAACCTTTCGAACGTTGTGATACAGAGGAATCCTGAAGATTAGATGGGTAGATCACATAATTAAAGAGGAGGTATTGAATTGAATTGGGGAGAACCGAAATTTGTGGCACAACTTGATTAGAAGAAGGGATCGGTTGGTAGGACAAGTTCTGAGGCATCAATGGATCACAAATTTAGCATTGGAGGGAAGCATGGAGGGTAAAAATCGTAGAGGGAGACCAAGAGACGATACACTGAACAGATTCATAAGGATGTAGGTTGCAGTAGGTACCGGGAGATGAAGAATCTTGCACAGGATAGAGTAGCATGGAGAGCTGCATCAAACCAGTCTCTGAAGACCACAACAACAACATTAGTGATAGGTTATTTCCTTGTTATGTATGTTTACCATTGATTTGCTTCAGTTTGTTCTCTCCTAGATTCCCTGCTCGTTTTGTTTAGCGTTTTGACTCAGTATCGCTTCGTCTCTATTGTAAATGTGTAGAGATGATGTATATATACTGATGAGTGTATACAATCCATGAAATAATACTGAAATTTTTCTTATTTTGCTATTTAGAATATGATCTGATTCGTTGTCGTTCTGCTTTTAAATTCTATATGATAGAAAATAAATAAAAATTAAAAAACTAAATAAAAGTAAAAAACAATAAAAATATTTTGTTCATGTCATGAGAGCTTCGTGGCTGTTTTTCAGCAAAGTTCTCGGATTTTTTTCCATTGGCTTTTTGTTGTCGTTTTGTTATGAAAATTAATTTGTTGTCCCGTTTGCAGCTTATATTACATGATGCTAGTCTACTGAATTTTCATGATAGTACCAAGTCATTCTGATATTAAAAAAAGTGGCACTGTGGAGAGGCTGACGGTTCACGAACACAAAGGAGGAGCGTTCGAATGTAAATATAGCCAACTGTCGTATTTTTTATTTAGACAGGAGAACATAGTATTTTATACTTGAATTCGTTACAAATCGTGCACCTGTAGGATCTGTGTTCCACATTCTTTCAGAAGATTCCATTTTATAATAGTCTCATCTTTAAACAGACAGATGATCATAGTAAAAATACTGAAAATGGATTTGTTTATTTGTAATAACTTTGACCGCCACCTAGTGTTTTTATAGCTCTCAGCTCACAGAAACGTGTCAGCTGAATGGCATATTTTGTCCTTACACGCGGTTTACACGAGCGAGTGGATGTACCATTAAGTATGTGTTGTTTCCTGATTAATACTCGTTTTTCAGTTATGGTACACCTGTTTTATACTTACACTAAAAAGCAGTGACCGGTAGCTCTTTGGTTGCGTGTCACCTTACTGTACTCGTAGCAGGAGTATGTGTCTGATCGGATCTCACGACTACCTTGTTTTTAATCGCATCGCAAATGTTTCGTGTTTTTTCTTTTTTATTAACTTATGTATACTTTTTCAGGATTCTGTTAAGTAAATAACTAATTATGATTTGTGAATTTGATGTCCAAAAATAACCTTCCTTTAAAGGTAATAATTGTCTGATCTCCCACAACAGTAAAAATAATTTTCGTTGGAGGGTGATATTCATATGACCTTCGATAATAATACAAATAATCTTAATTGGAGGACGATATTCATCTGATCTCCCATAAAAATACAAATAATGTAGTAGGAAGTAGATTTGTATTTTTAAATTTATATTGTTAGCCTAATAACTATGTATGCCATTTACAGAAAAATGAAATAAAATGAAGAGTGGGCTACGTATGCATCAGTATTTTGTCCACATGCCATTGGCATCAAGAACGGCTTGGATCTTTCGAGACAGTATATACAAGTCTATGGAAAATATCATCTTCCATGGCAATTGTCATCAATGAAGAATGAACCACATCCCATAGGTCGTTCACAGTTCCCAGAGGAGGGCTTGACCAACTGTCCCGCAGAGTATTCTTAAGTTGAGCACATACGTGCTCTATGGGATTGAGATCAGTTGACTTTGGAAGCTACGGAAGGCACTGAATAATGTTCTCCATTCTTTGAAACCAATTCTGAACTGCATTGCTGGTGTGCGATGTATGATTATCGTGAAAGTGAGACGTCCTTCGGGGTACCAAAGTCGAGATCCAGGGATGGTTACTTTTTCAAGGAAATATTCACAGTATGCTGAAATGAACTAGCATTGGATACGTTGTAAGGTTCCTCGATCTATGTAAGACATCCAGCCCCAATATTTACGCTTACGCGTCCGCTTCTAGCGCGTGTGGCCACTAAGCGAGCGTTATATCGTTGCCCATTCATACGGTTAACAAGAGCCAGGACCTATGCTTGTGAACTCAATTGGGCACTCATCGGAGAAAATGACTCTCCGCCAATCGAAACCTTCACAGCAACCCTCATCAATGTCCTCCCAGCATCTGATATCTAGTCCGCACTTCTTATGGACAACTATTAAAATTCCTCTCTTGGCTCTTTCCTCCTTTTTAACGGCACTGTGAAGATCAATGTAATCTGCTATATTTTTAATCCAACCTCCTCTTGGCCTTTGTTTCAATGAGGACACTCACCTTCAATCTCCATAGTTCCTGGAATACTTCTCTTTTCTTTGTACCCAAACTATGCACATTCCGCGTTGTTATAAACAGAGCCTTTTCCCGTAGCTTTTAACTGAGATATCGAGCCGAGAAGTAATTTTTTACAAATGCTGGAGATCTGGCCGAAAGATTCAACCAGCAGCCTGAAGGCCTGGGCAGATTTCGAGTTGCCATTGTGCTTCTTCATTCGTCTCTGATATTGACACATTTTTATCCACTGAACTGAACACTATTTCTTATAAAGAATTAAACATCTAAAAGTAATAAATAAGAAGAATACCAGTATAGTATGTGAAAGTAACAATTCTGGTTGTTGAATGCTAAGAAGGACGTCATTCCCACCTATAAGGAATAGAAATATGAATGAGTACAAAGTAAGATGTAGGACAAGCCTTCTTCCTTAATACATGACTAAATTTGGAGCACGCAACGAAACAGTTTTTTCGAGTTGAAACAAACAGACATAAATCGTAATTCACTGATAACTGTAATACGACGCTGAATAACAATCCAGTTGAATGGCACAACGAAGATAACACATGACCAAGGAGCCTGCAGAAGAAGAGATGTTTTTCACAGTTCCTAGGGTATACAGCTTGGAGCCTATGTTTACTAGACTGGAACAATGTCTTTTTTAACGGAAAAGATGGATCTTACACATACAACATACGGAAAATATCTTCCACACTCATGTGAAGAAAATTGAAAAAAATTATAGTTTTTGTCTCGAAAGCAATGTTCTTCTAACAACTAGATTCTCTCCAGTTAGAAACCCTTGAATGGAAATTGAAATATTCTCTTAAAATAATGAAATCAATAGAATTGTTATCCCTGCGACAGATCTGAATAAGGGAGTGTCACGTTGCAAGAGATTCTTCTTACTACCTGTTACAATTTCTTACATTCTCCAGCTGTAATTCATAACGTTGCTTAGGCCAACTTTCTACATTTAAAAATATTCCGAATGTCTGCTGTTACCGCATGTGTTCCCGTACGATTTAGCAACCCTCCCACACATACATGAGAAACTGGACTGCATGTGCCATTTCCGGACCAGCTTTCCGAGCTGTTGTTGTCCGTTTCGTGCTAGGAAAGGGACGTAACTCAGGAATCACCATTGTGATATCTTCAAAAGAGTGTACCGACGTGTGGTTGACAATCTGCAACATTGCACTCAATGCTTACAACGTTCACCGGAATGTGCGACACGTAATGCGGTGTTCTAGTGTTTCTATCTTACTACAGGCATCGCACACGCTGGACGGTGTGAGTATGATGCTACGGAGCTGTTGGTTCGTACAGTTTTCTTAACCACCTTTTACCAAACTGTCCTCAAGTGTGGCGAGAAGTAATGGGCGTAGATGTTCTGCCACACCTCATTCTAATGATGTAGTGGAGTCGGAATATTGGACTTCATCCTCGTAGGCTTCCCTCTGACAGCCTCGTAGATCCTCTTACAATTCTGCTGAACGATTCTTAACATTCGTGTGGGATGTAGCTCTTCTGCTTCAAGAAATTCCATCCAATTGCTAATGTGGAGGTGTCATCGCTCGGTGTATTGGAGTGACCTATGAAGCCGGTTGGCACTACCTGAATAACGCAACAGTGGAATTGTCTGAAAATTTTCACATATGCCCACTATCCTGTGCACCAAGTGTGCAGCATATTTGGCCAAAAGTTTGGTGAGTCCTTAGATTCCCTCCACCGGTGGCTGCGTGCGTTTCACGGGGCACTATTTAAAAGTCTCATCCCACCACAACTTGAACTACGGTGTCGCGTCGCAAACGTTAGTGTTGCTTGGACAAGGGCGACAAGGCTCGGGAAAAAGGGAAATAGTCGGTTTACCTCAGTGAGAGTGAGACTTGACCGTGATGTTAAAATGCCCTTATTTCAGAAGAGGTCAAATGACAACAACTATGATTATTTGATGACTTCTGACTTCAAACGGAAAGTGGTATCAATTACTGATACGCTTGCTCTAAGGGAGTTTTATCCTCGAAATGTCCAAGTCTTTACACAGGGACGGTGACTAACTAGCTCCGTACCGTCAACTTCTGTCAGTAATAAGTGAGCCCATATCCACGAGAAGACATGTGCGAATCCCTAGAAATCCGTAGCTAAACGACTAGGTTTCTGTCAGTTGTGCTGCAACTACTGAAGATAGCTCCATTTGGCCCTCCCTGGGTACTCCATTTGGCTGCCTCTGCTGGTACAACTACCAACATCGAAGTCTGACTGCAGAAAACCTCTTGGAGGGCCCTGCTTCCGAGTTGATCCAGTTTCCCCCATAACCTCTCCCCAGCTACTTGGCGTGTCATTGAAGGGCCCTCACCATCCCATTGGCTCTAATAGTGCGCTTTCCTTCGAAGGATCAGTGAGAGAGGGAGACGTCTGTCATTAATTTATATCCCAGCGTTTCTATAGGCTCTTCATACCGTATAAGTGCCCCTTCCAAAGTAGATTGATTGTATAATTATAAGACGGAGATTTAGGAACCAGATTTTAAATTGTAAGACATTTCCAGGGGCAGATGTGGACTCTCACCACACTTTATTTGTTATGAAGTGTAGATTAAAACTGAAGAAACTGGAATAACGTAGGAAAGTAAAGAGATGGGACCTTGATAAGTAGAAAGGACGAGAGATTGCTGAGAGTTTCAGAGGGAGCGTTAGGAAACGGCTGAATAGAACAGGGGAAAGGAATACAATAGAAGACGAATGGGTAGCTTTAAGAGATAAAACAGTGAACGCAACAGAGGATCAAATCGGTAAGAAAACAATGTCTAGTAGAAATTCTTGGATAACACAAGAGATACTAAATTTAATAAATGAAAGGACAAAGTATAAAAATGTAGCAACTGAGGCAGGCGAAAGGGAATACAAACGTCTAAAGAAAGCGTAAAACAGTTAAGCAAGAATGGCTAGAGTACAAATGTAGGGAATTAGAAGCACATTTCACTACAGGAAAGACACACGCCGCCTACAGGAAAATTAAATTTGCCATTTTAGGAAAAAGAGAAGCCACAATAAGAATATCAAGAGCTCAGACGACAAACCAGTCCTATGCAAAGAAGAGAAAGCTGAAAGGTGGAAGGCAATATTATAGAAATGGTAGTCGACGTACGTGAAGATGAGATGGGAGAGACGATATTACGACAAGAACTCGACAGCGGTCTGAATGTCAAAGCAATGCCCCTGGAGTAGACGATATTCTGTCAGAACTACTGATAGCTTCGGAAGAGTCAGCCATGGCATAAATCTTCCGTCTGGTGAGCTACATGTCTGACACAGATGAAATATCCTCAGACTTTAAAAAGAATGTAGTAACTAAAATTGCAAAGAGAGCATGTACTGACAAAGGTACAAATTATCGAACTATCAGTTTAATAAATCATGGCTGCAAAAAAATAACACGGATTCCTTACAGAAAAACAGAATAAATTGTAGCAGTTGACCTGGGGGAAGATCGGTTGGATTCCGGAGAGATCTAGGAACGCTCGAGGCATTAACCCAATACTGGCCAAAACTCTATCGGATCATTTTTTGCAAATTTTTATACATAAATACGTTACATTGAGTGATTAAGTGAATAAGAAGTCGTCTTGAAAATTTTCAGTTTATTAGAACAAAAACTACAGACCTTCCCAGTTTTGGGACATGGGCCAAATGCGCTATCCTAGTTCACAACCTTATTCTCCATGCATAATATTGTTAGAAACAACACAAACAATAAATGAAAAATGTTTTAATATTATTGAATGTCTATTCAGTATGAAATGAAGCAAAACACTTGTCGTGTACACCAACATTGCACCTATCACAAATTTTTGTTGATTTTTTCTTGCAGTAAGCACTTCTCTTCTGTGTTTTACTCTCTTCTGTGTTTTACTTGGAACAATAAAATGATTTCCTGGATCTAGTCGTACATCTGTGCTCACCCGTCCTCCCATCAATTTGCTTCCTTGTGGTCCTCTCTGTTTTGGTACTGATCCTGTTTTCTTTGATAAGTAAAACATCGCTATTCTCTGTCGGACATCCAAAAGTGAGAGCTTCTCTCTAAAGTACCGGTTACGTCTTGTACAACTGACTCATTGTTCAATACATTTTCGTCACTTTCTTCTTAATCTGTTATTACATCTGCATCGGGTGGAATAATCGCCAATTCTACGTCATCATCTTCATCGTCACTCTCTCTTGGTGGTTCGCTAGTTCTGCTAGAATTTCTTCAAGTGTAAGTCCACGCAGCATGTTTTTATCCTGTTGGAATCTTAAAATTCGAATAGAACATGAAAAAAAGGAGATATAAAGAACGTAAAATGCAATTCTTCTCTGTATAATACGTGTATACAAGAATAGGGCACATCAACAATAAATGATAGTTTAACATGCCATTGTCCCATTATTGGGACGCATAAAATATATCGACATTGCACTTGCTTAAAAAAATCTGAAGTATACTTAATCTTACATGGACATCCATATGTTCATAACAAACACGCTCAGACAACTAAATCACAGCTCATTGTCGTCCAGGAACTACCAGCAGACATACAGTGCTGCCATGTGCGAGAACAAAAAATCGGCAAGTTTATAATTTTCCTGACATGAAGTACTTAGAAAAAACTTATTTATTTTACATTTACAGGCATTATAGCAGTTAGTTGAACCTACAGGTGCAACAATAAAGGCTAAAAGCTCCATTGGTGAGGTAGAAATAAGTAAAATATACGCGTCCCAAGAAAGCGACAATGGCCAGTAATGGGTTAATGACTTTAAGACTTATCTTAGATGACAGCTTAGCCTAAGGCTACGTTCATAGCAATTGTAGACTTACAGGAAGCTTTTGACAATGTTGAGTGGAATACTTTCTTTGAAATACTGAAGGTAGGAGGTGTTACGTACAGGGAGTGAAAGACAGCAGTTATACAAGCTGTTGGGCGTGAAAGGGAAGCAGTGGACAAGAAGAGATGAGACAGGGTTGTACCCTATCCCCGATGCTACTCAATCTGTACATTAACAATCAGTAAAGGAAACCAATGAAAAATGAGGAATAGGATTTATGATCGAGGGAAGAAAAATAAAAACTGAAATTTGTCGATGACACTGTAATTCTGTCAGAGACAGTAAACAACTTAGAAGAGCTGTTGAACGGAATGGACATAGTCTTGAGAGGAGGGTATAAGATGAGCATAAAAGAAAGAAAAACAAGGACAATGGAATGTATTCCAATCAAATCAGGTGATGCTAAAGGAATCAAATTATGAAATGCTACGAAGTAGAAAATAAGTTTTGGTTTTTAAGCAGAAAATTAACTGTTGATGTCCAAAGTAGAGTTTCTAAACGTGAGAATATTGATTTAAATATCAGGAAGTCTTTTCTGAAAGTATTTGTCTTCAGTGCAGCCATGCGTGGAAATGAAACATCAACGATCATCAGCTTAGCCAGAAACAGAATAGAAGCTTTTGAAATGCGGTTGCAGTAGTTGTTGGGTGATGGAGAGGCTCTCACATGATAGAGTAGCACTGTTAGCTGCATCAGACTGGCCTTCGGAGTGAGGACCACAACAAATACAACCATCGCTTCTTGTCTCCAACTATATCACTGTTGTTTTTACAACTTATAGTGTCATCGGTATCCTCTGGTTAATATTTTTCATCAGTATGCATAGGAGCCTCTGACATTTTATGCAAACGCTCTCTAACGTCTGGATGTTGCCACTTACGCGACCAGTACGTCTTAACTTTCCCTGTGTTGTGTTTCGAACAAACAATACTTAGCGGTTTTCCGTGGGTCTAGAACGGTCCTGTCGACTTGGTTCTACATGTTGAAAGCTTGCACAAAAACACGAAGTTTTACACAATTTGTAAGAGCATAAGCAAACTACGATTGTTGTTTTCTGCATATTTGCCTCAAAAGACACATCTACGATGGAATGGTGATCTTTAATTTTAAACCGTGGACGTGTGAACTGTTCCGTATTGAGTCATGTGCGAATCAGAAACGTGTTAAGCTGACTGATGTCAGACTTTGACGCTCGCTTATAGAATTGAAAGTGCATTGTATCGCTGTCTTTCCTGCTACCAAGAAACTAACCGTCGTCATCTGTGTACACGTGACAGATTACTTGTTCTTCGCCAACCAGTGCGCCCCTTTATACTCAACTCAATTCCCGCAGCAGAGGATCGAGCGAGGTAGATCTTTGATTTTGGCCTGGACAACATTTTCGTGATTGCAGTAGTAAACTATGTACCAAAGCAAAATTTCAATACGATCGTCTCCAAGTAACTGTGATTCACTTTGTCGAGAGGTTTGGCGAAGTCCATTGAAAGGATCTCCTGGGGAGTTCATGTTGTACTGGCACTGGCTACTCCATATCTGTAGTCGAACGTAGTATGGCCATGGATCATGCAGCACTGATTCCTCTAATTACTTTCATCAAAGTCCCGTTCTCAGGCGAACAGAAAAGAAAGCAGCCGGTGACGGGACTGTAATCGGGTTTAATAGAGTTTACTCTTTGTGTTTTCGCCTTTTGTCAGTAGAACTATGCTAGAACTTCGATACCTTCTTAGGAGGACTGTGATAATTAGAATGTCATTAACTACGTCACTCACGACCCCTGTTATCGCTGCGTGCAGCATGTCCCGGAATCAGAAGTAGAATTTCGTGGGCAGGCCGTCAGCCCCTGGCGCCTTTCCACTAACACTGGTATTGAGCGTCGCGTCGTTGGGAGAGATGCTCCCGATTCATCCTTGTCAGAATGTTTGGGAGGCAAAGCATTTTCACTGCTACATTACTGATTTCCTTTCCTGGAAACAAGCTGGTAAAATAGCTGCGCTTGTGAAAACATTGCGTCTGGATGGTATGATGTTCTCCGTTTTCCCCCCTGAATTGGTCTCGCGTGTGTTAGCGGCGGAGCTTATTTTCCCCTATAATATGCCAAACGTATGGCTCGTCCGTATGGATACTGCCATTGTCTGGCTTCTAATAATCGTGATTTCTCCATGAAATCTCTTTACTGAGAGAAGCTCAGACCTGAAGCAAGTTGGATAACCGCCTGAGACTGGATTTCATGGCATCCTTTGCATCCTTCAACCACAGGAGATACAACCCTCTGATAGACATCGCTAAAATACTTCCTCTGCGTCATTTTCCTGAATCGCTCCAGGCAAATGCCGGTATGGTTCCTTTGAAAGGGCACTTCCGACTTCCTTCCCCGTCTTTCCCTAATTGGTTCAAGTGGCTCTGAGCACTATGGGACTTAACTTCTGTGGTCATCAGTCCCCTACAACTTAGAACTACTTAAACGTAACTAACCTAAGGACATCACACACATCCACGCCCGACGCAGGATTCGAACCAGCGACCGTAGCGGTCACGCGGTTCCAGACTGAAGCGCCTACAACCGCACGGCCACACCGGCCGGCCCCTCTCTAATTCGATGAGACCGATGAGCTCGCAGTTTGGTCTCTTCCCCCAAACAACGCAACCCAACTTCGTCTGCGCTGAATATTTTCAGAAACTAAAATATGGCGTTTCAGTATTCGATCGCTATTCTTTATTCTCAATAACCGGTTTCGGGCTAGCTGCCCATCTTCAGATCATATGTTGTAGTTACAGAGTAACTTGTCCGTACAGAACACACAGTTCACTGTCATAAGTAAAGGCTGAAACGCCATATTTTACTTAATGAACGATCGCGGACCTCCCAGTGAGACAACCATGTCTTGTTTTGATAAATTTTCAGAAACGATGGCAAAGCTGATTAAGTGCTTGGGTACTTCAGCGTTTAGCGCATTGGCCCAGAGACTGATTAATGATTTACTGGAGTTGGAATTCAAGTGCGACGTCTTATAGGTAAGTATTTTGTCTCCAGATTCCCGAATGCTTCTCTTTCAATATTTGCCGCAGCTTTTGTCGTCAGGTGTAAGCATAGTCATCAGGAGGCACAAGAGGTTGTAGCTCAGAGCTCATTATATTGGATACGGAATTGTTTGGCACGTGATGCCGTCAATTACATTCTTCCCTTTACCGTAGAGGCAATGTGTAGGTGGGATTGAACAGACTTCAATTGCCTATTAAGTGGACGGCATCTATAAATTTCTTCGATGCTTGTTATTTTCTAGGTCAAGGCTGTTGGTCCAAATCGTCTGTGACAGAATTAAAGTTGCGCCCTACTACATTCACGCCGTCGTGATTTTTTTAGTGAAGGGCTCAAATCAGTGGCTACGTGGCTACTTGGCTATGTGGATGTCTGTTGTTTTTTTCTTCCCCTGTAACTCAAACGTCACACCAGTTCTGTTACCCTGAGACTTTTTTTTCTAACATACTGAAAGAGGGAATACATTGTTACTAATCCATATTTTCTTCTAAGGACGTCATAATTTATAGTTTATACGCTAGTTAATTACAATTATAAAGTCTCCGATGGTTTGTCAGATACAAAATAAGCACACACTGTACAGTTTTTACTCTCTGTACTTACAATAGGAGATGGTAGAAATGCAAATTGGTAATCTACAATTAAAATTAAACATTTGAGGTTCTGCACTATGATTCTGAAAGTGAATTTAAAAGTGTTAAAGCCTGATATGTACACGACTTAGAGGGGCTCACTTCCTGCAAAAGACCTACATGTGGTCTAACATTCTTTCAAGAAATCCATCAAAGACTGTAACTGAATGGAACATTTAACAATAAAAGACAGGCTGATGCAGCAAAGCACACATAAAAAAGTTGACAAAAATATGTTAAACTTCAATACCTGTTCCTGGAGTCTCTCCCCATTCCACTTTGCTGTTGTGCTTAGGTTTCCGCGGGACATTCACTGTGCGACAGCTGGGGCAGGGCTGGCGCTCATTCCTCGCTCTTCCGCTTTCCACGTGTTGCACTTCGCGTCCGTTGAACTTCTACAAGATTTGCTTCTCCCTGTGACCGCACCTACGTTGTTCGTTCATTAAGCTTATGAACTGCTTAGGGTGAGAGGTCTTATGGTTGATCTCGTTGCCACTGTCTTCTGTGTTTGAGGTCTGTTGCATTCATCAGAACGTTCGGACGCCCAGCATCACAGACAGCGAGAGCGAACTTCCCGCTACAAGTATTTATTAGCTGTGAAAGATGGCTGCGCGTCACGCTACGCGACTTTATGTAAATGCAGGGCTCAAAAACACGTATGAGATGGGCAACACAAAATGAGTCAAACATTAAGCATTTGCTAAGTTTGTGCAAAAAGAAGTTTACTCAGTTTTCAGCGTTGACAGTTTTGTAGCTGGTACCCAAAGCCCAAAACGATGAATATCCTGTCACATTGAAGATAACTACCTGATCTAAAATTGTTTGGAAGGGCTGCTGTGTTACATGGCACTCTGATCTAGTCACTTGGTGCTGGATAGTCTGACGAATACTCGTAAGTAATGTCTGGCTATTCGGTGGCTGTTTAAGATACCGTCGGCTGCTGTAGACTGGTACTGTAGAAAAACATACGGAAGTGAACACGGGGCAACCGAGTGAGGTATGAAATGGAACTGTACTGGCTGTGTTGTTTACATAGTTCCGCGTAGTCAGCGCGTACACAACTTTCCCACTAGAGGGCGCCCCGCTAAGCACAACAGCGCAGGCGCAGCGCTCGCCCGCCTCCGCACTACGAGATGGCGCTGTCTTAGAGACGGACCAAACTCTGCTTCCGCCGATCCGTGTATTAATATGTAACGCAGCCAATGAGATTGCTGCTAATGTAGAACCTTTTCTCCTCGCGGATCACACTCGCGCAGTGATACCTGAACGCGCGAGGTATTATAACGAGTGTACAGACCTCCGATTAGTCAGTCTGCATTAGTCTGCATTAGTCTGTAGTCAAATTTCAGTCTGCGCCTAATTAGATTATCATATTCCTGTACACAGCCGCCGGCCGAAGTGGCCGTGTGGTTCTGGGCGCTGCAGTCTGGAACCGCGAGACCGCTACGGTCGCAGGTTCGAATTCTGCCTCCGGCATGGCTGTGTGTGATGTCTTTAGGTTAGTTAGGTTTAACTAGTTCTAAGTTCTAGGGGACTAATGACCTCAGAAGTTGAGTCCCATAGTGCTCAGAGCCATTTGAACCATTTATACATAGCCATAAAGAGAAATGTATAGATACTTTATCAAGTATCAGAGATATGTGAGAATAAGATTAGTGTACCAAGTACAAGGGAACTTCAGATTGTCAATTGTAAATAGCATTCAGAATGAAGTTAAGTTATTCCTATGATTTTTATTATTTTAATAAATGTGTGTGAAAATTTATCAAGTTCTGTTTAAAGGTGGTCACCGTCAATCTGCTACTCTAAGCGTGCACGTGGTATTTCTATCGTCTGACCTAACGGCAGAGGATAAACACGCCACGATAAGACCACGAGAAATATTGCTGACACTCGACTACTTCGCTAGAGCTACAAGTCAAATAATGTGATGGTGTGTGTACCGAAGGTCTTACAGTACGCACACGACAGGCTGTTAACTGCTGCGTGAACTGCGACTGACTGAGAGCGATTGGCAGAACAGTCTAGCTTCAGTAAGGAGGGAAGCAGTTCAGTACATCAGCGCCCTCTGACGCAACTGATGTCACTAGCGATGGCTGAACCTGACTCTTTGACAGTCTTGTAGCAGAAACAGAAATCGTTTCTATTTTATGAGCTCGGTCTAGGCGGCCAAAGGCTGAAACTATGAATGGCTTCACGGCTGATATGACTGGACGATACAAACCGCTACGTATCAGTTACTAACTACACATCAAGGTAGCCGCAAGGGTCTCAATTTTGCGCTTCATTATTGTTTTAAAGATTTTGTTATTGATCTGAATGCCGTCCGTACTTTTTGGGAGAACCTGAGATATCGATTGAATCTCTTTTCATAGCTGAAGTATAACTGAACTTTAGTTTCCAACTGCTTCACACTAGAGCTGTTCCACCACTTGAACGTCTGCTTCCACCTGCTGAGCACGTGGTGGCTGTGGAGAAGTACCTTTTGTAAGTAGGCTGTTTAGGTTTTTATGTTGGTAACATCTTCAGTCTCGGGTTCGATCCCCGCCACTGCCTAAATTTTGATAAATAATCAGCATTGGCGGCCGAAGACTTCCGGCATAAGAAGTCAGCCTCATTCTGCCAACGGCCTTGTCAAAGAGGGCGGAGGAGCGGATAGAGGTTCAGTGCACTCTATTGTCCTAGGGGTGGGAAATTGCCCCTAAAGGCGGAAGAATCAGCAATGATCAACGACATGAGGATGCAGAAGGCAATGGAAACCACTGCATTAAAGACACGTAACGTGTATCCACAGGACATGTGGCCTGTATTTGAAGAAGTGTCATGATGATCTCTCCTTTGGCAAAAGATTCCGGAATAGTCCCCCATTCGGATCTCCGGGAGGGGATTGCCAAGGGGGAGATTACCATGAGAAAAAGATTGAATAATCAACGAAAGGATAACGTTCTACGAGTCGGGGCGTGGAATGTCAGAAGCTTGAACGTGGCAGGGAAACTAGAAAATCTGAAAAGGGAAATGCAAAGGCTCAATCTAGATACAGTAGGGGTCAGTGAAGTGAAGGAAGGAAGACAAGGATTTCCGGTCAGATGAGTATCGGGTAATATCAACAGCAGCAGAAAATGGTATAACAGGTGTAGGATTCGTTATGAATAGGAAGGTAGGGCAGAGGGTGTGTTACTGTGAACAGTTCAGTGACAGGGTTGTTCTAATCAGAATCGACAGCAGAACAAAACCGACAACGATAGTTCAGGTATACATGCCGACGTCGCAAGCTGAAGATGAACCGATAGAGAAAGGGTATGAGGATATTTAAAGGGTAATGCAGTATGTATAGGGGGACGAAAATCTAATGGTCATGGGCGACAGGAATGCAGTTGTAGGGGAGGGAGTAGAATAAAAGGTTACAGGAGAATATGGGCTTGGGACAAGGAATGAAAGAGGAGAAAGACTAAATGAGTTCTGTAACAAGTTTCAGCTAGTAATAGCGAATACCCTGTTCAAGAATCACAAGAGGAGGAGGTATACTTGGAAAAGGCCGGGAGATACGGGAAGATTTCAATTAGATTACATCATGGTCAGACAGAGATTCCGAAATCAGATACCGGATTCTAAGGCGTACCCAGGAGCAGATATAGACTCAGATCACAATATAGTAGTGATGAAGAGTAGGCTGAAGTTCAAGACATTAGTCAGGAAGAATCAATATGCAAAGAAGTGGGATACAGAAGTACTAAGGAATGACGAGATACGTTTGAAATTCTCTAACGCTATAGATACAGCAATAAGGAATAGCGCAGTAGGCAGTGCAGTTGAAGAGGAATGGACATCTCTAAAAAGGACCATCACAGAAGTTGGGAAGGAAAACATAGGTACAAAGAAGGTAGCTGCGAAGAAACCGTGGGTAATAGAAGAAATACTTCAGTTGATTGATGAAACGAGGAAGTACAAACATGTTCCGGGAAAATCAGGAATACAGAAATACAAGTCGCTGAGGAATGAAATAAATAGGAAGTGCAGGGAAGCTAAGACGAAATGGCTGCAGGAAAAATGTGAAGACATCGAAAAAGATATGATTGTCGGAAGGACAGCATACAGGAAAGTCAAAACAACCTTAGGTGACATTAAAAGCAACGGTGGTAACATTAAGAGTGCAACAGGAATTCCACTGTTAAATGCAGAGGAGAGAGCAGATAGGTGGAAAGAATACATTGAAAGCCGCTATGAGGGTGAAGATTTGTCTGATGTGACAGAAGAAGAAACAGGAGTCGATTTAAAAGAGATAGGGGATCCAGTATTAGAATCGGAATTTAAAAGACCTTTGGAGGAATTACGGTCAAATAAGGGAGAAGGGATAGATAACATTCAATCAGAATTTCTAAAATCATTGGGGGAAGTGGCAACAAAACGGCTATTCACGTTGGTGTGTAGAACGTATCAGTCTGGCGACATACCATCTGACGTTCGGAAAAGCATCATCCACAAAATTCCGAAGACGGCAAGAGCTGACAAGTGCGAGAATTATCGCACAATCAGCTTAACAGCTCATGCATCGAAGCTGCTTACAAGAATAATATACAGAAGAATGGAAAAGAAAATTGAGAATGCCCTAGGTGACGACCAGTTTGGCTTTAGGAAAAGTAAAGCGGTGAGAGAGGCAATTCTGACGTTACGGCTAATAATGGAAGCAAGGCTAAAGCAAAATCAAGACACTTTCATAGGATTTGTCGACCTGGAAAAAGCGTTCGACAATATAAAATGGTGCAAGCTGTTCGAGATTCTGAAAAAAGTAGGGGTAAGCTATAGGGAGAGACGGGTCATATACGATATGTACAACCAAGAGGGAATAATATGAGTGGACGATCAAGAACGAAGTGCTCGTATTAAGAAGGGTGTAAGACAAGGCTGTAGCCTTTCGCCCCTACTCTTCAATCAGTACATCGAGGAAGCAAAGATGGAAATAAAAGAAAGGTTCAGGAGTGGAATTAAAATACAAGGTGAAAGGATAACAATGATACGATTCGCTGATGACATTGCTATCCTGAGTGAAAGTGAAGAAGAATTAAATGATCTGCTGAACGGAATGAACAGTCTAATGAGTACAGAGTATGGTTTGAGAGTAAACCGGAGAAAGATGAATTAATAAGAAGTAGTAGGAATGAGAACAGCGAGAAACTTTACATTAGGATTGATGGTCACGAAGTCAATGAAGTTAAGGAATTCTGCTACCTAGGCAGTAAAATAACCAATGACGGACGGAGCAAGGAGGACATTAAAAGCAGACTCGCAATGGCAAAAAGGCATTTCTGGCCAAGAGAAGTCTACTAATATCAAATACCGGCCTTAATTTGAGGAAGAAATTTCTGAGGATGTACGTCTGGAGTACAGCATTGTATGGTAGTGAAACATGGACTGTGGGAAAACCGGAACAGAAGAGAATCGAAGCATTTGAGATGTGGTGCTATAGACGAATCTTGAAAATCAGATGGACTGATAAGGTATGGAATGAGGAGGTTCTACGCAGAATCGGAGAGGAAAGGAATATGTGGAAAACACTGATAAGGAGAAGGGACAGGATGATAGGACATCTGCTAAAACATGAGGGAATGACTTCCATGGTACTAGAGGGAGCTGTAGAGGGCAAAAACTGTAGAGGAAGACAGAGATTCGAATACGTCAAGCAAATAATTGAGGACGTAGGTTGCAAGTGCTACTCTGAGATGAAGAGGTTAGCACAGGAAAGGAATTCGTGGCGGGCCGCATCAAACCAGTCATTAGACTGATGACCAAAAAAAAAAAAAAAAAAAGTCAAGTAGCGCTCTGTATGAAAATCACTGACTGTGTTGTGTGTAGTCTGTGGCTGGGTTGCATGGTTTGCATTGTTGGAATTTGCTATTGTAATGTTGGGCAGTTGGCTGTTAATAGCGCCTAGCGTTGCGCAGTGGTGGATATGGGGAGAGAGAGATGGCGCAGTTTTGAGAGCGGATGATCTGGACGTGTGTCCATCAGACAGAGTAAATTTGTAAGATTGGATGTCATGACTTTTGAACACTATTAAGGTAAATACATTGTTTGTTCTCTATCAAAATCTCTCATTTGCTAACTATGCCTATCAGTAGTTAGTGCCTTCAGTAGTTAGAATCCTTTATTTAGCTGGCAGTATTGGCGCTCACTGTATTGCAGTAGTTCGAGTAACGAAGATTTTTGTGAGGTAAGTGATTCATGAAAGATATAGGTTATTGTTAGTCAGGGCCATTGTTTTGTAGGGATTGTTGAAAGCCAGATTGCGCTGCGCTAAAAATATTGTGTGTCAGTTTAGTGATGATCAGAATAAGTAAATAGAGAAATGTCTGAGTACGTTCAGTTTTGCTCAGCTTTTAGAAAATCAAATAACGTAAGGGGTTTACCAGCACAGTAATTCACTATTTTTTCTGAGGGGACCTTTCATAGTGTGACTACCTCACTCATGAGGGAATGTGACATATTAATATCGACGAACAAAGATTTTCTTGATAGTCTCAGCTCGAATATAATAAATTTTCTTGAGACCCAGAATCTTAGGTCAACGAGTCAGCACGGATTTAGAAAGCAACGCTCGTGCGAAACTCAGCTTGTTCTTTTCTCACATAATACAGGGTGAGTCACCTAACATTACCGCTAGATATATTTCGTAAACCACATCAAATACTGACGAATCGATTCCACAGACCGAACGTGAGGAGAGGGGCTAGTGTAATTGGTTAATACAAACCATAAAAAAATGCACGGAAGTATGTTTTTTAACACAAACGTTTTTTTAAATGGTACCCCATTAGTTTTGTTAACACATCTGAACATATAAACTAATACGTAATCAGTGCCGTTTGTTGCATTGTAAAATGTTAATTACATCCGGAGATATTGTAACCTAAAGTTGACGCTTGAGTACCACTCCTCCTATGTTCGATCGTGTGTATCGGAGAGCACCGAATTACGTAGCGATCCAAAGGGAACGGTGATGGACCTTAGGTACAGAAGAGACTGGAACAGCACATTACGTCCACATGCTAACACCTTTTTATTGGTCTTTTTCACTGACGCACATGTACATTACCATGAGGGATGAGTTACACGTACACACGTGGTTTCCGTTTTCAATTACAGAGTGGAATAGAGTGTGTCCCGACATGTCAGGCCGATAGATGTTCAATGTGGTGGCCATCATTTGCTGCACACAATTGCAGTCTCTGGCGTAATGAATGTCGTACACGCCGCAGTACATCTGGTGTAATGTCGTCGCAGGCTGCCACAATACGTTATTTCATATCCTCTGGGGTTGTAGGCACATCACGGTACACATTCTCCTTTAACGTACCCCACAGAAAGAAGTCCAGAGGTGTCAGATCAGGAGAACGGGCTGGCCAATTTATGCGTTCTCCACGTCCTATGAAATGCCCGTCGAACATCCTGTCAAGGGTCAGCCTAGTGTTAATAGCGGAATGTGCAGGTGCACCATCATGCTGATACCGCATACGTCGACGCGTTTCCAGTGGGACATACGCTGTTCCACTTCGTAATTGAAAACGTGTGTACGTGTACGGGTACGTGTGTACGTTTACCTCACCCCGATACACACGATCGAACAGCGGAGGAGTGGTACTCAAGCGTCATCTTTAGGTTACAATATCTCCGGATGTAATTAACATCTTACAATGCAACAAACGGCACTGATTACGTATTTGTTTATATGTTCAGATGTGCTAACAAAACTAACGGGGTTCCATTAAAAAAAACGTAGGTTTGTGTTAAAAAACGTACTTCCGTGCATTTTTTATGGTTTGTACTAACCAATTACACGAGCCCCTCTCCTCACGTTCGGCCTGTGGAATCGATTCGTCAGTATTTGATGTGGTTTACGAAATATATCCAGCGGTAACGTTAGGTGGCTCACCTTGTATACTCCGAACAATATATAATGGGCAGCAGACGTATTCTATATTTCTAGATTTCCAGAAAATATTTGACACGGTGCCCCGCAGCGTATTCTTAGTGAAGATACGGCTGATGGAACGTGCTCCCAGACATGTGAGTTCTTAAGTAATAGAACCCAGTATGTTGTCCACGACGATGTGTGTTCGTCAGAGACAAGGATATCGTCGGGGATGCCCTGCGAAGCGCGACAGAACTGCTGTTATTTCCCAGACGTGTAAATCATCAGGCGGACAGGGTGGGCCGCAGTTTGCCACTGTTTGCTGATGACGCTGTTGTGTACGTGAATGTGCCGAAGTTGAGTGACTGTAAGAGGATACCAGATGACTAGTTGGTGTGATCAATGGAAGCTAGCTCCAAATACAGAAAAATTCGAATTAATGCGGATGAGTAGGAAAAACAACCTGTAATGTTCGGTTATAGCGTTTGTAGTGTAGTACTAGACCCAGTCACGACGTTTATAAACCTCAGCGTAACGTTACGAAGCGATGTGAAAAAGAACGAGCATGTGAGGGTAGGGGTAGGGAAGACGAATGGTCGACTTCACTTTATTGGGAGAATTGTGGGAAAAGAGGCCGTGTATAGGACGCTTGCGCGATCTGTTCTTGAGTTATGCTCAAGTGTTTGGGATTCTTATTAGGTCACGTAAAAGGAAGACATCAAAGCAATTAAGAAGCGGGCTGCTGGATTTATTACTGATAGGTTCGAACACCACGAAGTGCCACGAAGATTATCCGGGATCTCAAATGGCAGTCTCTTTAGGGAACGGGATGTTGTTTTCGAGAGTCACTACTGAGAAAGTGTAAATAACCGGCTTCTGAGGCTAACTACAGAAAGAGTCTACTGCAGCCAGCATACTTTTAGCGTAAGGATCACGAAGATAAGATACAAGAAATCAGGGTTCATAAGGATGATTATAGACTGTCGCTATTTTCTCGCTCTGTTCACGAGTGGAACAAGAAAAGAAATGACTGGTAGTGGTACAGCATACCCCCCCTACACGCACCGTACGGTGTGGGGTGTGTACCTAGACGTAAATTTAGTTAAGCAGGGCGCCACCGCTAGGCCGGTGGTTCACCGAGTTTCTAATTTCCCACGTATGCGGCTCTCCATTACCCCATTTGCACGCCCTATACCGACGGAGTACAAGTGCGGTGAGATACATTAGCGTAAATCTGTTCGTGGAAACCAAAAACCACAATCTACATGATAGCAGTACGCACCGACGCGTTTTTCGTTTGTTACACTAAGAACATATCCGTACGACCGTAAGGTATTAGACATTTCCTAGTTCGGATATTCGGATGGTACGCTAAGAACTTCCTGAGTTCGAAAAGCTTTAACCAGCATATTGTAAAGTGATATCGCTAATACTACCGCCAGTATGCTTGAATTTACAGAATCTGTCGTTTTCCGACAGTAGCATTTCACAGATATCCTGGTTTTCCATTTAGAGACAGCACTAATAGTAGTAGGTCGTGTCGGTAGGCGGGCCCTCAGCCAAATACTAAGAGGACCCTATGCTGCTTAATTATGCTGATCGAGCGAGAAACCATGAACCTAGTGTCTTAATGCTGTTGGCGAGAATGTGGACGAAGCAATTAGTACCACATGCTGTATTGCTTCATGGACGATGAGGAAAGTGCTATATGCCGTCGGAAAAGAAAATGTTCGTAACCCCTATTCATTTACGCAAGGCTTGGAAAGGTACTAGGGGGAGGTCTACGCAAGTAACCCCTAGATCTGCATCTACATCACAGTCCGCAAGCCACCTAACGGTGCGTGGTGAAGAGTACTTTTTGTAATACTAACTGAGCCCTCCAACCCCGTTCCAATCGCGAACAGTGCGTGGGAAGAATGATTGTCGGTAAGGCGCTGTATTGGCTCTGATATCTCGGATTTTCTCCTGATGGTTATTACGCGAGACGTATGTAGGTGGAAGTAATATTTTGTCCGACTCTTCCTGCAAAGCGCTCTCTCGAAACTTAAATAGCAAATATCTGCACATAACCTCTCTTCTAACGTCTGACAAGGAGCACTTATTGAGCAACTCCAAAAAGCTCTCGTGCCGAATAACCGATCCACTGACGAAACCTGCCGTTCTTCGTTCGATCTTACCAGTCGTAACTGGTACGGTTCCCAGATAGATGTAGAATACTCAAGAATCGGTGAAAGCAGAAGCTTATAAGCCACTTCCTTCGTGAACGAGTTGCATTTCCTTAAGATTCTTCCTATGAATATTTCTGGCATCTGTTTTTCCCACTATTTACTTTATACGGTCATTTCACTTAAGGTCGCTCTGGATAGTTACTTCTATATATTTTACGGCAGATAGCGTTTCCAGCATTTTGTCGTCATTAGCGTAGCTACACAGTACTGGATTTCTTCTGCTATGTATGCGCAATACCATATTTTTATTTTCGTTCAGAATCAACCGCCGGAGCCCGCACCATTCACCAATTCTCTGGAGATCATTCTGCATATCATTACTATCTTCTGGCGTTGCTACTTTGTTTTAGACAACCACATTATCTGAAAACAGCATTAGAGAGCATCCGACGCTTTCTACTAGTTCATATATATATGATATATTGTAAACAATAACTATGACACTTCCTGCCCTATCACACTTCCTGTCCTATCACACTTCCTTGGGGTACAACGGGAAATACCTATACATCTGTCGATTTTGTACCGTTAAGAGCAACGTATTGAGTTCTGTCTGCAAGGACGTCTTGAATCCTGTCGGAAATGTGCTCCGATACTCGATAAGCTCTTATTTTTCACCAAACAGAGTGCAGGATGGTGTCAAATGTCTTTCTGAAGTCAAGGAACACGGCATCTAACTGAGAGCCATTGTCTACGCCACTGTGGATCTCATGCACGAACACAGCGAGCTCAGTTTCGCAAGATATCTGTTTCCGGAATTCTTGTTGGTGTATTTAGAAGAAGATTTCCTTCTCCAAGAACGTAATTCTCGAGATTACACAAGAGACTGACGTCAACGACGTACTACATGATCAAAAGTATCCGGATACCCGACTGAAAATTACTTACAACTTTGTAGCGCCCTCCATCGGTAATTCTGGAATTCTGCATGGTGTTGGCCCACCCTTAGTCTTGATGACAGCTTCCACTCTCGCAGGCATACGTTCAATCAGGTGCTGGAAGATTTCTTGGGGAATGGCAGCCCATTCTTCACAGAGTGCTGCACTGAGGAGAGGCATCGATGTCAGTCGGTGAGGCATTGCACGAAAATGGCGTTCCAAAACATCCCAAAGGTATCCTATAGGATTCAGGTCAGGACTCTGTGCAGACCAGTCCACTACAGGGATGTTGTTGTTGTCGTGTAACCACTCCGCCACAAGCCGTGTGTTATCAACAGGTGCTCTATCGTGTTGAAGATGCAGTCTGCATCCCCGAATTGCTCTTCAACAGGTGAAGCGAGAAGGTGCTTAAACCAATAATTTTAGCCTGTGCTGTGATAGTGTCACGCAAAACAACAGGGGGTTCAAGCCCCCTCCATGAGAAACACGAACACACCATAACAGCAACGCGTCAGAATTTTACTGTCGGCATTACACACGCTGGCAGATGACGTTCACCGTGCTTTCGCCATACCCACACCCTGCCATCGGATCGCTACATTGTGTACCGTGAGTCATCAGTCCATGTAACGTCTTTCCACAGTTCAATCGTCCAATGTTTACGCTCCTTACACCAAGCGAAGCGCCGTTTGGCATTTACCGGCGTGATGTGTGACTTATGAGCAGCCGCTCGACCATGAAATCCAAGTTTTCTCACCTCCTGCCTAACAGTCATGATACTTGCAATGGATCCTGATACAGTTTGTAATATTTGTGTGATGGTCTGGACAGAGGTCTGCCTATTACACATTACCACCCTCTTCAACTGTCGGCTGTCTTTGCCACTCAACAGACGAGGTTGGCCTGTACGCTTTTGTGCCGTACGAGTCCCTCCCCGTTTCCACTTCACTATCACATCGGAAACAGTGGACAAACGGATGTTTAGGAGTGTGGAAATCTCGCGTGCAGATGTATGACACAAGTGACACCCAATCATCGGACCATGTAGGAGGTCCGTGAGTTCTGCGGAGGGCCCCATTCTGCTCTCTCACGATGTCTAATGGCTACTGATGTCGCTGATATGGAGTACCTGGGGGTAGGTGGCAGCACAATGCTCCACATATGAAAAACCTATGTTTTTGAGGGTCTCCAGATGTTTCTGATCAAATGGTGTAGGTCTATAATTGTGTGCATCGGCCCTTCTTAAAAAAGGTGAGTGACCTGCACTATTTCCCAGCCGTTAGGTACCTTTCGTTGCTCAAGCGATGTACCCTAAATTAGTGCTAGAAGGGGAGCAAGTTCTGTCACATAATCCTTGTAGAATCTTTTAGGTGTCTCAGCTGATCCTGACACCTTTCCACCACTAAGCGATTATAGTTGATTTCTATTCCGCCATAGGTTATCTCAATATCTGCCAATTTGATGTCCGTATGACAATTGAAGGGAGGGACCGCGTTACGATCTACCGCGGGGAAAGAATTATGGAAGACCGTATTCAGTATATCGGCCTTCTCTATGTCATATTCCGTTTCATTGGCAGTGTGGTCACTGAATGCATCAGTAGATGATTTTGGCCCACTTACTGATTTTTCATACGACCAAAACCTCTTAGGGCTTCTGCTCAGGTCGGCTAACAAAGTTTTACTTTCAAAGTAATTGAAGGCTTCTCTCATTTCTCTCCTTACGCTCATTTCCGCTTCGTTCAGTCTTTTGTTTGTCAGCTAGGTATTTACTTCTCCCGAATCTGAGGTGAAGTTCTCTTCGTTTAGGTAGCAGTTTTCTATCACGACTATTATCCCACGGTGGCGCTTTCCCGTATCTTAAGACCTTGCTCGGAATATATTTCTCTAGGGCATACGGCACGAACATTTTGAATTTTTTTCTATTTGTTTTCCACATCTTCGGCCTCATCACTGAATATTTGATGCTGATTGCTCAGATACCGTGAAAATTGTTCCTGTTACTCTTGCTAAGCAAAAATATCTTCCTACCTTTGTTAACGTTCATTGATGCTATCACAGCCTGATGATAACTGATACCTTCCACTAGATTAACTGATTCGATAAGTTCATGTCTGTCTGTTGTCAGGAGGTCTAAGACGTTAGCCTACCGTTGTGGTCGAGCGGTTCTAGGCGCTTCAGTAAGGAACCACGCGGCTGCTACGTCGCAGTTTCGAATCCTACCTCGGGCATGGATATGTGTGAGGTCCTTAGGTTAGTTAGGTTTAAGTAGTTCTAAGTCTGGGGGACCGATGACCTCAGATGTTAAGTCCCATAGCGCTTAGTGCCATTTGAATCCTCTAAGACGTTATCTTCACGAATTGACTCTCTAGCCATCTGCTCAACGTAAAATTCGGACATGACATCCAGATAAATGTCACACGAATTCCTATCCCCGTGTAAGTAGGCTGTTTAGGTTTTTTTATTGGTAACGCCACCTCTGTATGAAAATCACTGGCAAGTAGGCTGTTTAGGTTTTTTTATTGGTAACGCCACCTCTGTATGAAAATCACTGGCTGTGCTGTGTGCAGCCTGTGGCCAGTTTGCATTGTTGTAATACTCGCCATTGTAGTGTTAGGCAGCTGGCTGCGAGCAGCGCGTAGCGTTGGGCAGTTGGAGGTGAGCCGCCAGCAGTGGTGGATGTGGGGAGAGAGATGGCGGAGTTTTGGAATTTGTCATGAACTGCTATATTTATATATGATGATATCAAGGTAAATACATTGTTTGTTCTCTATTAATATCTTTCATTTGCTAACTATCCCTATCAGTAGTTAGTGCCTTCCATAGTTTGAATCTTTTATTTAGCTGGCAGTAGTGGCGCTTGCTGTATTGCAGTAGTGGGAGTAACGAAGATTTTTGTGAGGTAAGTGATTTAGTGATTTGCGAAAGGTATAGTTTAATGTTTGTCAGGGCTATTCTTTTGTAGAGATTTTTGAAAGTCAGATTGCGTTGCGCTAAAAATATTGTGTGTCAGTTTAAGCACAGTCTAGTATAAATTGTTCAAAGGGGACGTTTCATATGTCGACCCTTAGCCGAGGATACCTCACTGGAATCTTCTGATTTTTTCTTGTAGTTTGTGTAATTAGTGTAGCTTTTGTTTATTGCTAGCGCGTAATTGTAGAGAAAATCTCCTTTGTAGTTGCAGTCTTTCATTGTTGTACAGTAAAACAGTTGTGGTATGCATGTAGATTTGCACCAAGTATTTCGCAGCTGCAATTAACTAGATATTATTTTCAGTGCTATGTTAATGTGTTCCCCTATTTTTGCTCTTCAAATTGTGTTTTTCTGTGTTGTCGTGTGAAACACTGTGACAATAATGGCGTGTGAAAAACGTAATACTAGGCTCCAAAGTAAACTGCGAAATGACAGTGAAAACGAAAGCAGTGTGTTAGCGCCACCGAGTAATGAATTAACTGATGTTCAAAGTAATAATTTGGTAATTGTGCATAGGGAAATGGAGCGGGCGGCAAACAATGGCGTAGACAGTGAAACAATCAGTGAGCAGGGAAGCATTATCGATCGATCGGTCGGCGACAGCTCGCCTCAGGAATCCGAAATGACAGGAAACAATCTCGCAAATGCTGTGGATTCAAGATTTGGGTCCTCACCGTTTTCTCAAATAAGTCAAGACACATTTTCTGCTTGTCAAAATGTGAATGTTGCCGGTGCAACTTCACTGCCGAAAAGCACTGAGGAACGTGTTTCAGACACCAGTGCATTGTTATTACAGTTAATGCAACAAATGAGACAAAGGCTACAAAAGTTAGACACAACGCTTGAACAAAATCAGAAACAAATGGAACAAAATCAGAGTCAAACACAGCAAAAGTTAGACACAGTGGAACAAAATCAGAGACAAACACAGCAAAAGCTTCAAAAGTTAGACACAATGGAACAACACCAGAGACAAACACAGCAACAGCTTCAAAAGTTAGACTCATTGGAGCAAACTCTTGAACAAACACGTGAAGATTTAACTACTGAGTTACATAACATCGAATCGAAATGTCAAAAAGTCTGTAATGACGTAAAAACACAAATTTGTGAGCATTTCCAACCTATTTTTTCGCGTCATGAAAATGCATTACAGAATCACGAAGCAGCCATAAAAGAACTGCAAACTACTGCTCACGAAAATCATGAGACCTTGCAAGCTAAATTTGACTCAGTTGCATCTACCGATTCGGTTACGCAACTTGCAAAAACTCAGGAAAACTTAAAGGACACAGTAGATACTCTGAAACTTGGTTCAGAAAAACACACTGAGGAAATAAGTACACTATCGGATAAAGTAGCCGAACTTTCAGATCAGTTCACTAATTTATCTACGAAGGTAGATGATAATCTGAATGACACAAAACCGGTACTCTTTAATGACACAGAAGAGTGCGAACAAATTAGGAAATTCAATCAAAATCAAATGAATATACAGTACAAAAGAGAAATCCGGGAAGTACAAGATCAGTTGGCACAAGTAATAAAAAAATTACAAATTTCAGAAGACACTCGCGCTCCAACACGGGAAGAGAGACTTAGAAATACAGAAAAGACGCAAAATAATAACACAGGGCATTTCGGAAGTTATGAAAGAAACTGGCAATGTGCGCCGAATTTTGAGATGGAACGGCCGACACGACCTAACAATGACCGATATGCGACTCGCCGACATGATGATTTTGACTATAAGCTGTTCATTACTACACGTAAATTTAAAACATTTAAGAATTCTGCCAACGACATTCATCCACAAGCATGGCTCCATCAATTCTCTCATTGTTTTCCTCCCAACTGGTCGTTAGAACACAGATTAGAATTTATGTGTGGCTACTTAGAGAATGAACCAGCTGTAAGAATGCGATCGGTCATTCACGATTGCCACAGTGAAGGAGAATTTTACCATGCCTTCCTCTCTGCATATTGGTCTCAAGCCACACAAGACCGAGTAAAACATAGCATCATAATGATGAAACGTTTCGAACAATCTGAATTTTCCAGTATTATGAAATATTTTGAAGACATGTTGCATAAAAATCAGTATCTTTCAAACCCATACAGCCCCTCAGAACTCATCCGAATTTGCTTAATCAAACTGCCTGAACATTTACGACATATTATTTTGGCAGGACGTTGCGAAGACGACATTGAAGCTTTTCAGGGACTGTTACAAGAACTGGAAATTGACACTGACAATCGCGGAATGCGAGAACAGGAACACAACAATTACAGGTCACATCTGTCACAATTCCGCGATGACAGAAATAATACACGACAAGGCTATTCTTATAACGTAAATCGTGACCAAAACAGACACCACCCGTATGACAACCGTTGGCAGAGTAGTAATAATTACAGGGAAAGATCACCTCTCCGCGGTAATGACTATTACAGAGACAATCAGAGAAACAGACAATATGGGAACCAAAATAATTATTATTACGGGAGACAGAATAACTTTAGACGCAACGGTCCAGCGCGCAGTTACGATTCAGGGAGAAATTCTCCACCACTTAACCGACAAGAAAGAAACTACAGGAACTACCGACATGACGACAGACGATATGATCGTAACGACAGACCTGAATTGCATCAGAACTGGCGGGATTTAAACAGGGCAGGGCCTTCTCGTCAGAGTGAATTTGTAGAAGTTAGGTCTCCTAACCGCAATAACGACGCGCGGCAACAAAGAGATAGCAGACAATGACTCACACCACAGGCAGCCACGTGTGCCCGCTGGCTCAGGGAAAAATAACATAGACCCTAACCTTGAGAAAAATTTCAGTATTCTTTAGCGACGTATACCACTTGATAATTGCGTTAAAGTTGAAACTCTGCGTACTAGGAAGAGTAAAGGTTTACACCACATTTCACATGTAAAACCGTTTATTGAAAGATAATCTGCTTCTTAACTTTGTCTTCGCCATATAACTTTTCACTTTACATTGCTAGTAAGCTTTGTCAGACTTAAGAAACTGTTAACATGCAACAATGTTTTGAAGTTAAACATCCAGTCTAGAACCTAGGGAACATTTTTAAACAGAAATTACGAATGTATTGTTATAGTGAACAGACGACACAGTGTTATATTTGTACATTCTTGCTTGTTAGCTGCACGATTACGTAACGACTATCAGGCTTACATACTTAGGACACATACTGGTACTGCTAATGAGATTTTAATGCAACATTTTGGTTTACTTGCAAATACATTATGGATTCAAGGTGCTTTCTGAGAGATACCAGGTGACACAGTGGTTAGTTTATTTGACAGCTACACGACTATATCACGACGCTACTAATGTGTGACACAATTCACCTTGTTGCTTTTGCGGTGTATCTGTTTTATATCTACACAGTTTTCTGACTTCTTTTGGAAAGAAAAACATGTTTTAGTAGTAACTTTTGTGGTATAGCAACAATGAGACAGCCTTTTTCGTGGCACAACAATACGTTACAGTACAGTACTTTCTTCATCACAACAATAAGCGTAATAACTACGATATCTATACGCAAAGCATTTCACTTTTGTGTATCATGAGATAAGTACATTGACTTCTGCAGAACTTAGCTTTCGGAGGACGATAACTACGACACTTCCACAGAATTATCTTACAGCAAGACGCACATTTAGCGCTACAGGACACGCATTTGAGTGATCAATTTTGTACTTAAACCATTTATTTTTCAAGATTTTGAATTACAAAGAAAGTTTTCCGTGATACATTTCATTGCATTGCTGTAATCTGTAACTCCTGAGGGTATAATTACATTTATCCTCAGGGGGGTACACGCTTACTTTGTGTACCATGTGTTTGGCAAGCACAAGGAACCCTAGCTAATGTGGTATTTGTTTATACAACTTTACACATCGGTACCATATTTCTCTAACACACAAATTACACAGCTATCTGATTATTTACCTGAGAGAAACAAACATTTTTTTACTGTATTAGTGACAGATGTTTACGTAATTACACAGTTGAATAATTTCACACTTATGAAATTGTATTTTGTCAGTACTTTGTGAACTGTTCATATTTTTTCAGAGCCATTGTGGTACTATGAGAGCTTTGAATGATGTATTTGGTATGGGATCATGATTTTTAAAGTACGTTTGAGGCAGATGACACTTTTGACATGAGCAGAGAATTTTTTTAGGTTTTGAAACTATTGGAGGAAGCTACGACGATTTTGAGAGTTGACTGAGGTGTTATGATGTTATTTTTACGACGACGATGTGTATTATGCTGCTGAGGTATGTTTATGGTCAAGAAGCTGATGCTATATGAGGAATTTGATTATGCTGCATATTTCATATAATGAAATATTAAAGAAGCGTCGACGAATATATATATGTGTAATAAGGTAAGGAGTACTGAGTAGCGGTTAGGGACTCTGACTGGTGAAAAAGGATGTTGTAAACCGAGAATCGTACTTTAAGAGGTAGGAAATGTGTGTAAATGCGTGAATGTATCACAATGCCGGCGAAAATTTTTTGGACACTGTTATATTCATAAGATATTGTTTCTACACATTTGTAACCAAATTCTCAACCTGTGAATTTTTTTATATGAGACTGTCACTGTAGCGAAAACTGCTGTCGTCAATATTTCGGTATGAAAGGTAAGTGACCGTGACGTAATTCGTTGTGAGCGGCCAGGTGTGCCAGCCGCCTTGAGAAAAAGCCATTAGGTGGTAGAAAAAAAAAGGGGAGGCCATTACCCTCGCTATTGACATTCCTTTGTAGAAAGCATCGTAAATACGACACGCTAATAATAACTTGGAAACATTCTTACATCTGCCCACCTGATTAGGACAAGTGTCTATCTACGAGAATTGACAGAAATGCCATATGGCTTGCTTTATGTATTTATTTACTCATTTTGTTTAATATTTAGTTTCTAGCTGCACTGCAGCACTGGTTAAAATAAAATTTTATAGATGTACTAATATAAATATTTTCTGTCTCCAGATCCAGTAAATAATAGTTTTGTGATATATTTCCAAAAAAATGAGGGAGCATAAAAAGACATTTCCCTTCACTGGAATTGCATAAACAATTTCTTTACGATTTGGTAACTTATCTGCTAGTGTAAGTTCTCGTGATGCATCACTCTAGTGTTAAGATGTGACATAGGTATTAGACATGGCCATTTTTAGTGTAATACTTTTTCTGCTTGAACTTTGTCACGTTTAGGTATAAGTTATGCTGTTTGCCAGGCATAGTGCTACTGAATTTTAATTTGTGTTACTCTGCTAACCCAGATTTATTTTTCTTGTTTGCTGCGCATTGCCTCATATTAGTTGTAATGTTTAATTGCTTGGTAATTTAGATTTACTGTAGCTTGCTTTGCCAGCTTGACATTTTTGCCATTGATGTTTGTGTTACTTGATTTGTTCTGCTGCATTGCCTCGTCCCTTAGTTTAGCATCTGAGCTCAGTAGATTTAAGTTAGCTTAAGAGGGGGTAGACTATATAAGAAACTAACTATGATGGATTGGAAGAAATGCATTGAGAAGCTTAAAGAAAATGCTTTGGCCAAAAAAAAAAGGGTATTTTGAAAGAGGATATGAACCAAAAAAGTAGGGTTTAGGGACAACAGATATAGGTAGGATTTTCTTGGAAATAAATAATGAGGTAAGAAATATGTGAAATAAATACAGAAAGCATGCTTGGATAGGATTTTTTTTGTGGAAGCAAAGGTTGAAATAAGACGAAAGATCTACAGAATGAAGTTTTGCGTTGGACCGCAGTACCAAATGATACACTGAAAACAAACCCTGTCCTTTCCTTTTGTGTTATCCCACTATGTGTTTGTGTACCCTTGTGTATTTGTTTTCTTCCTGTCTTTGTGTAGTTTCATAGAATTTTTTCTTCTTCTAATACTCAGCTACATGAACTATGATGAGGAATACTGTTATCCTCAAATATAATTTGCATTGATAATATGTTATTTACTTTGTAAAGATGTTTAGACATTTATCTGTTCTGTTTTGTTGCTCATGTGTGAAGTTGATGTTTCGAAAGTTATTCTGATCTTTTATGTAGGTACTTATAATTCCTGTAACACTGATGTATATGTTTATTTCTATTCTTTTGTAAAGCCTGTACTACAAATGTTATCTGTATTATTATGTTTTTAATGATGTATTTTGTACCGTTGTTATTGTATTCTTATGTTATAAAATTGTAATTGACACCAAGTCATCAAATTAAGTAACTTGTAAGTTACATTTCACTGCACATGTTTCTGTTGGTCATAGTATATGGACAATATGTGAGAAGTAGGGACTGTTAGTGTTTGCACGTGTGTTAATAATTCAGCAAGGGACTGGATAACAGCATTGCTGGTTCTAAGGACAAAAAAAAAACTTTGTGAGTGCACAAGTGGTGGTTTATGGACTTGCTATATTGTCCGCAAGACACTTCGATGGTGATTGTGCACCTGCACAGTCGCAACGGATGGCTGCTAGCCATCTCTACAAGGACTACAGTGGGTCTGCATCTTTGATGACCCACCAGTACCATTATCTCTACAAGGGCTACAGTGGGTCTGCATCTTTGATGACCCACCAGTACCATTATCTCTACAAGGGCTTCAGTGGGTCTGCATCTTTGATGACTCACCAGTACCATTATTTCTGCAAGGACTGCAGTGGGTCTGCACCTCTGGTGGCCCACCAATACCGTAATCTCTACCAGGACTACAGTGGGTCTACTCTGTGATGACCTACCCACCAATACTCTTCATAACTTCGACTGACTCCGGTGTGGGTTTGCTCTGTTGTGGCCCATGACCTGTCTGCATGTCGAGAGTCAGCACTGTCTTTCCGTTGGAAGGACAACGCTACTTCTTCAAGACTGCATGGAAATCCACTACTTCCGTGTGCATTTTCTTTTACTGCTCAGACTTTTGAGAAAAACACTGCTATTTTAGTGTGATCAACGTTCAGGACTGTCTTTATGGACTGTGAGAAAATTTTAGCTTTTGACCAACACTGTATCAATAAGTGTGTGCATTTGATTTCTTTGTTATTGTAATTGTGAAAAAAAATTTTAACAAATATGTATTGGCCAGTGCCCAAAAAAAATTTGTAAAATTTTTTGTGGATAGCATGGGGGCTATGTAAGTAGGCTGTTTAGGTTTTTTTATTGGTAACGCCACCTCTGTATGAAAATCACTGGCAAGTAGGCTGTTTAGGTTTTTTTATTGGTAACGCCACCTCTGTATGAAAATCACTGGCTGTGCTGTGTGCAGCCTGTGGCCAGTTTGCATTGTTGTAATACTCGCCATTGTAGTGTTAGGCAGCTGGCTGCGAACAGCGCGTAGCGTTGGGCAGTTGGAGGTGAGCCGCCAGCAGTGGTGGATGTGGGGAGAGAGATGGCGGAGTTTTGGAATTTGTCATGAACTGCTATATTTATATATGATGATATCAAGGTAAATACATTGTTTGTTCTCTATTAAAATCTTTCATTTGCTAACTATCCCTATCAGTAGTTAGTGCCTTCCATAGTTTGAATCTTTTATTTAGCTGGCAGTAGTGGCGCTTGCTGTATTGCAGTAGTGGGAGTAACGAAGATTTTTGTGAGGTAAGTGATTTAGTGATTTGTGAAAGGTATAGTTTAATGTTAGTCAGGGCTATTCTTTTGTAGAGATTTTTGAAAGTCAGATTGCGTTGCGCTAAAAATATTGTGTGTCAGTTTAAGCACAGTCTAGTATACATTGTTCAAAGGGGACGTTCCACCCGGCACCACTTTTGGTAGCGTGGTACTCCCGACGTATATCTCGCACGTTGAAGTGACCCCCACTACAGCGACTAAAATTACTAACGATACTCTAACAGCTCTGTCTGAAGCGCTCTACCATTACAGCTCCTGACCCAGGTGGTCTATAAAAGCATCTAACTATCAATTTTGACCGACTTTTGACACATACATTCACCCAGATTAATTTAAAATCGCTATCCGTGATAACCTCGCTAGATTTTATCGAATTCTTTACGGCAAAAAACAGGCCGCTACCATTGGCGACTAACCTATCTTTGCGATAAATATTCCAATCTGAAATTAGGATTTCGTTGTCAGTAACGCCGGGTTTCAACCAACTTTCTGTTCCTACTACTGTCTGTGTTTCTACTACTATCTGGGACGTTTCCTTTGATGCTCCTGCAGATTACTAAAATCATATTAACTTTTCCTGTCTCAGATCTACGACGACGAAGGTTCTCGGAGGACATTGTGGCTAATTTACTAGAGAAATTGTCTTTTATCCCAAGGGAGGGTTTCTCTAACCTAAAAAGCCCTATGTGCACGCACACGTCCTCTTCCATCCTAATAGCCGCTTCCTGCGTGTAGTTAATGCTTGACCTATTAAGGGGAGCCCTGCAATTCTTTAACCGAAAGCGGATGTCAAGAAATTCGCATCCGACGTCATCGCCGAGCCGTCTGAGCCTTTGGTTCAGACCTTCCACTGTGCTTTACGATTAACCCTGGGACTGATGCCACAAATAGACAACTTATCCAGCACTCCGCGTGCGATGCTAGCTGCCTTCACCAAATCAGCCATCTGCCGAAAGGACCCGCGGATTCCCTCAGAACCCAAGCGGCAGGCATCGTTCGTACACACATGTGCCACTATATGCAGCCGGTTGCACTCAGCGTCCTCGATAGCTGTCGGTATGGCATCTTCCACATCATGGACAAGACCCCCCGGTAAACATAAAAAGTGCATGCTGGCTTTTTTTCTTTCATGCCTTGTCTGCTATATCCCTGAGGGTTCCCATCAGCCGCCTAACATTGCAGCTCCCAATTACAAGCATACATTCTCTCTGAACTTGTCCTGAATGGGCTGGAAAATCGGCCGTGGGCCCAACAGGAGACGCATCTCGTGGTGGCTCAAATTTGTCATCAACACTGGGTAGCGCATCGTACCTGTTCCTAAGGCAATGGAAACTGGAGATTTGTGGTAAGGTTCTATGCGGCCAAACTCCTTAGGTCATCGGTCCCTAGGCTTACACACTACTTGATCTAAGTTAAACTAACTTACGCTAAGGACAACACACACACACACACACACACACACACACACACACACACACACATACATACACATGCCCGAGGGAGGTCTCGAATCTCCGACGGGGGAAGCCACGCGAACCGTGACAAGGCGCCTAAGACCTCGGGGCTATATAGCGCGGCATTGTTGTTAAGGCATAGGAAGCCAGCCGGGCAACCTGTCTCCAATTTTGCCTTCTGTCCAGTAACACGCCAACCCATCACTGTCTTCCATCCACTGTTGACTGAGGATGGGACGGTCGGATATTGCGAATCATAAGATGCAGCAACATCCGGATGACCAGGGGACTACAAAGGCACCAAAGGTCTTCGCGTGTCTCGTCCACAGCGCCCCGATGCCGCCGCAACTTTGAACATTAGCCAGAATCATGTCGACGGTAGCCAGTACTGCCTCCAGCTGTTTGTAGACAGCAGCTTATTCTCCTTGTGTCCGTTGACAACGAGCACAGTTACTAGCCATATTGTAGTGCGTAGATATATCAAACGGCGCTACTGAGTTTGGAACGTACGCAAGATATAACGAGGAGAGTTAAGAAACACTAAAAACTGGTCTGCAGATTTCTCACTATGCCCTGAGACGACACTCTTAGACAAAAATAAATTTCTCTACTGAAATGGATGTATCTACCGTTAGTTGTTACTAGAAACTTAGTTACTCGAAAACTACTGCAAGAGATAAGTATCAGAACTAGAAATCACCGATATAAACTATATGCTGTGTACCAGAACGAGATTGAAACTTAGCCGGCCGCGGTGGTCTAGCGGTTCTAGGCGCGCATTCTGGAACCGCGCGACTGCTACGGTCGCAGGTTCGAATCCTGCCTCGGGCATGGATGTGTGTGATGTCCTTAGGTTGGCTGGTTTAAGTAGTTCTAAGTTCTAGAGGACTGATGACCACAGATGTTAAGTCCCATAGTGCTCAGAACCATTTGAACCACCATTGAAACTTAGTAGCGTGACTTGGCTGCCTGACCCTGGTTCGACTGCCGGCCGTAGTACAAATTTTTACTCGCCCCTTCAGTCTATGTACATTGGAGAGAGGGGGTCAGTGTGGGGTGGGAAGATTATGGGAAAGGTAAATTGGCAATAAAGTGCGAAAAATGGGGAAGTAAGTTGAGAGAAAAGAAGAACAGGACATTGCGTCAATTAACTTTCACTAAGGCAGTCAAAATTCTCGAAGACGCTATTGTATCCGAATTCCGTTTGTCCGTTTGGAGTATGCTTTTCCCCATTTTTTCTACCCGTTTACTCAACCCCTCCCCCCACCCCCCCCCCGTACCCATACCCCACCCGCTCTCTCTTCCAAACTCTTCCACCCACCTTACACCTTTCCTCTGTTAGTAAATTAAACAGTCCTCTATGATTACCAGGGACACGTCTAGATTTTTACATACCAAGCTCGCACTATATTTTGAAAAATTGTTAAAAATAATGCATTCTAAGGTCGATAAAGCTTCCTGAATTGTGAAAAATATGCCTCTTGAAAATTATTTTAAAATTTATGTTGTAGATTTTTAAGGTTTAATTTGGCGGATATTATTATTATTTTCAGCTGAATCTATTCACCTTGCCGTACTGTGCGTATGTAATGGTCTTCATTCAAGTAATTACACGCCCTTACTTCATTTTGTATGTCTTAGGTTTAGACCACTGTTTTAGCGTTCCTAGTAATACATTTCAACACAGGTTATCAGTCACTGCTATATTTTTTATATAAATTTTAAGACATTTCATTCAGACATCCCAACATTCCTTGTTCGTTCACACGTTCCCCTAAAGATCTCCCATTCTTCGGTTCGGCCAACTCATCAACTGCACATAAACGATCCTCCCACGGGCTGGCTCTTTACCTTCGGGCCGTCAGTATATCACTCTACGCTATCTCGTCCCGTGTTCAGGGAATGCGAATAGGACGGAGTTGAGAAAGGTGTTTGTTTCACTTATATTTCCTTGTCCTTTAAAAAACCGCTCGCTTGACACACACACATAGTCCTTTATTTTTGGGGTACTGCGCCACTTCTCTTACCTAGCAGCTCATCAGGTCCTCATATGTATTTTTTGTGTATCTTCGTGTTACTAGAAGATTACAGTGATGTAATCTGTTCAGGCTTTACCGACCATTTGGAACTAGGATTCCTACGTCCTGAAAATTTTGATTCATTGACGTTCCGCCATTTTTCGATTTATTTGTTCGTTCTGAGAACGAAGGATAGGTTCGATGTTCTGGGCTTCATAGCTCTTTGTGCAGTTTTGTCATATGATGACATGATGGAGACCGTGACTGTTCTTTGAAGACAAATGTTGATGTTGTTAGGACAGCAACCAGCTACAAATTTACTTTCAGTTCCTTTATTCAAAGGGTACCGTTAACGGTTTCGAATCGTTGTGATTCATCCTCAGACGGTTTACACGCTTTCTTTATGACATGTTATGTGTTTTTTTACAGATTAATTGTCCTAAAATAATAAATAATTATAAACACGCCACACACAAATGGTTGCGTTACAGATTTTCGTTGCATGTGACTTACGTGAAACGTCGGTTTGGAGAGTTTGTTTTCATAACATTCGTCCAACAGATGTGAATACATTCCCACTGCATTCTTATTGTTACACACGTAAATTGTTCTCAGTGAACACTTTAGATTTGTCGCTGCGGAGATTTCTGTGGTGTCACCGCCAGACACCACACTTGCTAGGTGGTAGCCTTTAAATCGGCCGCGGTCCGGTAGTATACGTAGGACCCGCGTGTCGCCACTATCAGTGATTGCAGACCGAGCGCCGCCACACGGCAGGTCTAGAGAGACTTCCTAGCACTCGCCTCAGTTGTACAGCCGACTTTGCTAGCGATGGTTCACTGTCAAATTACGCTCTCATTTGCCGAGATGATAGTTAGCATAGCCTTCAGCTACGTCATTTGCTACGACCTAGCAAGGCGCCATTACCAGTCACTATTGGTGCTGTAAAACATGTACGGTCAAGAGCGATGTTCACCAATTATGGATTAAAGTTAAGTATTCCAGAAGCTACGTACGTTTTTTACTAGTCTCATTTCCGTGTCCTGTTCCAGACCTCACGCCAGCCTGCGTGACCTTAAACGCGTGCCTTTCGGCTTCCTTTTAGTGGGTTGGCTGTCTTGCCAATCCACAACAATTTCTACCACGCACCACATGTTTTGATACATACAAAGAGCTTAAAAACATGTGAGTATCAAAGATGCTATGATATATCGTAACATTTGACAATGATGTCCTATGTTTAGAAAGGATCATATATTCATTTACGCAACTGTAATGCCTTTTACACAAGTACAGAGTAATTGAATGTTTTTGTTGATACAGTTACATTAATTATACAGTTTTTAATATATATATATATCTTGTAATATATTCATAGTGTCTCCTTTTTCTGCTGGATGTAAAATTTTTAAGTTGTCCCCAATGTTTCCCACTGAATGGCTTTCTTCAGCAATATGAGCTGCAAATGCTTATTTCTTCAAGTTACCAAGTCTTAAAACGTCAATATGTTCTTTGTATCTAATTTCAAAACTTCTGCCTGTCTGCCAAATGTAGAATTTTGGGTATGTATCGCATTTGAGTTTGTATATTCCTGATTTATGGTATGGACTCTTGGAGGTATTTACATAATGGATTACTTATTGTTGTAATTTATTATTTGTGGAAAAGCTGATTGTGATATTTTTCTTTTTAAATAAGGTTGCTATTTGGTATGAAAGTGGGCCTATGTATGGGAGAGTAGCATATTTAGGTTTGGCTTCTGTGGCACACTGATTTGGCTTGAAGTGACTGCTGTGAGTTGGATCTGTGGTTTTTGTGTGCATTTTGTTGTGGAGTTTTTCTATTATTGTCGGTTTATATCAATTATTATGAGCAACTGTTTTAATTATATTGATTTCATTTTGTCGGTCTGTGTCGCTCATTAGTAATTTTTTAATTCGGTGCAGTATTGTTCTGAAATATGCCATTTTTTGTTGGCAGGGGTGGCAAGATGCGTTGTCAATACTGACATCTGTGGTGGTAGGTTTTCTGTAAATACTAAATTGATGTTTATTGTTACTATTGCAAATTTGCAGGTCAAGAAAGTTAATGCTTTCATTAGTTTCATGTTGAACTGTGAATTTAATACTTTTGTGCATTTTGCCACTATGAATATATTAGAAGAAATAAAAATACACACACACACAAACAGGACCTCAGACTATATACTTAATGAAAAAACAGAGTTAGCTAACACCCCTTTCCTGAAAATTTTCCCAAAATTATTTTCCAACCTCCAAAGCAAATGATATTAGTACGACTATCTGCAGAGCAAGTAGCAAATTTATATGTTATTATAATTCTCATGATGCTACATGTAATTAAATAATATACTATTTTACGTATGCAAATTTTTATAATTAATTTAACAATATCAACTAAAAGATGCAATGTCTCTGTACTAGTGTAAAAGGCATTACAGTGGTGTAAATGAATATATGATATATATGATCCTTTCCAAACATGGGACATCATTGTCAAATGTTACGACATATCAAAGTATCTTTGATACTCATATGTTTTTAAGCTCTTTGTATGAATCAAAACATGTTGTGCGTGGTAGAAGTTACAAATCTAAAGTATTCACTGAGAACAATTTACGTGTGCAAGAATAAGAATGCAGTGAGAATGTATTCACATCTGTTGGACGAATGTTATGAAAACAAATTCTCCAAACCGACGTATCACGTAAGTCACATGCAACGAAAATCTGTAACTCAACCATCTGTGTGTGGCGTGTTTATAATTATGTATTATTTATATTTTAGGACAATTAATCTGTAAAAAAACACACCACGTGTCATAAAGAAAGCGTTTAAACCGTCTGAGGATGAATCACAACGATTCGAAACCAGTAACGGTACCCTTTTAGTAAAGGAACTGAAAGTAAATTTGTAGCCTGTTGCTGTGCTAACAACATCAACTTTTGTCTTAGCTCTTAGACTGAACTATGTTAGTAAGACTTTCACTATTTAACAGTTTTTTTTTTTTTAAATCGCTCCGTTCTCAGGGCATAAGTGGCCAATCGGGACCACCTGACCGCCGTGTCATCCTCAGCTGAGAATGCAAATGGGAGGGACGTCTGGTCAGCACACCGCTCTCCCGGTCGCCATGATGGTTTTATTTGACCGGAGCCGCTACTATTCGGTCGAGTAGCTCCTCAATTGACATCACGAGGCTGAGTGCACCCAGAAAAAGGGCAACAGTGCATAGCGCAGAAAGGGCAACAGCCTCAAAGGGTGCGGAGCAAAGTCAGGACATGCGGGGACCAAGCAGCAATCGGTATTGTAATTGTAAACTGTCGAAGCTGCGTTGGTAAAGTACCGGAACTTCAAGCGCTGATAGAAAGCACCGAAGCTGAAATCGTTATAGGTACAGAGAGCTGGCTTAAGCCAGAGATAAATTCTGCCGAAATTTTTACAGAGGTACAGACGGTGTTTAGGAAGGATAGATTGCATGCAACCGGTGGTGGAGTGTTTGTCGCTGTTAGTAGTAGTTTATCCTGTAGTGAAGTAGAAGTGGATAGTTCCTGTGAATTATTATGGGTGGAGGTTACACTCAACAACCGAGCTGGGTTAATAATTGGCTCCTTTTACCGACCTCCCGACTCAGCAGCTTTAGTGGCAGAACAACTGAGAGAAAATTTGGAATACATTTCGCATAAATTTCCTCAGCATGTTGCCGGCCGCTGGTGGCCGAGCGGTTCTGGCGCTACAGTCTGGAACCGCGCGACGGCTACGGTCGCAGGTTCGAATCCTGCCTCGGGCATGGATGTGTGTGTTGTCCTTAGGTTAGTTAAGTTTAAGTAGTTCTAAGTTCTAGGGGACTTATGACCTCAGCAGTTGAGTCCCATAGTGCTCAGAGCCATTTGAACCATTTTTTTCCTCAGCATGTTATAGTCTTAGGTGGAGATTTCAATTTACCAGATATAGACTGGGACACTCAGATGTTTAGGACGGGTGGTAGGGACAGAGCATCGAGTGACATTACACTGAGTGCACTATCCGAAAATTACCTCGAGCAATTAAACAGAGAACCGACTCGTGGAGATAACATCTTGGACCTACTGATAACAAACAGACCCGAACTTTTCGACTCTGTAAGTGCAGAACAGGGAATCAGTGATCATAAGGCCGTTGTAGCATCCCTGAATATGGAAGTTAATAGGAATATAAAAAAAAGGGAGGAAGGTTTATCTGTTTAGCAAGAGTAATAGGAGGCAGATTTCAGACCACCTAACAGATCAAAACGAAAATTTCTGTTCCGACACTGACAATGTTGAGTGTTTATGGAAAAAGTTCAAGGCAATCGTAAAATGCGTTTTAGACAGGTACGTGCCGAGTAAAACTGTGAGGGACGGGAAAAACCCACCGTGGTACAACAACAAAGTTAGGAAACTACTGCGAAAGCAAAGAGAGCTTCACTCCAAGTTTAAACGCAGCCAAAACCTCTCAGACAAACAGAAGCTAAGCGATGTCAAAGTTAGCGTAAGGAGGGCTATGCGAGAAGCGTTCAGTGAATTCGAAAGTAAAATTCTATGTACAGACTTGACAGAAAATCCTAGGAAGTTCTGGTCTTACGTTAAATCAGTAAGTGGCTCGAAACAGCATATCCAGACACTCCGGGATGATGATGGCATTGAAACAGAGGATGACACGCGTAAAGCTGAAATACTAAACACCTTTTTCCAAAGCTGTTTCACAGAGGAAGACCGCACTGCAGTTCCTTCTCTAAATCCTCGCACAAACGAAAAAATGGCTGACATCGAAATAAGTGTCCAAGGAATAGAAAAGCAACTGGAATCACTCAACAGAGGAAAGTCCACTGTACCTGACGGGATACCAATTCGATTCTACACAGAGTACGCGAAAGAACTTGCCCCCCTTCTAACAGCCGTGTACCGCAAGTCTCTAGAGGAACGGAGGGTTCCAAATGATTGGAAAAGAGCACAGGTAGTCCCAGTCTTCAAGAAGGGTCGTCGAGCAGATGCGCAAAACTATAGACCTATATCTCTGACGTCGATCTGTTGTAGAATTTTAGAACATGTTTTTTGCTCGAGTATCATGTCGCTTTTGGAAACCCAGAATCTACTATGTAGGAATCAACATGGATTCCGGAAACAGCGATCGTGTGAGACCCAACTCGCGTTATTTGTTCATGAGACCCAGAAAATATTAGATACAGGCTCCCAGGTAGATGCTATTTTCTTGACTTCCGGAAGGCGTTCGATACAGTTCCGCACTGTCGCCTGATAAACAAAGTAAGAGCCTACGGAATATCAGACCAGCTGTGTGGCTGGATTGAAGAGTTTTTAGCAAACAGAACACAGCATGTTGTTCTCAATGGAGAGACGTCTACAGACGTTAAGGTAACCTCTGGCGTGCCACAGGGGAGTGTTATGGGACCATTGCTTTTCACAATATATATAAATGACCTAGTAGATAGTGTCGGAAGTTCCATGCGGCTTTTCGCGGATGATGCTGTAGTATACAGAGAAGTTGCAGCATTAGAAAATTGTAGCGAAATGCAGGAAGATCTGCAGCGGATAGGCACTTGGTGCAGGTAGTGGCAACTGTCCCTTAACATAGACAAATGTAATGTATTGCGAGTACATAGAAAGAAGGATCCTTTATTGTATGATTATATGATAGCGGAACAAACACTGGTAGCAGTTACTTCTGTAAAATATCTGTGAGTATGCGTGCGGAACGATTTGAAGTGGAATGATCATATAAAATTAATTGTTGGTAAGGCGGGTACCAGGTTGAGATTCATTGGGAGAGTGCTTAGAAAATGTAGTCCAGCAACAAAGGAGGTGGCTTACAAAACACTCGTTCGACCTATACTTGAGTATTGCTCATCAGTGTGGGATCCGTACCAGATCGGGTTGACGGAGGAGATAGAGAAGATCCAAAGAAGAGCGGCGCGTTTCGTCACAGGGTTATTTGGTAACCGTGATAGCGTTACGGAGATGTTTAATAAACTCAAGTGGCAGACTCTGCAAGAGAGGCGCTCTGCATCGCGGTGTAGCTTGCTCGCCAGGTTTCGAGAGGGTGCGTTCCTGGATGAGGTATCGAGTATATTGCTTCCCCATACTTATACCTCCCGAGGAGATCACGAATGTAAAATTAGAGAGATTAGAGCGCGCACGAAGGCTTTCAGACAGTCGTTCTTCCCGCGAACCATACGCGACTGGAACAGGAAAGGGAGGTAATGACAGTGGCACGTAAAGTGCCCTCCGCCACACACCGTTGGGTGGCTTGCGGAGTATGAATGTAGATGTAGATGTAGCGGCCCGGATGGTCATCTGTCCTAGTGCCGGCCACGCCCGATAGCGCTTTACTTCGGTGATCTGACGGGAACCGGTGTATCAACTGCGGCAAGGTGGGCGTTTGTGGGTGTGTTACTGTTTCATGATTCATTGTTATGCATATGTAAGCTGAGGATATGGTTCAGTACCACGAAACTGCTTCTGATTTCACAATAAAAAAATGATATACATCTGAGGCGGTATCTTATTCCTCAAGATGATCTCTCACAACTACAGGCCGTCGTTGCACACAAGAGCCAGCCTGGAAAAAAAAATAATATACTTGCGAATAATCTTAACACCAAACCACTTCTCACTAAAACTACAATAACAGAGCAGAAAATATCAAGCCTTAGGACAAAAAACATAGGAAACTATTTACTAAAGACCTGTGTGGTAAACACGAGAAACAGTTATTCTGAAACGAAGGAAGAAATGTAAATTAACTCCTTGCAATTCTTACATATTTCTCGCATTTATTAACGGTATCACACGACATGGAATTGTGTTACCCATAAAAGTTAACACTTCATTGTTAGTTTTCCGCTTTTAAGGCAGCTCATTCCATTGGGATTGCTCTTGGTTCCCTTAGTGGCGCAATGCATTACAAATCTGACGACAGTACAGAAGTTCTTCCACAGTAGTTCTTCGGGTGTCGGGGTATTGTCAAGTTTCTGTTCTTGTTGGTCGAATACCAGAAGTATTGAATCCGCTTTCCGTGGGAGCATTTTCTCTATTAACTTTGAGAGCGCTACCAAGGAACTGTAACGGAGGAGCAAGGAAGAAATTTAATAAAACGCCACAACTTATTTCTAGATTTCTCCCAATACATTTCTGGAGAACCACTTCTGAGCTGCTTGGGAGCCGTATTTCATCTGCTCCATATTTTCATCTCGTCGTCTGCAGCAGTCACTAGCATTTTGGAGTTGATATGCTCACTGCAGGACGTATTTTTCTTATTCAGCAGAGCAGCCTAGGTCGAGGGACAAGATATGAGTGAAGTTTCTCGGCAGTAGGAAAATCCCCGCAGCAGGTTTCTGCTCCTAGCAAGCACCGGCAGGCATTAGTCCGGATTTCCAGTATTATAGTGTTACTGCTGGATACTAAATCGACGTAGTTGATTCAGTGACGAAATGTGCTCGGAGTTAGCGCTTTTAAGGTAGGTTTATACTAAAGAGTGTTTTGGTTATATGCGGAAATTAATGAAGTGAACTGTTTTTTAAAGGAATTATGACCGATTTCAGACACTAAAAATTATATTGACTAAGGTTTGAAAGATATTTCCCTTGTTAGCAAGCATTATTGCAGCTACAAAGTCCCGAAGCAATGACACTGCAGCTGTTCATACGGCAAAGCTATTAACGCCAACACAGATGTCAAATATTGAAGTCGCACTCTAGGTACGCCTCACATTGGGTGCAGGGCGAAAGGTATAGGTATAAATGGTTAGTTCGAACTCTGCTCACGAACTCCCGTAAAGTAGCCACTACTGTTAAATGGATGTTTCGACGTAAGGAACTTGTCCGTCGCTCTTTGTACATGGAATTGATGAACCACTTACCGAGTGCCTTAGTTCCATTGTGAACTTGTGTGTGTGTGTGTGTGTGTGTGTGTGTGTGTGTGTGTGCGTTTTTGGACTTGAGACGTTACCATTGATTCATGGGACAAAAGACGTTAAATCCTCTTTCGTCGCCTTGTATCTTTCTATCTGCATTGTTTTGGTACATTACGTCCAGTCAGTACATTTAGATACCTGGCCAGGAAACCAGTCGTAGCCGCCAAAGTCTTATACTAACCGTCTGTAAAGCAGGCCTTGGTGCATCACTACTTAGCGTCTCATGATCGTAGTGGGTGTGGTACTGAATTGTTTCTTTACTACCTTTATTTGTATGTTTTTATGATCTGTTCTTGTATTCATGGCCTCATTGTGGCATAACTTGTTTTGAAAGTTTGGGGAAAAAGTTGCAGAAGAAGTTTTATCTGTGTTGTCCCTAATGATAAGAATCAGTCGATGATAATGTTGTAATAACGGCTCATGTAGTCCACGTCTGCAGTGTAGTGAAATGAACCTCCTGCAGAAGACACCTAAAACTACCTCGTATGGGAATTTATAACAGTGGCATGCGTTACTACAGTCTAACAGAGAAATGCATTATAACCACACGTAACAGCAAATGTAGATGGACATCTGCGAATAGCACGCTAATGGTTATTCCAAATATGGTCCATCACGCTGCAATGTGTAAGCTGGGAACGGTGGAAGTGGTATCGAAATCTTTGTATGTATTTGACTAAAAGTGAAGAAAAAGCTGTAACTTTCTCAAATCCTGTACCTTTTTCCTCATGATTCATGGCAATAGTTTTCAGCGATCGAATCTGGTGAAGGAATGGTTCAAATGGCTCTAAGCACTATGGGACTTCACACCTGAGGTCATCAGTCACCTAGACTTAGACCTACTTAAACCTAACTAACTTCAGGACATCACACACATCCATGCCCGAGGCAGGATTCGAACCTACGAACGTAGCAGCAGCGCGGTTCCTGACTGAGGCGCCTAGAACCGTTCGGTCACAGCAGCCGGTGGAAAGTAATGGCTAACAGAAGGAACGCGTTAAGCTTTGAAATTTGATGGCGTAGTTTAAAACGAAAATTTATCTCATTACTTTATTAAAATTGAGGTCCTCATATTTAGGTGGAAAAACGTTGTTTTGAAACGATATCACCATGCCACTTTCTTTCGTTTACTGACTTCGTAACCCACTCCCTGACAACCGTACCATGCTTATGTTAACACTTAAATCTATCGCCCTTTCACACTGAAGTCTTCCATTACTGTATTGCTTTTGCGAATAAATTTTTCACGCTATGACAGCGCACAGTATCCTTTATACCTGTTCAATAATACGTACCGCCGACGGATGTTAGTGAGAATGTCTGTGTTGTTCAGTCCACTAATTTCGTGTGTAATTACACACATTGTCGGTGAATAAACCGAATAATTACTCACTACTGGCCCACCTGTCCATGGCACACTTCAAAATTCATATCTTACCACATCAGGAAACTGTTCCACTAATGCAGGTGCGACCTCCCTGTAAACGGCCCTTCTACCTGAAACCCGACGGAAACAGTCCCTCCTCGCATTGCGGCGTCTTGCTAGCATTGCTAGCACTTGGGCAATATTGACGTAAAACCGGATACAGATGCTCCGCTGGAAAAAGGCCAGCTCAGCTATAAAAAACCAGCGACGCTAAGGGACGGTACCTGAGGGCTACTGATTCTAACTTGCTATGCCTAACAGCATCCCATAAGAGGAAACTAGTTGCGTCTTTACCTGTGGTTTCTCGTACTAGAGCTACTTGGGCTATGCCGGGCTCTCTTTGAAAAGAACAACTCGATGTAGTCATACGGTCGAGGAACACACCTCTGATTTCACGCCCCGTAGCTCATTCGTTGCCAATAATGACCTATAACTGTGATCCTACAGTCAAATAGTTTATGCACTGGCTAGAATTTCAAACTATAAAATATACAGAAATACAAAACAAAAGTTAAAATAATAATTCAATAAGAAAGGTACTATACAGACATCTGCTATTCTTTTAGACGACAGAGAATTATTTTTAATGATATTTATTCACGAAAGGAAAGTGGCCCTACAGTAATCATGTACAACGTAGACAGAAATACTCTTCTAAAACGCAAGAAAGTTACGTTGAGAGCGCCACGAGAATGGTAGCGAAGTCCCCAAACTAAATAGTCGTTGAGGATACACAGAAACTAAGTTCATTTCGTGATCACAATACAGAAATATTCACCAGCTCAAAACAGTTCAGAGTTCAACTTGACGAGTTACAAATTAAAACATGTGAGAATGACAAGTATAAATATATACTCTGCCTATCCTGTTCTGTACTATCAAGAGGAAAAATTTAGAGTTCTACTCAGGAGCACATTGAAGCCTTTGGAAATGTAGGTCCTTCCAGAAGTTAAAGATTGGTAGTGGCCGTTCACTGCCCAGAATCAATCACTTCCCCAATCAAATACCACTCATTACCATTGCCAGGTCTGTCTCTTTCCCGAACTCACGTGAAAGAGTCGCAACTTGCTACTTTGCGCTCTTCACTCGATAAGTCCCACTCTGCAATTCATTCCCGTAGTGCTCCACTACTGTCTGCTTCTCCATTGGTTGAAGGGCATCCCCACCAAATATAAATCGCCCTTAACCTTTACAGACGTGATTTGATTCATACTGACCACTTTCCCACACTAAACTAAAGTATTATCACAATTTTAAATGATGAAATTGTTATAAACGTTCTGTCACACTCATGTGATTTACAATAGTAATAAATAAATTTTTGTCCGTCAATAAATAATCCAGTATTCTTGATCATATGCGCTCATGATAAATTATAACAGGTTGCGTTATATATTATTTGAATAATTATTTATGCCTTATTGACACAAGCGTCTTTTGGTTCCCTGTCCAGCTACGATGTCCACTGACACACGCGACTGATAACTTCAAATTAACCAGTTTTTTAATAGCACTTCCAATCGACATTTAAATGAAGTTACTGGGAAAGTAGTAGACTGTTTTTTTAAATAAATACACAAGTATGAAAAGATAAGAGGTATTCACGTTGTGTTGATTTGCTGTGTAATTGTGATGGATACGATGTTCTGACAATCATTTGCTTAATGAAATAGATATAATAGACGTTGTAAGTCTATAAATAAAATAGATACAGATACGTAGCTTTCAGCAACGACAGCTGTACTGCAGTGCTATCAAATGATGTACAGTTTGTTGAAACTACATGAAGCGATTAAATGTTCTTAATTCAGAGCGTCTTTGTTTATGTATTTATTCACTGTGAAATATTAACTTCTGTAGTTTTAAAGATTTTGAAATACTGTTTTGCCACTGGATGTGCCTCATTTTTCTGAGATCGAAAATGTATTCAGATCTGTATTAATATTTGATGTGAGTTACTGTCGAATATCAAAGAGCTGTAACTGGACCATCTTTAAGAGTGTCTGACACTACGCCATTTACTGGACCATATGCAATGCGAGCATCAGCTATGCAAATCCCTAGCTCTGGGGTTTACCCGAGCCCTGCGACACGCTCACTGGCTGTTCACCTCAGCTCGCCTAGGGCGGCCGCGTGACATTCTCGTCACGCCGAGTTTCAAACGGTAAATCAAGAAAATTAAGCTCTCGTTAATATCAGCCGTAGTTGGACGAATAAGTCGCTCGCACGCTCTAAATGTTACACACTGTATGTGTCTGGCTTATCCTGGTGCAACGATGAGTACACCTTCATTTTGTCAGCAACTCGATTGTGTGTAGTGGGAATGAATTACGCTAAACCAAACCTCATTTGAGTTCTCGCTACCACTAAAGACAACTAAAAGTCATGTTTAGAATACTTCATAGGATACGAAAACAACGAATGAAGAATAAACAAATTTCCCGGCGAGATCTTGACCTGTCGAATAATCGGGTCTACTGCCGCATGTTTGTGTCGCTCTGCCACAATATTTCGCCAACGAAACTCGTTGCCTTCTTCAGGTGCTACCAGAGATTTCCGTATTGGAGGATCTTGTCCAGTATTTATTCCCAGAGGGTGCTGGTTGCTCTCTCTGGCGTCCGCGCTCGCTTGGTGCTGCTTGTAATGTGTTAGTCTCTTCTCCGGTGCTCCCTCGGACGTCCGCGCCCGACTTGGTCGCCATCTGTGGCACAGATGGTTGACGAGCCGAGCGCGGACGTCCGTGGGAGCACCAGGGAAGGGCCAAACCCTCAGGAGCAGCACCAGGCGGTCGCGGACCGCGAACGGAACGCCCGACACAGGACAGGCCTCAGACAGTTGCCACAGTTGGCGAGCAGGTCGGGCGCGGAGTTCCGAGGAAGCACCGGGGAAGAGACAACACATTACAAGCTGCGCCAGGCGGGCGCGGACGGCAGAGAGAGCACCCAGCACCCTCTGGGCATAAATACTGGACAAGGTCCTCCAATATGGTAGTCTCAGGAAGCACCTGAAGAAGGCAACGAGTTACATGGCCAAAATATTGTGCCAGAGCGACACCAACATCCGCCAGTAGACCCGATTATTCGACATGCCAGTAAACAAATTATTGCACCATTTAGTTTCACTGCATTCATCGAAGTATTAATAAAAAATAACGAAATTTCCAGCAGTCTTCCTGGTACCCGTAGTGTACAGGAATAGGTAGGTACAATTTCACAGATTGTATAGACACTGTTCCAGTAATTGTGTCTCACTACATGTAGTGACTGTTTATTCAGCTAATGAAGTTGGATGAAAAGACTGGGAGTTTGTAATATGGAGCACTGGACATGCTGTAACGAGAAGTACTTAAATAAAAAAACCGCTCTTCAAGTGCAATTAAAGTGATGTATTCCTTAAAAAATTAAATGATATTGATATATGTGTGATGTCATTAATTTTCAGGGAAATGCTGTACATTTAACGTAGCTAAAGATAATATCAGATATTAATAGTACCAATGAACCTCTGAGCAGTTAAAGATTGAGTCACTTGCTACTGAAAAGGCAACTTGGTTTCTCACGATAGTTCATAGGGACACGTTCATCTAGTGTTCACTGAATTTGTTTATATTAAGTGCTTCTTCTCCTGTTTGTAAGCAAGTCTCTTGTTGCAGAGCGACATTATGTTACTTTTTCAGCTATGTGTACTCCTACCTTTTTGTGTATGCATGTGTGTGAATGTGAATGTCTACAGGCTTTTCACAACCTGTGTTCTGTGTTTTGTTTATGTATTGTTATTCTGAAGAGTACTCCTGGTGGTACATCTGTGGTGTATGCTCTAGCCCGTTCATTAGTAATTACATGTCCACCAGGGCTGGAAGACTGGGAAACAAACCTTTCGAAATTATAAGTTAATACTTGAACAGCTACACACTCTGAAGCCGTATCATATGTAAAATTATGTTACTCACACCACATGTATATGGTTATTACTCATAATTTTATCACGTGATGTCAGATGCTGTGCAGTTATATTTCTTACCACGAAACTGTGACCGGAAAGGTGCTGAAGGTCCAACGGTACAGACTGGCTGCCGTGTCATCCTCAGCGGGTAAGCGCCTCTGGATGTGGATATGGAGTGGCATGTGGTCAGCCCACCACTCTCCCGGCTGTTCTCATCTTTCGTGACCAGAGCCGCTACTCCTCAGTCAAGTAGCTCCTCAACTTGCCTCACAAGGGCTGAGTGTACCCACTTTTCAACAGCTCTGAGCAGACCCAGACGGTCACCCACCAAAGTTGTAGCCAAACCCGACAACACTTAACGTCAGTGATCTGACGAGAACCGGTGTAGCCACTGTGAGAAGGACGCTCACCTTTACTAGGAAAGGGGTTTAATAACTCATACATGGACACCTCTGATTATCAGCCTACTGTTTCTATGAGCATACAGGTGTGTATGTCAATATATACACGTTCTATAGGGACTAGGGTGTTCGACTGTTGTAATGTGTGGGAAACTGGGTAGCTGGGCATCAGGATGTCCTGCTACACCATTTCCCACCAATCATAATAGTCGAACACACCCCAGGATGACGAAGTGCACTACTCAAGTGGGCTAACCGTGAGGAGATGAGTGGATGGCTGGTAGACATCTGATTAAAATGGTTCAAATGGCTCTGAGCACTATGGGACTTAACGTCTGAGGTCATCAGTCCCCTAGAACTTAGAACTACTTAAACCTAACTAACCTAAGGACATCACACACATCCATGCCCGAGGCAGGATTCGAACCTGCGACCGTAGCGGTCGCACGGTTCCAGACTGAAGTGCCTAGAACCGCTCGGCCACTCCGGCCGGCGTAGACATTTGATGTGCCGTCACTGGTATAGCGCTGTTAAACCAAACATTTACATGTCTTACTCTGAACTAGAATAGTCATGCCGAAGTTCTGAGAGGCCAACACCAATGTGTTGCAAAGAATACACAGCCTACAGGGAATGGGCTGTGGTCAGCACTGTGGTGTCACGCAGGCGAGGAACCAAAGGCTCCAATGGCAAGACCACTGACAACAGCAAATTGTCCTTCCAGTGCGGTGGCCACTCGACTCATATGAGCCAAGTATCACTGGATGACAAATGCTGTGGCGTGTGAGATCACTGTGTTGACCGATTGTAGAAAGGCCAGGTCACTGCAGTAATGTCTCCTCACACGAGCTAACCTGGTAGCCAGAAACCAAGTCCATGGAACAGACACATTCACGTCAACATAGGTTGTCCAAAGGATCCATAAGGGATACAGATATTGATTGCTCTTGCATTTACTTACGGGAGTTGCAGTATAGAAAAAAAAAAAACGTCAGAGATCTACAGGGTAGAAGGCCAGCTGCAACTTAAGTAGGCCCCCAAGTTACATGCCAGGTAGAGGACGCAATGTCCACACATCGGACATGGCTCTAGCAGCAGGGCTGCAACTAGCAGTGGCAGTTTTCAGAGAAGGAGGTTTGTTAAGGCATGTAGAGTACAAAGATCATTCTATGGGACTGGTGGTTGCCAGACTGCGATACTTTTAGTGGAAAAAATACGGATATTGATATGGTTTTGGCCCACACTTCTTTTGCTACAGCATTGGCTTTGGCCACCGATGTGACAATGCTTCTGCCTCCCTGCTGCATCGTTAATATTTCCACTCTAGATAGCTTTACTCCCTAACGAATTTCTTGTTGAATCAGCAGCAGTCCCTGATGCAATAATGTACGTTTGGTTCTGGTCTGACCCGATTATGTGACCCCTTGCATTAGCCATGGCATGTGGGTTACATTTTACTCATTTGTGTAAAGTTAGGTACATGCTGCACAACACATCTTTTCGGATGGGCTTCCAGAACCGCTTCCAATGAGGGACATCCTCCTCCATACTCATCGTACAGAATTATTTACGTCGACCTAGGTTGTCCGTTCTCTATTATGTTTCATACAGGATGCAGATACGTGGTTGTTTTTTTGTCTAGTTACTCGTAATCGGAAAAATAAACAGCGTTTCTTCCATCCGTCCAATGACTTCGCGTTGGAACAATAACAATGGCAACTCCCCAAGCACTCTCCCCTCAAAAATGCCATCAGCCAACTGCGCACTGATGAATTCTTCCACTATGGGTTACAGGAGTCTGAGTATTCTGTACGGGTTTTTGTAGACTTGAGGATTCAATGTCGTGTCATAGGTGTTGCCAGTATTTGTCCACCATTGTTGAAGAAATCCCTGATCCGCATTAACGATAACCGATTTATCCTGCCCTCTTAAATGCCCCTTCTTCACGTATGATCCTGATGCAGTAACAGTTTGCTTACAGAATAGGCCTCCACTCTATCGATTCAAATGGTTGTCACTTGGGACATCGAACTTGATTAACTGTTTTGGCTGATCTATTTCATCAGAGACAAATTACCTATAGTCACTAGAACCATGTAAGCAGTTCTACTTTCTGCATTGTGTCGTCTGTACGTACAAATCATGTGCAGTATTCATTGGTCTTTGTGTTGCAAATGCCCCACAATACGAGGTGCATTAAAGTTCTAAGGCCTCCGATTTTTTTTTCTAATTAACTACTCACCCGAAATCGATGAAACTGGCGTTACTTCTCGACGTGATCGCCCTGCAGACGTACACATTTTTCACAACGCTGACGCCATGATTCCATGGCAGCGGCGAAGGTTTCTTTTGGAGTCTGTTTTGACCACTGGAAAATCGCTGAGGCAATAGCAGCACAGCTGGTGAATGTGCGGCCACGGAGAGTGTCTTTCATTGTTGGAAAAAGTCAAAAGTCACTAGGAGCCAGGTCAGGTGATTAGGCAGCATGAGGAATCACTTCAAAGTTGTTATCACGAAGAAACTGTTGCGTAACTTTAGCTCGATGTGCGGGTGCGTTGTCTTGGTGAAACAGCACACACCCAGCACTTCCCGGACGTTTTTGTTGCAGTGCAGGAAGGAATTTGTTCTTCAAAACATTTTCGTAGGATGCACCTGTTACCGTAGTGCCATTTGGAACGCAATGGGTAAGGATTACGCCCTTGCTATCCCAGAACATGGACACCATCATTTTTTCAGCACTGGCGGATACCCGAAATTTTTTTGGTGGCGGTGAATCTATGAGCTTCCATTGAGCTGACTGGCGTCTTGTTTCTGGATTGAAAAATGGCATCCACGTCTCATCCATTGTCACAACCGACGCAAAGAAAGTCCCATTCACGCTGTCTTTGCACATCAACATTGCTTGGCAACATGCCACACGGGCAGCCATGTAGTCGTCCGTCAGCATTCGTGGCACCCACCTGGATGACACTTTTCGCATTTTCAGGTCGTCATGCAGGATTGTGTGCACAGAACCCTCAGAAATGCCAACTCTGGAGGCGATCTGTTCAACAGTCATTCGGCGATCCCCCAAAACAATTGTCTCCACTTTCTCGATCATGTCGTCAGACCGGCTTGTGCGAGCCCGAGGTTGTTTCGGTTTGTTGTCACACGATGTTCTGCCTTCATTAAACTGTCGCACCCACGAACGCACTTTCGACACATCCATAACTCCATCACCACATGTCTCCTTCAACTGTCGATGAATTTCAATTGGTTTGGCACCACGCAAATTCAGAAAACGAATGATTGCACGCTGTTCAAGTAAGGAAAACGTCGCCATTTTAAGTATTTAAAACAGTTCTCATTTTCGCCGCTGGCGGTAAAGTTCCAACTGCCTACGTTGCTACCATCTATGGGACGTATTGACAATGAAAGCGGCCTCATTTTAAAATAATGCGCATGTTTCTATCTCTTTCCAGTCCGGAGAAAAAAAATCGGAGGCCTTAGAACTTGAATGCACCTCCTACACAATTTGTTAGGAAAGTCGGTATTTTAAATCACTCGGAGAAATTTTCCTGTACCTCTTCAAACTCTACAATGATAACTGAACTTTTTTTTTGTGTCATCAGTCTTCTGACTTTTGATGCGGCCCACCACGAAATCCTCCCCTGTGCCAACCTCTTCATCTCAGAGTAGCACTTGCAACGTACAACCTTAATTATTAGCTAGATTTGTTCCAATTTCTGCCTTCCCCTACAGCTTTTGACCGCTACAGCTCTCTCTAGTACCATGGAAGTCATTACCTGACAGATGTCCTATCATCCTGTCCCTTCTCTCTGTCAGTTTTATCTGTATTCTCTCCGATTCTGTTCAGAACCTCCTCATTCATTACGTTATCAGTCTAGGTAATTTTCAACATTCGTCTGTTCCATCACATCTCAAATTCTTCGATTGTCTTCTGTTCCGGTTTTCCCACAGTCCAATTCCTCAAATTAAGGCATATGGTTCAAATGGCTCTGAGCACTATGGGACTCAACTGCTGTGGTCATCAGTCCTCTAGAACTTAGAACTACTTAAACCTAACTAACCTAAGGATATCACACACAGCCATGCCCGAGGCAGGATTCGAACCTGCGACCGTAGCGGTCGTGCGGTTCCGGACTGTAGCGCCTTTAACCGCTCGACCACTCAGGCCGGCAAATTAAGGCATATGTTTGATACTAGTAGACTTCTCTTTCTAGGAATGCCCTTTTCGCCAGTATAAATGATGGGACCCCTCCACGCCCACATCAACGTGGTGACCAACCAAGCGTTCTGTCACCTCCGTATAACATGTTAGTTTTTGAATCAGAAGTCACAGAATGCGGGCTGTGATGTTATCCATGCGTCTGGGTAAGATTACTCATTAACGTGGTCCATCAGGAGATAGAAGGTGGACGAAAGCGATCGAAGGGTAGCGGTTGTAAGGGCAGAGGAAAAAAAGTGCCAAGGCAAGCGCCAAGGGAAAAAAAAAAACCTCTAGGACTGTAGGACGGGTAGTAAGGGCAGTAGCGGCTTGCTATCTGCGACAGTGGAGGCAAGGTGTGGTTATGTTAGTGCGAGGTATGGTGCATCGTTACCTTTGTCGCTGCTGGAGCTCGTTGCGGTACTTGCTGCAGTTGCTGCGTCCCTGCAACAGTTCAAGGTCGTTGTACATTAGAGGGCGATCGGTCATAGATCGGCCCACAGACGGTGTAGGGGGTGTGTGTGGTTGGTTTGATTGCTGTGTACAGTACGGTTTCCCTGCGGTTGCCTGTTTTTCGGCTGATCGAACATCTGGGGTTGCCAGTAATAGCTGTGCTGCAGGGGCTCGCCAGTACTGTCGTGTTAGCGTTCTATGGACCATAGATGTTTAGTTCCTAGCCAGTAGTATCTCTCGTCTGTTATGCTTCCATCTATGGTTGTGGTCGTAGTTACCCAGAGAAAGGATAAACGGGTTGCGCGAGTGTCTCGTGTTATTGTACAGTCGTGTGGAGAGTTTTTGGAATACCTACAAGATAGTATCTAGCCGGTATTCCCGGTGAAGGTCCGCGATGCGTGTGTAGCGCGGAGCGTTGCTTATGATTTTGACTACTTTGTTCTGTATGAGCTGCAGACGGCGCAGGCGAGTTGGCGCAGCGTATCCCCAGACAGGGGCTCCGTACGTCATCAGGAGTCGAATAAGTGTCATGAACATGGACATAGACACCCTCCTGTTCAGTGTGCTACGCCTGTTAAGCATAGGGTGGAGTTGTTTGAGCCTCGCGTTAGCTTTGTTGGTCACGTGTTGAATGTGGTCTCCCCAGAGTAGTTTCCTGTCCAGCCAGACACCGAGGTATTTGACCTTCTCGCGGAAACATATTGGGCGTGTGCGTGTAATGTTATTGGGTTGCAGTGCTGATGTTTGCGCAGTTGCTTCGTTCTTCTAGTGAACAGAACGGCCTCGCACTTGTCGACGTTTACTCTAACACGCCATTTCACCAGCCAAGGCTCCGCCGTTCTGAGTGCAGTCTGTAGTCGTGAATTAATGTTAGATGGCTTCCAATCTTCCGCAAGGATGGCGGTGTCCTCCGCGTAGATTTCTACCGTCGTGTTGTGTGTAGCTGGGAGGTCATTAATGTAGAGGTTAAACAGTAACGGCCCTAGGATGCTTCCTTGCGGTACTCCTGCCTGGATATCATGTCGTGTAGATTGTTTACCCTGCACGTCGGTGTTGAAACTCCTGTCCGTGAGATATGTGTGTATGAAACGTACGAGCCCGTCGGGGAGCCCTGCGTCGCTAAGTTTGCGTATTAGGCCGTTGTGCCATAGACGATCGAAAGCGTTTTCGATGTCCAGGAACACCACCCCAGTCGCTTTGTTTGTGTTGTATCCGTGTGTTATGTATTCAACGACGCGGAGGAGTTGTTGTGTTGTTGAGTGGTGATTCCTGAAACCGAGTTGCTCAGGTCTCAGGGTGTCGTTTGTGATACAGTGCCTGGTGAGTCGTTTTAACATTACCTTCTCAACGATCTTTCTGTGCGCGCTCAGCAGACTGATGGGTCGGTAATTTTGTGGGAGGGAGTGGTCTTTCACCGGCTTCCTGAACATCAGGACCTTGGCCGTCTTCCAAAAGGCGGGGAAGTGTTGGTGCTTGAGTATGGCATTGGTGATGTGTGTTAGGTAGTCTACAGCTTCTTCCGTGAACTCCTGGAGGACACGGTTTTGAATGCCACCGTGACCAGGGCCCTTCCTAGCAGTGGTATGCATGATGGCCCATTTGACTTCAGCTGTAGTAGCTTGTCGGAGGATGTTGCGCGCTGGTTGGGCCAAGATGCGTGTGACCTCCTCGTCCGTAGCAAATGTGAACGCTGGGTCTGAGGGATCCAGGTTCGGTGTGAATGACGCTGCGAGTGTGAGGGCCATCAGTTCCGCTTTTTCTTCCGCAGAATATGCTGGTCCGTCGGGCCCTTGTAACGTGGGGGTGTACAGTTTCTCCCTGGTGAAGTGTCGCGCCAGCTGCCACACGCCAGGTCGCGTGGTGTGCAGCCCTTCGAGTTTCTGATCTAACTGTTGTGTCTAAAATGTTTGTATTTTTTCCCGGATTATACCCTGGAGCCTGTTAATGTGCTGTTTGAAGTGCTGGTGCGTGGTACGCTGCCAATGTCTCCTGAGGCGGTTCCTCATTGAGATCAGGCACAGAATCTCCTGGGGCAGGGCAGCATTGGGTTGTTGTGGTGTGCGGGTTGGTATGGTGTCGGCTATTGCGTCCTGACAGCGCTGGTGAGGGTTTCAGCTGCCTCATCAATTTGGGCTGTCTCCTTAATCGCGTGGGTGGGTGGGATGCGACTGTCTTGCGTTTCCTTGAACTGGGTCCAATTCGCGCGCCAGTAGTCTAACATCCTGCGTTGTTCCATGTGCTGAAATGTTTCTTCAATGTACAGTATAACGGGTTGGTGATTTGAGGGCAGATCGTTTTCAACGGCAACGTTGAGTGTCGTTACGCCCTTGATGAGGGGCATGTCTAACACTTCTGGCCTGTGTCCCCTCCGGTAGGGAATGTGCGTCGGTTCGGTCGGCGCTAGTGTGATGTAGTTTCGTCCTAGTGCGTGTTCGTATAGTTTCTTGCCGTTGGAGTTTCGTATTCGTGACTTCCAGTCCGGGTGTTTTGCGTTAACATCTCCAGCGGCGATTACGCGCGGTGATATGTTGAGTATTGTGCTGATGTCGCGTGTTTTGATGCTTTTAGGGCTGTTGTATACTGACACCAGTGTAGTGTAGGCTCCGTTGAACATGACCCTGACGGCGGTTGCCTCTAGTTTTTCAAGTTCAGGGAGCACTATGTTTGTGTGTTCTATGTCTTTGTGTATGATGATGGCTGTTCCGCCATGACCGGAGCCGTCCGGTCGGTCGGTACGATAGACGCAGTAGCCGGTGAAGTTTAGTTGGTTGCGTGGTTCGATCTTAGTTTCGCTCAGTAGTGCGATAAGGATACCCTTACGCTCCATGAGCGCGGCAAATTCCGCCCTTTTGTTGTTGATCCCGTCTGCTTTCCAGAACAGGATCTGTGTCAGTGTCTGGTTGTTTGCGATGGGGGCGGGGTGTGGCGTGTTATCCATGTATGGGTATAAACAGTGTGGTGAGCGCTGTTTGTATGGCGGCCCAGTACGGCCCAGGTTGAGCAGTTACGAGCCGTGTGACGAGTGTGGTGACGGCCGCCGTGAACTTGTTAAAGATCTGAGCGGTCGTGTGATGGGGGAATATTGTTGCCAATAAACCCTCAAGTGTTGTGTTGGTGTTGTGTGTGTCGGCCTGTGGCTCGGTTGTGGTGTAGGCGGCCGCTGGTGCGGGTGTTGGCGTTATGTGTGGGCTGGCGTTTGTGTTGTTGTTATGTGGAACGTATTGAGGTGACTGTGTTTCAGATATGGTGAGGGGTGGAGTAGTGTGTGTGCTGGTATCACTGGCTTGCTGTCTGTGTACATGTGTGTCAGTGTTTTGTTGTTGTTGGGTACTGTGTTGTGGTGCACGTGTGTTCCCACTCCCGTTACCTCGTGGTCGCCCACGCCTTCTCTGGGTTTTGGGTTCTGGGGGTCCTTGTGTAAGTGTGTCTTCCTGTGTGTCGTGTGTAGGTTCGCAGGCAGTGGCTTCAGGGGGTGGGGTTGTGTGGTTTTTGGGGACTGGTGTTGGTACCGGTGTGGCTGTAGTGTTGCATGTTGGCTGAGACGACTGTGTTGTTGTCGCAGCAGTTGTATTAGGTGCGTGTGCTAGGCGCAGACGTACCTCGGCCTGCTCCGCTCCTCCAAGGCGTGTAGCCATGGCGAACGATACTCCGTTCCTCGCAGGGTTTTGGTGCGGGCCTTGGACGTGTTATGACGTTGGGTGGCTTCGACTGTTGATTTTTGCGCCTCTGCGCCTCTTTGTACACGTCGCAGCCCCTGTAGTTGGCCGCATGGCCTTGGCCACAGTTGGCGCAACGGCGTATGTTTACGTGGATAAGTGTGCAGGCGTTGGATGCGTGTTTGCCAGCGCATCCGCTGCAACGGGGTGCCGCCGGCCGGTGTGGCCGTGCGGTTAAAGGCGCTTCAGTCTGGAACCGCGTGACCGCTCCGGTCGCAGGTTCGAATCCTGCCTCGGGCATGGATGTGTGTGATGTCCTTAGGTTAGTTAGGTTTAAGTAGTTCTAAGTTCTAGGGGACTGATGACCACAGATGTTAAGTCCCATAGTGCTCAGAGCCATTTGAACCATTTGAACGGGGTGCCAGGCCGCAGCAGAGGGCCGAATGACCGAACCGCTGGCAGTTGTTACATTGTTGAGGGACTTTTGGTGGTTCGTAATATCTCTACCCTTACGTCCACCCGCAGAAGGCTTTTTATCTGCAGAAGGCCGTGGGAGGCGGCTGTGTCGGCCATCTCGACCAGGTAGTCTGGTAGACGGTGGTGGGAGCGGAAGCCCGTCATCCTGGAAGCACTTTTACAGTCGAAACCAGGAAGTTGAGCGCCGCTTGTACTGTAGTGTTTGGGGTATTGGGGTCCACTACCTTTAGCACGTACTACTGTGTTCGTTCTGTAGCAGTCCTGTACGTATAATGTTCGATCCCCTTTTCTTTGAGGAAGATAAGGAGCTCTTTATATTCGTTGTTAGTTGACACGTACAGTGAGGCCCTATCCCCAGAGTACTTCGTGTGTAGCGTGCAAGGTGTGTGCCTTTCCGCGAATGTTGTGTTAGGACACTAAGGTCCCCGTAGTTTTTTATTACGACTGGGGGAAACCAGTCTTCTGTTGTGCGGGCGTAGCGGCGGTTGGTGTTTCTGTGGTGTTGCTGACCGCAGGCTGGGTCGCGTTTGTTGTTGGGTTAGTGTTCCTAACCGGAAGTGTGGGTTTCGTGTAGGCAGCAGCGCCTTTCGGCTACCTTGCGAATGTGGTTGCTCGCTTGTTTGCGTGGTGTTTCTCGGTTTGCGTCATGGGCCTCCAACTGCCATGGCCCAGTGTGGTGGTGTTCTGTGTCCGCATCTGCAGCCGCTGGTTCCGCCGTTGGAGTCAGCTGCCGCAGTGGGACGGTAGTGCATGGGTCACCAGTTGCAGGTGAATGTAGTGTGATGTGGAGGGTACTTGTCCGCGTGGGGGAATCACTTGGGGCGCAGAGGTCGGTTATTAATCGACGCAGGTTGAGCAGTTCCTGCGCTTGCGCAGCGATCTGCCGATCCTTGTCGGCCAACAACTCCTCAACGGCGGCAAGCAGGACGTTGACGTCGGCGGGAACAGCCGACTCACGCGCCTCTTTTGCTGCAGCCTTGCTGCGGGTTAGGGCGGGGGAAACACTGGCGGGATCTGCCATCTTGGTGCTGCGGGAGCTTTATTAGGTGTGGGTGGGCACGACTAACCTTAAGACTTATCTTAGAAGAAAGATTAAGGAAAGGCAAACCTACGTTTCTAGCATTTGTAGACTTAGAGAAAGCTTTTCACAACGTTGACTGGAATACTCTCTTTCAAATTCTGAAGGTGGCAGGGGTAAAACACAGGGAGCGAAAGGCTATTTACAATTTGTACAGAAACCAGATGGCAGTTATAAGAGTCGAGGGGCATGAAAGGGAAGCAGTGGTTGGGAAGGGAGTGAGACAGGGTTGTAGCCTCTCCCCGATGTTATTCAATCTATATATTGAGCAAGCAGTAAAGGAAACAAAAGAAAAATTCGGCGTAGGTATTAAAATTCATGGAGAAGAAGTAAAAACTTTGAGGTTCGCCGATGACATTGTAATTCTGTCAGAGACAGCAAAGAACTTGGAAGAGCAGTTGAACGGAATGGACAGTGTCTTGAAAGGAGGATATAAGATGAACATCAACAAAAGCAAAACGAGGATAATGGAATGTAGTCAAATTAAATCGGGTGATGCTGAGAGGATTAGATTAGGAAATGAGACACTTAAAGTAGTAAAGGAGTTTTGCTATTTGGGGAGCAAAATAACTGATGATGGTCGAAGTAGAGAGGATATAAAATGTAGACTGGCAATGGCAAGGAAATCGTTTCTGAAGAAGAGAAATTTGTTAACATCGAGTATAGATTTAAGTGTCAGGAAGTCGTTTCTGAAAGTATTTGTATGGAGTGTAGCCATGTATGGAAGTGAAACATGGACGATAACCAGTTTGGACAAGAAGAGAATAGAAGCTTTCGAAATGTGGTGCTACAGAAGAATGCTGAAGATAAGGTGGGTAGATCACGTAACTAATGAGGAAGTATTGAATAGGATTGGGGAGAAGAGAAGTTTGTGGCTTAACTTGAGTAGAAGAAGGGATCGGTTGGTAGGACATGTTTTAAGGCATCAAGGGATCACAAATTTAGCATTGGAGGGCAGCGTGGAGGGTAAAAATCGTAGGGGGAGACCAAGAGATCAATACACTAAGCAGATTCAGAAGGATGTAAGTTGCAGTAAGTACTGGGAGATGAAGAAGCTTGCACAGGATAGAGTAGCATGGAGAGCTGCATCAAACCAGTCTCAGGACTGAAGACCACAACAACAACAACAGCTGCCGTTGCACCAGCCATCACCGGCTGAGAGCTGCTTCCGCTGTGACGGCAGGAGCGCGTCTACGCTTTTGATGTCCTCTTTGCTTCGTCCGTCATTGGCTATTTCTCTCCCTAGAAAGGAGAATTACTTATCTTCAAGTACTTCGTTTCCATTAAACCTGATGTTAATTCTCTCGCTTTCCTTATTACTGCTACTTCTCATTACTTTTGATTTTCTTCGATTTACGCTCAGTCCATATTCTGTCCTCATTATACAGTTCGTTGCATTCATCTGAGTATGTAATTCTTCTTCAGTTTCATTCAGGATAGTAATGTCATCCGTCAATCGCATTACTGATATCCTTTCACCTTGGATTTTAATTCCACTGCTGAACTTTTCTTTCATTTCCATCATTACCTCTTCGATGTACAGATTGAACAGTAACGGCGAAAGACTACATCCCAGTCTAAAACCCTTTTCAATCCGATCACTTCGTTCTTGGCTACCCACTCGTATAAATCCCTCTTCACTCTTGTAGTTATTGTGGAATCCCCTTCTCTTCATATAACTGAACCCTTTTTTTCTCAGACTTTCGAGCATCTTTCACCATTTTACTGTGTCGAACGCTTTTTCCATGTCAACAAATCCTATGAAGGTGTCTTCATTTTTCTTTAGTCTTAATTCCATTCTCAAACGCAACGTCAGACTGTCCTCTCTAGTAGCTTTACCTTTGCTGAAGTCAAACTGATCGTCTTTTAACACATTCTCAATTTTCTTTTCCATATTATTTTTTAAATAACTTTGATGCATGATCTGCTAAGTTGATTGTGCGACAATTCTCGCACTTGTCAGGTCTTGCAGTCTTCGCAACTATGTGGATGATATTTCTCTGAAAGTCAGATGGTACGTCGTCAGATTCATACATTCTGCATACCAACGTGAGTAGTCGTTTGTTGCCACTTCCCCCAATGATTTCATAAATTCTGATGGAATGTTATCTATCTCTTCTGCCTGATTTGATCTTAAGTCCTCCAAAGCCCTATTCTAATTTCGGATCCCCTATCTCTTCTAAATCGACTCCTGTTTCTTCTTCTATCACGTCAGACAAATCTTCGCCCTCATATGCACTCTTTCCACCTATCCGCTCTCTCCTTTGCATTTAATAGTGGAATTCCCGTTGCACTCTTAATGTCACCACCCCTTCCTTTTGTTTCACCGAAGGTTGATTTGAATTTGCTTTATTCTGAGACAGTCCTTCCAACAATAATTTCTTTTTAAATTTTTTCACTTTTTCATGCAGCCATTTCATCTTAGCTTCCCTGCACTTCGTGTTAATTTCATTCCTCACCGACTTGCAGTTCTGTATTCCCGAATTTCCTAGAATACTTTTGTACTTTCTTCTTGTATAGAGAAACTGAAGAATATCTTCTGTTACCCTTAGGTATCTCGTTATTCCTTAGTACTTCTGTATTCCACTTCTTTGCTTATCGATTCTTCCTTACTAGACTCTTAAAATTCAGCATACTCTTCATCAATACTAAAATGTGATCTTACTATATCTGCTCCTGGGTACGCCTTACAGTCAGATATCTGATTCTGGAATCTCTGTCTCAACGTGATTTAATATAACTGATATCTTGTCCTAGTATATTACGTTTTCTTGTGATTCTTCAACAGAGTATTAGCCATTACTAGCTTTAACTCAGTGTTTCTCCTCTCTCATTCCTTGTCCCAAGCCCATATTGTTCTTAACCTACAACTGCATTCCTATCCCCCACGACTACTACATTTTCATCTCCCTCTACGTAATGTATAACCCATTCAACTTCCTCGAATACTTTCTCTGTCTCTTCATCTTCAGCTAGCGACGTCGGAATGTATAGCTGAACTACTGTTGTCACTGTTGGATTCTGGGGACTGTGATAAGAACAACCCTATCACTGAACTGTTCATAGTAACACACTCTCTTTCCTGATATCCTATTTAATGCGAATCCTATTCCCATTTTCTGCTACTGTTCGTATTACCCTACACTCTTCTGACCAGAAATCCTTGTGTCCTTACGATTTCACTCCAATAACCCCACTTTATTTAAATTGAGGTTTGGATTTTCCTCTTCAGATTTTCTGGCTTCCCTACCACGATCAAGCTTCTGACATTCTTCGCCCCGACTCGTAGAACGTTACTCTTTCTTTTGTTATTAAATCTTTTTCTCAAGGTAGCCATCCCGTGGACGGTCCCCTCCCGGAGATCCGAATGGGGACTGTTCCGGAATCTTTTGCCAATGGAGAGATCATCCTGACACTTTTTCAGTTACATGCCACATGTCCTGTGGATACACGTTATGTATCTTTACTGAACATGAACTCGTTTATTTCGATTCATGCTTCGTTATCGGCGAACCTTGCCACAATGTATCACTTATAGTTGTCGTACCACCCCGGACTGCGTCACACTCAGTTTGACAGCATGCTGCAGAAAACTTGTTTCGAACTGATCCTTATTCATAAAATCCGGCTCTAGGATAGGGCAAGTTCCTCTATTGGAGACAGGGTAACTCCTGTGTATAATTATGAAAAATTCATTGTTCCATTAGAGGCAGCGCTGACCTCCAGTGATGCATTTTACTCTTTCCACATCACTTATATCCTGGGGATTTGAATCCCTTCATACCCATGAGGTGCAGACTAGTTAACTACACATGAACCACAGTGTCCGCTAAAAACCTATCTTCTGTTCCTATTATCATGCCCACCAAGAAGCACTCAGCCTCTGTACAGGCTCTTACAGCATTGTTTTACTAAGAATGCTGTCCGGGTGTTGGGAATTCCTGTTATAGTATAACGAACGCTTGTTACGACGTTTCTCAACTTACTGTATACTTTGAAAGCCGTAACACTGCAGTTGGTATCATTGTTTCTGTTGTGACCCGTAGCATTTAACCTGTGAGGAGAAAACACCCCGCATGTTTTGTACACAAGTCACATAGAGACCTTAATTGCATAAGCGAGATCGTTTGATTTTTTCACTGTACTCTACGCGACGTATGTCCCTCAAAGGTAGACTGAAGCATCTTGCGTGTGCAAGAATTTTGAGAAAAAATCTTCACTAATAGTAGCAATTACTGTCAGATAAAATTGTTCACTGTTGTTGCTCCAAAGACAATGCAGCTTGACGCGCTCTAAACCCAGTTTATTTTTCTAATATTATTCCAGAGAAAATGTGAAAAAATTGTAACACTGTTGGTTCTTGCATATTTGTTCCTGTTCTTCGTGTTTCTCCGTCTATAAGGTTGCTTACAAAGCGTGGTGTTATTTTTAGCTCTCGTAAGTGGCAACGAGTAAAGTTTTCCTCGAAATTTTGAATGTCAGGAAATCTATGTGCCTCGCAGCTAAAGCTGTAGACTCAGATGACATAAAACATGGGACAGCGCTCAGCACCTATATAGATGGCATGGCAGCAGTGTTATGTATGCAACGTATAAAAGGGCAGCACATTATTTATACTGAGGTGATTCATGTGAAAAGCTGTACGACGATAATTAACAGACTTCGATCGCAGAGTGGTAGTAAGAGCTAGATGCTTGGTACATTACATTTCGAAATTTGTTAGGGAACTCATTATGCCGCCATCCACAGTGTCAAGAGTGTGCCGATAATACCACATTTCAGGCTTTAGCTCTGTCCTCGGACAATGCAGTGGTCGACGGTCTTCATTTGACGACCACAGCGGTGGCGTTGACCTGGAGTTGCTAGTGCTAACAAACAAGCAACACTGAGGCACTGCGGGAAATAACAGCAGAAATCAATGAGGGATGTACGACGAACGTACCTGTCAAGACAGTGTGGCGAAAATTGGCGTTAATGAACTATGGCAGCAGACGACAGATGCGAGTGTCTTTGTTAACAGTTCAACATCGTCTCTAGCGCCTCGGCTCTTGAGAATATCGGCAGGAGCTGGACGACTGGAAAACCGTGACGTGATCAGATGAGTCTCGATTTCAGTTAGTAAGAGCCGATTGTAGGGTACGAGTTGACGCAGACCCCAAGAGGTCATGGAACTAAGTTGTCATCAAGGCAGTGTGCAAGCTGGTGGTAGTCCCATAGTGGTGTGGGCTGTGTTTACATGGAATGGACTGAATCCTCTGAATGTTCGGCTACTTGGAAATCATTTTCAGCATTCATGGATGTCATGTTTCCAAATAACTATGGAGGTCTTATGGATAACAATGTGCCATGTCATTGTACCATGATCGTTCGCGATTGGTTTGAAGAACATTGTGCACAGTTCGAGGGAATGATATGACCTACGAGATCACCGTACATGAATTCCTTGCAACTTTTAGGAGACATGATCGTGTGGTCAGTTCATAAACAAAATTCTGTACCGGCAACACTTTCGGAATCATGGCTGGCGACTGGCTGGCTATAGGGGCAACACTACTCAATATCTCTACAGAGGACGTCCAACGACATGTTGAGCCCAAGTTGAGTCACTGTGGTACATCGGAAAAAAAAACCTTTTTTTTCGTTCAAGGTATTTTCACCGAATATGTCTTACAGTGAAAAATGGGAAAACGTTTCCAGCAGAAATAAACTACAGTTGCAACAAGAGAAAGTGGTTTTATTTACTAAACAAATATTTCTGTGCTTGCTGTGGAAGATGGCCCCGCTAACAAACAGAAGTTATTGTTTGATTAATGTGACAGAAACATCGCCATAATGGCCTACCGACGACATTTCGAAACGATGCAGCATGGATTTGCTTACACGATCACAAGATTTGTCAGTCTCATTTGGTATAATCCATTTTGATACCATGGTCAGAGACTGCAGTTTGCGTACTACAGTGCTACATGTTGGTTACCACTCTAGTAAACGGTGATTACATCTTACTTATGTACTGGGCAACCAAAGTACTTCTGTCGCAGTAAGCATTCGTCTATACACAAGCAGTTTGCAGGATGATTGAGTTAACAGCCGTCACCGACTTCGGACTGCAGGGTATGCGCAAGCCCAGCGGCAGCTTTCAAACGAGAGAGCTGACGGATTAGATGCAGCTCAGGTAACGCGACATACGCAATTCTTGCGCGCCAATGGTAAGTACGAGTAGTAACGTAGCCTATCAAACTCGAAAGTACCTAAATTTTGAGTCATGTTCAAAAGTGACCAGACGGTCTTAAATTGGCGTAAATTAGCAATATGTTCCAAATTTGTGCAAACTATTTTTTAATAACGTTGAAGTGCCCGTCATTCTCAGCAGTCGTACTATGGATATAGTTTAATTGTATGACTCAGGCTTGACGAAATAACGCTCTGCGCTCTCAGTGTGGACGGCGAACCGCGCTGCGCCGCGTCGTGCCGCGCACAGCCGCGCAGTTTTCCGGCTGTTGTCGGTACATCAAAGGAAGTGGCGCGTTCGCGCGCGCTCAGTTTAGACGGGCCTTCGCTCGCTCCATCTCCAGACCATGCGCGCGCTCCAACTGGAACACAGTGTGCGCCTCGGAGCGGCGCGGCGGGGCGCTCCTCTCTGTTACAGCTGCGCGCGGGCTGCAGCAGCGAGGCGCAGCACGGCGCAGCACGGCGCGGCGCGGCGCGCTCACTGTGGACCCGCCTTAAGATGACAAGCATGCGCACCGCAAAACACACATGGGTACTCCACCTGATACAAGTTATGGAGTAAAATGCGCTTAACGATGAAATTTACCATGGTAAACAATGCTATTCCCTCCTCAAAAACTTTTCTCAAACTACTCATTCAAGACTCTAAATGTTACGTAAAACTCGGACGTTGAACATATTAGGGAGCAGAAGAGGCAAACGTTGATTACTAAATTCTTGCTGAACTGAGTTTTCAGTCCTGTGTTAATGCGTTGGTTTTTGATGCAGCGGCATTAAATACAGAAACAAAGGCGCGTGTGTTTTGAATGAAAACGTTTTGGAAAATTGATTCTAGGAGATTTCTTTCAGGTATAAGATATACGAAATCACACTAAGAAGCTTTTTCGTTTTTGAAGCAAAAATGTTCAAGTATAGAATATAGGCCCATATACACAAAACTTTAAAAAAATACTAGCGCTTGATATGGAACCAGTGTTAATTAATCGTAAGCTAGAATTCAGATCAAGGTATACAAGGACCAAATGGCTGGGTCGTGATACCTCGACGTATATAAAAATACTTGATGGAACGGCACCACGGCACCACAGAGAGTGTTGGTTTGAATTTGCATAGCTAACTGAGATCTCTCTTTTGTTGAAACACAGTATTGTGTTCCACGGACTATCAATCATGCAACACAGATGGCGGTACCTATTCATTGCTTGATGAATTTAGTAACTGGATGGCTCTTATTCAGTCAGTGAACAAATTAGGTGACGTGTATATGAATGAGGACTAATCAAGTGTGTGTTTTTTAAAATAATTTTGATAAATTCTGTCATCTAGTGATAGAGCAATAATTTTCACTAAATTCGCACAGCGTCACGAAATACTAGATTCTCTCAAGAAGGGACAAACAGAGAGAGAGAGAGAGAAAATCTCCAACACTGTGATATTCAACAGTTGCTGAGCTTCAGATCAGACCACATAATTTTGAAGCGAAAAGTCACAAACCGTAAACGATACTAAACTGCACCTAGCAGAAGGCATAGATGTTATTTGCGGCTTATGTAGACAGATAACAGTGTGTAACAAGTGTGACAGAAACACGCGAGAATACCAAAATTACGAAAGCCTCATCGGATTTCGAAATATTCACAGCTATTTATTTTCAGTAAACAAAAAATATTGTTTGTATGATTGACGAGAAAAATCTGCCGGTGTCATTGACGTCCAAGTAACATACATTTTGAGTAGATACAGAAAATAGCCGACACAGAGCCTTCCTAATCCAATAAATAGCACCTTAAACGGACTTGATATGGAACCAGTGTTAATTAATCGTAAGCTAGAATTCAGATCAAGGTATACGAGGACCAAATGGCTGGGTCGTGATACCTCGACGTATATAAAAATACTTGAGGGAACGGCACCACGGCACCACGGAGAGTGTTGGTTTGAATTTGCATAGCTAACTGAGATCTCTCTTTTGTTGAAACACAGTTTTGTGTTCCACAGGCTATCAATCATGCAACACAGATGGCGATACCTATTCATTGCTTGATGAATTTAGTAACTGGATAGCTCTTATTCAGTCAGTGAACAAATTAGGTGACGTGTATATGAATGAGGACTAATCAAGTGTGTGATTTTTAAAATAATTTTGATAAATTCTGTCATCTAGTGATAGAGCAATAATTTTCACTAAATTCGCACAGCGAAATTCGCATACCTTATTGTCGATGTTTTAACTGAATTGTATGTGTGTCGTCTTGGTACTCATTTCAGTAGACTACAAGAATGTAGTTATTCAGTATTTCGTAAGATATTTCTCAATCCATTTGCTTTGCATTTATCGTTACAAGTTTCATGCAGTAGTAGAAGTTTCTCAACAAGCCCCCATTATTTTCAAATCCCTTAACGTAGACTTACAGAGCGGCTTCTTGAGGTGGAGGCTTCTATGAACCTCTGTTCCTTGTAATGGCAGTCACCATGATGGGGTGTTAAGTGCAGTATAAATCAGATGTAGGACGATTTCAAGCAGCTAATGCAAAATCAGTACGCAACGTCCTTCTCATTTCCACAGCTTCAGTTCTGGGGCGGTTAAATAGGATTGTTAAGGGGATGAACCCTTACTGCAAAACTTTGTTTCTAATGGATTGACACGAAGGAAGATCTAGCATGGGCGAAAGCATGGCAATTATATAAAAATAATTATTAAGTTGCTATATAGTACGTAAATTTAATCATTCCATTTCTGGACATATTCTAACGATTATCCGTACTATTGCTTGCAATTTCAATACTTTAAGTTATGAAATTCTTTTCTCGCCTGTGGAGGGACGGCAAAGTGTGTATGCGATATCTCACACCATCTCACTCCACTATTTACTGCATTAATAACCGAATATTTTTCAGTATGGAGTCCAGTTCAGGGGAAGAAGAGGATTGTGGAAATTTTGTGTCACTGGAAAGTTTGGATAGTTTTGAACATGAATTATTAATAATCATAGTTTGTGTGTGTGTGTGTGAGAGAGTCTTTGTGTGTGTGTGTGTGTGTGTGTGTGTGTGTGTGTGTGTGTGTGTGTGGCTATGAGTGACAAATGCCATCTGGAAGTTAAGGTCAAGAAATTTGTGTTTTTATTGAAAAAAAAATTGGGAATTAGGTACATTAGAGTAGGGCATAAAATAACAAATATTTTTCAGTATTGCATTCTGCACACACTCATTGCTCTCTTTCATTTTAGATAAAAAGTAATTTTGGTCTATCATTGGCTTCTGAGGAGGAAATGGAGTTGGTGGAGGAAGTTCAAATGGTTCAAATGGCTCTGAGCTCTATGGGACTTAACATCTGTGGTCATCAGTCCCCTAGAACTTAGAACTACTTAAACCTAACTAACCTAAGGACATCACACACATACATGCCCGAGGCAGGATTGGAACCTGCGACCATAGCGGTCACGCGGTTCCAGACTGTAGCGACTAGAACCGCACGGCCACACCAGCCGGCTTGGTGGAGGGAGGAGGAGTGATTGGAGAGGGGAGTTAGTGATCTGAGTGCGTTCAAGTTCATAATAAGGTGAAAGGTCATTGGCCGTTTCTCTGCTCCTGTATGTAGTCAATCCTAATGTGAGAGATCATTTTGCTCCAGTCGCCTTAACCATATTACTTGCCTGAAAAGCTAGTGATGCGACATTTTGACTACCAACCCAGCATCTCGCGAAATTAGTGGTGGGAAGTTTGGGCTGCTGGCAAAGACGAGATCATGCCTACTCTTGCCACCAGCCCCAATACATGTTCAAAAGCTTTATATCAGCCTGAATACAACATTACAGAGACACTTTGAAGCCAATTCTGGGGATAGGCTATTACACGTATTCTGACGCTAAACATGGATATTCCATAAAATGAAACTTTCTTAAATTATGTGTCTATTTTTGAAAGCGTCGCTTGAGAAAACAGGGGAACTTACAGAGCTTCTTCTGCATGTTTCGACACTGTAAGATTGATGAGATTTGTTTGAGTCAGACTCATAGCAGAATACCAAAGCATCTCCTATGAAAGAATTCTCATTTTCTAATAGTTCTCAAACAAGATAGTATAAATATGAGGCTTGTATAGACTGATCATGATGTAAGGAAACAGTACCCTTACATGTTTGTATAATATATGGACGCCAACGAGCGCATGTGCGCATGTGCGATTGGTGGCTACGTATCAAGACAGTTCTCGCATTTAAGTCACTGGCACATGTATTGCTAAATAGCGTTTAATCTGAAATGTTTAAGTGGTGAAGAGTTATATGAAATTAATGCATTTTGTTCAAGGGAAGTGCAAAATTCTTTGTTCATCATGGTATGTGTTTATTGAACAACAACGCTCAGCATTTCAATTGAAAAGAATATAATCATATTTTAAATGTAACGAAGACCATATCGTACGCGAGATCAGATCAGTACAATTTCATATTTGGTATATATGGTGGTGTGCGGCTCCAGGAATCTGAAACCAATGCATCCTTCAGATGCGTCAGAGAAGACGACATATAGGGTAGTAATACGATGAGTATACCAGCTATTTGCGACAGCAGTGCTTCGTGTAGAAGTGGATGCTACATGGGATAAGAAAGATAGGAAAGAAATTGTGAACTGTGCTATTAACTTTTAATTTTGTGAAGGAACTTCTAAATTAGGTCCAGGCACCAGTTATAGCAACAGTAACTGTTATGAACATTATTACAATAGCTGAATTAGGAAAACAGTACTAGTATATTTGATGTTATTAATAACAAAGGGCAGTTTCTGGATTCGGTTTAAGTAGAACATAATGAAGGCCTTGAGAGTAGCATCACTAGTGGAACAGAATACTGTGGCATTAATAATTTAGATTCCACAATGCATGGTTTAATAACGGTAGCTATGCAAAGAAGGAAAACGCATATGTTAGGAATAATTTACTGTTGTAGAGATTATAAGAATTATAAAGATCCGGTTGCCAAAGCGTCAAAAGCTTAAACAAGTCTTAACAAGAATTTAAATAGATTAAAAACGTCGTTAGGAAACTGAGAATTCTTATCAAGAAATGAGTAAAACACTGAACATTTTCAAAAAAGAACGACAGACAGCTGCAAAAAGTTGTACAATGAACTTGATGAATTCATTAATTTATTTAATTAGAAGATTGATAAATTCCAAAAAGAAATTAAAAGAAACCCGTTGACTGAAAAAGGAAAATCTAGATTTGAATATACAGATTACCAAACAAAACCATTTAACCGACGGAAATATTCTTGTATGATGCCTACTGAAGCAATTGTGGACAGTAATTCTTCCAAATAGTCATAGGGTGCATGAACAAGCATTTCACGAATGTTAATCGGAAGCCTGGTTTTAAGGATTCGAATAACTTCGGGTTGCGCTATAGGGTTGGTCCAATACCGAGTTTTATTAATGTAATTTTCAAAGTACGACAGTAAGGTTCCCTTCTTTGGATTATAAAACTCGGGAGTGTAAATATCTTTCCTTAAACGCTCTTGCTTGCTCGTGGACCAGTTCTTCGCCAGAAATAGTTTTTGAAATTAGTGATGTGTCCTACATGTTTCACTAACTTTTCTCACCCAGAGCGATGCCTCTCCAAGAATCGTTGAAACTATAAATTGAATTTTATCATATTCAGTCCACACTTTCGGAAATATTCTCATAAAACCATTGATGAAAATTTTGGGATGAGTTCTGTTATTTCCCGATGAGAATATCGGGAAATGTCTACTTTTAAATACACTGTTTTCAATACTAATATATGACAACGCGGTTTCCTGAGTAAACGATTCATATTCAGGCAAAGATCGTTCCTCACTATCGATTTCTACAGATTTTTATCTCTGACGTAACTTTTTTCTGTACTAGTCTCACAATGTTCACTTCTAACGGAAAATTCCCGCACGTTCTGACTACGATCTATCACACTATCGTTGGGAACAAAGTCAGAACGGCCTGAACTCTCCATCTCCATGGGTATTTAGTTAATTACTTTGTTCTTAATTATACGAAATTCCTCCTTTAATTGTCCTATGTCCTCGACATTAGGTACGTTTAATCTAGTGTCACTCAAGGAAGTCAATTTAAGCTCGACAGTGTCATTTACCCTCTTTTTTATTTCCTCCGGTTGCTCATCTATCCATTCGGGCATTTCCTTTTCCCACTGACTAGACTTTTTAAGTAAAAACGATCATCAATTTGCTTCGTATTTAACTCTATTTGATTCATTTTTTCTGACAATTCCGATATGTGCTGTACTACAGAATCTTGAATTGATTTCACTAAAGCGAAATTCTCTTCTAGTGTTTGTACAGCACTGGTGAGGTTGGTGACCTCAGTCTGTACCCTTTCGATTTTCTGGTTATATCTGAGATCCTAAACTTTCTGGAATTCTAACATTTCTTGCCTAAGCTTTCTATTCACTTCCTCTCTCTCTAATTCCTTCTGTTTCACAAATTCAAACATATCTCTAGATTTCCTATCTCTTTCTTTTAGACGAGTCCCGTTCTTCCACTCGTAACTCACGTTCCTTTCTTTCGGCTCCATCTTCCATCTTCGACATGAAATTGAAAAACATATTCATATCAAACTGTCACATGGAAAAAGCATTCGCAAATCCATAAGTTTCTCTGTGATCATTATTTACAGTTACGTGAGGTCCTCGGAAGTCGTGAGCACTTTCAGTTCGTCTATTCTATCTCTTGGCTCAATTTCTGTGTCAAGAGAAGCTATATTTTGTACATTTCGACTCATTTCCTCTACCAGTCCGTCCCTAATTTCAGATTCATCTTTGTCATGATCTAATTTACCCTTCCTAGTTCGTTTAGACATTTTGAATGTTATTATTCTACAATCAACAGTTTACTAAACCTTTCTACACGATAATAATTACTCAGTTGCGTCTATGGTTGTACACAATATTACACTAGTACACAATAATGGTACAAGGATTTCAATGCTACACCACTGAAACCAAACTTTCGACTAGTACTCACAAATTTGAGTTTTTTAGTACTTTACTGATTATTGTTTAGTTGAGTTGAGACGGCGGATGCACAGTCAACTTTGGCAGCAACAGCGTCCCCCAGTCTTCACGGTGTCGGAAGTCGTGGCGCTCGAGAGTCGGCGCGTCGTTGAAGGTCAGTCCGCACTGCGTCCTGCGACGTCGACTCGAAGTTCTGCGTCGTTATACTGTGGCGCGAATGCTGCGCCTACGCCTTTCTTGCTTTGAAGACCAATATTCCTAGTCTCAGGGTCCGTACTTCCTATTCGGGCCACGCGTTTTTTTTCGGCGCCACTTTTATATAACGTCGCAGTCCAGCTAGCTGGCAGTAGAGCTGTATACAGGGTGTTACAAAAAGGTACCGCTAAACTTTCAGGAAACATTCCTCACACACAAAGAAAGAATAGATGTTATGTGGACATGTGTCCGGAAACGCTTACTTTCCATGTTAGAGCTCATATTATTACTTCTCTTCAAATCACATTAATCATGGAATGGAAACACACAGCAACTGAACGTACCAGGGTGATTTCAAACACTTTGTTACAGGAAATGTTCAAAATGTCCTCCGTTGGCGAGGATACATGCATCCACCCTCCGTCGCATGGAATCCCTGATGCGCTGATGCAGCCCTGGAGAAAGGCGTATTGTATCACAGCCGTCCACAATATGAGCACGAAGAGTCTCTACATTTGGTACCGGGATTGCGTAGACAAGAGCTTTCAAATGCCCCCATAAATGAAAGTCAAGAGGGTTGAGTTAAGGAGAGCGTGGAGGCTATGGAATTGGTCCGCCTCTACCAATCCATCAGTCACCGAATCTGTTGTTGAGAAGCGTAAGAACACTTCGACTGAAATGTGCAGGAGCTCCATCGTGCATGAACCACATGTTGTGTCGTACTTGTAAAGGCACATGTTCTAGCAGCACAGGTAGAGTATCCCGTATGAAATTATGATAACGTGCCCCATCGGGCGTAGGTGGAAGAACATGGGGCCCAATCAAGACATCACCAACAATGCCTGCCCAAACGTTCACAGAAAATCTGTGTTGATGACGTGATTGCACAATTGCGAGCTTATTCTTGTCAGCCCACACATGTTGATTGTGAAATTTTACAATTTGATCACGGTGGAATGAAGCCTCATCCGTAAAGAGAACATTTGCTCTGAAATGAGGAATGACCCATTGTTGGATGAACCATTCGCAGAAGTGTATCCGTGGAGGCCAATCAGCTGCTGATAGTGCCTGCAAACGCTGTACATGGTACGGAAATCACTGGTTCTCCCGTACCACTCTCCATACAGTGACGTGGTCAACGTTTACTTGTACAGCAGCAACTTCTCTGACGCTGACGTTAGGGTTATCGTCAGCTGCACGAAGAATTGCCTCGTCCATTGCAGGTGTCCTCGTCGTTCTAGGTCTTCACCAGTCACGAGTCATAGGCTGGAATGTTCCGTCCTCCCTAAGACGACGATCAGTTGCTTCGAACGTCTTCCTGTCGGGACACCTTCGTTCTGGAAATCTGTCTCGATACAAACGTACCGCGCCACGGCTATTTCTCCGTGCTAATCCATACATCAAATGGGCATCTGCCAACTCCGCATTTGTAAACATTGCACTGACTGCAAAACCACGTTCGTGATGAACACTAACCTGTTGATGCTACGTACTGATGTGCTTGATGCTAGTACTGTAGAGCAATGAGTCACATGTCAACACAAGCACCGAAGTCAACAGTACCTGCCTTCAATTGGACCAACTGGCGGTGAATCGAGGAAGTACAGTACACAATGACGAAACTAAAATGAGTTCAAACATGGAAATTAAGCGTTTCCGGACACTGTCCACATAACATCTTTTCTTTATTTGTGTGTGAGAAATGTTTCCTGAAGGTTTGGCCGTACCTTTTTGTAACACCCTGTATATTGACGTTATATAAAAAAAATCTATTTGGGCTGCGCTGAAATCCCACTGAGTCCGTTTTATTTGTCTCGATCAGGTCAAGCAGTTGTGCTCCCAAGCGTATTTAAGCATAGCTACACGCAGGGATATATCAGTTCCTATTCCGGTATTAATCATAGCTTCAGTACATACACAACACCAATGTCTCCACTAAAGTTTTTCGGTTTACTTGAGCCTAATAGTTCGTAACAGAGCGATAATTTGTTATTGCGGCAAAGAGTACTTATGCACGCCGGGTTCCTTGGACAGTCAATGTCGTCGCACAGATAATTATTTGCTGAGTACACAATACTGAATGGATTGAAAGAAGTTATTAACGCACTAATAACACTGAATTCTGGTTTATTTCATTATTTTCACATCCGAACATTGCGTAAGGAAGTAGATTTTACTATCTGGGGGGAATTAATAACGTATACTTCAGTCCAAGATATTATGCAAGTTCCAGATTCCATTAACTGACACTTTTCTCACAATTCGGTTTCAAAGTTTAGACTGTATATCGGTCCATCATTAATAGTTTCTAACCCTGGGTAATGTCCAGTCTTTTTTTTTTTTTTAAATATTCAATTTAAGACAATTTCGAAACTTTCACTATCTGGATTCTACGCGAATTCCTATTGGAAGTTACAGATTTACTTCTTACAACTTCAGTGCGTCGTAGCAGATCGCAAATCCTTAGCGTTCAAAAAACGCTCTCGTCGCGCGCACGTATACGATCACATTCTGAGGTACGACTTGTTCCGGTAAACTCCCGTAACACAGCAACGGTGCATGGCTCTTTCTTACGTATTACACACGATTCTCAAAGAGTACTCATGAGGGGTATTCTTTGAGATCGTTCGTCATAATCCGTGCTTTCTAATTACGGTACTTGGAGATCTACTACGATTTTATTTTGAAACTAATGGGATTCTATGTTTCTTCTTTCTTTCTGTTTCAAAACACTAAGCTACTTGGTACAGAATTTCTTTTCCACCTACGAGAAACTATTCAAGCAACATTGTTCCTAAATGGACTTTGTTTTTTTCTTTATTCTCATTTATGAAATTTGGAAATTGATTTTTGGGACTTTCGGGCTTTGGGGTACTATTTTTATGTTCTTCATTTTTCGTCCAAAGGAAGCGGCGTAACAAGCTGCACTAGTAAGACTTCCCATAAGATCAATTGCAAACTGGGACTTAAACACATACGAAAAGAGGTTAAAAATTCCGCTATTTACTGGGGAATTCTTGATAGGTGGCTTCCATACAATGTATCGGTGGCAGCTGATGAGTGTGGAATAGTAAACCTCCGTGCTTCTACTGGACGCCCTGCGTATCACCCATAAGAAAGCATATAACGACGTTCGTACATTATATTGATGAATTCGGAAACTTCAGACCACATACAGATCAATTCCAACATCTTTCAGGAAAATATGGACTCCATAACTTGACGAGCTATCAAGATCTCAACATATTCCTGTCTGGGCACTGTCTACTTTACCTGCTATCCCATACCTATACGGTAACATTAAGTCGTTTTCACTAATGATGAATATGTTGCTTGATTAATTAAGTTTCAGACATATTATTCTATTCCAAACATGACAGCAACATATCATAACTTTGTTACTAAGCAAAGGATCACAAGTAAAGACTGTAGTAATACCAGTAAATAAAAAAGTAAATGCTGACTAGTTCCATTCAAAAGGTTACTGCGAAATTTTAATTTTTTTATACTTTCTGTATCAGAACTAGCAGTCCATCTCCAGCTTGCTGCCTGCTAAATGATTTAGACGGCTAACTTGAAAGGTCTGTTTTGCGACATTTGTTGAATAATTTTATTCCTTCAAAAGGTTCATTTGATATTAGATACAAACATCTACTGCGATTCTGATTAGCTAAATGTCTTACTTTTATCACATTATCGCGCTTGTAATCTATCTAGCTTAAGATCATTCCCGTTAAATTCTATATGATCTCTCTGTCTCCCTTAATTGTAGCTGTTACGACTCTTCTCTAATATTTTTGCCAGTTTCTGTTCTTCGTATTCTGTCATTTTGCCTCCCTTTACTCTGGTACTTTTTCATCATTTAACTGTATTGCATTTCCTCTTCTGAGGCGTTTTGGGACTGTTTTATTTCCAGTCCTACCTTGGAATGCTTCCAGATGCTACAATTGCAATCTACAACTGCGTATCCCTTGTTTCATTTTCTCTAATTTTGTTCCATTGGAAGCCTATGATGTCATTTTGAGTACACTTGTCGACGTATATCTTTGTCAAACATGTTTCCTGATATTTTTAATTAATCTGCCATTAACCATTCTGTGTAAATGACCTCTTCTTTCTTGCTGTTTATGTTAGATGTTCTGCAGTCTGTATTTTGCAACTTTTTAGTAGACACAGTAATTTCGTTGTAGTTATTTTCTGCAACGTTGGCAATTCTTGGCCCATATGTAATTCACTATAAGTCATTCACTGACCACAAGCACTCCAGTTTCACCACTTCATTGTAATGATTAATTATAAGGATCTTAGAGAAAGATTTTTTGTTGTTTATTTATTATGTGATGACATAAGTTATTTTTATCTTTCGGATAGTCTCCTTCATAGCAGGCTTTTCAGATTATTTTCTTCAATCATTTCCTCCGAATAGCTCAACATTTTTCTGCTTCAGTTCTACCAGTATCTGTCATTAACCAATTTTGTGGAATTTATAGGCCCGTAATTTTATTTTCACGGAAGTTCTTAAGCTCGCTTTGTTAGCTACCTCTTCGAAAAGATTAGTTTGCGTCACCACATGTGTTAGGCTGCATGAAGGTATAGCACTCTCATCGGCCTGACAGATTACTTCGGTTTTTTGCAGCATTATGAGGAAATTATTTTTGGCCTCTATTAACAGCAGAGTCCTAAAATTTTCTCCAGAACACAGATAACACGACCTGGGAGAAACCATATACTTGCCTCACTGCCGTAGATAAAACTGAAGAGTGTCGATGTTTCAACCATGTTTTTTTTAATAACATTGTAACTATGTCCATGGCGTTTAGTAACATGTGACGCTTTATAGATTTTAAATTAATATTCTTTTTCTGGCAAGGGTTTCACTTTCTAAATCTATATCGATTTTCGTGCAAATGACTGACAAGGAATAAATCAATCAAAATTTATACAACTCAGAAGGAACTTGTGGGTTACAAGCGATAAATCTGCAGTGTATAAATTAATCACAGAAAAGTACACTAAGTTGACAGTCATGTGGCCGGTAAGCTGCCAGAAGTCAGCTGTGTGAATTACGTAAGTAAGAACTGGGGCAGCTCCAAGTCATCGATCGAAGCATTTTGAATGTCTTTCATGCATAACGATACTTTTAAGCCAATTCTGTCACTTGCAAGTCGAAAGCAAATGGTTATAGCTTGATGACCTGTAAGTTCTCTCGCTAAACATTTATAGAAATCGCAGCACCTGTCTCTTTACCAAGTTATGTATAACTTCTGTAACTAGGAACTCCCAGAAATTTCTTCTCCTCAGATTTTTTGCTATTGGTGATTTTGGTGTCCAACCTCACGTAGTGTTCACTTTTCCCAGAGCATTTCCATGTTTCCGAGGTTTTTGTTCTTTCTGTTAACGTTTCTTCACTTAGTTAACTTTCAGTAGAATGCAATCCAAACGTTTCCTGTGCTGCATTGGTGATTCCTTTAGGTATTTCTAGCCACCTATCATATTGGGTTGCTTTTGGGTGACATGTACTCTGTATAGATTATATTCTGTTAAAATTTCCCTCTTCTTTGATGTTTCCAAGGTTGTAACTGGAATTTCTGGTTTACGTAGCTAGTGATCTCAGACCCATCCATCACATTTTTCTACTACATTTTGCCAAATCGATCATGCCCCGTGCATTCGTCTAACATTAGATCTGCAGACAAAAATTCTTCGACTTTCTTGAAAGTTTCACGAAATAGGTCAACACTGATTAGGCAGAAAGTAATTGACTAGTTTATCGATGCTTCTGCATGCTGTATTTGTCTTACTAATTCTTAGAAAATTAGATTTTGGTGTATCAAACAACTCGTTTTTCAAAGGGTTCCAAAATACTTCTGCTTTATTGGGTTTGTGCTGTTACCTTCATTACCGTATCATGATAGTTAAGGAAAAACGTACCTTTATGTCAGTGTCTAAGTGTTAGAGGAGGTATTCTTTCAGAACCAGATGTGATATATGTTACGATAGCAATTACTCATTTTGCTATGCACATAAAATGAGTGCCTAATACTGGCATTTCTTTAAGGTATTTCGTTTTTGTTACATTGCCATCTAAATGTTTTGTTACCTGAAGAGCTAGAATTTGTTCAAATGGCTCTGAGCACTATTGGACCTAACATCTGAGGTCATCAGACGCCTAGAACTTAGAACTACTTATACCTAACTAACCTAAGGACATCACACACATCCATGCCCGAGGCAGGATTCAAACCTGTGACCGTACCACTCGTGCGCTTCTGGACTGAAGCGCCTTACAACTGCTCAGCCACAGCGGACGGCTGCTAGAATTTGTGTTTCATAGTATTTGGTGGTATTTCTAGGTTTATTTTACAAGTCTTATATTTTATTAAATTTCAACACCGAAAGATCCCTTTTATGCTCCGACTTTTCCATACTGCATACCTGGGAACACATCAGAAACTTAGGACTCAATGCAGGACAGATTTAAAATTACTGTTACTTGTAACTGATATGGTCATGTTAAACTGCCAAAAGTATAAGATTTAACAAAAAACGTTTTGTTGTAAAAATAACAAGATGAGATCGCCACTAATAGCTGTAGTGAAGTATTACGAATCTCCGGTTTCACAACCCACTTTTTTCCTAATATTTTTTATATTTATTATTTGACATTGTATGTTAATACGTTACCTCTGTCTTATGTGCAATTGCTTATCAGAAATTTTCTGTGTATGTCACTACCAGGGTTCCTCAATACTCCTCCTCAAAAGAATATTGTCCGTTTTGACTTAAGAGTGACATTTCATGTCTTAAAACAGAGTAACGTAGTATGCCACACATTTATCTAAAGGTGATTGTTTAAGATGATAAACTGACGCTGTCACTCCGTACGTACCGGCTATGGATATCACTTATACCTCTGTAAGTTGATGCTCTATCTGTGATTGTGCTATTCTTTTGTCAACAGAACGGAGTTATATTTAACAGTATGTGAACAACTGATCATGTGAGAAGCTGAAAACAAGTTGCACAAGGCAATTAAAAATATTTAGAAAAGGTTTTGCTTTCGCGGCTAAAAAATAATGGGTAAAAGAGTGTATGCTTTGTGTAGCTGTATGAAGGATAGAGCATGGAATGGACGCTGGTGTCTGCAGGGCAAACAACGGTCGATGGCTGTGGTGGTGGGCCGTGGATTAGCGTGGCCCTTAATTGCCAGAAGGAGCGGAAGCTCTGTGTGTCTTGATCTCCCTGCTGGAGTCTTCCTTCCGGGGACTGCGGTTGTCATGGAGACGCTGGTTTGGGAACTGATTAGCGGCGTTGGCAGGCAGCCGTTCGTTACTGAAGACACCGACGGAGTGCATAGGAACACGAATGAAATGTCTAAACTAGACCTGAAGTCGCATCAACACGCCCTTTTAACAGGACAACTGTTCAATACTGCTTTATCTGAGATTGCGATAGGTCTTGCATCGTACATACACTGCATTAGATTTTGTTCACTGGTACAGATGCATTTGCTTACTTATTACCACTCGCTAATTACTATCTAATGGCAATCGGACTGAATGTTGACGAGGTTCACAATACGCTTTATAATGAACATTTAGAAAAACGAAATATATTTGTTACCTAATTTAACAGTGGACCATTACCACCGCAGACATCTACCATATTACGCAAGGCAAAGCACACGCATATCACAACAATGGTACACAATGTACTCACATCACCGACTGGTCAGAGCGACTGTGAACTTAAATTGTAAATTAATTCACACATCCAAGTCAGTGCACATATTTCACATATGTACATGCAAGTGTGAGTATGGCGGTCATAATAATTATTAAAGGAGTTCGACAGAGAAATATTTATTAACGACAGTCCTGATATGTACGTAGCTGTAGTTAGTACAGTGAAACAGTTCGAATTTGTGTACGTTCGACACAATTGAAGTCTGCATTTATTGTCACGATGATATTTATCGATATGTAATTTAACTAAATGCAATGATAGCATTAAGAACCAGGACAATTATTTTTGATGAATAGTGAATTATGTACTTCTGGAAGTTTTCTGTCCCTGAAATCATTCATTATCATTCCTCAACTCACTCTCTCTGCTGTATGTTAGACATTTTTAATGCAGTTACCCTGTTCGGTAGTGTTTCTTACTGTCATTTGTACAGCACACCTTGTGTTCTTGCACCGATAGTGAATTACGCTCTTTTGTCCATCTCGTTGACTTCATTGCTTTTTCAATCGAATAGTTTCAGGTTTTGGAATGGATGATTATTTTTCGTTATCTGTGACTAGAAATATCTCTTGTACATAGTTGTTTATAATATTCTAAGTCTTCCACACCTGTGCCGTGTATTCACGATGTAGTCTATATGTCGAAAGTGAAAGCTGTGTTTTGGGTCGAGACTGGAAATCGGATATCTGCTTTTCGTGTGCAGTGCGCTAGAAGTCTTATACCTTTAACACACTTATTGGACTGTGATTTTTCATAAAGCCCAGCAGAGATCCTCCGTCCAAGGTACGAAAAAGGAAATACCAAACGCTTAAGCTTTTATTTTACATAGTATCTCGACGTCTCTTGTAGCTTTTCTCGTGTAGACTGTTTCCCACAGTGGGGTTATTCCTAGCAATACTAAGACATTTTTCATAAAATGAGCATTACCAATTTGGGGGCGGGGGTGGGATTTACTTTGTGGTCGTCCTAAAAAATTTAAAAAATATATTTTTAACTCTTCTTAGATTATATTAAAAACATGCTGTTTAAACAGTTACTTATATGTTTGTAGAGTCCAGAATGTGAAACTTCCTTTTAGAACACTGTGAGGAAAATCAGCGCTTTCGATGATGTAAAATACTGTCATTATGACCACACCAAAACATATTTAAAAATGTGAATGTCATTCCTTGCTCTTCAATTTTATTCCCAACGTACTTTTTAAAGTGATATTGGTGGATCTGTAAGATCCTGAATGTGGAAATATTGAATATGACATTCATTTGGAAAGTGACATCCACTACAGAGACCTATGAATGTGGAAAGTGGTTGAAGAAATCAATAAAATAATACACACATTTTAAAAATTTATACAATGTAAGGTAAGTAACTAGATTACAATATTTTAAAAAGCTGGCTGTAATACCCCCCCCCCCCCCCCCCCCCCTTGGTATTGCGAGGGTTAACATTGTGTCATCAACATTATGTGGTAGGAATGAAGTATCTATGTGCACATGCACGTACATAAATTCGGTAAACATTTGTATTGCACATTTACGTTTATAAATAGATAAATTCGCTGAAAATCCTAAAGCAATGCTGGAGACCGCGTTTCTCTCTTTTGAAATACGATTTAGCATCGCTACTCATGTATTCACTCGTTGTGTGATTGCTACAAATACGTTCAAGTATGTGGCATTACTTGTAGATAGGCTGACAGGCTCCAGCGTTATCTGTCAACTAATAATTCGTCTACAAGTTAAAATTACACTGTACTGTCTGACAGCAAACGGGATAACTCGGTAACATAAAGCATGAGAAAGAAAATCAGGTGTGATACTAGTACATAAGTGACCCTTTGGGCAACAGGCAAAACTGGATAACATTCATACGCGAACTATCAGTGCACGCTTTAAGCGGTTTTTTCGCTGAGAGATCCTGTTGTGCATAAAGTAGTCTTCTCAGTTGTGCTCAGCACATAATGTATACGTTTATCGTATTTGACGCGATTACGAGCTTTTGAAACCGGCTGTCATGACGCAATAATGTCTGTACGGAGATTGCATGTTCTCCGCAGCGCTAATACGGGATCATCTACAGCTTTACTGCAGTCCCTAAACGCATTAAACGCTTGCAGCCGATTGCTGTAATCGATCGCATAAAAGGATACGCAGCAGCATCGGTACCAGACGTTCGTCTATACGGCTTTTAAGTGGCAATAAAAGAACTCGTTTGTTATGTCTTTCTGAATTAGCACTGCTATACCATCTTGTCAGAACTCATCTGTTTCCCTTATATGTAGAAGCTTCCGCAGCAAAGACGGTTTCCAAGCATATTTCAGATTTTCAGTTTCATCTGTTCCTCTAGATAACTTATGTAACTGTAAGATAACTACGCCAAAATATTATAACTCTCTTTCGAATTATTGCCTTAACCCAAACTACTTCTATGATGACATATCGCCTTCAGAAGCTGATAAAAAATTGTGATGGGGAGAAGCTTTGATGTATTCCACATGTATTTAGTAAATGTAATTTATATTTAGTACTACGTATATGGCCAAAGAAACTTCATAGAATACTGAAAAAACTGTAGGTGTTGTGTTGAAGGCACCTTGAAAGTTTATGTGTTTCATCGTAACCAGAATAAATTTATTTTGGTATTGATTTCATATACTTTTTCCATAATTGCCATCATGATGAAATCACTCTACAAAATTCGGCATCGAATATTCTTGGTTCACATGAACACACTGGCCTGCTTTAGTTGGCCGCAGACGTGTTCAAATGCATAAATTTTCAAAATTCTGACTACATAACTTTTTCTTGCAGTGCAAGTATATTATTATAAGTGAAGAAAATTTTTCACATAATGGTTTTCAAATACATGTTAAATAAATTTTAACCAAGAAAAGGTAAATGTATCTATGTGTTACTATTGTTTATGCATGTCCGTAGAACATTATTTTTCTTGATAATATGAGTGAAATTGCTTGTTTTTCACATAAGAATGCACGCAGCGTGTAAGTGTCTTTTGTGATCAGTAATGTATATAAATTTATTTCTATTACTTTTCAATAAATATGAGTGGTACGTTTATGAGAACTCACAGGAGTGTTCATTATGGGATACTGTGCCGCATTTGGAATACTTTGGTTCATCGTGGGGAGTGGAGTGTAGCGCAGAGAAAAATTGCGAGCCATGTGATACACTTTGGTGGTACTGTAGATGCTGTGCACGAGATGGTAGGTAACACGTCAACAAGATGGAGCTGTTAGAGTTCTTAAGACTTTGAACAGTATGGGGAAGAAGAGTGCGAGGCTTATGAAATGTAGCTGGTAAAATCGGCCACAATCACTGGCACAAAAACTTTTATGCAAGTACCTCATACATGAAGGAGTCTTAGGCAGCTGTAAGTCTGTACAATGTTATGGAATTTTTTCGTAGGAGGCACATTGTTTCAGAGATGTTAGAAGAGATTTAAAAAGTTCTACTGCTTGATGGTAATCAAGCATTAAATGTGAAAGAGCCGATGCATAGCAAAGGTCATATCAAAAGACTTTTCAAGCCAAGATCATGTATTAGCATGGTATTAGATGAGCTATAACGTACAAAGGTAGACTTCTTTGTGTGACTGTGTAACTCAGTGACTTTTCCCTGACATCTTGGTTAAATGAATTTTCGCGAGTAAGGGGTCACCATCGACGTCTAGTTGATGAGGAGAAATCTTCAGGACCACAGCTTAATTTTTGTTAATTGTGGACAGGATAGCGGAATTCTGCAGTTGTTCCCAGCCGTTACTTTAAATCTCAAGCCACAGGTATTTCGAAGAGGAAGAAGACAAGGCTTACCCACTTTCGCAGAACTGGTGCCATCTGAGTAATCCCGGTCCATGGATCCAAATGGGGCAGTATTCAAACACCGGAATATTTTATCCAAGAGGATGGAGTCATCACTTAATCACACAGTATAGCTGAATGCCCTCGATATAATAGAACCGTTGAAGTTCGCCCTAGTTTCAGCCGTTAGCAATACCAGCGTAGGAAGGCTTGTCTTATTTCATATTACAAAGCCAGATCAATCATTCCTGCAGGTTGTTACAGCGAAAACAACTGAGAAGTTTTCAGGAGTGACATGTCTGTTTTGCGTCTCTACAGATGCTCTTCCGATACCTTTACCAAGTGAGACGGTACAGTGGTTAGTACACTATCCTCGCACTCAGGAGAACGACGGTTCAAAACCACATCCGGCAGTAGAGATTTAAGTTTTCCCAGCTTTAGCTTAATCACTCAAGCCAAATTCCGGGATATTTCCTTTGAAAAACGTCACAACTGGTCTCCTTCCCATATTTTCGTAATCCGAGCTTGTGCTCCGTGTCTAATGACCACGTTGTCAGCACAATATACTTTCCACCATTTCCTCCGCTGAGGTTGCTCCTACGAAACAGCTATGTGTATCGTAGAGGCACGCATGTTACCCAAAATTGGCAGGGTCCTTGATTCAGTCATGTGGCTGATAGGTGGGTGTTTGGTATGGTGTGTGACACATGGGAAAGGCTTGTGTACCATAGTGATTCAATTGTACTTCTCTGTAGTTAAACGTTACCAACAGGAATCAGCACTTTTCATGTTTACGTAACCACATGACATGCCTGTGACGCTGAAACAGAGTTTAAACTTTAAATGGAAAGCTGAATGGGTATGAGAAATGCGACTAAAATTTAATAATTGCAGACGATGAAAGCTACTGTAGGAGATCGATTACCCGAAAGAAAAAAAAAAAAACGAGTTGGGAGGAGGAAACGAAGTGAAACATTGTGGACTTAAAGGGTGTTTTATGTTGTGAATAGTCTAGATCTTATACTGAGGCGGGATTGGCGTTCGAGCTGGTGCCACACATCTTCTATCTGGGTAATATCTGTGAATCGTGCTGGCCACTGAAAAACATAAACATCATGCAGACAGTTTATCCGTCTCTAATGATTTCATTGTTGATGAGACGTTAAACCCTAATCTCCATTCAGCTTAGACCGTTCTTACAGACTCATGCCGTCAGAGGCTAACAGTCTCCTGCTGAAGAAATAGGACCGAAATGCTGTTGCGTGAGAATTAACCCATGAGGAAGCAGGACGTTACTAACGTATTGTTGTGCCGTCGGAGTTCCCTCTATCATTGCCAACAGTGAACTGCAGTCATACCTGATGGTTGCCCACACCACTACGCCAGGAGTAACACCGCTGTCTCTAGCCAAACCATTGGGGTGATGGGACCTCCTCCATCACCGCTGCCACGCCGGCAAACGACGGTCATAAGGAATAGTGCAAAACGGCGATTCATCACTGAGCACATTCATCAGCAGTGCATGCTCTCCAGTCACGGTACCACTCCAAAGACAGCCGTTGGTTTTGTGGCGTTCGCTGCTAGTCTCTGACCAATGATGCAGGATAACACAGAACGTTGCAAAGACTCTATTACTTGTTTTTGGACGGCAGCCACAGAAGATAATGGGTTATGATGTGCTTGGTACACGACGCAGCGATCCTCCCTTGTAATGGTGAGAAGAGCCGACTGAAATTCCGACAAAGACCAGACGGGTGTGTAGGGAAGCAGCCTACTCACGCTGTAGTAAATTCACATCAGTCTTTCCATTGTGTGCCAGCCAGTCTGCTGTAACTAACTCTGACATCATAAATGTTGTGCAATACATTAAAAATCAAGCAAATAACCTAAAACATTTCTCGCATGTCAGGAGTAATACTAAATTAATGTGTGTTGAATATCAGTTCGATAACTTTAGCCATTTTCGAAATTTGGACGTTTTTCTGTAAAAATCATAGGTGCAACAGAAATGAGCTAGAGAGTTAAAAATTTATAATTAGATTCATTTTTCATAATTATTTAATAAAAACAGTCTTCTGGATCTCACAAATTAAGATTTTAGTGGAAATTCATGATTTTCTGGTTTTCGTCTCAAAACTTATGGAAGCAAGATAGATTAAGTAGGCTAACAAATAAGGCTAGGATGTTTACATTTAAGTAGAATGGAGATCCGCTATCACCATAAGGATGTGAGAAGTTTCATTTGAATACCTATAAAACTATAGCGATAGCGTATCTCCAAAGGGCCAGTTCAGAGCTCGTCTACTGCGTGCAGTGTAATTAAATTAATTCTCTCTCCCAAAATATTTAACTTAGCCACATAAAAATTTAATTATGATTACTTACCTGTGTGCTGAATGCACATTTAAATTGAGAGCTTCATCGGCCATCAGCAAAAGAAGCTATGATTTATTCGGTAACTTAAAGTGGTGCATTACTAGCCCAGCGGCTAGTCGGGAGAGGCGATTTGATCAGGCGTTCCCTTATCCGTCCTCACCGCGGCTTTATATATAAGAACGCTGCGCGAGGAAGCAAGGCCCCAGTTCTCTCCAGACGCTGAATAGCACGCCATCTGTGTCGGGAGTCGCGTCGCGTCACGTCGGTATCATTGCTACAAACAGCCTCGCATGCCATATTAAGTTACTCGAGATACGCGTACCATGAAATCATTTTCGAGTGAAGTGTTAATTCTGGGATGACTATAATTATCGATCTTCAGTTTGCGTATTGTCGTATTTTCACGTGCCACCACGGGACAAACATTCTACCATTACTTAGCGTGGCGTTTGGTGAACCTAATCATCAAATTTTGGCGAGCATTCATTTAAATATTTAATTTGGACAGTTATACTGGCATCAGCGCATTAGACTCTGAACTGCTCTGTTAGTTAGATTGTGTGGATTTTTTTTTTCATCTGTGACTTTCTGAATATACTCAACTATTTTAGAAAATCGTTTTTGATTATGAATCCCAGACAATCTCCCATTCCCCAGAGCTATAAGCTGTAACTATAAGTGTATTCTCAGATCAAGTGGGCACTAGGAATTCTAATTACAGGCTTCACGTTTTGCTAATCACTTTCTGGTTGCCAATATTGTAGTTAGAGAGCCAGTGTTGAGATTGGCAAAAGACAGCATAAATAATAGGAACATTTAATATCAATCATTCCACCCGCCGCCCCACATATGGTGCATCGGCCGGGAAATAAACTGAGTAAAAGTGAAAGTGATTTTTAACTATTGAGATTCGCGAGTGAAATGCGACACGCAACTGAGTAATAGAACAGTGAAAGTGTTACGTGTGTATGTGGACTACGTAATTGGATTAACGACGCATCTGAATTGACGGAGCTGGCACTGAGTCTAGCGGCGCTGCCGGCATCGCGAGAAGCCAGTTTTGCCTCACCGCAGTCGTCCGCCAGAGCAGCCGGAGCCGCGCCTGCAGTTGCGGGCCACGCAAACACACAACAGCCTTCGGAGTGCCGTCTGCAATTCAGCGAGCTGCGTCGCATGAGTAATCCTGGTACACCACACCGGCAACGCCATATGTCATGCAGAAGGAACTAAGTTAAGTGAAAAGCTGTTAAAAATTTTACTAACCTGCACTAAAAGACTGTCGGTGATGGAACCACCAAAAGAAACTGAGGTTAAACTTAAATCAGAACCTATGTCTTTTGAGGGAACTGTAAATCCAGACAACGGTTCAAGTGTAAATATGCATGAAAATAGTAATGTTGAGGTGAAATATGAAGTATTGTCTCCTGGCAGTAATGTGAAAAGGGGCAATGATTCAATAATAGAGACCCCTGTAGTAAAGCAGACAGAAGAAATTGTTAATTTATTGGATGATAGTTTATCTGATGAGTTAAAACCGAAACAGTCATCAGAGATGGTAGAGTTTAAACAGGAGAAGTTAGGTTTGACTGATCAATCAGAAGTTTCATTTAGTTTTGATGATTCTTGTGTTGGAGCTAGTTTTTCGTCACCTGAGTGTGATAAAAAGCCAGCTAGTGAGCAACCCAAAGATACTGGGGCTATTGATTTAAATGTTATATTACAAGCAATAGCTACCAGTAATGCTGAATTAAAGTCTGAAATAACTGAGGTCAAAAGCAGTAATGCAAAAATGTCAGCCAGTAATGTTAGAATGACAGCTGAATTAAAATCTGATGTAATTGAGGTAAATAACAGAATTGTGGCCAGCCAAACTAATTTAAATAAACGATTGGAGGAAATGGACAATACCTTCAAGGCTGGTTGCAATAAGTTGAAAGAGGATCTGGACAGTTTGAATTATAAAATTGATTACAATCATGAGGATATTAAGAAAAAGGTTGCTCAACAATTTTCTGAAATGTATAAAACAGTAAAATCCGAAGTTGCTGAGGTTCGCAGAGACTTCCAAATGGAAGATGCGAAGCTGGAGCACAAGTTAACAGAAAAGATCGACGCAGAATCTGAACTGTGCTCAGATAGGTTTAAAGATGTTAATATAAAAGTAAATATATGTCAAGCAGAAGTAGACGCAATCAAAACTGATACTACTCATATTGTACAAAGGGTAGATAATGTTGAAATGAGAGTAGAAAATATCAGTACTAACATTGCTAACATTGAAAGTAAAGTAGCTTCAGTAACTTCTGGTAATGGTAGTATACAACAAGTTGTAGCTGCAAACGCCGCTTTTATCGGGTGTCGGCAGTTCTTGCGGTTCGATCCAGATAAAAATATCCACCCGCTAGATTTCTGGAACGATTTTGAAGATGTGATTCCACCAACTTGGTCTGAACGAGAGAAAATCTCATTTATTAGAAGCCATTTAGCAGGTGACGCCATGCGTTGGTCAGCTGATGTTATGTTGAAGTGTAAAACATTAGCGGAGTTTAAAACATCTTTCATTAATGAGTATTGGTCTAGCAATAAGCATAATGAAGTGTTGAGAGAATTTTGGAGTGGAAAACGCTTCAATGCAGGCAAGGAATCTATTAAAGAGTTTGCTAGGTCATGGATCTCACGTTTGTCACATTTGGGCGAAAAGCTAAAACCGGAAGTGATTGTACTAGGTCTTGAAGCCAAACTGCCATGGTATTGGCAAACTAGAATTATATCTGCCCCTAGAGACAATCTGGATCGTTTCATTGACTATTTGGAACGTGTAGAACGTGTTGCTGCCAATGAGGAGCAAGCACGTAATAACAGAAATGCTAATAAAACTAGTAGTAGTTTTAAGAACGAGCAGAATGGCAATGTAAACATCAGAACAGTAGGTGTTCGTCATCCTAAGAGAGGTAGGAATTGGAGAAATAATTATCAGAACCAACAATGTTATCCAAGTGATAATAATTTTGTTCCAAACAAAGTTATGCATGTAAACAACAGTACGGAAAGTAATGCTGTGCCAGTTAACTATAATGAAAATAAAGGAAACAGTAGTAGGCCGAGGCAGGAAAACTAGTACCCGTCTATGAGGACACTGGCGCTCACCAGGCGGTTACTTTTCCTAAGCCAGTAGTTACGGGAATTGGTAAGACAGATCAGAATACTCAGACTGAACATGTGGATGAAGAGTCGGTAGCATCTAAGAATACAGCAGAAATATTAGATCACTGTTAGTATTAGATAGATACCGTGTTAGAGACGCTTTCTAAGTGGGAAGAGAAAGAGAAGGCGCAGCAGTGTAACGATAGGGAGGAGCTACAAAATACTGACTTTTCAGGTGAAGAAGCAGAAGAAATTCATGCTTATATTTACGATGAGGATGATGTGCTCTTATCTGAAGTGCCTGTGCAGGATGTTGATAACGTACTAATAGATTTAGGACAGGAGATAAGTAAGAATGTAGAGGGTAGCCTGTTGGGGGTCGATGAACCCAGTAGCTGTGACCAGTTGTCACTTGAGAAGGAACCCGACAATAATAATGAAAATGGTTTAGCTGTAACTAGTGTTATGCCCAGTCTGGAGGCGCAGAATCGCTCAGACTACAGTAATTTGTGTCATGTTCAGCAAACTAAATGTAATGAAGTCGTGCGGTGTTTCGAGTTGAAATTAATAGACCGACTGGAAAAGGCCGCTGAAAATGTAATTCAGGAAACCCCTACACACTTTGACCTAAATGTAATGAAGACGGATGTCGATCACTTTAGTTGGAGAGAAATCCAAAAGGAATTATTGGATGAGTTTGAGGAACCACCTGTACAACCTAGAATAAGCCACCCTATAATAATAGTGAATATGTTGGGTATCAATGTACGTTGTCTCTTAGACAGTGGAAGTCAGGTGAGTGCGATGTCTCAGTCCTTCTTTGCTGCATTACCTGGTAAAGACAAGCTTACAGTAATGAGGGTATCAGGACTAAGAATAGTTGGTGCTACTGGCAAGGTGTCAAAAACGGTAAAGCAAGAAGCTTTGCTGCCCTTTAACATTAATGGTAATTTACTTGATCATCCATGTTTAATTATAAACAATCTCAGTATTGAGGTTTTAATTGGCATAGATTTCTTGTCAAAATATCAGAGTATTGTTGACTTTGAAAGAAGCCAGTTAAAAATGGTCTTGCCAATAACCGGAGTAATTACGGTACCTTTTATTGATAAACATGTAGTAACTAATGATGACAATTGGGAGCTGCCTATACGAGTTCTGAAAAATAGGAGGTATTGGGACGAAGGTGTTAATTTTAGTAAAAGTAAGCTAAACACAGAAGAAGAAGAAGCAATTATTTTGGACAAAATAGTAGCTAAATTGCAGGAAATCGATAAAATTTCAGCTAATCAGAAGGAAGAACTGAGACAGGTTTTAAAAAGGCATCATAAGGTATTTTCAGATCGACCTGGCGTGGTCAAAGGTTATGAATGTCAATTAAAGGTGAAACCCGGCCAAGTGTTTTTCAGGAAGCCATACCAAATACATGTAGCTAGGAAGGAGGCGGTTCGAAAGGAGATACAGAGAATGCTGGAGTGGGGTGTGATTGAAAAAGCGGTCAGTGAGTAGAATAATCCTCTTGTTGTTGTACCAAAAAGAGACGGTAGTGTCAGATTGGTCTTGGACGCACGTTGGTTGAATGAAATAGTGTTAGGGAAAGTGATAGACCGCAGAACATGGACGAGTTATTGCAAAAGTTCCGGGGAGTAAAATTCTTAACTTCTGTGGACATCACGTGTGAATATTGGAATTTGCCACTGGCGGAAAGTTCAAGGAAGTACACAGCTTTCTTGTACGAAGGACTTTGTTACCAATACCGTGTGGTACCTTTCGGACTTAATATCTCTGTCTGTGCCTTCGTACGTGTGATGTGCCATGCTTTAGGACCAGCCTTAAGTAATAAGATAACAGTCTACGTAGATGATCTGTTAATAGCAACTCCTACCTGGGAAGAACACATAGTTCTATTAGAGGAAGTGTTAGAGGCTATTGAGAGAGGTGGCATGAAACTAAAGATTGAAAAGACAGAGTGCGTTAAAGAGGGAATAGGGTTCTTGGGATATATGATAAGTGGAAAAGGTATTCTGCCTGACCCAGGCAAGCTAGCAGTCATTGAAAAATTTGAGGCTCCCAGAGACAAGAAGCAGTTGAGATCAATGTTCGGTCTGTTCGGGTTCTATAGGCGTTTTGTTAGTGATCAGGCTTTTAATGCGCCCTGTCTTCAACTCCTGCTGAAAAAGAATACCCCTTGGTTTTGGACAGCAGAATGTCAACAGGCGTTTGAGGTGCTTAAACAATATTTAATTAATTGTCCTATTTTACATCATCCTGATTTTGAAAAACCATTCTGTATGTCTGTTGATGCTAGTGGCTATCGTATAGCTGTGGAGATATTCCAAGTAGAAATTGAGAACGAACAAGAAGTGCACAAGACTATAGCTTTCGCAAGTCGATCTTTACAGGCAGCAGAGAGAAATTATGGCATCTCAGAACTGGAAGCATTGGCAATTGTATTTGGGGTACAAAAGTTTGAGCAGTATCTATTAGGTCACAAGATAATTGTGTACAGTGACCATAAGGCGTTGACCTTTTTAAAGACCGGTAAATTGAGGAAAGCTCGTTTGGTAAGATGGTCATTGTATCTCCAGCAGTTTGACCTTGAGGTTAAATATATTCAAGGGAAAGACAATCTGGTAGCTGATGCGCTATCTAGAAGTGCGGAGCTCTGTGATGACGCGGGAATTACAGCAACAGACCTAAATGAAGTTCGAATGTTTGCATTGCACGAAGTAAAGGAAGAAAGTGCATCAAAGAGAGTGATTAAGAACTTGAGACGTGAGCAGAATGCAGATGACCAACTGAAATTAGTGAAGAGCTATTTAGGAAATGTGAACTATCCTAAGGTTTCGCAATACTATTGTCTGCATAAAGGTATTCTGTTTAGGAGGAAAAAGGTAGGTGTTTCTGAGTGGAAGCTGTGCTTTCCCTCACAACATGTAGACTTACTAATCGACTATGTACACCTGAGGTATGGGCACTACGGTGCAAAGAAGTGCATTGCAAAATTAAAAGAGAAGGTTGTGTTTGACAACATGTACCGCCGTGTGGCCAAGCGTCAAGCATCTTGCGTAGTGTGCCAGAAAGTCCGTGCTGCGATCACCAGAATACAAGGGGATATGCATTCAGTAGAGCCAACTGAAACCCTAGAATTACTGGCTTGTGATTTGTTTGGCCCTCTTCCTGTTTCGAGAGGTGGTTGCACCCATGTTTTTGCTGTTGTGGATGGATTCAGTAAATATGTTAAGCTATACCCAATTAAAAGAGCAAATGCAAAAGCATTGGTAGAAAAATTGGAAAAAGATTTCTTCGTGAACGTTGGCGTTCCGAAGAATTTGCTGTCAGACAATGGGCCTCAATTTACTTCTGATAGATTTAAGGAATATCTAGATAAGGCCGGAGTGAAACATCTGAAAATATCTGCGTATTTCCCCCAAGGAAATATGAGTGAACGTATTATGAGAGAATTGAATAGGCTTTGCAGGACTTATTGTGCTCGGAAACACTCAAGTTGGGCAGAGCACATTAAATATTTTGAGAATGTAATTAACAACTTGAGACATGATGCAACTGGTTTTGGGCCTTGCGAATTGATGTTTGGCCAAGAACCGCACAATGTGATTGCAGATATGGTAGAATTCCCGATTCTAACGCAAATATCCACAGACGAGAAGAAATTAAAGGCTAGGGCAAATATAAGAGCATAGGAAAGGAAGAAGCGTCATGACGCAAAAGCTGTACCTACTAGTTTTGAAATAGGTCAGTTCGTCCTTGTCAAAACCAAGGAAAAATCGAAGAAAATAAATGCAGAAACAAAGAAATTCATGTTCGTATACCAAGGACCTTTTAGGATCATAGGAAAACCACATGCCAATGCATATAGGCTAGAGTACCCTAAAAGTAAAAAGCTATTAGGTCTCAGGAACGTGATCGAACTAAAGAAGTTCATAGCTAGTGAATGAATGCAGTAGGGAGGAGGTTGTTCGGTAACCTCTACACAGTGTGGCAGCTGTGCAGTCCCAGCTGTGTGAGATCTTCTTTCCCATACCAGATCTCACTCATTATTCATCTTTCCTATTCACAAAAATTTCGACCCTTTCTTTCCATTATGAAAATTTTCTGAAACCAGTGAATGCTGTAGGGAGGAGGTTGTTCTAGAACCACTACACAGTGTGGCAGCTGTGCAGTCCCAGGTGTGTGAGATCTTCTTTCCCATTTCAGGTCTCACTCATTCTTCATCTTTCCTATCTACAAAAATTTTGACCTCTTCTTTCCAATACGAAAATTTTCCGTCATGGCTATCGAGCCATGAGTTCTGGAACCATTCTATCCACCGATTAGTGAAGAAAAATACCTAATGTGACAAACCTAACAGTGACGTAAACAACAGAGAAGTATGATGTAATTAAGATAAAATGTATTTGAGTAACAATTATGTATAGAACCCTGGTAATATAGTAAGTACAAAGTGTTGTTTTATTGGAAATGGTCCACCAACAGTAATTTAAAAATATATATGAATTCGTGTACAAGCAGGATCTGAAGTGGTAGTGAAACCTATTGTATGCTGTAGAGCTAATTAATAGTAAAAGAGATTGCTCAGTGTTAAGAAAAATATGCAGATAAGTTGTAAAAATGAACTCACTTTGTGTAGCAAGGAATGGCGTGTAATAGAATTGAACAGTGTTTGTGGTTGAGACCCCCCCCATGAACCATGGACCTTGCCGTTGGTGGGGAGGCTTGCGTGCCTCAGCGATACAGATGGCCATACCGTAGGTGCAACCACAACGGAGGGGCATCTGTTGAGAGGCCAGACAAACATGTGGTTCCTGAAGAGGGGCAGCAGCCTTTTCAGTAGTTGCAGGGGCAACAGTCTGGATGATTGACTGATCTGGCCTTGTAACATTAACCAAAACGGCCTTGCTGTGCTGGTACTGAGAACGGCTGAAAGCAAGGGGAAACTACAGCCGTAATTTTTCCCGAGGACATGCAGCTCTACTGTATGATTAAATGATGATGGCGTCCTCTTGGGTAAAATATTCCGGAGGTAAAATAGTCCCCCATTCGGATCTCCGGGCGGGGACTACTCAAGAGGACGTCGTTATCAGGAGGAAGAAAACTGGCGTTCTACGGATCGGAGCGTGGAATGTCAGATCACTTAATCGGGCAGGTAGGTTAGAAAATTTAAAAAGGGAAATGGATAGGTTAAAGTTAGATATAGTGGGAATTAGTGAAGTTCGGTGGCAGGAGGAACAAGACTTTTGGTCAGGTGATTACAGGGTTATAAATACAAAATCAAATAGGGGTAATGCAGGAGTAGGTTTAATAATGAATAAAAGAATAGGAGTGCGGGTTAGCTACTACAAACAGCATAGTGAACGCATTATTGTGGCCAAGATAGACACAAAGCCCATGCCTACTACAGTAGTACAAGTTTATATGCCAACTAGCTCTGCAGATGATGAAGAAATAGATGAAATGTATGACGAGATAAAAGAAATTATTCAGGTAGTGAAGGGAGACGAAAATTTAATAGTCATGGGTGACTGGAATTCGTCAGTAGGAAAAGGGAGAGAAGGAAACATAGTAGGTGAATATGGATTGGGGGGAAGGAATGAAAGAGGAAGCCGCCTTGTAGAATTTTGCACAGAGCATAACTTAATCATAGCTAACACTTGGTTCAAGAATCATGAAAGGAGGCTGTATACATGGAAGAAGCCTGGAGATACTGACAGGTTTCAGATAGATTATATAATGGTAAGACAGAGATTTAGGAACCAGGTTTTAAATTGTAAGACATTTCCAGGGGCAGATGTGGATTCTGACCACAATCTATTGGTTATGAACTGCAGATTGAAACTGAAGAAACTGCAAAAAGGTGGGAATTTAAGGAGATGGGATCTGGATAAACTGAAAGAACCAGAGGTTGTAGAGAGTTTCAGGGAGAGCATAAGGGAACAATTGACAGGAATGGGGGAAAGAAATACAGTAGAAGAAGAATGGGTAGCTCTGAGGGATGAAGTGGTGAAGGCAGCAGACGATCAAGTAGGTAAAAAGACGAGGGCTAATAGAAATCCTTGGGTAACAGAAGAAATATTGAATTTAATTGATGAAAGGAGAAAATATAAAAATGCAGTAAATGAAGCAGGCAAAAAGGAATACAAACGTCTCAAAAATGAAATCGACAGGAAGTGCAAAATGGCTAAGCAGGGATGGCTAGAGGACAAATGTAAGGATGTAGAGGCTTGTCTCACTAGGGGTAAGATAGATACTGCCTATAGGAAAATTAAAGAGACCTTTGGAGAGAAGAGAACCACTTGTATGAATATCAAGAGCTCAGATGGAAACCCAGTTCTAAGCAAAGAAGGGAAGGCAGAAAGGTGGAAGGAGTATATAGAGTGTTTATACAAGGGAGATGTACTTGAGGAAAATATTATGGAAATGGAAGAGGATGTAGATGAAGATGAAATGGGAGATAAGATACTGCGTGAAGAGTTTGACAGAGCACTGAAAGACCTGAGTCGAAACAAGGCCCCGGGAGTAGACAACATTCCGTTAGAACTACTGACAGCCTTGGGAGAGCCAGTCCTGACAAAACTCTACCATCTGGTGAGCAAGATGTATGAGACAGGCGAAATACCCTCAGACTTCAAGAAGAATATAATAATTCCAATCCCAAAGAAAGCAGGTTTTGACAGATGTGAAAATTACCGAACTATCAGTTTAATAAGTCACAGCTGCAAAATACTAACGCGAATTCTTTACAGACGAATGGAAAAACTGGTAGAAGCCGACCTCGGGGATGATCAGTTTGGATTCCGTAGAAATGTTGGAACACGCGAGGCAATACTGACCTTACGACTTATCTTAGAAGAAAGATTAAGGAAAGGCAAACCTACGTTTCTAGCATTTGTAGACTTAGAGAAAGCTTTTGACAACGTTGACTGGAATACTCTCTTTCAAATTCTGAAGGTGGCAGGGGTAAAATACAGGGAGCGAAAGGCTATTTACAATTTGTACAGAAACCAGATGGCAGTTATAAGAGTCGAGGGGCATGAGAGGGAAGCAGTGGTTGGGAAGGGAGTGAGACAGGGTTGTAGCCTCTCCCCGATGTTATTCAATCTGTATATTGAGCAAGCAGTAAAGGAAACAAAAGAAAAATTCGGAGTAGGTATTAAAATTCATGGAGAAGAAGTAAAAACTTTGAGGTTCGCCGATGACATTGTAATTCTGTCAGAGACAGCAAAGGACTTGGAAGAGCAGTTGAACGGAATGGACAGTGTCTTGAAGGGAGGATATAGGATGAACATCAACAAAAGCAAAACGAGGATAATGGAATGTAGTCAAATTAAGTCGGGTGACGCTGAGGGAATTAGATTAGGAAATGAGACACTTAAGGTAGTAAAGGAGTTTTGCTATTTAGGGAGTAAAATAACCGATGATGGTCGAAGTAGAGAGGATATAAAATGTAGACTGGCAATGGCAAGGAAAGCGTTTCTCAAGAAGAGAAATTTGTTAACATCGAGTATAGATTTAGGTGTCAGGAAGTCGTTTCTGAAAGTATTTGTATGGAGTGTAGCCATGTATGGAAGTGAAACATGGACGATAACCAGTTTGGACAAGAATCGAATAGAAGCTTTCGAAATGTGGTGCTACAGAAGAATGCTGAAGATAAGGTGGGTAGATCACATAACTAATGAGGAGGTATTGAATGGGATTGGGGAGAAGAGAAGTTTGTGGCACAACTTGACCAGAAGAAGGGATCGGTTGGTAGGACATGTTTTGCGGCATCAAGGGATCACAAATTTAGCATTGGAGGGCAGCGTGGAGGGTAAAAATCGTAGAGGGAGACCAAGAGATCAATACACTAAGCAGATTCAGAAGGATGTAGGTTGCAGTAGGTACTGGGAGATGAAGAAGCTTGCACAGGATAGAGTAGCATGGAGAGCTGCATCAAACCAGTCTCAGGACTGAAGACCACAACAACAACATGTGGTTGAGACGTGAAGGACACGTCCTTGAAATATTTATAAGGTTGGAGCTGGCCGTTATTTGGTGTAGTGTGTGATGGGACACACCTACACGTATTGAGGTTATGAATTGGAGGCGTGAATGCGACCATAGGTACCCTTATGTTAGATGAGACAGAGCAGCTCATGGTGTCCTATAGATTTAAGGAATTTACCATTACGCTCATCCATAATTACTTAATGCACTTTAGTGATAGGTCGAGAGAGACAACCTGTTGTTTCAGCATCCAATCAAGTGGAAATGGATTGCAACGTGAGCAAACTGATCAGCTGCAATACACAATATAGATATGAAATAAATGTGCTATCCTATGCGTTAAATGTTAATAGAATGAGTGTTAAATAATTACATACACTAGCAACATAATTGAGTAACATAATGGCAGACGTGAAACATTATTTATAGCTCAGCATAAATACACTTCGATGAAGTAAGTACCTAATTACAGATGTGGAATTGACACAGCAGCAGAGGACCAATAAGTGGATTTAGTAGTCAACTAAACGTAGTGTGTTTTGAACACTCAGAACTGTACTATTACCAAAAGTTACTCACATGTACAAAGAAGCTGAGAATACAACTACTAATCAAATATACTCACACTAAGAATAAGGTAATCAAAGATGAGCCAGCTAAGTGAATAAAATACAAATGTGTCAAGAACGTACCGAGCATTGGTTCAGTGTTCCGGCCCAGAAATAATAAATTCAGATTAAATAGGAGTTATGATTGTATGCCTTGAGCATAAATTTTCTCTAGTACGTGACTAACGGCGTTTTGAGCCATTTGTTTATCGATTATGACAATTAAGTAACCACGAGAGTAAAAATTGAAAAAGTTCTGTTAACTTTGTTCCAGCAAAATATTGAAGGATAAAATGTATATATCCCCATTTCATTGTGACCCACCCTTAGATATTAAGTGAACAGAGTCTGAGGCACTCTTTTTGTTTGTTCTACAGGACAAACCAGATAATGGCAGCCTGGTAGCTGCGTGAAAGCGTGGAGTGACTGGGACACAACTCACAGTGACCGCTCCCCTTTCCCCATGTAATTTAGAATGAACGTGAAGGACGCACACCATAGCAACTTCCCCTCCTCTACCCTTGTGAATGGAAGTGTAGGACGCCAGCCAAAGCGGCTACAACCACGTGTGTAAAAATGATTTGTGAAATTTTCTTTCAGGTTTAGAAAAGACTGCTAAGAGATAATCATCTGTTTATGTATCATGTTATTTTCTTTGAATTTGTGTATGTAAAAATGTATTTAATGGATTTACGATTTTCATAATTTTACATATTTTTATGTGTTTGTTTATCTAAGGCAATATGTATGCCAAAGTGTTTCATGGACTTTGCTTAAAAATTTGAGTAATAGTGTTGCTTAAGAGGCAGTGAACATACCCACAATTTAAAAAATTAAGGTAGGTAATCAGTTCTCTTTTAATATTTATATATGTTTACAATTCAATTTTAATTTTTCATAGGGAGTTAAACTGTACTCTTGCTTCCCTTTTTGTAATTAAATTTTTTTTCGTTCATTAACATTCAAAAACAAAAAATTTAAGTAGAGGGTGATGTAGGGAAGCAGCCTACTGACGCTGTAGTAAATTGACATCAGTCTTTCCATTGTGTGCCAGCCAGTCCGCTGTAACTTGCTCTGACGTCATAAATGTTGTGCAATACATTAAAAATCAAGCCAATAACCTAAAACATTTCTAGCATGTCAGGAGTAATACTAAATTAATGTGTGTTTAATATCAGTTCGATAACTTTAGCCATTTTCGAAATTTGGACGTTTTTCTGTAAAAATCATTGGCGCAACAGAAAAGAGCTAGAGAGTTAAAAATTTATAATTAGATTCATTTTTCATAATTATTTAATAAAAACAGTCTTCTGGATCTCACAAATTAAGATTTTAGTGGAAATTCATGATTTTCTGGTTTTCGTCTCAAAACTTAAGGAAGCAAAATAGATTAAGTAGGCTAATAAATAAGGCTAGGATGTTTACATTTAAGTAGAATGGAGATCCGCTATCACCATAAGGATGTGAGAAGTTTCATTTGAATACCTATAAAACTATAGCGATAGCGTATCTCCAAAGGGCCAGTTCAGAGCTCGTCTACTGCGTGCAGTGTAATTAAATTAATTCTCTCTCCCAAAATATTTAACTTAGCCACATCAAAATTTAATTATGATTACTTACCTGTGTGCTGAATGCACATTTAAATTGAGAGCTTCATCGGCCATCAGCAAAAGAAGCTATGATTTATTCGGTAACTTAAAGTGGTGCATTACTAGCCCAGCGGCTAGTCGGGAGAGGCGATTTGATCAGGCGTTCCCTTATCCGTCCTCACCGCGGCTTTATATATAAGAACGCTGCGCGAGGAAGCAAGGCCCCAGTTCTCTCCAGACGCTGAATAGCACGCCATCTGTGTCGGGAGTCGTGTCGCGTCGCGTCGGTATCATTGCTACAAACAGCCTCGCATGCCGTATTAAGTTACTCGAGATACGCGTACCATGAAATCATTTTCGAGTGAAGTGTTAATTCTGGGATGACTATAATTATCGATCTTCAGTTTGCGTACTGTCGTATTTTCACGTGCCGCCACGGGACAAACATTCTACCATTATTTAGCGTGGCGTTTGGTGAACCTAATCATCAAATTTTGGCGAGCATTCATTTAAATATTTAATTTGGACAGTTACAGTGGCATCAGCGCATTAGACTCTGAACTGCTCTGTTAGTTAGATTGTGTGGATTTTTTTTTCATCTGTGACTTTCCGAATATACTCAACCATTTTAGAAAATCGTTTTTGATTATGAATCCCAGACAATCTCCTATTCCCCAGAGCAATAAGCTGTAACTATAAGTGTATTCTCAGATCAAGTGGGCACTAGGAATTCTAATTACAGGCTTCACGTTTTGCTAATCACTTTCTGGCTGCCAATATTGTAGTTAGAGAGCCAGTGTTGAGATAGGAAAAAGACAGCATAAATAATAGGAACATTTAACATCAATCATTCCACCCGCCGCCCCACAGGTGGTCACGGTAACATGCAGTCCAATATCGGGACACTGTGACATCCAAATGTTAGAACAATCTCGATATTAGACAATTCGATCGGGCGGATAAACAGAGACCCGTAAGGAGACCACTTTGAAACTCTGTCAGATGCTGGTAACGGTCTCAGACGTTACACAGCACCTCAACGTCTGAGTTTCTTCTCATCCGTTATATACCCTAGCAGGCTTGGAAACAACTAAGTACGGAAAACACTAATGCACTCTTATGGTATTTGCACCTTTCACAGATAAGTATCGCCGTGTCCCGAAAGAGAGATAGAAGGCACTTAAGGGAATACTGGGATTACTACCTCAGTTGATACCATCGGCGAGAAAAAGTAGCCTGGGCCTCTTGTAGTACTCCAACAGCAGCTCGGCGGCAAGAACTTAGTACGGAACTCCGTCTAAATCTCAAGGATACAGAAGAACTATTTAAGTCAGATGGGGTTCATTATAATGGTATTCAACTCTAAGCACTACTCTTTTGATAGCCGTCCTTAACTTATTCAGTCTAGCTCTGAATTCGTACCGATACAAGAGTCCCAACTACACCTCAGTATATATTTCGTTAGCAACGCTGTATGACGATGCTAAAAGACTGATCCATGTCCGAGACAGCGTGACTAGCAACAAAGGGGTAGTGTCTCATTACTGTAAAAGACCTCTTCTTCCGGGATTGCGGACGGACCCGCGTAATATAGTTCGGCAGCTCTCAATTTAACAGACCTCGTACCGCTACTACTCGTTCAGGCAGCTCCTCAATTGCAACCCTTGCCAATCCTCTCATTAACGAAAAATCCCTGGCAGTAACAGAAATAGACCCTGGGCTGTAAAATTTGAATAAAAATGTGCTACCTGAAAGTTTTGCATTTGTACACTGCAGACGTCACCTAATAAATCCTTCTGTCAATTCTGAAGCGTCACCATTGAGTGAAAGTGAAAAATATTTTGTAGCTGTTGTAAATACAGTTAAACCAACGTAAGTCATCTTTGTAATTTAATGAATATTATGATTAAACTTTGTCATTACAGACAGGGCAGCGACAGGGTAAGTTAAGAAAGTGTATCGATTCTCAAACAGTAAATATCTAATTCTAGCACCGTTTGCGGATGCGGCCGCTGTGCTACATCAGTGAGAGTGCGCGGTATTCCAGTGTTAGACACGTTATTGTGCGGACTCTCGTCTTGCGTGTAGAGTTAAAAGTTAGTTCCATGTGAGAGCAAATTGTTAAATACGAGGCTCAACGGACGTGACAGATGTAGGGATTTACAAGAGCAGCGTTCAATAAGTAATGCAACACATCTTTGTTTTCTAAAACCAGGCTGGCGTTTTTTTCAGGATTTCAGTACATCATATTATTCCTCTACTTTTGACTACAAAACCCTATTTCTTAACATAATTTCCGTTCAGATCGACTGCCCTGCCCCACGTTATTGCGAGGACTTGCATGCCCACACGGACTGACACTAGCCGGTACATTGACAGTTGATACGTGACTTACCAAGCGATATAACAGCGGAGAGAAACAATTCCAAAACATCTCCACTCCGGGAACATACTGTATTGGCTCATACCTTTCTACATAACACCTTTAAAAAAGGATTCATACCAAATGTATTACGTATACTCTCTCTCTCTCTCTCTCTCTCTCTCTCACACACACACACACACACACACACACACACACACACATATATATATATATATATATATATATATATATATATATATATATATTCCCACTTTTATTGAAACCGCACACATCAACCAAGACTCAATACCACCCTCAAAAGAAGAAATCCTCAAGCACATCCACCATCTCAAGAACAACAAAGCGGCTGGTGAAACAACATAGTAGCAGAAGTACCGAAAAATTTTCGGCCCAAATCACTTGAGGAGCTCACGCAAATTATCAAGGAAATTTGGAAAATAGAAAAATTACTTGACGATTGTAAGTGTGCACTTATGCACCTCGTGCACAAAAAAGGAGACTAAACGGATATAAACAATTACCGAAGTATTTCACTTCTACGAGTCACCTACAAGATCTCCTCTTCATGGCTATTGCAGAGAACGCAGGAACAAATAGAACACAAGATTGGAGAATATCAAGCGGTTTTCCGACCAGGACGATCCTGTCCTGAACAAATTTTTAACCTAAAAACAACGTTGAAATACAGAGCTATTAGACGTAAGATCACCATATGTACATTCGTCTACTTCAAGAGGGGTATGACTCAGTCAACCGTAAATCCCTTGTCAGCACTCTAACAGAACTCGGACTTGACCAGAAAAGCTCATTGAACAGACACTCTCCAACACAACCTCTAAAGTAAAATTCATGGGGGAAATCTCAGAATATTTAGAGAACAGAACTTGAGGAAGAAAAGGAGATAGACTATCTGCAATTCTGTTCAAAATCGTTTTGGACAAGGTCACAAGGGAATCGGAGAGTGAGCTTAGAAAACGTGGCCTATGGAAACCAATGAAGATTGGAAGGAAAGCTGAAGTCACCTACCTAGCCTGTGCTGATGACCTTGCAATTTTGACAGACAATGAACAAAATGCAATACATCTAATAGAAATACTCAAGGAATGCGCCGAGAAGGTTGTCTTACAAGTTTAGTTTGAGAAAACGGAATTTATGTGTACACTCTTAAACATACAGAATTTCACCACAAAATATGGACGGATAAACCGAATTGCACATTTTAAATTCCAGGGGGAAATTTTGGAACCCACTGGATTAGAAAAAAATCTCAAGAAACTCGAGCCAAGAAACTAAACACACCAATTTTACAACAAAAAGCGCATATCTGCACGCAAAAATCAGGTACTACAGCACTTTCATTAAACCGAGGTGCTACACGCAGCAGAAACCTTGTCACTCCATAACAAGATGCTAATACAAAATCTACAAAAAGAAGAATGAAATATCATTAGGAAAATCCTTGGACCACGAGAAACTGAAGCTGGATATATACAGGAAACCAACAAAACTACAGAGTAAATTTCAAATATTGCCGCTGACATTAGAAAAAGACGTCTAAAGTTCTATGGACACCCACACAGACTCCCTGAGTATAGACCCACACGCCAGATACAGCCACTGAAAACCTTAAAGGTATGACATGGGCCGAACAAGTACAAAGAGACCTTACTGATGCACAATTCACCATTCAGGACACTGCAGACCGTAACATCTACAGAACCAAAATAGACAAGTGGGAAGTCCAGCTAGAGACAAAAGTCAAAAAGTCATGCACAAGTGGACGGATGGAAGAAAGAACAACATGAGCGAGAAAATAAAGCTCTCATGGAAAAACCGCAGGGAGAACTGTAGAAGCTTCACGTGGTCCGCATAGGATCTACTACGTGTATATATAGCTGCTCGTCTCTGGAGAGGACTGAAGTATGGTCTTTTAGCTTGGTCAATTAATAGTCCACTAGCGGAGGAGTGATCTTCTGTGGTGCTGCCAAATCCAACTGTTACGTACCAACCCTGTATCACGCAGCTGGCCGCAAAATTTCATAACTGCGAGACCACATTCACTTTGTGTTCTTTGCGGAAGTGTCAACAAGCGCGAAACGAAACGGCAGCGTTTCATCACGTTAGCAGGTCAGACTGAAGGCAGGACATCAGCGCTTTGCGCGAACAGAGTAGCCAGCATCAGCAGGAGCGTAGTAAAGCAGTACGGCTGAGAAATATCACGTCACCTTGTTACACGGAGTAAGGGGCCACGTCGCTGACGCAAGAAGGCTTACTGAATATTGTTACTGACCAGTCTGTTATAAGAAATGTGTTGAGCAACTAGGCCGCGATATGAATCGCTGATACATTCGTATTAGGAAAGCCTATGCGGTCATTTCAGGTGATTTTCGTTCAACACCAGTCGATATTTCACGCTATAAATACTCCAGCATTTGAGTTCAGCAGGCAGTTGGTCAGAAGGATAGATGGCGTACAGGACCGGCATACTTGATTCCCTGACACGGTATTAACGCTGGGTGTAAGTCTGTTGTAGGCTTCCTGCTCGTATTCAACACCGCCAGCAGCCGCTGGAGAGATATCTTCGTTTCCGTAAGCACCAGTCACGAGTTCGGTGCTGCGTCGAGCTTCCAACGCAGATGGAAAAGCCTGGGATGTCTTCCGTGTCGACTTGCGCCAGGACACCAGCGATACTGACACTTCAGCGGAGCACGGGGCCTACCTGCTCGGCAGATCAGGGTCGGCGCACTTCTCGACCACACGGCTTCCGTCATCGCGGTTCAGAGAGCAGAGATGAGCCACAGTTACGGGAGGGGATCGAGGACCTCCTAGGCCAGCGTGTGTAAGCCACATACGCACGCGCCATCTTCTTCGAGTGCGGAGGGTGGAGACGCAACATCCACTTCCTGAGTAGCAGCCGGGCATACGCGGCGTACCCGGATAAGCAGCAACAGAAGACCGCCTTATCATCGATAAAGGAGAGAGGTATTGGCGGAAATAAAGCGTTAAAGTCACTTTTCTTTTACTGCGTCCACCGGCGCACACAGCTCACAAGCACCTCTTATTCCCTGAGGAACCGGCAAGTGGCGAACTGGAAGAGTGCCTCCTGACACGCCTCTCAATATCGCCAACTGCACAACCAATAAGGTGGCCCGTCATTACACAGAATGTAACAAAAATGTAGGGCACAAATTACGGGACACATTCCTCACACGTAATCGAACATATTATGTTGCATGAATATTGGTCTGGAAGCTCTGTTTTTCCACGTTAGAACACATTTTGTCCCATTCGTTAATCACGGGAAACACACACAAACAGAACGAATGAGCATACTACATGAACTCTTTCCCACAGAGGACGTTCAAAATATCCTCCGTGGGCATTTGTGCATGCATCAACACCCGGCCATAGTGAATCTCGGCTTGACTGATTTCTCTGATGTATCCCTGAAGTATTGCGTATCGTTTCACAGCCTTCCTCAATACGAGCAAGGGGACTCTAGACATCTTGTCCTAGGGTTCCATACACAAGAGCTTTTACATGCCACCACAAATAAAAGTCCGGTGAATTTAGGCCCGGAGAGCGTTGAGGCCGGCCAATTGGTCCGTCTCTACATGTCCATCTGTCATCGACAGACACTAACACTAAAATTAGGACGTGTTCCATCGTGCATAAAATACATGCTTTGTGGCACAGCTAAACTCACGTCTCCTAACAGGTCAAGTGAACACTCTCTACCAAATTATGATAACTTTGTCAGTGCTATAAGGGAGGCCCTATCAAATAGTCACCAACAGTGACAGCCCAAACAGTGACAGAAAATCTTTTTGTTGATAACTTGCTTCAACACTTGCATGGGAACTGACGTTTCCCATACTGCCGATTGTGAAAATTTACCATCTGATCTCGTTGAAACGACGCCTCGTCTGAGAACAGTACAGCTGCACTAAAATTAGGACTGACATTTTTTGAATAAATCATTGGCAGAAGAGTACCCGCACTGGAAAATCAGCTGCTGGTAGTACCTGCACACGCTGTAAATGCTATGGATGCAGTTGGTCAAATTATGCCTTGTGGTCAATATTCATTGTGGCAACTACACGCCTTGTACTGACCATAGGGTCGTCGCCAACTGCGTGCAGAATTGCCACCTCCTGTAGCTGTGTCCTCGTCCTTCTAGGCCTCCTCGGCTGAGAGTATCAGGCTTAAATGGCCCATGTTCCCTAACTCGACGATCGGTGGCTTCAAACGGTTTCCTGTTGTTGCACCTTCGTCCTGAAAATCTCTCCCGGTAGAAACACTGAGCGCGACCCACATAGCCGTCAGCTAAGCCATACATCAAATGGGCATCTGTCATCTCTGCGTTTGTGCACACTCCCATTGCATGACCGAGCGAGGTGGCGCAGTGGTTAGCACACTGGACTCGCATTCGGGAGGACGACGGTTCAATCCCGTCTCCAGCCATCCTGATTTAGGTTTTCCGTGATTTCCCTAAATAGTTTCAGGCAAATGCCGGGATGGTTCCTTTGAAAGGGCACGGCCGATTTCCTTCCCAATCCTTCCCTAACCCGAGCTTGCGCTCCGTCTCTAATGACCTCGTTGTCGACGGGACGTTAAACATTAACCACCACCACCACCCATTGCATGAGCCAAGTCTGTGGTATCCCGCTTGCTTGCTACGGTCGTACTGATCGCTGGGTCGCTTCATGTTACCTGTGAAAAAGCAATTACGCACTGCCGTATGGCAACAGACACTTGCAAAACAAAACACTGGCGGTGCACAACGTAACCGGACGTCAACAAGAGTGCACAAGAGTGCATGTTCTCCATGATTCTAATGTTCTTGTGCGTTTCCCATGATTTATTTGTTGGAGGATATGAGTTCTAACATTGAAAGAAAAGCATTTCCAGACCCAAGTTCATGTAACATAATTTCTTCTTCTACGTGTGGGGAATGTGTCCTGCAATTTGTGTCGTACAATATCTGTATACCCCGCATTTCAAGCAACCCGAGCACAGCTCCATTTTTCCTCAAAGCATTTACTAACGATTCTGTCATCAGTTGCAGTATTATACTAGGCGACTAGTTTAGAACTTTACAGGATCATTTTCCAGCTTCTCCTACGGAGGCTGCAACGACAGTACCTTATATTGTTAATAAATATCAAAGTGGCAGCACATGCTTTATATTTGTTTGTGGACTGAATGCCAAGTCAGAAATGGCATGTGTGGTTTGTGGAATTCGTTCTGCAAAAGTTTATAAAGCACGTGTTGCCACTGGAACGGAATACTTAATAGCTGTTTTGTTTAGCCTTTAAATCTAAAGGGTGTGGAAGGGCTGACCCAATGAAGTGAAAATTTCAATTTCAATGGGTGTATTAATTAACCAAAACAATTTCACTTAAAATTTGACAAGCGCCACTCGGGTAAAATTATTTAAGAGACGTTCATTACATAAATCACGAACAAGTTAATAAATGAGTTTAACAAACAACTCTAGTTAAGGCACATTTTTTAAGACCCTTTCAATTAACGTTACATGTAGTCCGCGATTTCCTGCCGAAATTGAGAGAAGCCACCCTCTTGATTAAAACCTTACATTACACGTAAAATACACTCCTGGAAATGGAAAAAAGAACACATTGACACCGGTGTGTCAGACCCACCATACTTGCTCCGGACACTGCGAGAGGGCTGTACAAGCAATGATCACACGCACGGCACAGCGGACACACCAGGAACCGCGGTGTTGGCCGTCGAATGGCGCTAGCTGCGCAGCATTTGTGCACCGCCGCCGTCAGTGTCAGCCAGTTTGCCGTGGCATACGGAGCTCCATCGCAGTCTTTAACACTGGTAGCATGCCGCGACAGCGTGGACGTGAACCGTATGTGCAGTTGACGGACTTTGAGCGAGGGAGTATAGTGGGCATGCGGGAGGCCGGGTGGACGTACCGCCGAATTGCTCAACACGTGGGGCGTGAGGTCTCCACAGTACATCGATGTTGTCGCCAGTGGTCGGCGGAAGGAGCACGTGCCCTCGACCTGGGACCGGACTGCAGCGACGCACGGGTGCACGCCAAGACCGTAGGATCCTACGCAGTGCCGTAGGGGACCGCACCGCCACTTCCCAGCAAATTAGAGACACTGTTGCTCCTGGGGTATCGGCGAGGACCATTCGCAACCGTCTCCATGAAGCTGGGCTACGGTCCCGCACACCGTTAGGCCGTCTTCCGCTCACGCCGCAACATCGTGCAGCCCGCCTCCAGTGGTGTCGCGACAGGCGTGAATGGAGGGACGAATGGAGATGTGTCGTCTTCAGCGATGAGAGTCGCTTCTGCCTTGGTGCCAATGATGGTCGTATGCGTGTTTGGCGCCGTGCAGGTGAGCGCCACAATCAGGACTGCATACGACCGAGGCACACAGGGCCAACACCCGGCATCATGGTGTGGGGATCGATCTCCTACACTGGCCGTACACCACTGGTGATCGTCGAGGGGACACTGAATAGTGCACGGTACATCCAAACCGTCATCGAACCCATCGTTCTACCATTCCTAGACCGGCAAGGGAACTTGCTGTTCCAACAGGACAATGCACGTCCGCATGTATCCCGTGCCACCCAACGTGCTCTAGAAGGTGTAAGTCAACTACCCTGGCCAGCAAGATCTCCGGATCTGTCCCCCATTGAGCATGTTTGGGACTGGATGAAGCGTTGTCTCACGCGGTCTGCACGTCCAGCACGAACGCTGGTCCAACTGAGGCGCCAGGTGGAAATGGCATGGCAAGCCGTTCCACAGGACTACATCCAGCATCTCTACGATCGTCTCCATGGGAGAATAGCAGCCTGCATTGCTGCGAAAGGTGGATATACACTGTACTAGTGCCGACATTGTGCATGCTCTGTTGCCTGTGTCTATGTGCCTGTGGTTCTGTCAGTGTGATCATGTGATGTATCTGACCCCAGGAATGTGTCAATAAAGTTTCCCCTTCCTGGGACAATGAATTCACGGTGTTCTTATTTCAATTTCCAGGAGTGTAGCATTTGACCTACAGCCCCAACTTTAACACGAATACTTGAAACACATTTATAACTTGGTCAATCTTACAGAGCGAACCCTAAATTATTCAAATGCCCATTCATTTGTAAGATGGACTGTTAGGGCACAGGAAGTTACAATTTTGTACAATGATAAATGTGTAACAACAGAAGCAAGGTCCAAGCTTCTAAGGCTGAAGTTTAACCACGTACGGTGGATCCGAGTGAGAGAGGTAATAACTTCGTAACAAGACGTGGCTCCGCATGCAAACCCACGTCGAGTAGCTCACCAAAATGTGAACCAAGCAAACGCTACCGAAGAGGAACTCCCGATCCCAGGCGAAGTCCACCGCCCGTAAGCCAAACTTGTAATCTAAAGGAAACCCCTCCTCTTCGGTGCCCGCTGCCTCAGCTCACTGAAACACATACCACACCCGACAACAGAAGGCAGAAAAACCTTTCTTAACATTAACATTTAAGATTTATCAGTAAATGAACTCCATAAATCAAGGCTAAACAACAACTAATATGACTAGCAAGTGCTTCATTTAACTGAAACAGTACTTGATAAACAAACTGTAAGAGTGGGAAATGAACGGGCTAACGAGAACCGGCACACACTAGAACTTAATGACACACATCTGCAAATACATCAGTATTATGCGGAAGCAGAGCACGTGCTTAGCAGGAGGCCTGAAACGAAATGGAACAAACACAGTATCACACGTCGTGCAACGTCTTACTGTACCAAGAGCAATCACAATCTCAGTTAACGAAGCGCTCTCAGTAATTAATGTACTTAACTGCGTGTTTTGATGCTGGGGCGATTTTGCGAAGATGCCAGACCATCACTTCGCAAGACCATAACAGCGTGTCAAGCCAAGGAAGTGGGCACATCCACAGCTTACGATGTTGCTGGAGAATCCACAGCGCCGGCCAACTCCCGCCGACTTCAGTACAACCATGCCGGCTGATGTGGCCGAGCGGTTCTAGGCGCTTCAGTCTGGACCCGCGCGACCGTTACGGTCGCAGGTTCGAATCCTGCCTCGGTCATGGGTGTGTGTGATGACCTTAGATTAGTTAGGTTTAAGGAGTTCTAAGTCTAGGAAAAGTAAAGGGACGAGAGAGGCAATTCTGACGTTACGGCTAATAATGGAAGCATGGCTAAAGAAAAATCACGACACTTTCATAGGATTTGTCGACCTGGAAAAAGCGTTCGACAATATGAAATGGAGCAAGCTGTTCGAGATTCTGAAAAAAGTAGGGGTAAGCTATAGGGAGAGACGGGTCGTTTACAATATGTACAACAACCAAGAGGGAATAATAAGAGTGGACGATCAAGAACGAAGTGCTCGTATTAAGAAGGGTTTAAGAAAAGGCTGTAGCCTTTCGCCCCTACTCTTCAATCTGTACATCGAGGAAGCAATTATGGAAATAAAAGAAAGGTTCAGGAGTGGCATTAAAATACAAGGTGAAAGGATATCAATGATGATTGGAATACGTCAAGCAAATTATTGAGGACGTATGTTGCAAGTGCTACTCTGAGATGAAGAGGTTAGCACAGGAAAGGAATTCGTGGCGGGCCGCATCAAACCAGTCAGTTGACTGATGACAAAAAAAAAGTCTAGGGGACTGATGACCTCATATGTTAAGTTTCATAGTGCTAACAGCCATAGTACAACCACGTGACAACCGCCACCCGGCCCCAGGCAAACCGTCTTCTCTTTTGTCCTCCCGCCAATCACCAACTCGCGCACCGCCGCGTTCCGTTCTCACAGCGTTGTGTCCTCTCCTGTACTCGCGGACGGCACTCTCTTATATCTCGAGCCGGCCCAAGTCCAAGGACAGACCTCTGCAATAGGAAATCGATCGTACTCATGTCTGACAAACTACTGGCGCCAGTCCCGCCACGGCCGACTTTGACGTTTATAGTAAAGATTAGGCTCTCTCTGCGCAGCCTCAGTGGGACACGTTTGAAAATGAACCTGTGAGGTTCGAAACTTGTACCGTAATAAACACAGCCAACATCGCTGATGGTATTTATTTCCGACCCATCAGAACTGAGGAAGCCGACGCCGCTGCAAATTGAAATATGACTTTGCTTCACAGATTGGGTATTGATAAGGCCAGAACACTGGCGTGAACGATTTAAAAATAAAATTTTATTGAAGAGCACGCTGTCGGCAGTGGCAGGTGCAGCTGCTTAAGAAAGCAGGTACTGGTACACCAAGAGCATGGTCCAGGATGGTGTAATAATGAATTTTCTACCTCACACACTTTGTGCGATTGCTGGCACAGCTGCTGATCCACAGAGCAGGTATTTGACATAGGCAGAGTAGGATCCTTGATGATACGATAAATTTTGTACCAAACACATTGTATACAAGTCCACAGCAGCTGCTGCTGCCCAACGGAGTGGAGCATTGTCCCGGGCGATATAATAAATCTTGCACCAGAGCTCCTTACGAAGACACTGCCTGGACCTATGTGATTAGACGAGTGAGCATACTAGCAGTGTAACATGTGGTAAGTTCTTCACTGAGGCACTGTCTGGAGCTGCTATAATTTTCGCAACTGTCCCTTAAAGCTTAGCTGGTCATGGCACGTAATGGCATGTAAGTGATCTTAACGAGTACACGGTTATTATTACACTTAACGCTGCTGGAGGTGAACTCACCTATAAACAGGACACACCCTTTTATTCACATCGTCCCAGTACAGTCACACACTGCTAGTAACACATCAGTTACAATATGTAGATACCACACTAGGTTCTGTACATACACTTACACACATTAGGCAATGTGACTTGAATGTGCGTACGCTGCATCATATACTTCGAGCTTTACTTTTGTACCACACTTCAGCAGTCTTATACTCTACGTAGCAGAAAACAGTACGGCCACGCATAGGCGAGCCGCATTCTGTCCTGATTAAACGTACTGCCCATCGCAGTCGTGATCCCCCAGTCTAACCACAGCCCAGGCGGACCATGTCAGGCACTGCACAGCACTATTCTGTGTGCACACTGCAACGGAAATAAGATGAGTACAGTTCGTGTATGACTGTAACACAGTTCATCGAATGATTATCTGGATGTTTGCATATCGAGCAGCGTGTGTCAGACAATATAAACGAAAGACGCTGGATTGATACCGCTTCGGAAGACAAATCTGAGAAATGTCCGAAATTAAGTCTCCAGTTCTAGGTCCAGTGCATATACTACTCATTACAAATACTCTCTATACAGATAGGCTAAAATATGTTGTCGGAGGGGTGAGAGGATAACCTGAATAAAACAAATACATGCGTATTTAAAGATGTATATATTCATTGGTCACACAATTTTAAAGTAATTTCACATTATCTGAAGCAGTCATCAAACCAGTTCCTTCTTATTATTCTCCTCCTCCTTCCTTCTGCTTACATCTGCTTGAGTTGGCAGGTTTGTGGGCTGCATATGGCTCGAGGTTATGGATAGAAACGCTCTTGAAGAATTCTTGCAGCTGGTGTGATATAAAATCCGGAATGTGATCAGAACAACTTCAAAAGACAAGCCAGGATCATGCCACTGTCTTGAATGAAACTGTAGAGTCAACCGTAATATAGTCCTCCAAGCTTTGGCCCATGTGGAGTTCGAAGTTGCAAAGCAAGTCGCTGTTCTATGTTTTTACCATTTGTGAAAGCAAGGAACCACAAATCCTTAAACGCAAAGCTGCCCACACTCATTACAGAAGCCTTGAATGTCTGTGATAACGTATATGCTCTGAGGTCCCATCGTAAAATGCTGTGGATGTAATGCATCACTCGTTAACTTATGTCACATGTTGCTCGATCTCACTTGGTGAACAATTTTTGCTCACTGATGTAGCAATAATGCATACACAACAGTTACTTTAGGGGAATTGTCTTATGATTAAAAATCTATACATACATCCACTGACCCTCCCTTAGTTTCCCCTGCCTGCTTTGATAACTATATAACTGTGATAGTAACTAACCCCTTAAATCTCTATAGATGAAGTATACCTCAGAATCCATCATCCTCCGCACAGTAAGAAGATTGAAACCTGGCATACACGTGCACACTAATACGCCATTCAGTGGTAAGTTATCGTTTGGATAAAACTCAGAATTTAGATAAACTCTGGTATTGGTTACTTAACAATATTCGAATATACTCTAATCATTCATAAACTTCCCTATGCTCTTAGTCTGCTGCTCCAGTATTATGAACTGAGGTGTTTCTAATTAAATGCTGTTTCAATCACCCAAGTTTGTTTGGGTGCAATCTGGAGAACTGGATGTTCATACAGATCCAGTGAATGGAAAGTTAACACCAATTGAGGAGCACGATTCAGTTCCTTTAAGAATATCATTTACCCCTCATCCGCTACAGCAGACCAGTTTCTTCAGTACTGTTTAATTCTCTTTAGGATTAAATTTTCCTTGGCCATATTAAATGCATTGTGAGGACTGTGAAAGGAGTCATCTAACTGTATCTTTCATACAGTGATAGACAGTGGTAATACTATCACTCCTTTTCCTTTTGGTCAAGTACCTTCTTACAGTGTTACCGACAGCATGTCTTTGTGTACTCTTGATTGGGTATTTGTCACAAGATGTCAGCAGTAGAGGTATCACCTCCCTTTCCCCCGTGAGGAAACAGAAGATGTTTATACAAGAAAGGGAGTAAGTTAAGGTCGCGTGGCTCCTGGCCACTTGTGACAGCCACCTCATCAGTTGTGGCACAGACAGATAGAGCAGCTCCCCTCCTCAACTGACTGAGTGGCATGCCAGTGTGTCTAAGATATATAACAAAGGCATAGCCTATGTAAACCGGTGTAGGAACATTGCTTACATCTACTACTATAATATTATAGTGTTACTATTCTAACTGAAAATGCAGCAAGATCACAATTTTGGTGCAGTGTGGTGTTAACTGTCAAATGTTCACGTATGCTTGCAGGGTATGTACTGTGGCATTAATTACTAAAAATTTATGTGCAGTTGCTTGTAATGTGCTGTGGCATTAGTTGTCAAAGCAATGACACTATTTTGGGCCCTGAGTTGATCTGGACTCCCGTAATGCATACTTCTTCTTGTACAATTATTACTACACTACTGGCCATTAAAATTGCTACACCAAGAAGAAATGCAGATGATAAACGGGTATTCATTGCACAAATATATTATACTAGAACTGACACGTGATTACATTTTCACGCAGTTTGGGTGCATAGATCCTGAGAAATCAGTACCCATAACAACCACCTCTGGCCGTAATAACGGCCTTGATATCCCTGGGCATTGAGTCAAACAGAGCTTGGATGGCGTGTACAGGTACATGCTGCCCATGCAGCTTCAACACGATAGCACATTTCATCAAGAGTAGTGACTGGCGTATTGTATCGAGCCAGTTGCTCGGCCACCATTGACCAGACGTTTTCAGTTGGTGAGAGATCTGGAGAATGTGCTGGCCAGGGCAGCAGTCGAAAATTTCCTGTATCCAGAAAGGCACGAACAGAACCTGCAACATGCGGTCTTGCATTATCCTGGTGAAATGTAGGGTTTCGCAGGGATCGAATGAAGGATAGAGCCACGGGTCGTAACACGTCTGAAATATAACGTCCACTGTTCAAAGTGCCGTCAATGCGAACAAGATGTGACCGAGACGTGTAACCAATGACACCCCATACCATCACGCCGGGTGATACTCCAGTATGGCGATGACGAATACACGCTTCCAATGTGCGTTCACCACCATGTCGCCGAACACGGATGTGACCATAATGACGCTGTAAACATAACCTGGATTGATCAGAAAAAATGACGTTTTGCCATTCGTGCACCAAGGTTCTTCGTTGAGTGCACCATCACAGGTGCTCCTGTTTGTGAAGCAGCGTCAAGGGTAACCGCAACTATGGTCTGCGAGCTGGTAGTCCATGCTGCTGCAAACGTCGTCGAACTGTTCGTGCAGAAGGTTGTTGTCTTGCAAACGACCCCATATGTTGACTCAGGGATCGAGACGTGGCTGCACCATCCACTACAGCCATGCGGATAAGATGCCTGTCATCTCGACTGCTAGTGATACGAGGCCGTTGGGATCCAGCACGGCGTTCCGTATTACCCTCCTGAGCCCATCGATTCCATATTCTGCTAACAGTCATTGGATCTCGACCAACGCGACCAGCAATGTCGCGATACGATAAACCGCAATCGCGATAGGCTACAATCCGAGCTTCATCAAAGTCGGAAACGTGATGGTACGCATTTCTCCTCCTTGCACGAGGCGTCACGACAACGTGTCACTAGGCAACGCCGGTCAAGTGCTGTTTGTGTATGCGAAATCGGTTGGAAACTTTTCTCATGTCAGCACGTTGTAGGTGTCGCCACCGGCGCCATCTTTGTGTGAATGCTCTGAAAAGCTAATCATTTGCATATCACAGCATCTTCTTCCTGTCGGTTAAATTTCGCGTCTGTAGCACGTCATCTTCGTGGTGTAGCAATATTAATGGCCGGTAGTGTATTATATTTGCATGCACTACTTATGAGTTTGTCTTGTTTGTAGATTCTTTTGGTACAGAGAATGAGACACCCCAGGCCATGACTGCCTTTCATCCATCAGCCCACAGAGAAGTAATAACAGTAGTACTGTCTTCTACGACAATGATTCGCATTTACATGCATTTCTTAAGAGAAGTTTTTCTTGTTTGTAGGTGTTTTGTCGGCAATGGAACGATGGAGGAACGGATCAAGATCACGGCAGTTGCACTCAAGCAGAGTGACCTACCCCGAGCCTTGACTTCATTTTTCCATGACATCCTACGTTTGGGTCCGCTTCATCATAGATGGCCAAATATGTAATGGAATTTACTTTCTCTTCTAAAATAACTGATTTTACTCTTAACATACAATATTTTTGAGGTGTTACTCTTTTTGGACCCGATAACGGTATAGCAGCGGAGGACGATTATGATATCGTGATGACATTAAGAAGAAGCAATAAACGAATTAATATTCATATGAGGTCCATATTTGATGATACAAACACTTATGAATATATCTGAGAAATTATTATTATTATATTTATTGTTAATATTATCATTAATGTATTCTAATGTTTCCCATTGTAGAAATTATTATATGACAGGTACTTAATCAATGTCATTTATTGCGAAAATTTTGTGGGAGAAGTCCAGAGGCGAATGTGAGGCGGTATCAACAAATAAACCCGCCCACCTCCCCAAGGTACGTAACCCCTGCTACCGACTAGAAATAAACAAATACGCAACACAAAACAAATAATTCTGCAACACGGGCCTTGTAATACTAGGCCCCGTGTTGCGTTGCAGTCCCGCCTGCCGAGCGGCCAGTGTCTCCAAGCAGCCAGCAGCGCGGCGGAAGTCCTTATCGGTGCTCATTAAAAACCGGAAGTTTCTTTTCTGCAATTAATCGTTATCAGCGCTCTACTCTCCATAAGAATAACACGTACCGCAGCGTTCCTGTATATCGTGCTTTGAAGGCGATAGACATTGATCTTTCTGGACAGTTCAATAAACAACAATTAATTGGAGGTCCAAACGTATTTCGTGGACTCCGTTTGAACTTTACATGTGATGTACAAGCCGTGTTGGGAGGTAGTACATGGCTCACACTTGCTGTAGTATGGGGCAATCATTGTGATTATGGTGGCCTTGAGGCTTTCCCAGATGCAAATATTCTTACATGGAAGACATGGAGTATAGCAGAGACAACAGGACTCTTAGTAAAAGTTCCATATGGTACACTTGTTCCCAGTATGCCATTTGTGTTGAGTACTAGAAGGAAGAAGAAACTAAATGCCGATGAGTATCTGTTTATATGGGTTAAAGTTGGTAATGGAAATTGTAAAATAAAAATCAGCAAGTCCGCAGACGGCAGTGCCATGTTTAGAGCCTTCTCTACGTGGGGAGCCATCAGTGGTGAGCTCCCCACATTTCGGGCCACCAGGCTCCATTCACAATATCTGGGACCCTCTACAGCACCTTCACCGCGTCTCCGGCCTTCAAAACTTGATTCAGTGCACCTGGGACTGTCTATTATGGCACCTTAGCTCGGCTGACGATTTCACCATGTCCAAGGCTATCACGGATGCACTCACCGCGGATGGGGCCGTCTACAGAAACGTAGATATCTCCAGGCCCATCAGTAGCAGCTAATTATAGTCACCAACAGTCTAGCGGCATCTTCTTCACCCATGCTACTAGTTTAGGACTGGAGCAGGTCACCCGCACACTAGCGTTAAGCTACTCTGTAGTTGCAGAAACATTCACGCACTGTACCTCATATTCCCACATAGATAACTCTACTACAGGCTACCTAGACTCCACCGTTTTCCTTAATTAAAGTTACGTTTTCTGAATAAAGAACCCCCTAAAATCTTCAATCAGATCGGGTATTCCACCATTAAGTATGTTGTAGTATTTGGCTGTGAACTAATATACCCATCGAAATAAGTAGAAGAGACGGGGCTGAAATCCACCCGCTATGAAGGGTGAAAATTATCAAAACAGACACACTTTCCTGACTGCAAATGGAGACAGAAAGATCCTTTGAAAATGGGTCCCTAAGTGGACGGTATGCTTGCAATAGCAACAAATCCCCTCAAAACAGACACACTTTCCTGACTGCAAATGGATACAGAAAGGTCCTTTGAAAATGGGTCCCTAAGTGGACGGTATGCTTGCAATAGCAACAAATCGTCCCAGAGCGTAGTACCGAGCTTGCATTGCACCCACGTCACACCTGACGTTCGAAATGGACTCCTTGTTAAGCAATGCACGTGCTCACTCGTTTCAGTATAGACAGATGCCCTCTTTCGCACGATCCGGTGAAAAAACCAACAACAAAATCCTTCCTGCAGAGGGATATCTGTAGCTCATAATCCTTGCACTCTCAGATGATTTGGGATCGTAGTAGTTGTCGTGCAGGATACGCGCAATCGTACGCCGGTTTGCACCGTGTTGGCAGGCCAGTTGGCTACAGCTTGTACTAGGGTTCGTCTCGATATCCTGCAGAAAACTCTCCTCCAAATCTGTTGTACGCACAGTCCACCGCCTACTTGTACGATCGTCTGTTGGAAAGGATCCATGATCACGCAAACGCCCAAAAAGGGCTTGAAATATTGTGTAATGTGGCTGGTGTCTGTGAGGGTACGCGTTTTGGTACAGCCTTACTGACGCTTGACCGTTTTCATCTGATTGGCAGTACACAAATACCATTTCGGCTTGTTCCAGACATGAATACCTGCCCATTCTGCTGGTTACAGAACACTGCGTCAATCACACAGCCTGCCACGCGCAAGGAACACACAGCACATGGTCAGAGGGTCTTTCATTCGTCAGTGCCATCTACCGAGGATCTTTCATTCGTCAGTGCCACCTACCGTGCAACGATGCATTTCCGAACACGTGTTTACAGGATAGTTTCTCCTCCATTTCCAATCAGGAATCCGTCCCTGCAGTTTGCCGGTTTTATTGATGTTCACCCAGTACAAAACTGGAAAATGGAGCGAAATCACGGGGCCATTCAATCGCTGAGTGCTTCTGTGAGTTTATCTGAAGTGTCATACTAGGCCATTTTTCAAAAAATGCGGGAAAGGCTGTCTGGTATGGCACTCAGCCTTTCAGCCATTAACTTGGCGAGAAAGTGGGGGGAGTGGGGGGGGGGGGGGGAAGCTATAGCAGATTTCGAAAGGATAAAACTGCTGAAAAGACGAATTCTGCTTGGCTTGGTCAGTGAGGGCTATCAAGAGAAAGTATACGAAACATGGTGAGCGTCTAATCACATATGGAACGAAGGAATTTTGGCGCTTTATAACTTTGATGTCACCGATTTCTACATTAAACTTCAGGACTCCACGCGGAAACCGCACGTTTTAGTTCACAGCTGTAGCATGAACAAAGGAGACAACCAGCCAGAAGAACAAAGTCTGAAACGCAGGAAAAAGGGAAGTGAAGCATAAAGTCGTTGGATCCATAAAATTTTACGTAACGGGTGTGCATGAGAAACATGTGCATTTGTTGCTAATTCTCCAATGGTGACAAGCCACACTACACATGGGTGAAGAAGATGACCCACTTACTTTCCTTCGGGCATGGATGTGTGCGTCTGTCCTTAGGTTCAAAAATGGTTCAAATGGCTCTGAGCACTATGGGACTTAACATCTGTGGTCATCAGTCCCCTAGAACTTAGAACTACTTAAACCTAAATAACCTAAGGACATCACACACATCCATGCCCGAGGCAGGATTCGAACCTGCGACCGTAGCAGTCACGCGGTTCCGGACTGAGCGCCTAGAACCGCTAGACCACCGCGGCCGGCCTGTCCTTAGGGTAGTTTAGGTTAAGTAGTGTGTAAGCATAGGGAATGATGAGCTTCGCAGTTAAGTCGCATAAGATTTCACGCACATTTGAACATTTTTATTGAAATGTCTCGACAGAAATGACAAAATGGTAGTAGCTGTGCCGCTGTTTTTGGACAGTTTCTGACGCATTGCGAGCAGAGAGGACGCAGGGCAACTTTAGTCAAAAAAGAATGGAGTCGACAGGCGGAGGAAACTGCAGTTCCTACTATTACCTATCCCCTCTGGAGACGGCCCGGAATTCTCATCGAACAGCAGCAGCAACAACGGCAGATCAGCATTGCCATAGGCTACATCCTTCGTCGTCTGCACAGCTACAACATCGTAAGACTGTTAATAAGACTGTTAACTGTCAGACTAATACGAATAATATTGTACGGGCAATACCGAGTTGCATTTCTTTCACAAACTTTAACGACTAATTTCTTTAATAATAGCTTGCAATAGTTAAAACTTGCAGGGCACCTGTGTTGTCATTGTCCTCAGACATTATTACCAAAATGGATTCCTTATCTTTCCAAGCAATCACCAAGTGTCGTAAGAATATGAAAACTGATTAAATATTTACTGCCAGTTGTGTGTGTTTGCTAATGACCAGTTTCAGTCCAAATTTTCTGCTCCAGTAACTGTTCATCCTTGTATTGCATAACTTAAAGTAAAGTAAAATTTCACTGGCAAAACTAATAACTAAAGTTGCAGCACAAGTGAAGAGTGCGCAATTTCTGTGTTTAGCTTAGAGAATGACTTCTGCTGGCTTGGTATATATTTTATTGTGGCTATTTTAAAAGTATAATCATTTGCTCATTTCCTTAAAGCAAATTCAGTTCAATCTTTCAATAATCAAAAGTAAACTGTCTGCCTTTTTCTAAATTTTGTATTACGTTATACTGAGGTTAGTGAAAGTCATTTTTTTACATAACAGAGTTTCAGTTAAGCCAGCCATTCATTTAACCGGTAATTAAATTTAATTTTACCTTCAATATTTAGTATTTCAGAATAAGTAACAGCAAACTCAGCGCTTTCTGATTCATTTACTTTCTCGAGAACTGTCGTGCCGTGGAAAAGCGTCACACCCTTCTGTTGCCACGCCACTGATTATCTGCTTCAATTTTTCTGCCATTTCTTTTCTTAAGATGCTGGATATTCATTGCCCTAGCGGGCTGGCGACTGTTTAATAACCCCCTCTTTTGTTAATCAGTATTTTCTTTGTATTATCAGTGATTTGTGTAGTAAATATTACGCGGTACACTTCCCCCACCTGTGCGGTTCTTGGGCGATTGCACTATACTCCAGCAGTTTCATATTATTATCATCAGTATTCAGCTTAAGTTTAGAATAGGGTTTCTACCTTCAGATGAGTCTGTTGTGCACTTTCCCCCAACTAACCAGCGAAATTCTCCCTCTGCAAGGATGGCCGTACTCACTGTAAAATTTCATTAGGCATGTGCGATCACGGTCAGTTATATCGCAATCTAGAAGGCCGATTAGAAAGGGTGAGGTTACACATAAGTTCTACTCAATATGACTCAACTCATAATTGATTCCAGTCATACAGCAGGAAGAATTCTGCTAGATGATTACTAAGCTCTAACATCTTGTGTGTTATGCCAATATCACTTATGCCTCCAACATTTCCACGACGAAATTACATGTCAGTGATGCATTGTACGAGACAGGTGTCGTTTGTCATATTTGTGGGCTGGCGTTAGACAGAAGTGGACACTACAGGTAGAGACTATTGTCATATAAACAGAAATTTATGTGGTTAAGCATGCAATACATGCGGCTTCATGTACCCAGTGAGACAGCTCATACCAGTTTCTTACACAATTTGAATGGGTATGTTGCTGATTTCATCATTAGGCAGTGGTGTTATTTCGGTTTTCCCAATGATCAGGTCGACGTCCTGCCTTAGAGCGTTGAGAAACACATTTCATTCTCCAATCATATGAGGCTGAACATTACCTAGCGGTTCCTGGACTCATAAAGTTTCAAGCAAGTGCTACTTCAGAAACGTGCTGAGATAATGCGTCAGAAGGACATGCACATCACTAGAGATTCAAATTCAATTGCAACAAAGTTTCAGCTACTGAGGTTGGTCTTTCCTTATGAATACCTAGCTTTGATGGGGGGAATCAATAAAACCAAGTTAACTAACATAGCTGCATTCACCTTACAGGTAACGCCCAAACGGATGTGCAGAGTAGGCATGCTGTGAATGTCTGGCAGGAATGGACATCCACAATTGAAAGGTGTATGCAGAGCTATATGTGGACCCAGTTGTCCTATAGGTTGCAGATATATCCAAGAAATTGTGGAACATACACATGCCCCTACACACCCTACTTCCTGTGTTCTGTTACACCTCGCCAGGTTTCTGGTGGGACGCTACATCTACCTGATGACTGATAACAATATACTGCTCTTCTTTGAACTCAGTATTTGCAGTGGACCTTGATGATTTCTCCTTAGGCATGCTAAGACAAATAACTGTGAATGCGTAGACAGCTGAAAGCATCTAACAATCTGAGTTGCATCAAGTACCTTGATGTCAGCAACTCATATGGACACACCATGCTACAATCTCTGCCTGCTGGAGGGTTTTGATAATAGCCCAATGAGGACATCGTCAGAGCAGCCGATTTCACGCATGTGGTACCGGATTCTGGTAAAGGATGTGTCGTAGATGCAGACCTGGCACATCTTTTTAGTTCGAATAATGCACACAGCGATTTGCCACTATATGTGGAGCACCTAGTGACAGTAGCATTAAGCAGATGACAACGCTGGAGGGTAAATAGAGCAACATTTCGCGCTATAGTTGTGTATCAGTTTAGTCACCTGTACCATCTCCTTCAAGAACTCGTGAAGGTCGAAGAAGTGTTGATTTTAACACCGAATGGCTCTCCTGTCACGCGACTTTCAAAAAGATACTTTTACATTAATGAATAATGCTGTTTTCGGAAAAGCATTGGAGAATTTTAGAAACCACTGTGAAATTCACGTAGTTTAGCTCTGAAAGGAATGTAAAGACGCATGAGCCTATATCACCAGCTCAAATTTTAAATGCACCACAATTTCCTGTCTAGGATTAGTCACCCTGGAGACACTTGTTTATTTTGATATGTTTATATTAGACCATTCAGCACTCCACATTTACCAGTGTCATTATGGGTTTACAATGCCAAACTTTGATGATCCAGAGTTGCCTTAGACTATTACAGACTGTTTCATACACTGGGTGACAGGCAGCAATTTTTGTGAAGTTATAAGATACCACTCTCACACATTCAATGTGTCTGGATAGATCATAATACCCAAGGTGTTACAACTCAAAACATGAACGTTTCCGGCTTGGTGAAAGACAAGGTGGATGAGTCGCCGATTGTGGAGTTTTTAGGGCTTAGATCCAAAATATAACCATATCTATGAGAAACAGGCAGTGGCAGGCTAAGAGTGTGCATTGCACGTTCTCAATGGGACCTACGGTTAATGATTACTTGGAGTGCTAGTGCAGAGGTGCAGATGCTTCTCCATATATGGGGCACCAAGTAAGCACACGATCATGACACTATGAGTTGCACACCGGACCATGTTTATAAACTGACATGTTGTGTCACGATGACAAATGCTTCACTTTTGAGGAAGGGATTGGTACCATCCCATACACTATTCACTTTAGCAAAGATTGAAATTGCCGCTTCAGTTGTAAATTACTTTATTTTCACACGACCGCTTTCGGACTGTTGTAAGCCCATCTTCATGTGTCGTAGTTGTGCTGTGGTCCCAGAGCGCCCCATGTACCAGGCGAGGTGTGCTACCTATGAGCGCAGAATATCACTTTAGCGATGGAGAGTGGAAGTTTAATTATTTGTATGTATGACTGTATGTGTGTGTGTGTGTGTGTGTGTGTGTGTGTGTGTGTGCCTGTCTGCACACGGGTGCGCGCGTGTGTGTAATTTAAGTGCCCATATGATAGAGCAATCCCAAATTAGTCTAGCAGCAACAGCATTGCCCTGGACTATGCTGACTGCTACTGCCATGCGACAATGTTGTTCAATTATGGCCTGAGTACTGTTTATTCTTCGTGTTCCGTAAATTTATACTGATAAAACAAGTATGGCACAAGACTGATTTGGGACGTCTGTATTGAATGGGCCCAATATTTGTAATTACACACTGAAAATAGCATAAAAGGCAGCAGCATTTGTTTGGGGTGACTCCAGTTACACACTACAAAAACAAAATCGGAAATATCTTTCAAAACACCAGAGAAAATTCGTCTGACGACTCTTACGACAGACGCCATGTATGTATAAAGCTATTGATTTACTTACTTACATAAAAGCCGTATCACATATATTTGGTAGTTTCACTGTATGTCAATATAAACTTACAACTTATGCAGCTGACGACGGAGGCACTCTTTTCTTACCGTAAGTATACTGCTAACTGAGCTACAACACCTTTTGATCCTTGTATACTTCAAGCATGGTGAAATACTCATTTCAGAGGTAGGAATTCATTTAATTCCTTTTTTAATTTCAGACAATATTAAAGGATTCATGTATGCACGAATACATAAAATCCTTGGTCCAATGGAGTAATATACGTTGGACTTATTCTCATGTTGCGACCCTTCCGGATTTCTTTTTTAGTAAACGAGTGAAGAGAAGTAGTCTTTGTAAGACGTAAATTGTCGTAACTGATTGTTTCCCGACAGAAAGTGTGCTATTATTAAAAAGTTGGCATCACAAGTTTCGTGATTCATAAAACCTTGAGCACCTGGCGTCACCATTTGTGACGTCACGACTGGCACACCTAGTATCTATCGTCTAACAGAGGCCTAACATAATAAAATTTCGTGCTGTGTTTCGTTGCGGTTGTAAGTTGATGGTCAGGTGCTGATGTTACTGAGTGTCCTGCTAGCTACTGTAGGGAAGCAGCCTACTCACGCCGTATAAAATTAACATCAGTCTTTGCATTGTGTGCCAGCCAAGTCCACTGTAACTAGCTCTGACGTCACAAATGTTGCACAATGCTTTAAAAATCAAGTAAATAACCTGAAACGTTTGTAGAATGTCAGGATTAATACTAAATCAATATATGTAGAATATCAGTTCAATAACTTTAACCATTTTCGAAATTTGGATGTTTTTCTGTAAAAATCATTGACTCAACAGAAAAGAGCTAGAAACTTAAAAATTTATATTTAGATTGCTTTTTCATAACAATTTAGTAGAAACAGTATTTTGGATCTCAAAAATTAAAATTTTAGTTGAAATTCATGATTTTCTGGTTTTTGTCTTAAAAATTATGGAAGCAAGATAGATTAAGTAGGCGAATAAATAAAGCTAGGATGTTTAAATTTAAGTAGAAGGGAGATCCGCTATAATCATGAAGAAGTGAGAAGTTTCAATTGAATAACTGTAAAACTATAGCGATAGCGTATCTCCAAAGGGCAAGTTCAGAGCTCGTCTACTGCGTGTAGTGTACTTAAATTAATTCTCTCGCCCAAAATATTTGACTTAGCCACGTCAGACTTTTATTATGATTACTTACCTGTGTGCTGAATGCACATTTAAATTGAGAGCTTCATCGGCCATCAGTAAAGGAAGCGATGATTTATTCAATAACTTGAAGTGGTGCATTACTAGCCCAGCGGCTAGTCGGGAGAGCAATTTTGATCAGGCGTTCCCTTAGCCGTCCGCACCGCGGCTTTATATATAAGAACGCTGCGCGAGAGAGGAAGGCCCCAGTTCTCTCCAGACGGTGATTAGCGCACCACCTGTGCCAGGAGTCGCGGGAGTCGCGTCGCGTCGGTATCATTGCTATAAACAGCCTCGGATGCCGAAATAAGTTACTCGGGATACGCGTAACCATGAAATCGTTTTCGAGTGAAGTGTTAATTCTGGGATGACTTTAATGATGTATCTTCAGTTTGCGTATGTCGTATTTTCACGTGCCGCCGCGGGAGATACATTCTACCATTATTGAGCGTGGCGTTTGATGAACATTATCATCAAATTATGGCGAGCATTCACTTAAACATTTAATTTGGACAGTTATAGTTGCATCAGCGTATTAGACTCTGAACTGCCCTGGTAGTTGGATTGTGTGGAATCTTTTTTGGTCTGTGACTTTCAGAATATAGTGAACATTTTTAGAGAATCGTTTTTGATTATGAATCCCAGAGAATCTCCTAATTCCTCAGAGCTATAGGCTGTGGCTATAAGTGTATTTCTCAGATGAAGTGGGCACTAGGAATTCTAATTACATGCTTCACGTTTTGATAATCACTTTCCGGTCGCCAATATTGTAGTTAGAGAGCCAGTGTTGAGAACGGCAAACAACAGCATTAAATAAATAATAGGAACATTTTATATAACAATTAATTTCACCCGCCGCCCCACATATGGTTAATCGGCCGGGAAATGCATCTTTTCTACATTACATTCTACATTTAAATAACAACAAATAAATTCTACCCGCCGCCCCACACTACATCATATACACTGAAATGACAAAAGTAGTGGGATATCACCTAATATAGTGTCGGACGTCCGTCTGCGTGACGTATTGCACCAATTCGACGTGACATCGACTCAATAATTCGTTAGATACCTCTGCAGAAATACTGAGCTGTGCTGCCTCTATTGGCGTCAATAATTTGGACAGAGTTGCCGTTGCAGGATTCTGTGCACGAACTGACCTATTGATTATGTCCCATATAAGTTCGATAGGATTCGAATAGGGTGATTTCGGTGGCCATACAATTCACTCGAATTGCCCAGGATGTTCTTCAAAGCAATCGTAAATAAATGTGGTCCACTGACAGGGTGCATTGAAATCCACAAAAATTCCATCATAGTTTGAGAACAAGTCACCAAACATAGCCATTTCCATACAATGATCACTTCAGGTGGACCAAGGGACCCAGTCCATTCCATGTAAGGCCGACCAGAGTGGCCGTGCGGTTCTAGGCGCTACAGTCTGGAGCCGATCGACCGCTACAGTCGCAGGTTCGAATCCTGCCTCGAGCATGGATGTGTGTGATGTCCTTAGGTTAGTTAGGTTTAATTAGTTCTAAGTTCTAGGCGACTGATGGCCTCAGACGTTAAGTCGCATAGTGCTCAGAGTCATTCCATGTAAACACGGCACACGCCATTATGGAGACACCACCAGCTTGCACAGTGCCTTGTAGACAATTTGTATCCACGGCACCGTGGTCTCCGCTGCTCATACGAACGCTACCATGACCTGGCAACGATTTTCCATACTAGACGATGGGCTCACGAACCCAGGACAGGGGCTGCAGGCGATGTCGTGCTGTTAGCAACAGCACTCGCGTCAGTTGTCTGCTGCCATAGCCCATTAACGACAGATTTCGCCGCACTGTCCTAACTGATACGTTCGTCATGCACCCCACATTGTTTCCTGCGGTTATTTCCCAAAGTGTTGATCGTGAACTCTACACAAACGCTGTTGCTCTCGGCCGTTATATGGGGCTGATAACCTCAGATGTCCCAGCTGGCCGGGGTGGCCGAGAGGTTCTAGCCACTTCAGTCTGTAATCGCGCGACCGCTACGGTCGCAGGTTCGAATCCTGCCTCGGGCATGAATGTGTTTGATGTCCTTAAGTTAGTTAGGTTTAACTAGTTCTATGTTCTAGGGGACTGATGACCTCAGATGTTAAGTCCCATAGTGCTCAGAGCCATTTCAACCCTTTTTTTTGTTAAGTCCCATAGCGCTTAGAGCCATTTGATTTGTAATTCAGCCGGTAAGTGTAGGCCGTGATGAGAGGTAATGCCTGAAATTTGTTATTCTCGGCACACTCTTGACACTCTCTTGGCACACTCTTGATCTGGGAACACAGAGTTCCCTAACGATTTTCGAAATAGCATGTCCCATGCGTGTAGCTCCAAGTACCAATCCACAATGAACGTCTGTTAATTCCCATCGTCCGGCCAAAATGACGCCGGAAACCTTTTCACATGATTCACCTAAGTGCAAACAACAACTCTGCCAGTGTACTGCCATTTCATATCTTACGTACTCGATACTACCGCTATCTGTATATGTGCATGACATTCGTGTAGTTGTTGCGAAGAGATGAAAAGAATAGCACAACACAGGACAAGGTGGAAGATAGCACGAACCCGATGACAGACAAAGCGCCTCGTTTCAGAACAACCGAAACTCGTGCTACACACAGCTGTAGTCTGCCATTCTGCTGTAGACACATTTTTAAAAACTGAAATTCGTCTGCCCTGAGTTCACTAACTTGGTCTCGTCCTGCACCACTTCCAGCTTCCTGAACTACGTTTATCCATTATCAACATTTTACAGAAGCAAAGTGGTTAGCGTCACCATGGGAACTGGTAATTGCTAAAGCCTAAATACTTACACAGCACTCGTTTTTAATTATGTTTGCAAATAGGAGTGCAGGTATTACAGGTGTCAATTTATACCAGTCGCCGTTCAGCGCTCATTCGTGGCTGGACATGAAGCGAAAATCACCGCAGTGGCCGGCAGGAATATTTAACGACCGCAGCGAGGGCGCGCGGCCCGAATGCCGTACGTTATAAATTGTGCACGCCGCCCGCTGGGTCGCCGCCCGTTTCGGAAATGAGTCCCACGGCTCCGCGCGGCGCGGCCTTTTTCCAGCGGCGACTGTGGCGGCGCCTCGCGTGATAAATACGGCAGCGTCGCGACGCCCGGGGCCGGAGTCTGCCCGCGGGGACGCGACGCCGCGCCACGTCACGCCAGCGCAGCCGCAGCAAACTGGCGCCTAAATTACTGCCACCGCCGCTGACCGGCAGCCGTCCGGGCGCCGAAACTGCCCGTCCTCTCTGGGAGAAACACCGTCCTCAAAATTGTGAGGCTTACAACTCCAGTAGTTTCTACCGGGCACGAACATTACTAATATACGATTATCATAATTTGTGATAGACGGTACCAAGGGGGGAGGTGGTGGTTTGGGGGCGGAGCGCTTCAGGAGAAGGGGCTGTCAGTATCACTGAGTTCTGTGCTTGTTCCTTTTCCTTTCTCGATATATATCTTATTAATGAAAGATGAATCGAAAAAAACAAATCATTTTATGGAGCTGTCACAAATGTTACTGCGATAAAAGCAGAACGTAATATACCGGGTGATCAAAAAGTCACTATATATTTGAAAACTGAAAAAAATCACGGAATAATGTAGATAATAGAGGTTCAAATTGACACACATGCTTGGAATGACATGGGGTTTTATTAGAACCAAAAAATACAAAAGTTCAAAAAATGTCCGACAGATGGCGCTTCATCTGATCAGAATACCAATAATTAGCATTACAAAGTAAGACAAAGCAAAGATGATGTTCTTTACAGGAAATGCTCAATATGTCTACCACCATTCCTCAACAATAGCTGTAGTCGATGAATAACGTGAACAGCGCTGTAAAGCATGTCCGGAGTTATGGTGAGGCATTGGCGTCGGATGTTGTCTTTCAGCATCCCTAGAGATGTCGGTCGATCACGATACACTTGCGACTTCAGGTAACCCCAAAGACAATAATCGCACGGACTGAGATCTGGGTACGTGGCAAGCTTGACGAAAGTGGCGGCTGAGCACACGATCATTAGCAAACAACGCGCGCCAGAGATATTTCACGCGTCTTGCAATATGGGGTGGAGCGCCATCCTTCATAAACATCGTACGTACCCGCAGGTGTTTATCAGCCAGGCTGGGGATGATGCGATTCTGTAACATAAGGCGTACCTCTCACCCGTCACGTTTGCAGTTACAAAACCAGAATCACACATTTCCTCGAACAAATAAGGCCCGATAACGGTAGATGTGGTAAATCCAACCCATACCGTGAGTTTCTGGTCGTGCAATGGAGTTTCCACGACAGTTCTAGGATTTTCGGTAGCCCAAATTCAGCAGCTGTGGGCGTTGACAGACCCTCGGAGCGTGGAATGAGCTTCATCGGTCCACAACACGTTACTGAACCAATCTTCTGCCCTGTTTTGAAACGCCCACACCGCAAATGCCCTCCACTTCAGTAAATCGCCAGGTAACAGTTCATGATGCCTATGGATTTTGTACGAATAGCATCGGAGGGTACGCCTCCCTGCCAACCAAACAGTAGTGTATGGAATGCCGGTGCGACGTGCGACTGCACGAGTGCTGTCTTCCCCGTGCACAGACGAACCCGCTATAGTCTCCATTTCTTCCTGAACAGTCTCAGCAGCATTACGCCTTGTGCTCGGTCGGCCACTACGGGGTCTATCGTCGAAACAACTCGTGGCTTCCGAAATCATTCTCTCCACAGCTGCATTTGTCAACGGACCTTTACCCGTTCGAATTCCCTTCCTATGGCGATAGGATCGTAACGCTGAATTAGCACATTCCCCATTCTCATAATACAGCTTCACTAAAAGCACCTTTTCGGGCAACGTCAACATGCTGTGACTGCTGGCGCATCTGATTCTCTCTCTCATTACAGCTCCTTTTATACACGATTGTCATGCGCAGTCACTGACGTTTTGCTGTCCAGCACCATCTTTCGGACATTTTGTGAACTTTGTTTTTGTTTGTTCTAATAAAGCCCCATGTAATTCCAAGCATGTGTGTCAATTTTTACCTCTCTATCTACATTATTCCGTGGTTTATTATGTTTTCAAATTTATACTGACTTTTTGATCACCCGGTACAATAAGGTGACAGAAGTCATGGGATTTGCACATTTACAGGTGGCTGTAGTATCACGTACACAAGGTATAAAAAGGTCAGTGCATTACCAGAGCTGTCATTTGTATCCAGGTGATTCATGTGAAGAGGTTTCCGACGTGAGTATGGCGCACGACGGGAATTAACAGACTTTGAACCACAAAAGGCTACTTAAAGGTAGACGTTTTGGGCCTTCCATTTCGGAAATCGTTTGGGAATTTTATATTTCGAGATCCACAGTGTCAACAGTGTGTGGAGGTTACCAAATTTCAGGCATTTCCTGTCGCCACAGACAACGCAGTGGCCGAAAGTCTTCACTTAACGACCGACAGCATTTGCGTTTGCGTAGAATTGTTACTGCTAACAGACAAGAAACAGTTGGTGAAACAATGTGGGACGTACGATGAACGTAACCCGTAGGACAGTGCGGCGAAATTTGGCGCTAATGGGCTAAAGTAGCAGGTGACCGACGCGAGTGCCTTTGTTAACAGCAACGACATCGCCTGTAGCCCCTCTCCTGGGCTCCTGGCCGTATCTGTTGGACTCCAGATGAATGGAAAACCAAGCCTGCTGAGATGAGTCCAGATTTCAGTTGCCAAGAGCTGATGATAAATTTCGGGTGTGGCACTGATCTTACGGAGCAGTGGACCACAGTTGCCACCAAGGCACTGTGCAAGCTGGTGGTGGCTATACAGTGGCGTCGATTGTGTTCACAAGGACCGGGTTCTCTGGTCCAACCGAACCGGTCATTGACTTGGACACCACACCCAGCAATTCATCGAGTTCATGTTCCGAAATAAATGTCACCAGGTCACAGCTGTTCGTGGCTGGTTTGAAGATTTCGAGCGAATGGTTTCGCCATCCAGATCTTTCGATATTTATCGTATCGAAAATTTATGGGACGTAGTATATAGGTAATTTCCTGCACATTATCCAGCCCTGACAACGCTTTCGCTATTATGGACGGCTATAGACACATCCTGGCTCAATATTTCTGCAGGGGAATTCCAGAGTCCATGCCACGTCGAGGTACTGCAATATGCCACGCAGACGAAGATCCGCCACGATATTAGGAGGCATCACTTCAGTTTCAGTCCATTTCATGTAGCTAGTACGGTACTCAGCAGCATCAGCACGTGGCCATCAGAGAAGAGCGCTACTCCTCTTCACTCTTCTATTAAGAAAGGAAAGCGAAAAGGGTTGGAAAACGAGAATTCGTCCAACGTCTGTTACTCCATGGAGCCAGGGATTGTATTACACTAAGTTTGACGGTCTTTGTGCAAACGATAGTAAATTTTTCAGCTAACTTCGAACATCAAAAGCGTCGTTTCCGAAGTGCTTGGCTACACAGCGTATCTTCAATCGGCACACGACTAGTGGTTCTCAGTAGAAGAGAACTCAATCATTATACTGAGATAAGTAATGTTATAGTCGCTACTTTCAACTACATCTACACTTATACACCGCATGCCACCCAACGGTGAGTGGCGGCGTGCACTTTACGTGCCACTGTCATTACCTCCATTTCCTGTTCCAGTCGCGTATGGTCCGCGGGAAGAACGACTGCCGGAAAGCCTCCGTGCGCGCTCGAATCTCTCTAATTTTACATTCGTGATCTCCTCTGGAGTTATAAGTAGGGGGAAGCAATATATTGGATACCTCATCCAGAAACGCATCCTCTCGAAACCTGGACAGCAAGCTACACCGCGATGCAGAGCGCCTCTCTTGCAGAGTCTGCCACTTGAGTTTGCTAAACATTTCCGGAACCCTATCACGCTTACCAAATAATCCTGTGACGAAACGCGCCGCTCTTCTTTGGATCTTCTCTATCTCCTCCGTCAACGCGACCTGGTACCTATACTCAAGTATAGGTCGAACGAATGTTTTGTGAGCCACCTCCTTTGTTGATGGACTACATTTTCTAAGGACTCTCCCAATGAATCTCAACCTAGTAACCGCCTTACCAACAATTAATTTTACATGGTCATTCCACTTCAAATCGTTCCGCATGCCCTCTGCCAAATATTTTACAGAAGTAAGTGCTACCAGTGTTTGTTCCGATATCATATGATCATACAATAAAGGATCCTTCTTTCTATGTATTCGCAATACATAACATTTGTCTATGTTAAGGGTCAGTTGCCACTCCCTGCACAAAGGTCCTATCCGCTGCAGATCTTCCTGCATTTCGCGGCAATTTTCTAATGCTTTAACTTCTCTGTATACTACAGCATCATCCGCGAAATGCCGCATGGAACTTCCGACACTATCTACTAGGTCATTTATATATATTGTGAAAAGCAATGGTCCCATAACACTCCCCTGTGGCACGCCAGAGGTTACTTTACCGTCTGTAGACGTCTCTCCATTGATAACAACATGCTGTGTTCTGTTTGCTAAAAACTCTTCAATCCAGCCACACAGCTGGTCTGATATTCCGTAGGCTCCTACTTTGTTTATCAGGCGACAGTGCGGAACAGTATCGAACGCCTTCCGGAAGTCAAGGAAAATAGCATCTATCTGGGAGCCTGTATCTAATATTTTCAGGGTCTCATGAACAAATAAAGCAAGTTGGGTCACACACGATCGCCGCGTCCGGAATCAGTGTTGATTCCTACAGAGTAGATTCTGGGTTTCCAGAAACGACATGATACGCGAGCAAAAACCATGATCTAAAATTCTACAACAGTTCGACGTCAGAGATACAGGTCTATAGTTTTGCGCATCTGCTCGACGACCCTTCTTGACGACTGGGACTACCTGTGCTCTTTCCCAATCATTTGCAACCTTCCGTTCCTCTAGAGACTTGCGGTATACGGCTGTTAGAAGGGGGGCACGTTCTTTCGCGTACTCTGTGTAGAATCGAATTGGTATCCCGTCAGGTCCAGTGGACATTCCTTTGTTGAGTGATTCCAGTTGCTTTTCTATTCCTTGGACACTTATTTCGATGTCAGCCATTTTTTCGTTTGTGCGAGGATTTAGAGAAGGAACTGCAATGCGGTCTTCCTCCGTGAAACAGCTTTGGGAAAAGGTGTTTAGTATTTAAGCTTTACGCGTGTCATCCTCTGTTTCAATGCCATCATCATCCCGGAGTGTCTGGATATGCTGTTTCGAGCCACTTACTGATTTAACGTAAGACCAGAACCTCCTAGGATTTTCTGTCAAGTCGGTACATAGAATTATCCCTTGTAATTCACTGAACGCTTCACGCATAGCCCTCCTTACGCCAACTATGACATCGTTTAGCTTCTGTTTGCCTGAGAGGTTTTGGCTGCGTTTAAACTTGCAGTGAAGCTCTCTTTGCTTTCGCAGTAGTTTCGAAACTTTGTTGTTGAACCACGGTGGATTTTTCCCGTCTCTCACAGTTTTACTCGGCACGTACCTGTCTAAAACGCATTTTACGATTGCCTTCAACTTTTTCCATAAACACTCAACGTTGTCAGTGTTGGAACAGAAATTTTCGTTTTGATCTGTTAGGTAGTCTGAAATCTGCCTTCTATTACTCTTGCTAAACAGATAAACGTTCCTCCCTTTTTCTGTATTCCTATTTACTTCCATATTCAAGGATGCTGCAACGGCCTTATGATCACTGATTCCCTGTTCTGCGCTTACAGAGTCGAAAAGTTCGGGTCTGTTTGTTATCAGTAGGTCCAAGATGTTATCTCCACGAGTTGGTTCTCTGTTTAATTGCTCGAGATAATTTTCGGATAGTGCAGTCAGTATAATGTCACTCAATGCTCTGTCCATACCACCAGTCGTAAACATCTAAGAGTCTCAGTTTATATCTGGTAAATAGAAATCTGCACCTAAGACTATAACATACTGAGGAAATTTATGTGAAATGTATTCCAGATTTTCTCTCAGTTGTTCTGCCACTAATGCTGCTGAGTCGGGAGGTCGGTAAAAGGAGCCAATTATTTGATGACTGGGTGTTGTGTGATGTCCTTAGGTTAGTTAGGTTTAAGTAGTTCTACGTTCTAGGGGACTGATGACCATTGATGTTAAGTCCCATAGTGCTCAGAGCCATTTGAACCATTTTTTGAGCCAATTATTAGCTCGCTTGTTGAGTGTAACCTCCACCCATAATAATTCACAGGAACTATCCACTTCTACTTCAGTACAGGATAAACTACTACTAACAGCGACAAACACGCCACCTCCGGTTGCATGCAATGTATCCTTTCTAACCACCGTCTGTGCCTTTGTAAAAATTTCGGCAGAATTTATCTCTGGCTTCAGTCGGCTTTCCATACCTATAACGATTTCAGCTTTGGTGCTTTCTATCAGCGCTTGAAGTTCCGGTACTTTACCAATGCAGCTTCGACAGTTTACAATTACAATACCGAATGCTTCTTTGTCCCCACATGTCCTGACTTTGCTCAGCACCCTTTGAGGCTGTCGCCCTTTCTGTTCTTGCCCGAGGCCATCTGACCTAAAAAACCGCCCAGTCCACGACACACAACCCCTGCTACCTGTGTAGCCGCTTGCTGTGTGTAGCGGACTCCTGACCTATCCAGAGGAACCCTATAGCACAAGTCGAGGAATCTGCAGCCCACACGGTCGCAGGACTGTCTCAGCCTCTCATTCAGACCTTCCATTTGGCTCTGTACCAAAGGTTCGCAGTCAGTCCTGTCGACGATGCTGCAGATGGTGAGCTCTGCTTTCATCCCACTAGCGAGACTGGCAGTCTTCATCAAATCAGATAGCCGCTGGAAGCCAGAGAGGATTTCCTCCGATCCACAGCGACACACATCATTGGTGCCGACATGAGCGACCACCTGCAGATGGGTGAACCCTGTGCCCTTGATGGCATCCAGAAGGACCCTTTCCACATCTGGAATAACTCCCCCCGGTATGCACACGGAGTGCACATTGGTTTTCTTTCCTCTGTTGATGCCATATCCCTAAGGGGCCCCATTACACACCTGACGTTGGAGCTCCCAACCACCAGTAAGCCCACCCTGCGACGGCCCGGATCTTGCAGACTGAGGGGCAACCTCGGGAAGAGTACAAGCAGCCATGTCCGGCTGAAGATCAGTATCAGCCAGAGACAGAGCCAGAAACCAGTTCGTCAGACAAACTTGAGGGGCCTTCCGTTCAGCCCTCCGGAATGTCTTTCACCCCCTGCCACACCTCGAGACGACCTTCCACTCTACCACAGGTGAGGGGTCAGCCTCAATGTGGGCAGTATCCCGGGCTGCCACAGTCGTAGTCCGATCGGGGGGATGCGTGCGACGAGCTGGCCGTCCCCGACAAACCCCTATCCGGAGCCCCACAGTGATGCCCATTGGCAACAGCCTCAAGCTGTGTGACCGAAGCCAACACTGCCTGAAACTGGGAGCGAAGGGATGCCAACTCAGCCCGCATCCGAACACAGCAGTCGCAGTCCCTATCCATGCCAAAAACTGTTGTGCAAAGAACGTCTGAACTAATCTACAGAGAGCACAAACAATTAGACACGAAATTTAAACGGTTATTAAAATACAAGATTGCCTAGTAAATGCAGTAATGCTGCTATTTGCGCACTGCTGACACACTGCTCGGCGGCAAGAGACTACGCGATTTTACACTATTCAGGTACTAAAGTGCAATGCTACAAGTCTCAAATGCCATAATACCGAAATTTATGAATTAAACAATGCAAGTACCCAAAAAAACGCAAAGAAGTTAAGAATTAAACTTTGTAACAAATAAGTGAGCTATGAGTATACGACTTGCTGCTGACAGCTGCTTATCCAACGGTGGCAGGGAGCGCACTTTATGTCTCATACTAATTCTTCAGTAGTTTTCTATAATTCTGAGATGTAATTTTTGTGACAAATAATAGCAGTAAACTTGCAGTAAATAAAGTATGCAGAAACAAATATATTTGTATGTCTTTGCAGGTGTAGGTTTATTTATAAATAATGAAATAATAAACATTTATATGAAAATAAAGTTAATTATTTGTTTGTGATACGTTAGTATCTGACGGATAAAATGTTATGGGTGCTCCTGTAGCAATGTTGCTTCATGGGAAGTGGAAATTACGTGGGATGATGAAATGGTTCAAATGGCTCTGAGCACTATGGGACTTAACTTCTGAGGTCATCAGTCCCCTAGAACTTAGAACTACTTAAAACTAACTAAACTAAGGACATCACACACATCTATGCCCGAGGCAGGATTCGAACCTGCGACCGTAGCGGTCGCGTGGTTCCAGACTGTAGCGCCTAGAACCGCTCGGCCACTCCGGCCGGCGATGATGAAATGTGTAAGGCATAGGTGGCCTATCAAGATATAGCTACTGTTGGTTGCACGGGTCTTACACCATTGCAAGACATTATGTTGGAACGTAATTTCAGTTTTCTTTCAGGATGCACTTTGTGAATCTCTGACAAAAGGGAGAGAGGGAAGTGCTTTTCTTCATCAATCGCTTCCTCCCTGGAACGTGGCTCACCGGCGATCTTGTTGTATCTCCAGCACCGCAGTGATGAGTTTGTAATCTTCATTTGCCCGTTTCTTCCTTATTATAGTCTCACAAGATCGGACAACTTCAGACTACAGTTATGTTTTTGACAGCGTTTTCTTTTTTTGTGGACCATTTAACGGTATGTCCATAACGATGACCTCGGAATCTACTGCACAGACACTTTGGCACCCGAAGATCCCTGATTCGGTTAAAAATCACTTTGTCGAATGCACCCGTGATGCCAGTCATGATTGTTATAGCTTGCCTACTTCTACAGCCATCGAAATTTCAAACGCTCTCTTGATGGTGTCGTTACTGGTTATGACTTACCGTAATCCGTATTGGCTCTGGCTAAGCCTCAGGACCTCCTTACAGGCCTGCTACCTATAAACTACAGACGCTCCTAGAACTTAGCGTGACTGTTCAACAGACATATCATTCTGTATTCTTGCGAGCAGTCAGATACTTATCTGTACCCTTCTGAGTATTATGGCTTGTGACACTTTCAAGCGCGCGAGTATCCTTCCCTTATTGAAGCTTTGCCAAAGAAATATTTTAAGTACGTCGCTACAAGCGGACGTATCTTTTCTACAGCTTCATGTTACATCCTGTCCAGACTTGGCGGCCAGTTGGTCCTTAATTTCATGATTCGCAACTGATACAGCAGGACTGACTCGTTGTAATACAGGTCCAGTGCTTCCCTGACACTTACATGATCGTTATCTGCGTTACCGACGTCGTCAGATGAAAGCAGACCACGGTGATTACTGATTTCATCGAACCAGTTACAATGCCCTCTGTGGCATTGTACCGAGAAGGAAGAACTTGTCTGGTCGCTGTATCACTAACCTGGTGTCTTGCTGCTTCGGTAGTCCCTCGACGCACAGTAGCAACTCTCAGGCGCCAGGTTCCATGTAGGCTGTGATCCAGAAGAAATGGGGTGGGTCGGGATGCCAGTTGTTAAATGTTAACAGCGTTTTGTACTGTACTCGTTTCAATAAAGAATACTTTGAAACACACTTCACAGACTTTCCAATATGGCGGCTCTTGGCTACGCCGTTATTCAACCCTTCACAACACATTAACACATTTGTAACTTTCCACACTCGTGATATACATTGCCCACGACACGTGGCGTTCGCTGATAACTAACCTTCACTTTGTATCTTGTTTAACAACTGGAATATTTACTCGCGACCGTTCTTTTGGAGACGTCATCCCCCCCCCCCCCCCCCCCCCCCCCGCCAAGGTTACTCGACCGTGCGTTTTGAGTGGCGCCTCGCCACTAACTCGCCCTGTCTTCCCGAAGGACAGGAGACCACACCTTTGTCCCTCAGCCAATAGGGACACTACACTCGTTTCCTACATACATATATGTCCAAACTTTCAGACAATGGGCGTTCATATCGCTGTTGCTGGGCGAATCTGACGTCACGTTTGCGGACATTGTGACGGAAGTTTGTGTCGGAACACTGTCTTAGATTGTAAGATCCTACTCCCGAATAGTCTGATCTTGGCCCTACTAAGGTTGCACAACATTGCCTCCTATGATATTATCATAAATGCTCCTTGCTGACGCATAATTGTCAGATGTACATGTAGCCTGGCTGCTACTGAGCATTCCCGATCGCATAAATGTGCGTGATACTTGGCCTAAACACGTAAAGGTAATGCGCATATGCGTTACACAGTTATCAGATTACAATCTGCTCTTTTGCTGATGGGTAGGACTGTTGGACCACTAACTTTGCCTCTAATCAACCAAGAGGGTTGCCCCATTAACTGTTTTTCCCTCATTAATTTTTTCCCAGTGTATGCGTTTCGTTTCGGACAGCACTATTTTATAGTCCTTTGTAGCTCTTTAGTACAGGTGCAGTCGATCTTCTGCTTCATTCCTTTTATCTCACTGTCCAACTGAACGTTGGTAAATTTTTATTGTGGCCCTAAGGTTCGGTCTCATGTGCGAAAACACCGTGCGCAATGGTGTTTTAGCTGGTGTCTCAACTCATTTCTTGGGGATGTTGACTTCTAGAGCTTTTTGATTGTGCTGTGAACGGAGGCATACACCCAAACCAGTGTGTAAATGTATCGATCTCACAAAGGCATCAACATCGGCACGAAGTCCAGCCCAGTCTGCTTTATGAGGGTCGAGAATTGTCAGTTGTTCTGCATTAGATTCCATACTGTTATACATGGAACATTGTGTCTTCCATCCAGTCGCATTGTGAAGGATCGGATGTAAGTACCGAAGCACCTTCCACTATGTAACTGTTGCTGCTGCGACTCTCTTACTAATATTTATATCTATGTTAGTGTCCTCATCTGCTCTCCCTCCGCATGTATGGGGCTGTCCCACTTCGTTCAGAACTTTAAGATTCGTCTCGTTGACAGTCTCCGGCGGGAACCATTCTCTCTCATCAGATATAATACAACTGAGCAATACTTACAACTGAGCTATCTTGGCTATAGTGCAGTATCTATTAAGGACAACAGTAGCTGGCAGTGACGTATTTAACATCTGTTACAACCACAGTTTGTTGAGGGGAATCAGGCATCCTTTAGTTTACTTAATATGACTCCTGAAAGCAAACTGTGTCCAGTCTCATTCCTTCAAGGATATTTCGCATTTCGTTCATTACTACTGAGTTCCTCCTAGATAATATATGTAGCTGACCTCACATACTAAGCATACTTAGTGTATACCAAGCACTTGTATGCAATCAGGCAAAAGTCAAAGTATGCTCTTCCACATACTTTCACGAAGCCCACGTACAGTCTACGTTGAAGACTTCCTCTCTCTTGGCAAAAACCTGTAGCAGCAGTTAGTTTATCGGCGTACACACAATACACAGCCGTGGCTGTGCTTTGATCTGATGCACATGGCACGTCTGTGCCTTAATGACAGAATTATGGGTTTCATTTTATTGTAAATGCTCTATGAGAGAGTCTTTCTGTGAGTTTACCTCCATGTTTTCAATGTCCATATGGCAGTGAGCCACACGTAAGGGCATTATAAATCACTGCGATCTGAGCATTAATTTATACTTTTGAAGCTTTTTTACACTTTTTAGAACTGTCGTTAGGCTGTACTCAAGAAACGTTACTATGACTTTCGATATGGGTATGTGACTAAATTAACTTCACTAGAACTCGCAGCACTTTCTGCAGCGTTGCTCTGCTTTCTAGTATACTTAATCTCAAGTTATCCTCCAAGGTACAATATATGAAGTTAGTTTGTGCGTCATCGTCCTTGACTATAGAATTTTCGTTACTGCAACCTGGTACATCTCTGTCTCTTCTAGAGCACGCCGGTAACTTCGTACATTGCGATGACAAGTCGTCGCTTCCACTTGTGGACTACCACGCCTTTACAAGCTTGCGGTCAAATATTTGCAGTACGGCTAAATTAATCCCTTGTGTAAACAAATGGTCGTACGTATAATGCCATTGTAAAGTTGGCGTGCGATGGTGGAGCAGTGCTGTCAAGCACGTAAGTACACACAACATTCTATGCAGCTGCGCGTAGCAAAGGTCGATGCGCATTAGCAGCCTCGCTTTAGGCGCACCTCGGAGACACGCTTGCAGATAGTGTGGACTAAGATACAGCGTTATTCCTATCACTGTCCGGCATAGTGATATCGGTGGATCCTATTTGTTTACAGTCCTCTTCGTGGAGAGCCTCTCACTGAACTTCGCTTATCCTAATGCGCATTTTAACCGGTTGATCACCCATTGGAATAATATCTGTTCCAGTGAGATTGCGGCTTCGACTTTAATTCTTCTATAGGATAACAGCTCATCATTATAGAAACGTAGTGATATCAATTAATCTGCAAATACAGTTGGATGAAAGGTTGCTGTAAACCTATCGAATGGTTAATAGAACCTTAGTTGTCTGTGCCACTCTATGTTCCGACTCCAGGTCTTAGGAACAACAGTTCTTTTCGTAAGGATATGATGGAGAGCGCGGACAGACGATTTTGTCCATGCGCATTCCTAATGAAGGTCTCTACTCTTTTCAGTGAAGAAAATGATCGTTCTGCTGATGATATGTACCCTGTATGGTTAAAACCAGGTCACAAATTTTACAGAGTTTTCAAAGTCCAGTGGGTAGGTCATTTTGCCACAAGAAACTTTGTATTTCCTTTTCCCTACGCATTAGAAACGATAATTCTTGTTGTCATAAAGAGCAGATGCCTTCTCTCAAGCTCCTAATTATTTATTGGTTCTGTTTCACCGCTTTATCGTGCTTTAAAGGACTTGCATGATTCTGTTCATCTAACTGCAAGTCGACCCCACTTTACCAAATGTGTCCCGGACTATCCATGCATGGACATAAGATTCTGATTGTTCATGCGTTGAAACCTCAGTGTGCAGATTATTAAGGTGCGAATAACAGCAGTCTCTTCTGTTATACGGAGATTTTTCCTGCCGGCCGAAGTGGCCGTGCGGTTAAAGGCGCTGCAGTCTGGAACCGCAAGACCGCTACGGTCGCAGGTTCGAATCCTGCCTCGGGCATGGATGTTTGTGATTTCCTTAGGTTAGTTAGGTTTAACTAGTTCTAAGTTCTAGGGGACTAATAACCTCAGCAGTTGAGTCCCATAGTGCTCAGAGCCATTTGAACCATTTTTGAGATTTTTCCTTTACGTACAACATGGTGAACAGAAGATTTTACACTTTTCGCTGCCGCATAATCAAATGTTCGTATGTAATTTCTGGATTGTTCCTCTGCCCTTAAATTATAAACTTTTCACTAAATAGCTGTGATTGTAATAGAAATAATGAGCATAAAATCACTATTAAAATCACTCATTTTGCGAATCTTCTGGTGTTATACTATTTAAATCCATTAAAAACGATGCATTCATCCGTCATTGAACTCTCAAATACACGCTGAATCCAGTATAGCAGAGGAGAAAATGAGCTGAAAGCAGTCTTCCTATTACATGCGTCTACACATGTTTCACGCGACCTTGGAATTACCATTGACCAAATCCGAGTCGAGATTCGCAACGCTTACACGTTTTAGGAACTATTACAATGTAGCGCTCACGCAGGTGCGCCATCTTCCGTGCTGCACAGGTACTAGCTTTCGGTTAGAAGGAAAGAAAATACGGACTGTGAAGTTCGAACGAAAGAAAATACGGACTGTGAAACACGTAGCCGGCCGAAGTGGCCGTGCGGTTAAAGGCGCTGCAGTCTGGAACCGCAAGACCGCTACGGTCGCAGGTTCGAATCCTGCCTCGGGCATGGATGTTTGTGATGTCCTTAGGTTAGTTAGGTTTAACTAGTTCTAAGTTCTAGGGGACTAATGACCTCAGCAGTTGAGTCCCATAGTGCTCAGAGCCATTTGAACCATTTTTTGTGAAACACTTATTACATTATGACTTACTTGTTTCATGGACTCACATATTTTATAGATCATGCAGTGCATCTATTGCATTCACGAGGAATATAATTGCGATGTGTGATCAGAACCGGTTCCATATTGTTCACCACTCTAAGAGCCAGTTCGGAACGTTTTGTAACCCAGTACTACAATAACGATTTAAGTACTGGGGTCGTATTGAGTGTAAATGCATTTGATACATTTTAGCACAAGAAGCATAGTACAGCTTCATCACATTACTGAAATTTCTCAGTGAAACTCACAAACTAGCTGGTAATAATTCACGATTGCGTGTAAATAAGCACGGCAGGCAACAACACTTTTCATTTGTAAGTGATTGGAGTTATACAAAATGATTTACGTCAGAATCTACGCAGTATTCGAAAAGCATTGCAAGAAAGAGATTTACGTTACGATAAGGCAATAGCAGTTTACACGGCTGCCAATACAAGATGACCGCGTCTTGTACGTAGCGCGGCAATGAACAGCTCCTGCGACAGTGCCTCGAGTCACATCACAGTCTACTCTCTATTCAAAAACTGCGGAAGGCAGGATGACAGTACGTTCACTATCACAGTTTACTGAGAGGAAGAACACTTCAAGAGCTAGAATAAAATGCACACGAACAATATACAGAAGTGCCGGTTTAAGATGTCTTAAAGGAACTGATGTTTGACAGTTTGATGTGTCCTCGTAAAATGTAATTTAAATTCGCTTTGGTTCTGTTAGAAAGTAAAGGACTCGTTGGCGGACACTGATCAGCTTCACCTGCATATGCTTCCAGTCTGGTGTGTTATCCATAACGCACAACAGTCTTCGAAACCGAAGTAAAAGTGAAAGTTTAGAATGTTGCAGCTATTGTAGCTGTCAGTTGGAGTGGTCCATAAAGAATAGTGCAGTACTGAGTTTTAATGTATGAACATGAACTACACGAAAGGAGACAAATTGTGCGTCTACGCTTGGCCTTCCTAGCTCTCTTCATTTCAGTATCAACATAATTGGGAACGCACCTTCAAACAGTGCTTGGCATAGAAAACCTTCCTTTCTCTCAGAGCTAGGAGATGTATCAGCCAATCGACATTCATTCGGTGAGAATGGGATCCTAAGACACTTCTAGTGGGTTAGATTTACGTGGTTCCCATCCACCAACTGTTCTACATCTTTGTCATATTCGAGTTACTGTTACGTGTATCATCTGATCCTTTAACTGATTCCCACGTTAATTTTGCTTTTGTTTCAATTTTTTTTTACACTCTGTTACGTGGACGATACAAACTTTATATACATATCAGTTTTTCTGCACATTAGGAAATAAAACTTTAAACTCCGATGTTAGTGCCTTAAAAGTAACAAATGTGTGCCTTCTTAAGGCCGATATTACTCCACTGATACAGACATCCACAAATTCTGCGAACCATGATCCGGAGTTTAACGAGAGCGACATTAACAATATTTCATATGTTGCGACACTGCGCTGTCATTTTGAATCGAATGAGGTACTGTCCGATGCGCTAATTAATAGCGGATAATAACGATTGGAAATAGTAATTATACCGATCTGAATGGGAGACGTGAACAACGTTAATTAGATTTTCCCCTAATACAAGTCTCCCAACTAACTAATTAAAGCTGTAATGGCACCACGAGGCTCAGTTTCAGCAATTTCCATAAAACGTATAATTTGCTTGAAATAAACAATAACTGGCAGTGGCACCAAATTTCCGACGACAGCTTACGTTATCACCTAAATATGTGCGCTACATGTTAACGTCTGAGGTGACCAAATGATCAGGAGTACAGATCGCTGTACTACCGATAGGGATGGGACTAGTGTGATATCTGTTTAAAGGTTATCTGTACTACCACATGGATCTGCTTCGGTGAGATTCACTTTATTTATGAGCGACTACACTGAAATTCCTCTGTGTAACTGCGTACAGCGTAAGGGGCGATTTATCTTACACATTCGTTCACGAGCCGTATCCTGTCTTTGAATGTGGATGGGCTCAAGGAATTAGAGATATACAAGAAGTGGATCAAATTTATTCTCTTTATAACTTGGTGGATCACTTACGAGCCAAATGCAACCGTAGGGGGCCACTGCAGTTGGTCCCCGCTAGAAACCTTCCACTTGCTGACGAAGGCCAAGCCGCATTGTTATATGATGCCTTAGACCAGGGGTCGGGAACACAACTACTTGTAGATCGCGATTGCTTATTTGGTTGACGGTGTGAGTACTGAGACTGCTAAAGAAAAATTGTTGAAAAAAATCGTCATTTGTTTTCCGCAGCAGTAAAAATGTGTGCCCGTTCGAACCTAGTTGTTTAGCTTGTTAATAACAGCGTAGAACTGGTGCCAACATCTATCTTCAACGTCTAAAATTTTTGGCAGCATTAGTTAAAACAGCCGCCACTACCGCGCCACTCGTTGCTGCACTGTTTCACTCATCTTTGTAAAATGTGTTCGATACGTGTCAGGAGAAGGTGGTGAGTTTCGTGTCGTGTGCTACCGACTTCTGCGATGAAATAGAGCGTGGAAAGGACATAGGTAAAACTTTTTAGTGCCGTCAGTACTCAGCACTGAGCATAGTTGCATACCTTGTTGACATTTTCGAGAATGTACGAGTAGTGCAGCGACTTCACGCATAAGGAGTTGTGTATCAAAAAAACGTGAAATTTGTAATTTTCATTCCGAATGGGAACACGAATTTTTCGTAACAGAAAGACATGACACATGCATTTGTTTATTGTGTGACGCTAAGACTGCATTTCTGAAAAAGACAAACGTCGAGAGACATTTCAAAGCTGTGCACCCATGTGTTAACACCGAGTTTTCTGTAAAAGCCTAACTGAGAAAAGAGAAAACAAGAAACTTAAAAATCAATAAAGTGTTTAACAAAGCATGTTCACGGAACCAGTAGACAAAAGTGTTGCTGCCACTCTTGCTTCTTATCGTGTTACGAATGCACTGACGAAAAGGAAGATACCCTTCGAAGATGGCGAATTCGTAAAAGAAGCATTTCGAGAGGCTGCTGACGAGTTGTTTCATAATTTCAAGAACAAGTATGAAGTAGTTGCTGCCATCGAATCCCTTCAACTTTCATCAATAACGGCCACAAGGAAAGTTGAAAATATGTCGAATGATGTTTTCTCTGAACTGAAAATAGATTTGGATGGGTGCTGTTATTTTTCAATGCAATTAGATGAGTCCATTGATGCAACAGGTACTGCTCAGCTACCAGTTTTTGTTAGGATGGTTTTTAATTACTGTCAAGGAAGAACTTTTGAAAGTAATTTCCTTTAAGGGGCTCCGGAAAGCCTCAAAATCATGAAAAGTTCAATTTTAACTTTTTTGCGTTTTCTGAATCTGCAGACTATTACCTTCTAATAGATATATAATTTATTCAATTCCGAAGACTACAACTATTTTTAAATTTTTTTTGAAATGTGTTCTACATGGGAGTGACCCACTGTGGCGCTGTTAAACTGCTGTCAAATGGTGTTATTATTAACGTCCGTGTTTATCAGGTACATTTTAGTGATGTGAGATAAAGTATGTGTTGTGGCTAACCTGTGATGGTTCAATATATATCGCTGGTGTGATTGTCGATCGTTTTATGTTTATTTACTCTGTCGTTATCTCGAAAATATTCGTAATTAATTCTGTTTCTTGAGTCTCTGTTTTGTTGAAGTATAATAATGAGTAAAAGTAAAGTTATTAGAAATCCTCTGAAGGCTTTTAAGAAAAGGAGAAATGTTGAAAAACCAAAGGTATGTGTTATTACTGTAAACAATAAAGACGATAACCAAGTGAGTGAACCTAACCTCTCAAGTACACCTGCCCATAGCAGTCAAAGTGGGAAAGAAAATACTGCACAGAAGAAGCTTGGTTCAATGAGTGAAAACTATGAATGTTTTATGGGCGAATCGGATGTGAATGAAATATTTGATATGTCGGTTCTGAAAGGGATTTTTCAAACTGTGTAAGATGTATTCATTGTAGTGAAGTTGGTCTGGAACTCTCCATAATAAAGCACGTAGGACTTGCTAGTGAAATACAACTGAAATGTGATAAGTGTTCATACATGACCACCTTTTGGAACAGTGTTGCAATAACTGCAACTGTAGAAAATGGTAGCAAAATCTACGAACACAACATTAGATTTGTTTATTCCTTGCGTTCAGTTGGTAAGGGTGCTACTGCAGGTGCAATTTTCTGTGGCATCATGAATCTTCCAAATCCCCGAACCAAGTTTACGACCTATAATAAATTAATAGGGTCTAAAGTAGAAGATGTCTGTATAGAATCTATGAAGAACGCTGTGGAAGAGGCAGTAATGGAAAATAACGGTAACAGAGATTTTACTGCAGCGTTCGATGGTACCTGGCATAAACGGGGACACACATCTCTTCATGCTGTAGTTTTCTGCCACCAGTATGTATACAGGGAAAGTTTTGGATGTAGCAGTAATATCAAAGTATTGTAGATGTCAACAAAAATATAAAGGTACACATGAAAATAATTGTAAAGCTAACTATAGTGGCAGTAGTGGAGGAATGGAAGTGGCTGGTGTTGCCAGTATATTCCAGCGTTCTGAGGCGTGTGATAAAGTGCGATATGTTAATTACCTTGGTGACGGTGATTCTTAAAGTTTCAAACATGTTCAAGGACTGAAGCCCTATGGTGATGATGTTGTAGTGCAGAAATTTGAGTGCATTGGACACGTACAGAAGCGAATGGGAACAAGACTTGGGCGACTGAAAGCTTCGTACAAAAAACAAAAACTCAGTGATGGTAAAGGGTTGGATGGGAAGGGAAGGTTAACTGACAGTGTAATTGACAAAATACAGAACTATTATGGAATGGCTATTAGGCAAAATACACAAAGTGTCGACGAAATGAAGAAGGCTGTTTGGGCTCTTTTTTTCATACTTCTTCAACCGATGAAAATCCCCAACATAGCTTGTGTCCCAAAGAAGAAGACAGTTGGTGTAAATATAACAAAGGATTGCTAACTGGTGAAGTGTACACTCATAAGCATAGTCTGCCTCATGCAATAATGGAGGTGATAAAACCTAATTTCAGAGACTTAGCAGCACCTGAACTGTTGAAAAAGTGTATTCACGGAAAAACTCAAAACCCCAATGAAAGTGTAAATTGTGTTATATGGTCGAGAATCCCCAAGACTGTATTTGTTGGAATAGAAACACTTCACTTTGGTGTGTATGATGCTGTTGCGACTTTCAATGATGGCAACATTGTAAGGTGCAAGGTATTTAGAAATATGGGAATGAAGATAGGTTCTAACATGGTACGAGCGATGCTTGCTTTAGACAAGGAACGCCTTCGGGCTGCAGACAGGGCTGTAAAGAGTCTAGAAATACGAGCAAGAGTAAACAGGAGGAGGAACAAGAGGAAGCTGGAGGAGGAGTTTGCAGAGGATGAAGATAATCCATCCTATGGACCTGGAATGCACTAAAAAGTTAATCCAATCTTTGTCGCTCGATTCCCAAAACTTTTATTTTCTCATACTAATTACATGTTTTCTAAGGATCTTCCAAACAATTTTTGTTTCAAACTTTCAGTAAATGTTACACAGTACCTTCTGCATAATTTAACACAGCCTTTTTCCAAAAAACTGTATATTTTTGAATATATAAATAAAAAATTGCAAACAAATGTTGTGAATTTTGATTACAATTGAAAAAAATCATCTTTAATAACTGAACTAAAATTTTGTAAAATCCCTGTGTTAAGTTGTAGCCCATATTCTAATAAATAATCTGTAAAAAGTTTAACTTCCTACCTCAAATACTTTGTGAGGAAAGATGTAATTTATAAGCGTTATTTTAACATTGCAAGTATAGGGCGTTCCGGAGCCCCTTAAATGCCATACAAGAGAAGAATATATATATATATATATATATTTTTCATGCAGCAACTCATTCTGTCGGAGAAAATACCTATCAACATGCTTGTAAGTATTACCACAGATGGATCCCCAGCGTTGAGAGGTTCTAAAAGTGGTTTTATTGCTCTGTGCCAAAAAGATGTAAGTTTTCCACCGCTTTTAACTTATCACTGTATTTTACACCAGCAGTCTCTGTGTGGAAAGTTTTTAAATTTGAATGAAACTAAGAATACTGTTGTAAGGATAGCCAAGAAAATTAGGTTTCACTCTCTTCAAACAAGACTTTTCAAAGATTTGGCAAATGAACCAGAACTACAGTATGGAGATTTACTGCTCCACACTGCAGTGCGTTGGCGCAACAAGGGAAAAGTGCTGAAACTGTTCCACAAGCTTTTATTTTCTGTCATACTGTTTTTTCAAGAACAAGATGAGAATAACCTGTGAGCTTGTATTGAAGATCCTCTCTGGCTTACGAATTTTGCTTTCTTGATTGACCTAACAGGAAATCTTAATGACTGAATATGAAATTTCAAGGCAGTGACAAAGATATTGTTGATATGGTATCTGAAGTAAATCTTTTACTGAAAAATTGTTTCTGTGGGGATGGTGCCTTAAGAGGGGTGAATAAGACAATTTACAACTCTGAACACACAAACAGAAGAAAGTGAGATACCATACAACTGATCTCTAATTTGAGGGAGGATTTCAGTGATCAGTTTTCAGATTTCAGAAAGATTTCAGTTGTAACCCAGTTTGTATCTTTCCCTTGGGCTAACACTGAACTACTGAATATATCTTCTTCCATTGCAAAAGTTTTTGACATAGATAGGGCAGCTCTTGAGCTTGAAATAATATCATTAAAATGATTTGTTTCTCAAAAGTGTTGCAGAACCCATAACCAGTTGGCCTCTAATTCCTCAGGAGAAATACCCTATCACTGTTAATGTTGCTCTTAGAACAAAGGCCTCGTTTGCTTCTACCTACCTGTGCGAATCAGATTTCATATATGAACTTTAATAAAAATAAACACAGAACAAGGTTGACTGATGAACATCTGGAATCGTGTATTCGACTAATTGTAACAAATTATACACCAAATATGAAGGACATTGTTGACAATACATCTACTCACATTTCACATTAAATGTAAAATAAATCTTGTGTTATTAATGTAAGAATATACTTGAGAATATTATGAATTAAAATTATAATTTTTCAAATAAACAGTGAAGATTTAAAACTTTTGTTTTAAATAGTTGTTTTACAGTACCGGTATCCAAATATTAAAAATGTAGCAACTGAAATTTTAAAAGTAGATCACTTTGATATGTTGGTACGGAATAGTAGATCGTGAAGGCTTTGTGGTTGCCTACGCCTGCCTTAGACAATAGAGCAACTTCTCGGATCACTACCTCGGAGCCAGATCTGGGCGATACAAGTGACGTAAGTATTACGGATTCAAGCGAACAAGGTCAAGCCAACATACCAATAAACATTGTGTATCTGGATGTGTCAGGATTTCCCGCTGTAGTACCGATGACGCAGATTTCTGAAAAGCGGCGGCTGAACAGCTTACACAAGTTTAATCAACTGAAACAACTGGCGTGGAGCTGAAAGAGACCCCACCTGAAACTGAAAACGATGCCCCAAACGCATCACGACTACATGAAATATAATTATTTAATAGTAATGAGATGGCCAACGGCCTTGCCGCAGTGTTAACCCGCGGTTCCCGTCAGCTGCTAGCACTTGGATGGGTCACCTTCCGAGTGCGGCGAGCGCTGTTGGCAAGCGGGGTCCACTCAGCCCTTGTAAGGCCAACTGAAGTGCTGTTTAACTGAGAAGTTGCGGCACCGGTCACGAAAACAGACAACGACCGGGAGAGTGGTATGGAGATATCCGCATATAACCACGCCTATCGGCTGAGGATGACACGGTGGCCGGTCGATACCGTTGAGCCTTCTAAGGCCTGTTCGGACGGAGTTTAGTTTAGTTTTTAGTTATAAAATAAATTCGCAACTTGCGAATATGATTGTACACACTTTTTTTTTAATGATCTTTCTTCTGACAGGTTTGACGCCCGAGTAACACTTGCAAAGGTACGTCTTGAGTAATGCTGTATGTTTCCGAATCTCTGTCATCCTCTGAAATTTTTGCCTTCATAACGTCCCTTATTACCGTGGAAATTTTTCCTGTCAGTGATTTCCCTATATTCCTTTCCTCGCCGATTCTGCAGATAATCTCATCGTTCCTTACCTTATCCGTCCACCTAGTTTTACACACCCTTGTACAGCATCACATCTCAAGTGCTTCGATTCTCTGCTTTTACGGTTTACCCAAAGTCCACGTTTCACTGCTATACGAAGCTGTGATGCAAACGTGAATCCTCAGAAATTTATTCCTCAAAATACGGTAAGTATTTGATACTACTACACTTCAGTTGGCGAGTAATGCCCTTTTTGCCAGTGATAGTCGGCTTCCTCTGTCCTTGCTCCTCCTGTCACGGTTCATTTTGCTGTTTATGTAGCAGAATGCCAATGCTGATGTTAAGTTTCTCGCTACTCTCATTTCTGCTGCGTCTCATTACATTCGTCTTCCTTCGATTTACTCTCAATCCATATTCTTAACTCATTAAACTGTTCATTTCCCTGCGGATAACAATGTCATCAGCGGATCTTGTCATTGATATACTTTCACCTTGAATTTTAATTGCACTTGAATATATTAATTGCAATTGAATATGTATTTTATTGTCTTCTATCTTTTTCGATATATAGATTGAACAGTAGAGGCGAAAGACTGCATCCTTGTCTTACAATCTTTTTAATCCGAGTACTTCCATCTTTGTCTTCCACTCTTATCGTTCCTTCTTAGCCTCTGTACATATTGTATATTACCCATCTTTCCCTATAGCTTACCACAATTTTTGTCAGAATTTCGAGCATCTTCAATCATTTTACATTACTGAATACTTCTTCCAGGTCGACAAATGCTATGAATGCGTCGTGATTTTTCTTTAGTCTTGCTTCGATTACAAACTGTAACGCCAGATCAGCATCTGTGGTGGCTTTACCTTGCTTAAAGCCAGACTGATAGCCATCTAACATATCCTCAATATGATTTACTAGTAAGATATGAAAACTATAGCTGTACTTGTACTCGAAACGGTATTTCGCGCTTTGCGCGATCGGTAGTCTAAACCGCTTTGGCTCTCCGTGCACGACTCATGGCCCGACCACCACTTACACATGCTCTGGTGTCTACGTCCCATAATACTATCGTTCAAATCGTATGATCCCCGCATAGACAGAAAGACAGAGAGAGGGAGAGAGAGAGAGATTGTTTTGGCTCGTCAGATTGCCTTGCTTCGGTAAGAAATACAGTAGAGGCGTGTCTCTACTAAGGCATGTGCGAGTTCGGGTGTGCACGGACAGCCAAAGCAGGAAAGATGACCGGACGCGTAAAGCGGAAGATCTGGTTTCTAGTCTCACTCCGGCACTTACTTTGCTATGCTACTGGTAAATCATATAGCCGGTGGTACAATCGTCGACACTTCACCAGGGAGAAAATGTACACCCCAACTCTTCAAGGGCCTGACGGACCTGCATACTCAGCAGAACAGAAAGCAGAAATAATGGCCCGCAAACTCGCAGCATCATTCACACCGAACCTGGTACCATCAGATCCAGTGTTCACACTTGCTACTGACCAGGAGGTTACACACATTTTAGCCCAACCATCTCGCGACGACATTCGACATGCTAGTACAGCCGAAGTCTCCTGGGCTATAATGCATTCCGTTGCTAGGAAAGCCCCTGGTCATGATGGCATTCAAAACCGTGTCCTCCAGGACTTCACGGATAGAGCCACTGAATACCTAACACAAATAACGAATGCCATACTTGAACACCAACACTTCCCCGCCTTTTGGAAGACGGCCAAGGTCCTGATGTTCAGTAAGCCGGGGAAAGACCACAACCTCCCACAAAATTACCGACCCACCAGCCTTCTGAGCTCGCTCAGCAAGATTGTGGAGAAGGTGATTCTCAAACGCATCACTAGGCACAGCATAAGAAACGACATCCTGAGACCGGAGCAATTCGGCTTCAGGAGTGACCACTCCACAACACAACAACTATTACGGGTCGTTGAACATATAACACATGGCTTCAACACAAACAAAGCGACAGGGGCGGTGTTCCTAGACATCGAAAAGGCTTTCTACCGTCTGTGTCATAACGGCCTCATTCGCAAACTCAGCGACGCGCGATTCCCCGACGGGCTGGTGCATCTCATACACTCATACCTCACAGACAGGAGTTTCAACACTGACGTGCAGGGAAAACAATCAACACGACACGGTATACACCTAGGAGTACCCCAGGGAAGCATGCTAGGGCCCCAATTGTTTAACCTCTACATAAACGATCTCCCAACCACACACAAAACAACGATGGCAATCTACGCGGATGACACAGCCGTCCTCGCGCAAGACTGGAAACCATCAAACATTACGTCACGCTTACAGACCGCACTCAGAGTGGCTGAGCCTTGGTTGGAGAAATGGCGTGTTAGAGTAAACGTCGACAAGTGTGAAGCCGTTCTGTTCACTAGAAGACCGAAGCAACTGCGCAAACACCGATACTGGAGACCAATAACTCTGCGTGCACGCCCAATACGTTTCCACGAGAAAGTCAAATACCTCGGTGTCTGTCTGGACCGGAAATTTCTCTAGGGGCACCACATACAACACACGACCAACCGAGCTAGCGCGAGGCTCAAACAGCTCTATCCTGTGCTCAACAGGCGTAGCACACTGAACAGAAGGATGTCGAGGTCCACGTTCATGACACTTATTCGACCTCTGATGACATTCGCAGCTCCTGTCTGGGGATACCCTGCGCCCACAAGCCTACGCCGTCTGCAGATCATACAAAACAAAGTACTCAAAATCATAATCAATGCTCCACGACACACACGCATCGCGGACCTTTAGCGGGAATACCGACTTGAGACTCTCACGGAGGTAATCCACAAACTCACCACAAGACTATACAGAAACTCCAGACATTCGCAGAACCCGTTTATTCTGAATCTGGGGAACTACCACCACAACCATAGATGGAAACATAAAAGGCCAAAAGACGTACTTTTAAGGACCTAACATCTATGGACAAGTACACGCAAACACAACGGTACAGGTGAGCCCCTGTTAATCAGACACCAATATTGGATATCCAGCTGGAACACACATGCCGAATAACTGGCACCACGCAGGAAAGCCGTACTGTACACTGCATGCAGACAAGCTCCACCACCCCCCCCCCCCTCCCACACACACACACACACACACACAGTGAGATGATCTATGGCCGATCTCCCACTACTATATAACGATCTTGATTGTTCCAAGAATGCAGCGGCTGCAGCAAACTTGGATACATCGCCATCGCTTGCACGGTATTGATGCATGATACCCATACTAACAAACCCAACCTTGCAGGAACTATCGCAGCTAGTAAGCTTCTACTGCTCTTACTACCCATCCCAATGTCGCAGAGATTTTTTTTCCCACGGCACGAGCCTTGGCACTTTTTTCCTTCTGCTCTTCAAATTGCTACCCTCATTCGCGTTTCGTCCACTATCTATCACCTGATGGACCGTGTTGATGCGTAGTATTACCCAGACGCACGGACAACATGAGAGCCCAGAACCCTGTGACCCACCTATAAGATAACTAAAATGTTGACGGAGGTGACAGTAGAACTTTTGGTTTGGTCACCACGTTGGTGCGGGCGTGGAGGGGCCCCATCTCTCTCTAAATAAGGTACAATCGTATTTGGAATTTGCGAATACATTTCATAATGCTGTCAAAAGGAACATTGCATTTAACTGTACAGACAACGCAAAATACAGACACAGCCCTACTTTAAAATTATGTAGGTCATAGCCCGACCTACAGGCATTACATGCATTGAGCGAAAATAATAGTCCATTGAGAATGGTTAGCTTCTAGTTGAAATCTAGATCTGGACAATAAAATTTAAAAAGGACTACTGATTCCTGCAATTTATAATTTAAAGGTCAATATAACAGTCTCTGAGTGCAACAGCTTTCTGATTGGAAGGTAACCTGATCTCAGTAGATGTTACAGGGCGTACGCCGATGACGTATACCATTGTGTATCACCGTCAGAAGCTCACTTTTAGGCAGGGCGCATCATTAATGATTTTACTAGTGCATTGGGTACTGGGCTAAATAAAGGAAAAGTTCTCTTTTGGACATCGGTACCGAGCGAGGTGGCGCAGTGGTTAGCACACTGGACTCGCATTCGGGAGGACGACGGTTCAATCCCGTCTCCGGCCATCCTGATTTAGGTTTTCCGTGATTTCCCTAAATCGCTTCAGGCTAATGCCGGGATGGTTCCTTTGAAAGGGCACGGCCGATTTCCTTCCCCATCCTTCCCTCACTCGAGCTTGCGCTCCGTCTCTAATGACCTCGTTGTCGACGGGACGTTAAACACTAATCTTCTCCTCCTCCTCCTGGACATCGGTAGTGGCATCGTTGACTCTGAACACCGTGACTGGCGTCAGTAAAGCACCTGCCGCAAATACCTTGGGAAACTCCTTGAGGAAATGGCCAACAGAATACCGACACGGAATTGGGCAGACGTGCTAAACAAACCTAAGTCAACATCAAATTATACTTCGATAGGCTGCTGAACATGTTACAGAAGGTACAGACACCCAAAATCTCAGCAATAAGTTAAGGGAACCGTTCGGTGCTGATCCTTCCAGAGCCTAATCTGGTTTACCACGAACGAAATATATTTGAAGGGCGTTACGTCACAGTTACACTGAGCGAACGAAGAGTGGCCTAAAGTCCATGGACGTAAGGCAGAAATGCTTTCTCCTGGTCAATACATGTGCTAATGTACGGGAAGTGGGAAACATAGTACTGTAATGGTTATGAGCTGATGACCAAAATGATGGCAGCTGCAACTGAATTGTAAGCCTCAGGGAGCCGGTCGTGAGCCACGCTTCGCGAGGTAGCACTGGAGTGGTGAATGGATGCATGATAGTTCGACTTAACAACGTGCAACGCCTCTAGGACGTAAGCCGTACACAGCCTATATGGAGACCCTGTCGTCAGCGCGAGGCCTAAAGGCTTACAGGGGCGTGCAGCTGGCGGATGACGGTGGCATTTTCAGTTGCAAGAACGCTGTCCCCAGCATCGACTGGCAAGAACTTCGCCCTCACTAAAGAACATAGGCTTCCCGGCAGCTCTGTACGAGTTACGTTGAGGCTCACCAGTTCACGCTGTGGGCCTAGAATGGATGAGATTTCTCACGGCAACAGCAGTGTCTGCTCGCACGCGCAGCGGCAAATAGCAAAGAGTTTCCCAACTTGGGTGATGGTAGCCGAACGACTGTACTTTATTCCAGCAAGGTACGTTCAGCCACTATGTTACCATAGAGAGCCTCATAGTGGTATAAAGGAATACCGAAACTGATTGTCTCCGGAATATATCAGACATGAAAGTACAGCTGCTGGTTTATATATTGCTGTTTATCAGATATCATCCTACCGTCCCCGCTTGCAAGGACTGATGAAATAAAATCAAGCATCTAGCTCACTCGTGCTGCAGCAACTCTGCCCTCTAGTCATGAATGTTTGTGTATCTCAGTTGCCTCTACTCGGTTAAAGAATGTGGTATTCATCCAGAGGTCTTGGGGTCAGTACTTGACACATCAGCAGGTGGCCCCTGGTTTAACTGCATCTGGCCGACACTAGTCTGACCCACTTCAATGCCCCCCGCAGTAGCTATGGCAGCGGAGTTTACTCGGACACGCCAAAGAAAGGTCGTGACACAACACATCTTCCGTTTTTGGTAGACCTGACCTCCAGATCTCACCTCATCGTAATCTCACAAAAACTCTATGTACACCGAAGCGCCAAAAAAACTGGTACAAGCATGCGTATTCAAATACAGAGACAAGCAAACTGGCAGAAAAAGGCACTGCGGTCGGCAACTGCTATACTAGACTACAACGGTTTGGCGCAGTTGTTAGATCGGTTACTTCTGCTAAAAGACAGGTTATCAAGATTTAAGTGAGTTATAACGTGGTGTTATAGCCGGCGCAAGAGCGATGGGACACAGCATCTCCGAGATAACAATGAAGTGGGGATTTGCCAAATGACTATTTCACGAGGGTCCTCTCAATTTCAGCAGTTCGGTGAAACATCAAATCTCCAACATCACTGCGGCCGAAAAAGCATCCTGCAAGAACGGGACAATGACGATTGAAGAAAATCGTTCAACGTGACACAAGTGGAAACCTTCGCCAGATTGCTGCAGATTTCAATGCTGGGCCATCAACAAGTGTCAGTAAGTGAACCATTCACCAAAACTTCATCGATATGGGTTTTCGGAGACGAAGGTCCACTTGTGTACCGTTGATGATTGCGCGACACAAAGTCTTACGCCTCGCCTGAGCCCGTCAACACCGACATTGGACTGTTGATAACTGGAAACGTGTTGGCTCTGAGCACTATGGGACTTAACATCTGTGGTCGTCAGTCCCCTAGAACTTAGAACTATTTAAACCTAACTAACCTAAGGACATCACGCACATCCATGCCCGAGGCAGGATTCGAACCTGCGACCGTAGCGGTCACGCGGTTCCAGACTGAAGCGCCTAGAACCGCACGGCCGGAAACGTGTTGCCTGGTTGGGTGACGCTCATTTCAAATTGTATCGAGTGGATGGACTTGTACGTTTATGGAGCCTCTTGAATCCATGGACCCTACATGTCAGCAGGGGACTATTCAGTTGTTGGCGGCTCTGTAATGGTGTGGGGAGTGTGGCGGTGGTGTGATATGGGACCCCTGATACGTCTAGATACCACTCTGAATGATGACACATACGTAAGCATCCTGTCCGCTCAACTGCATCCTCTCATGTCTATTTTCCATTCCGACGGTCTTGGGCAATCCCAGCAAAACAAAGCGACACTCCACACGTACAAAATTACTACAGAATGGCTCGAGGAGCACTCTTCTGAGTTTAAACACTTCCGCTGGCCACCTGATTCCCCAGACATGAATATTACTAAGCATATCTGAGATGGCTCGCAACGTGCTGTTCAGAAGAGATCAAATGGTTCAAATGGCTCTGAGCACTATGGGACTTAACATCTGAGGTTATCAGTGGCCTAGAACTTAGAACTACTTAAACCTAACTGACCTAAGGACATCACACACATCCACGCCTGAGGCAGGATTCGAACCTGCGACCGTTGCGGTCGCGCGGTTCCAGACTGTTAAGTCCCATAATGCTCAGAGCAATTTGAACCATTTTGAACCTTAGAACAGTAAACTTAAACCGGAAGGTTGACTGGATTTTCCATAAGGCCATTACTCCATCAAATTATTGCTTACAAGCTAGAAAAGTGATATAGCCGAGAAAACATTGCTCTTGACATATCCTCTAATTTACTCAGAAAAATTCCTCCCGCTCATCTGGCAGCATCTATACCTGGCTGTATTCATGCCAGGTCTCCAGCCGGAAAATATCGTTATCTGGACTCAATATTTCGGCGGTCCTCCTTACCGCCATCTTCAGGTGAGTAGGCAGTCACCCTAACTCGCCGGAACTGAAAACAAGCACTATTTTTTTTACTTTATTGTTATTTTAACACCTGAACAATTAGGTAGGCTGGCAGCGGCATGCTACGCCGCTCTTCAGCCATAGTGGTGACAAGAACAGTACAAGAACGGAGAATTAAAATAAACAGTGAGATGGGCAAAAAATAGTGGTCACAGATACACAAAAAACACGGAGCCGATCACACGCGACGATAACGACACTGAAGACACGTTGACACGGCGCACATAACACTGATGAATCCGACGGCACAAGTGAACGTAGAAGCGGGACGGCGGACACTAAAACCACAAAACGACGTCACACACACGAGACACAGATGGCGATGATCTCCGGCGCGCGAAAGTCCACGTAGCGTGTGCGAGTCCGGGGACCTGCCAAGAGGTGAAGAAGGGTGAGGGCGGGTGGAGAGGGTGGAGAGGGGAGAACAGAGATGGAGGGGAGGAGTACATCATCAGGGAGAGGGAGCTGGCGGAAGCCACCTTGGGAGAGGGTAAGGAGGGTGGAGAGATGGAGACCGGGTGGGACGTGGGAATACAGCCGCGGCAGCGGGTGGGGGTGGGAGAGGATGGGGGAGACGAGCGGGTGAGGAGGATCGAGTTTACCGGAGGTGTACAGGATCCGTATCCATTCAAGGAAAAGGAGGAGGTGGGGGAAGCGGATGAGATCATACAGGATCCGCGTAGGGGAGGGGAGACAGATGCGATAGGCGAGGCGGAGAGCATGGCGTTCAAGGATTTGGAGGGATTTGTAAAAAGTAGGGGGGGCGGAGATCCAAGCCGGATGGGCATAACAAAGGATAGGGCGGATGAGGGATTTATAGGTGTGGAGAATGGTGGAGGGGTCCAGACCCCACGTACGGCCAGAGAGGAGCTTGAGGAGACTGAGTCGGGAGCGTGCCTTGGCTTGGATTGTCCGGAGGTGGGGAGTCCAGGAGAGGCGACGGTCGATGGTGACGCCAAGGTACTTAAGGGTGGGAGTGAGGGCGATAGGACGGCCATAGATGGTGATATAGAAACCAAGGAGGCGGAAGGAAGGAGTGGTTTTGCCTACAATGATCGCCTGGGTTTTGGAGGGATTGACCTTGAGCAACCACTGGTTGCACCAAGCAGTGAACCGGTCAAGATGGGATTGGAGAAGGTGTTGGGAACACTGTAGGGTGGGGGCAAGGGCAAGGAAGGCGGTGGCATCGTTAAACTGGAGAAGGTGGACGGGGGCTGACGGCGGCGGCATGTCCGCTGTGTACAAAAGGTAGAGAAGTGGGGAGAGGATGGAGCCTTGGGGCACACCGGTGGAGGGGAAAAAGGTGTAGGAATCTGTGTTATGGATGGTGACATAGGAAGGTCGGCGGGAGAGAAAGGAGCCGATTGGACGGACGTAGTTAATGGGAAGGGCGAAGGTTTGGAGCTTGAAGAGGAGACTGGAATGCCATACGCGGTCATAAGCACGTTCGAGTTCCAGGGAGAGGAAGATTGCGGAGCGACGGGAATTAAGCTGTTCGGAAAGGAGATGAGTGAGGTGAAGGAGAAGGTCGTCGGAAGAGAAGGACGGCCGAAAGCCACACTGGGTAACGGGAAGGAGGCGGTGCTGGCGGAGATGCCGGTGGATGTGTCGGGTGAGGATAGATTCCAGGACCTTGCTGAAGACCGAGGTAAGGCTGATGGGATGGTAGGAGGAGACGGCGGACGGAGGTTTGCCAGGTTTAAGGAACATGAGGATACGGGAGGTTTTCCACAGGTCGGGGTAGTAACAGATGGACAGGACTACATTGTAGAGCCTGGCCAGGGTGAAGAGGAAAAGGACAAGAGCTTCACGAAGGTGACAGTAGGTGACACGATGGTGACCAGGAGCGGTGTTGCGTTTTGTGCGGAGTGTAGCATTGAGATCCTGTGTAGTGATAGGGGCATTGGGTTCCGTGTGTGCAACATTGTCCAAGTACTGGAAACCAGGAGCGAGGGGAGGGACAGTGGTGTCAGTTCGATCCCGGATATCCGGGAAGAGGGAGTAATCGAACTGGGGATCATCGGGGATGGAAAATACATCGGAGAGGTATGAGGCAAAGTGATTGGCCTTACTAAGGGTGTCAGGGAAAGGGTGATCATCATGGAGAAGAGGATAAGAGGGGGAGGGTTTAGTTCCGGTAAGGCGACGGAAGGCTGACCAGAACTTGGACGAGTTGATTGGTAGGGTAGCATTTAAACGGGTGCATGTCTGTCGCCAGTCCTGGCGTTTCTTAGCCACGAGCAAATTACGAATGTGTCGCTGGAGTTGCCGGTGGCGTTGTAGTGTGTCCGGGTCATGCGTGCGGAGGAAGGCACGGTAGAGACGACGGGATTCACGGAGGAGGAGGACGGCCTGTGGGGGTAAGGTAGGACGGTGGGGGTGGACGGCAACAGTAGGGACGTTGGCCTCCACGGCCTCAGACAAGGTCTGCTGGAGAAAGGAGGCAGCATGGGTTACATCATCAGGGTGGTGGTAGGTGAAGGGGTGGCTATCGACCTGGGTGGAAAGGGTATCCCGGTAGGCATTCCAGTTGGCACGGGAATAGTCATGGACGTACTTAGGGGGAGGGTCATGACGAGGGTCGGGGCGGGGGCGACGACCGTCTGAAATGGTGAGGAGGACAGGGAGATGGTCGCTACCAATAGGCTGCAGGACATCCACCGTTATGTGGCCAAGGAAGTTGGGGGAGGAGAGGATAACATCAGGAATGGAGTTGGATTTGGGACGGGTGTGCTGGGGGATGGGGATGAGGGCGCCTTGAACGGAGGAAAGGAACCGATGCCACCGCCGTAACTGGGCAGCGGAACGACTATGGATGTTGAGGTCAGCGGCGATCACGTAGGAGGAGAAGGTACGGTCGATGTGGGAGAGGAAGTCAAAGGGAATAGGGGCGTTGGCGCGGACATAGATGGTGGCGCAGGTGACGGTAAGGCTGGGGAAGAAGTGACTAAGGCTCAGGTGTTTGGTGGGGTCGGGAAGGAGAGGTTGGAGCCGAACGGGGATCTGGCGGTGGTGACCAATGGCAACTCCTCCACGCGCAATTGGGAGGGGATTATCGGAGCAGTGGAGGAGATAGGGCGAGGTGTGGATGGAGTGGTGGTGGGGTTGGACTAAGGTTTCATTGAGGAGGAAGGCATCCACACGGTGGGTGGCAAGGGTGTGCAGGAAGAGGTTCTTGTTGGCGGGAAGGGAGCAGATATTGTTGAAAAGGATATGTTGCTGTCGCACCATGACAGGGATTTAGACGAGGGTGTCAAGACGGGAGAAGGTGAAATGGGCCTGGTTGTTGGAGTAGGTGGCGTACATTTTGAGTTGGAAAATGGAATGGGCGGCGAGGGAGATCTGTTGGAGGGTGTGGGGGCGCTGAAAGGGATGAAAATTCTGAAGGACGATGGTGAGGAACCTGATGATGTCCTCAGCGGTGGGGGGGGGGACGAAGGGAGTTTCCAGGAGGGGTGGGGGCGTCCAGAGGACAGACAGGTACAGTGAGTTCAGGAGTGGTTGGAGGGGGTCGGGCTTTACACTTTTGGGAGTAGGTGGGATGATTGCAGGTATTGCAGGAGGGAGGGGATTGAAGGTTAGGGCACTGCACTTGCCGACAATGCAGGCAGCTGGGGGCCTCGCGACACTCAGCTGTTGGGTGTGCGTTATAGCGCAGACACCTCTGACAGTGCAGGGATTGAGGAGGGGAACAGGAGGGGTCGACCTTGTAGCGCTGGTTGAAGAGGAGGGCACCCTCCTTCAGGAGACGGTCAATGGAGGGGGCGTCATCAGAGAAAACCCGCATAATGCGGGTGGGGCCGGCCGAGTTGAAAATGCGGCGGACCGCCCGTACCTCCAGCGTGGGATGCGCCATGAGCTCCGCCAACACCTCCTCCTCCGTGATCAATGGACTGAGCCGAGTGATCACGGCGGTGAGGGTCGGCAGGTGATGCGGGGGTTGGGGTTGGCGAGTAGGAGATGGAGAAGGAGCAGGGGTGAGGGAGGCGTTGGGGCCAAAACGGGTGATGGGGAGGCGGGAGAGGATGTCAGTATGGAGGGTTGGGCTGGGGGATGAGATGAGAACAGAATCCCGTCTGGGAGTGAGGAGAGAGATGGGGGCACCAGGGAAGTGTTGGTGGAGGAGGAGGGAGAGATTCCGGGCCTCGAGAAGGGAAGGATCGGGACGGGACAGGAGGTATTTGTATAAAGGGGAGGAGGAGGAGGAAGAGGAGGAGGAGGAGGAGGAGGCGGAGGGGGCAGGGCCAGGTGGGGAGACATCCATGGCACCCTGGGGGTGGGGGAAGGAGGACGGAGCGGGGCCTTTTTGGGAGCGGAGGAGGTGGTGGTGCCACTAGGGCGTTTAATGGCGGCAGAAGGGCGGGTGGTGATATGAGGGACGGGAGCTATATGGAAGTGGTGGGAAGGGACAGGTCCCGGCGTGGACGCAGCAGTCGGCGCCAGAGATGGTGACGGTGAAGGCGACGGCGCTGGTGACGGCGGTGAAGGCGAAGGCGATGGGGAGAGCTGGGCATGGACAGTGGTCCGACAGGCCACCACCCGAGCTGGAGCTGCAGTGACAGGTTGGGGGGTGGGGGGAAAGGATCAGATCGAGAGGAGCGGGAGGAAGAAGCTGGAGAGGGGGCGACAAAGAGCGAGGGCGAAGGGAGAGTGAGAAGAGGTGGGATGGAAGGAGGGGGGTGCGACTGGGCACACCATGTTATAGTGGTGGTGGCGGCGGAAGGGAAAGTATAAACAATGGCTGTGGTGGTAGTGGTGGCGGTGGTGGTGGGGGCGGACATGACGACAGGGAGAAACAAAAACGCACAGGACGAAAAAGAAAGGACACAAACTGGGCACAGACGAAGACGGAGACGGAGGAAGACGAAGACGAAGACGGACGAAGACCAGGGTCACACGGCTACGGCGACGGCGACGGCGACGGCGACGGCGACGGCGGCGGCGGGTGGCAGGAACGCCGCAGCTGCTGCTGCTGCTGCTGCCGCAGACGGGGCCGGGGCTGCTGCTGCTGCTGCTGCTGCTAGTTGGCTGGCTGGCTGGCTGGCTGGCTGGCTGGCTGGACCGCTGCTGCTGCAGAAGGACTGGCTGGCTGCTGCCGGCTGTACCGCTGCTGCTGCTGATGCTGATGCTGATGCTGCTACTGCTACTGCTGCTGCTGCTGCTGCTGGACCGCTGCGGCTCTGCTCGGCTGGCTGGCTGGCTGGCTGGCACCAGAAAAACCTAGCACTTCGATTAGTGCTGGAATGGCACAATCGAAGGGCGGTAACCTTGCGGAGTACCTCCGGAGATGAAACAAGCACGCCGCGGCTTTTCCTTTATACACAGATAGTGGGTCCACTGCGCGTGCGCGAACATAACTGCCATCTAGTGCGAAGCACAACAGCGCAACAGTGGTGAAAGCTCGTGGAGAAGGTAAATCGATATCAAACTGCTTTTGATGACCGAAGCAAGAACCGCTTTCTCTTAATGTCAAACAGAAGACGATTCCAGCTCTTACTTAAAGGATAACCTTATCTCTTTTTATAATATGGTCAGATAGCTGGATTCCAATGGTTTCTTTCACTACACTGTCCCAATACCGAAACGCAGGGGCAACCACTTGCGTCTCATCGTGCCACTTTTATGTGCTTCAGTTGGACGATGTGTTGCCACTGCAGATGTTCCTCGCCGAAACAAACGCGTGTGGCGATGATGCTCCACCAAACCAACCCGGACCGTACGAATCGTTTGTCTATTATAAGTTTTCCCGCAATGGCAGATAATCTTGTACGCCCCGGGCTTTCTCAATCCCAAGTCATCCTTCACTGAGCCCAGCGGAGCTCTGGTCTTAGCTGGTGGACGGAATCGGATATCGATTTATCGTTTACGCAAGCTTTCACCATTGTTGCGCTGCTGCGGCTTGCGCTAGAGGGCAGTAATGTTCACGGATGCTCGGTGGGCCCACGGTCGGTGTATAAAGGAGCCGCCGCGGCGTGCTTGATTATAGTTTCGGCGAGACAGGGTGACTGCCTACGCATCTGAATATGGCGCCCAGGCGAACCGCGGAAATATTGAGTCCAGATGACGAAATGTTCCGGCTGGAGATACGACATGAATACAACGAATTATTACGCCAGGAAAGTTTACGGAGCCAGCGTCTACACCTAACGCCCACTTCACTTATCGTTACTGACTGTTGGTAATCCGGTCTATTTCATGTACCCATATGTACCCTGACCTGCCTTCATTTTTTTCCATAAATATTACCCAATTTGCCGAACACGCAACAGTAAGAATAAGATCGTAAAACGTCTTACTTATTAAGAAATTTCATAACACACCGTCTTTTCACGAGAAAGGGCCCTGTCCAAGTTATATCTTATGTACATTTCCTCCCCACGTATAAGGTGGCTTCTTCGCTGACTGCTTTGTTACATATCTCGGAACTTTGTCCGCGAGACAATAGTTTCCCGTATGTTTCCTCAGAAAACACACCACTAAACCTATCCTCACACATGAACCCCATATAATACAACCGCACACGGCACGTTGGTTCTTCCCCTTATTACCCTCGCTGTAATGCTACTCACAGACTGAATACTCCTTCCAATATTATGTCTCCTTGCGGCTTTTGGTGCTACAGCAAGCGTACTGATTGTTAGTGATTTCGCCTATAGTTTAAATGGTTGGTTATACATTACAGAAGAAACTTGCAGCTGTTTATCACTGCCGACAGTTTTCCCTAGCAGGATCAAAGTTTTCCCAAGTCCCAGCGCGCATTATCAACGGTCAGTTTTTGCATGAATCTCCCTCCTATGTGTTGCCATGTTATATTGCGAGTGTTATTACTTTTGTTTTTCACTTCAAAATCGTCAGACAGGCCTCCTCAAAAGTGTTTGCCATATCAACCTGCCCAGTAGTCCCACATGCATTTTTCCTCCTCCTTCTCATACCACGTCCCTGCTTGTGAGGAGGCGACGCCACCGCACGTGGTGGGGAAGCCTCGTCATCCAGAAATAAATGCGTCTGTATCGCTGCATTACATAAACATCTATAAAATAACTGATATTGTCAACAGATCACTATGAACCCTTTTGCACAGTACCTACAACCCTGTTTGATACCAATGTTGCTGGCAAAAGCACTGCTTTGTGCTTCACTTAGGTTTCACTTTCTCCACACAGCACCCATTCTCACCCAGTGGGGATCACGCAGCTGCATCTAAATCAATACCACCCACGTTGCTTATCACGTACTCAATCACTTCAGTAAAGCATACGCTCACGTCTGGCACTGCAGCTAACTCAAAGTTCATATTTTTACAGGGTAAACGGCAGTTAAACAATTTTTTTTCAGCCTTCAGTTGTTTAATTGTTGTACATTTCACAGTTGCTGACACGCTGCAATATGTTAAAGATTTGTAAACGGCAGTCCTTCGCGCATCTACACTCATGCTCATAAATGAATGATAACTACAGAATGTGGTGCCACACAACGTGGCACTACACAATACTGGTGCTAATAGCACAAGCACATAGGGAACACACACGACACAGATCCGTAAGTCCACGGTATTGGTGATAATTTGAGAAAACCGTCCCGAAACATATGTGCTGCAAAACGCCACTGTTTCCTGCGCATGTACCCCGACATCAGTATGGGATAAAATCACAATGCACACGTACATTTGCCGCACAACGGGTTGGCTTCCTCAGGATCAGGTGGTCGAGCAGCTGCTGGGTTATAGCCTCCCATTCTTGCACCAGTGTGTGTCCGAGCTCCTGAAGTGTCGTAGGGGTTTGAAGACGTGCAGCAATACGTCGACCGAGAGCATCCCCGATGTGTTCGATTGGGTTTAGGTCTGGAGAACACGCAGGGCACTCCATTTGCCTCGTATTTTCTGTTTCAAGGTACTCCTCGACAATGGCAGCTCGAGGGGGCCGTACGCTATTATCCATCAGGAGGAAGGTGGGACCCACTGCACCACTGTAAACGTGGACGCACTGGTACAAAATGACGTCCCAATAACCTGACCTGTTACAGTTCCTCTGTCAAAGACATGCAGGCGTGTACGTGCACCAATCATAACCCCACCCCACACCATCAACTCACGACCTCCATACAGGTCCCTTTCAAGGACATTAAGAGGTAGGTATCTGGTTCCTGGTTCACGCCAGATGAAAGCCCGGCGAGAATCACTGTTCAGACTATATCTGGACTCGTCCGTGAACATAACCTGGGACCACTGCTCCAATGACCATGTACTGTGTTCGTGACACCACGCTTTACGGGTGCTCCTGTGACCAGCGGTCAGTGGAATGCCCCATACAGGTCTCCAGGCGAATAAACCATGTCTGTTCAGTCGTCTGTAGACTGTGTGTCTGGAGACAAATGTTCCAGTGGCTGCGGTAAGGTCACGAGCAAGGCTATCTGCAGTACTCTGCGGCGGTTTGCACGCGCTGATGGTGAGATATCGATCTTCTTGTGGTGTTGTACACTGTGGACGTCCCGTACTGTAGCGCCTGGAATGGTTGCCATAATCCTGAGAACACATTTTGTGCCACACGGAGGGCCGACCCTACGACCTGCTGTGTTTGACCAGCCTCCAGTCGCCCTAGTATTCTGCCCTTCATAACGTCATTAATATGTGTTCTGCGAGCCATTTTCAAAACACAGTCACCATTAGCACGTCTGAAAACGTCTGAACACTTATTCGCATGACCGTACTCTGACATGCACCAACACACCTCTGTGTATGTGGACTGCTGCCAGCGCCACCGTGCGACTACCGCAGGTGAAATGCACCGCATGGTCATACCCCGAGGTGACTTAAACCGGCAAACCGCCCACCAGAGCGTTGTTTCACCATGTATCAGCATTATCCTTAATTTATGAGCATGAGTGTATTAAACTCTTACATTTAAGTTCTTTCTCCGTATTTTCCAATTTCGTGGATATACTGCCCTTTCCCCTTTTTCCAAGTCTCTCCACAAGTATTAGCGGCTCCGGTCAAAGAAAACCATCATTACGACCGGAAGAGCGATGTGTTGACCACAAGCCCCTCCTATCTGCATCCTCAAGTGGGCATGACACAGCGGTCGGATGGTCCCGATGGGCCACTTGTGGCCTGCAGACGGAGTGCTTTTCTTTCTCCACTAGTGTCATATTCCTTATGGTGAGAGAAAGACCGTTGAAGCAGCAGCTAATAAAGAGTGGCTACACATATTGACATTTCTGCTAAAAGCTATGAGCTGTTGTTATGTTATTGCATTGGTACATTATATCACGCAGATGTCCAGCGACATGCAATAAAGGTTTCTGTTCATCCACGAATTTCTGTCAGTTTATTTACTATCTCCACAAAGACAATGTGACCGGAGAAAGTCATCACGGCAGCTGATTAGCTAAAAGTATTTGAAGAATGGTGCAGATAGCAGTGCTACATTAAGGAAGCGCAAATGTACGGACGTAGTGGAAAGAGAGTTACATCATAAAATGAATCTAAAAATAATAAAAACTCACTTGTCAGTGTCAATCCTTACTACATCACATATTTCCGCTCAGCTGCAGATTTTCGATTTGTGTCGCAGCACACTGCTTGGTAGTAAATCCTTCCCTGTTTACTATTAAAATTTCGATTACATTGTGTCAGGAGGTTGCATGCAGACCGGTTCCGCATTTATCAACACTGCGGTCGCGTTCTATGCGACGTACAGCAATTCGCACCAGGAATCAGAATACGTCCCGGTGTCGACCGACCAGCACATATCGAGAGAACTGTGCCGCGTTGCGGCCAATGCAATCGGTAAACACGCGGAATAACAAACGACCGCTGGGATCCGTAAATCTGAGGCCGCGTTTCAATTAGTCTGCCCGATGATTTGCTGCGGCCAGCCGTCAGAAACGCCCGCGGTGCGGCAGCATGTGGCTGCGCTGTTCTTAGTTTTACAGAGTCAGGGCTCGTAGCTCGTAGAGCACTGATGCCTTCTGGCTGACTGCATAGAACTGTAACTGATACAGTTTTTGTGGTGTGATTTATTTCCGTTTTACGGAAGGTACAATGAATATTTTGTGTGTAACGATAGAGAGCCACATAACGTAATTTTTATGGCATTTATGTATAACGTAGTGAAATTTTTTCTACAAATATGAAATATTTTAGAAACAGCCCTCTGAATTTGCATTATTTATAACCTACTTAAATTTTACGTACAAATATAAAATATTTTTGCCATTAGATTTGCATTATTTTTTTCAAACTCGTAAAAAACACTTAAAAGTATACATCGTATTTTCAAGGATTCTTTGTATTCCTTTTAATTCCTTGCTACGACAATGTTGTTATTTTCTTCGTAGAAACGTGCAGTTCTAGATTTGGCAACCAGGAAAATTCAATTCGTTAAATACGGGGTGCCCTACAAGATGTTAACACCATTTGTGCAGCATTTATTAACTGCGAAAGTCATCGAGCCAAACAAGTGTTAATTCGCACACGAGGCAATGGAGCCATAAGATTATGTACATATAAAACTGTGCTTTCCATTTAATGAAGAATAGACGTCACGTTGAAAACAGACCCAATACGTTCGAGTTATAGAACAGTATATCAATTCTGTTTGTAGAAGATAAAGGTTTAATACTGTGTATCATAAAATTGGTAACTGGTAAACACTTTTATTCACTCTGCTACCGTTTCTAGATAGCGATGAAATGTCACTGTACTGTTGATATCACTGATGATTGCTGTTAAGCGCGAACACAAATAACGCAGAACTAAAATAGAGTATTATATAATTACGAATACTGAAGTGAGATGACAGCTTGTATCTTAGATTGCAAAACAAAATGGTTCAAATTGCTCTGAGCACTATTGGACTTAACATCTGAGGTCATCAGTCCCCTAAAACTTAGAACTACTGAAATGTAACTAACCTAAGGACATCACACACATCCATGCCCGAGGCAGGATTCGAACCTGCGTCCGCAGCGGTAACGCGGCTCCAGACTGAAGCGCCTAGAACCGCTCGGCCACACCTGCCGGCGATTGTCAAATAACTTCTCATGAGAACTCACGGCCGGCTGAAGTGGCCGTGCGGTTAAAGGCGCTGCAGTCTGGAACCGCAAGACCGCTACGGTCGCAGGTTCGAGTCCTGCCTCGGGCATGGATGTTTGTGATGTCCTTAGGTTAGTTAGGTTTAACTAGTTCTAAGTTCTAGGGGACTAATGACCTCAGCAGTTGAGTCCCATAGTGCTCAGAGCCATTTGAACCATTTTTTTGAGAACTCACTACATATATTAGTAATTTACGCAATACAGTAACAAACAATAGCTCTTAACTTCATTGGTGCTGAATTATTATTCAAACAAAGAGTGATATTGTATCACTGTTCTTTCCAGATACACCCATAAATAGCTAATAATTATATAATGAGTCTCTTTCTTGGCCGTATAATGCTCCTCTCCCTCCCTCACTCTCTCTCTCTCTCTCTCTCTCAATTGCTGTACGTACACCTGCCACATTTTGGAGCTGATAGTTCTCGAAAAGTTGAAATGGAGATTGTACCACCTGGCTGTGCTACAAACCTCGATCATCTGACATTGAACATGATCTCACCCTCAGTTACATCCTTTATGAACACTGCTGTGAGGAGTCAGACTGTTAACCCAAACGAAAACAATTTATCCTGAGCGACTGAAAAAGAAAGAATAGATTTCCATTGCTCATTATAGACGAGCCTATAAACGACAAAAACGCAATGCGCATGTCCTTGGACAGAAAAAGGTTCAAAGTTTTTGACACGGGTAGACTCTTGTTTGTTTGTTTGTATTGTGTCCTTGCCAATTGACGCAACTGGAGCGGAGCGCTGAGACAGTTTCCCACGGGCAGTGGTTTGAAGTTCGCCGCCAACCACAAGCGCGGGGCAAACAGCAATCTCAGCGCCTCCGCCAATGAGATGTAGTTGCACGTAGCTATAAGCGACGGCTACAGGCAGCAACGGACGGTTTATGTTGGCGTACGTCAGCTCTAGTACAGAGTTCCAGGGATGCAGTTCGCAGCTACAGTTCATAGAGGAGATCAACCTGAGAGACATAGTCTACAAATGGAGTCGCCTATAGCCTTCGCATCGGGACATTTACTACAGTGATTGATGCTACGGCACCCTGGATGGACGTGGTCTTGATGACATTGTATTCAGAGTGCACGCCTTGACAGGTCACCGGCAGTTGTATCTACCTACAAGCGTATCCAACGAGTTGCTGTACAACTTAAATATTGCAGGGCATTAAAATGGATGCTTGTGTATCACTGATTTGTTTGTACTGTTTCAGTTCCTTCGGACACCTCAAAACCTAAACCTGATGTGACGTGTGCGAGCCATTCTCCCCAGACTCTGTGTACACATCAGTTTGTAGCAACGTGGCGACTACATCACAAGGGACATCGTTTTGTTTGTTGGAATTCGGGCGAAACCAATCTGTTGTTCAAGTGCAACGTGCGTTCCACCATGGGTTCACCAAGAAACCGGCACTAAACAAGGAAGTTTATGACGAGCGTACAAAATTCTTGGAAGTTCGTTGCAGATGCAAAGGGAAGAGCACTGTCAGCTACACACGCCTGATCAAAATGCCGAGCATATTATAGATTCGTCCACATGAAGCCCTTGGAACTCCACAAGACAGGTAGACGTGTTCTGGAAATGAGTACATATGAAGCCTAACCAGATGCAGTTACTGCAGCAGTTCTCTCCTGGCGCCCGTAACAGAAAGCACTCTTTCCGAGTGACTCATCTTTCTGGAAGAATCAGCGTTTCCTCTAATCGTGTCGTCGAACTTGAAAGACATTAACTGGAAGTGAATGTGTTTTGGGTATTGTCTGTTCATAGTGTTTTTGAACCTTTGATTACGCGGAGGAAATTGTGACAGTAATGTAATAGTTCTACATGCTGCAAAATTTGTTGATTCCTGAACTACACGAAGATTCCAGTGATTTAATTGTTATGCATGATGGTGCCCCCGCCTCATTTGCACCATGAGGTGCTGCCTTATCTTAACAACACAATCTCACAACGTTGGATTGGAAGAGGTGGACAATAACATGTTGTTCATTGCTTCTGGTTCAAAAATGGGACTTAACTGCTGTGGTCATCATTCCCCTAGAACTTAGAGCTAATTAAACCTAAATAACCTAAAGACACACATACATCCATGCCCGAGGCAGGATTCGAACCTGCGACCGTAGCAATCGCGCGGTTCCGGACTGTAGCGCCTAGAACAGCTCGGCCACATTTTTTTTTACTGTGGGTAGTACATAAAAGACAATCTTTTTTTTTCACCTGTTGTTGTTGTTGTTGTGGTCTTCAGTCCTGAGACTGGTTTGATGCAGCTCTCCATGCTACTCTATCCTGTGCAAGCTTCTTCATCTCCCAGTACCTACTGCAACCTACATCCTTCTGAATCTGCTTAGTGTATTGATCTCTTGGTCTCCCTCTACGGTTTTTACCCTCCACGCTGCCCTCCAATGCAAAATTTGTGATCCCTTGATGCCTCAAAACATGTCCTACCAACCGATCCCTTCTTCTAGTCAAGTTGTGCCACAAACTTCTCTTCTCCCCAATCCTATTCAATACCTCATCATTAGTTACGTGATCTACCCACCTTATTTTCAGCATTCTTCTGTAGCACCACATTTCGAAAGCTTCTATTCTCTTCTTGTCCAAACTGGTTATCGTCCATGTTTCACTTCCATACGTGGCTACACTCCATACAAATACTTTCAGAAACGACTTCCTGACACTTAAATCTATACTCGATGTTAACAAATTTCTCTTCTTCAGAAACGAATTCCTTGCCATTGCCAGTCTACATTTTATATCCTCTCTACTTCGACCATCATCAGTTATTTTGCTCCCAAAATAGCAAAACTCCTTTACTACTTTAAGTGTCTCATTTCCTAATCTAATCCCCTCAGCATCACCCGATTTAATTTGACTACATTCCATTATCCTCGTTTTGCTTTTGTTGATGTTCATCTTATATCCTCCTATCAAGACACTGTCCATTCCGTTCAACTGCTCTTCCAAGTCCTTTGCTGTCTCTGACAGAATGACAATGTCATCGGCGAACCTCAAAGTTTTTACTTCTTCTCCATGAATTTTAATACCTACTCCGAATTTTTCGTTTGTTTCCTTTACTGCTTGCTCAATATACAGATTGAATAACATCGGGGAGAGGCTACAACCCTGTCTCACAACTTTCCCAACCACTGCTTCCCTTTCATGCCCCTCGACTCTTATAACTGCCATCTGACGTCTGTACAAATTGTAAATAGCCTTTCGCTCCCTGTATTTTACCCCTGCCACCTTCAGAATTTGAAAGAGAGTATTCCAGTTAACGTTGTCAAAAGCTTTCTCTAAGTCTACAAATGCTAGAAACGTAGGTTTGCCTTTTCTTAATCTTTCTTCTAAGATAAGTCGTAAGGTTAGTATTGCCTCACGTGTTCCAACATTTCTACGGAATCGAAACTGATCGACCCCGAGGTCCATTTCTACCAGTTTTTCCATTCGTCTGTAAAGAATTCGCGTTAGTATTTTGCAGCTGTGACTTATTAAACTGATAGTTCGGTAATTTTCACATCTGTCAACACCTGCTTTCTTTGGGATTGGAATTATTATATTCTTCTTGAAGTCTGTGGGTATTTCGCCTGTCTCATACATCTTGCTCACCAGATGGTAAGAGTTTTGTCATGACTGGCTCTCCCAAGGCCATCAGTAGTTCTAATGGCCGATTGAAATACCCTCCGCCCGCGGCGGAGTGAGCGCGCCGCGTGCGGAGGGTATTTAAATCGACCGCCGCCGCGGCCGAACCCAGTTCCCCCTGAGCAGCCATAGTGTACGGATCTCCGTGCCGACACGTTCAAAGGAGCTCAGTCCGTCAGTTCACCTGATGATGGCGACATGTATGATGGCCGAAATATTGTGCCCGTTGGACACTGTAGACCGGCAGTACACCCGTGGCTATTTTGATTATCAGTAGCTGATTACGGCCACCTCCACCACCTCCACAACCATGACCTGATCCGCTCTATCCTCCGAAACCAGATTTCAGAAATGGAGGTAAGAACGTTATGAAACTCCTTATAGATCCAGAGAAATTACTGTAAATCTACGTCTAGATTACAGTTTCTGTGATTGTGAGATAATTGAGCTTTGTATGACGAAGTAACTACATTTTGGATACGTTAAGAGTTCCATATTTATAGACTACATGACAACATTTATGAATACTTTGGAAGCTAAGCTGTGTACAAAATGCTGTGTCAAATATTTTAAAGTAAGTGTTATATTTTCTTTCAGAAGATCTACATACAGGAATACAAGATTTTTAGCGTCAGAATGCACCCACGTACTGCTCCTCTTGCATTTTAGGCATCTTTATTGTCCTTGAACTATCTGATATGTTAAAGTTTTACTTTCTGTGGTTAATTCACTTTACTGTATACAGTGAAAGCCACAACATAATCCCTCACACAGAGGCCCATGAAATCACCTATGTTTACCACTAATAAAAACTTCATAAAAAGACTCATTGCACCTGGTGATGCTGACCATCCAGAGGCGTAGAAGATGTACTAAACCTTAGTGACTGACGAACAAAGATATATTTCACTCTGGAAACATGATCCGTGATGAAAACTGTTCAACAAATTCGTCGCCGACACTCGAGAACTTGACAGCGATCACGATTGAGATCTGGCGGAGGTTTCACGTAATGTAATTGTAGGGATAAACGGGCTTCCAACCAATACGAAAAATTCGCCGACATACGTGGATAGCAGGTCCTGGCCTTTCCTTGTTAGTGATGCCGTTTACGCTCAAAGTAAGGACGAGTCCCTGGAATCGGATAGCAGCGATAGTAATATGTGCAGGAGGAGCTCATCACAGCTGCGGTGGTCACCACATTTCAGTCTGCTACCAGACTGCCGTAGCAGCGTATTTCTCCTAGGGTAACACTGTTATTACATCATTCACGTGTCCGACATCCCATCGTCACGTCACGCCCGGGTTAGGCGTGAGTCCGGAAATTCCGGTAGCAGTGCGTTTGGGCTTTTGCGAGCGCGGAGGTAATTAGAGGCGGTCTGTGAGCGTGGGGCGGCCCAGAAGGCCCGCGAAGGCTCTCTGGAGCCAACGCATTCTGCCCGCGGCGTCCGCAAATTGCATTACCACTGCCGTGGAGGCGGCGGCGGCTGCAAGAAGCGGGCCCCGTCCTGTCTCTAATACACTCGCTGGTTACCGCGTGACGGGCCGCCGACGTGGGATGTCGTGCTCCGAAAATTAAAAAGGTAATCACACGGCAGTGACGATGGCCGTCCCCTCTGGGGCGAGGAAGAAATCGCTCGCTTCCATTTCTCGTTAGGAAATAAATTGTGGACGACCTTTCGTTGTTCCTGCTCTTCACAAATTACCGTCGTCTGTTCCCCTTATACGTGCTGCGGTTGCAGGATTAGGAGACAACGTGCACAGTGACTCAACAATGGGTGGCATATACACTGTAGCAGACACATCAATAAACGCAAAACTGCTATACTCTCCATATTCGCTCATGATGATCGGCGCCCATATTGACACACACATACTTACACACACACACACACACACTCACACAAGCGCGTACACTACGAGGGAAAAAAGCGCTTATTTTGCACTTACCAATTCGGCCTTTGTCCTTACTGTTTTAATTATATTAGGATCAACCTTAGTGACTCTGGTTAAGAGAAAGGATTATCTTTGTAACGGAAAGATATAACCTCCATTTGGCTGTATGAAATACAAGGTGTACAACTTTGCTCCCGCCGTTTTCTCCACAACATTGGAGGCTTTAATGAAACAAATTGGCTACACATGTACCATCTCAAAGTATTTTCCATCGCTGGCCACTACTTTCTCCCAACTTTCGGGCAGTGTACGAATCCCGCGCCGAAAATATTGTTCATCTTTTGAAGCGATCCACGAATCGATCCAATTTTTGACTTCTTCATGAGATCGGAAGTGTTGGTCATCCAGGCCATGCGCTACTCATCTAAACAGCTGATAGTCAGAGGGAGCAATGTATGGAGAATACGGCGGGTGGGACTAGGACTTCCCAGTTTAAGGTTTCAAACAACGTTTTGACCTCTTTTGCAACGTGGTGTCGAGCGTAGTCGTCCTGCAAAATCACTATATCGTGCCTCTCGCTGTATTGCGGCCGTTTGTCTTCTAATGCTCTGCTCAAAAGCGTTAATTGCATTCGATAATGAGCACCTGTGATTGTTTCACATGCTTTTAACTCCTGATAGTACACGACGCCGAGCTGGTGCCACCAAATGCAGAGCATGATTTTGCAGCCGTGAATATTCGGTTCGGCCGCCGACATGGAAGCATGGCCGAGATATCCCCATGATATTTTGCGTTTAGGGTTATCGTAACGAACCCGTTTTTCGTCCCTGGTCACAATCCGATGCAGAAATCCCTTCCATTTTTGCATCTTTTTGCAAACGCACAAACACCATGTGGTTTCAGCTCACACGGAACCCAAGTTCATTCTTTCTGAAACATACCCATAGCCTTGAGACGTTTTGAAGTGGCTTGCTGTGTCACTCCCACTAATCCTTCCAGTTACTATTGAGTTTGACACGAGCAATGTATCCAGTTCTGCATCTCCGAGAAAATTCTCTCTTCCACCACTATGCCGGTCTACGACATTACACTCACCGTTCTTGAAGCGTTGAAACCACTCACGACACGTTCTTTCACTAAAAGCGTCCTTACCACACATACTTGAGAGCATTCGACGAGACTCAGCCGCTATTTCCTTTATATTGAAACAAATCAGTAATACCTCCCGCAAATGATGAGAATTAGGCTCGTAAACAGACATTTTAAATCAAGAACAACTTCGTGATGCAGACACAAATCGACTAATGTTTGAATGAGGTTATGTTGACCGAGGTCCAAGATAACTGCCTGACGTCAGTGATCTGTTTCTTTCGACCGCTACTTACCGTTGTCGCCACCTATCGGCAAACGGCGGAAGCAGAGTTGTACACCTTGTACTTTATTACAGGATCTAGATTTCAGCTTGGGCCATTTTCAAGCGCTACAACTAGATCGTCACAGATATATCACAGTCTGCCCCAAGATATCTATGGTGTACCATAAAATGTAAACACTAGCATCTTGTACCTGTGTCAAAGGTATTGTAACCAGCTTGTGATGTCTCTGTGATGACCTTCTCCTTTTTTCTTTTTTTGACACTGACTTTCAGGACGTCCTTATACAGCTACTCAACAGCGGAATGCCGATACGAACGTAAGTACAACACAAGACTCAGTCCTCGAGCGGAGTAAATAACGAACCCGACGCGGTATCAAACCTGGGGCCCTTTGGTCTGTGACGATCTTTGACCATCATTTCACTTTTGTTTATGTTGTCTGCTGCTTAGACGCAGTGAAACGTAGTGTAAGCCTTTGACCTAGTCATTCATTTTATTTCACACCTTTGTCCTGTAAATAAGTCAAGCAAGTCACCCGCTAATTAACATTTCACAACAATTTCTCACTTTTAATTACTAACCATCAGTCTATATAACTGTTTGTAACTAAATGTACGGATACTGTGTCTTACCAGTACTTTGAACTAAACATCAAACATCAGAAAAATAATGTTGAGAACAATTTCTTTTGGTGGGCAGTGAATTGGGCGTCGTCGTAAATGCTCTTTGTGCGTTGTATGGTTAATGACTTGTAAGCCACGACAGAGAGAGACAGAAAGTTTGTTATGGACTCTAGAACAGCAAGGAAGTCCCATGAAAATCTGGTTGTAATGGATTGTCGACATAATCGAGTCACAAACGAGAGGTATGTAGCACTGCCAACATCATGACTCATTCAAGGTAACTGGTGGTACACTGGTTGACTGAAGTCGGCGATAGAACCATCAGCGTCACACTCTGATGAGCCAGAACATTATACGCACTGCTCACTGCGACGCTGTATGCCGCCAGATGTCGTTGTGGGCACGTGACGCGGTAACAGAAGTACGTAAGCGTGACAGACACGGACGAGGGATCACCCTAACGAAGATATGGTCTGCAAATGGGCAAATCCATTGAGATAAGCGACTCTGACAGTGTACGTTAATACTACGCTAAGGCTGTGAACGAGTATATCAAACCGGCGAAGCAGGTCAACTGTTCACATGCTACTGTGGTGTGCAAAACAAAGAAGGACAGTCAAACCACCACTAAGTAGTGACAGGTTGGACATACACTACTGTTCACAGAACGTGGGGTTCGTAGGCTTGTCTGCCCTGTAAAATAGGATAAATGGGAAGCTGCGGCATCTCTGCCAATCACAATACTGGTGCACGCACAAGTGTTCCGGAGTACACCATTCATCGTACATTGTTGAACATGGAATTCAAAATCGACCATACCTACGTGTTTCACATATCGACCGGAGAACATCATCAATTACGATTGCAGAGGGCAGGCAACCATCGGGACTGGATCGTCGATCAATGGAAAAGTGTGGGCTCTTTGGGTGATTCATATTTTTGCTATACCAGGTCGATGAGCTCCAAACGTCCAGCGCGCCACTGACACCAGCTGATGGGAGTAGTATTATGCTATGGGAGACATTATCCTGCATCCCTTCATGCTTGACGACGTCTTCCCCAACAACGATGTCATCTTTCAGCAGCATAATTGGCCATGTCTCGGAGCCATAGTTTGTTGGTTGGTTGATTCGTGGAGGGGGACCAAGCACCGGAATCATAGGTCCCGTCAGATTAGAGAAGGATGGGTAGGAAAGTCGGCCGTGCCCTTTCAACGAACCATCCCGGCAGTTCCCTCGAGTGATTTAGGGAAATCAATGGAAACCTAAACCAGATTGCGTGAACGCGGGTTTGAACCGTTGTTCTCCAGAATGCATTCCATTGTGTTAACCACTGCGGCACCTACCTCGACAGGAGCCATAGTCCTGCTATAGTTTTTCCTTTAGCATTATAGTGAACTCAAATTGATTCCTCGGCGACCAAATTCACCTGATGTAAAGCCTATCGATCCCAGCTCGGTCGCTATAGAATATCAACACCACGAGAATAAAACCGTGAACCGATATTTACGCGAATTACTTGAGCTGTGCTTAGACATTTCATGCCACGTACCTCCGCAAACGCGCCAGCAAACTGTCGGAATCCTGAGACGCAGAATCAGTGAAGCATTTTGTTCCAAAGACTGACAAACAGGTGATGTTTTTGCTCATCAGTGTATGTGTCTATGTGTCATGGTAATATGTCATATCAGTACTCCAACATCAGATAGGACCTAGCGAGATTCTACCTCTCTCATTATTCGTCTTCAGACTGTTTCCATTTTTATCTAGGTAGGTATGATTTCTTTTGCCCCTGTCTGTAACTAATAACTCTACCCAGAATTCATCAGGGTTACTACGTGATGGAAAGTGCCTATGTATTTCGGGACTGATCACTAGAGGTCACAAGAGACGGACACCCAGGAAAGCTGAGCCAGTAGACTTCACGTACTGACGGACCAGGGTCGTCGGGAATTGCTGAGGATGGTTTTAAAAAATCAGCTGAAGGAATCGTTCATGAGCTCCAAGCGCTACCTGCAGTCAAGCTAGCAGAATGACCGTGCGTAAGGAGTCGACATGAATGATGTACAGTGGTCCAGCAGCTCACCATAAGCCAAACGTATCTGTACCCAAAGCCAAGAGACGGTTGAGGCAGTATAAATAGGGACGCCAGTGGACAGTGGTTGACTAAAAACACATGGTTAGGAATGGTTTATCATGTCATATCCTGTGGCAATCAGATGGCAGGGTTTGGGTATGAAGAACACCTAGAGAACGTGCCACTATTTAAGGATGGCGGAGACGATGGTACGGATTTCTTTTTTTTCTGAGTCATCAGTCTTCTGATTCGTTTGATGTGGCACGCCACGAATTCCTCTCCTGTGCTAACCTCTTCATATCACAGTATCACTTGGAACCTACATCCTCTGTCATTTGCTAGATGTATTCTAATCTCTGTCTTCCTCTACAGTTTTTGCCTTACGTAGCTCCCTCTAGCACCATGGAAGCCATTCCCTCACGTCTTAACAGATGTCCTAACACCCTGTGCCTTCTCTTTATAAGTATTTTCCACATATTCCTTTCCTCCCCGATTCTGCACAGAACCTCCTCATTCCATAAATAATTTTCAACATTCGTCTGTAGCTGATCTGGCCTTGTAACATTAACCAAAACGGCCTTGCTGTGCTGGTACTGCGAACGGCTGAAAGCAAGGGGAAACTACAGCCGTAATTTTTCCCGAGGACATGCAGCTTTACTGTATGATTAAATGATGATGGCGTCCTCTTGGGTAAAATATTCCGGAGGTAAAATAGTCCCCCATTCGGATCTCCGGGCGGGGACTACTCAAGAGGACGTCGTTATCAGGAGAAAGAAAACTGGCATTCTACGGATCGGAGCGTGGAATGTCAGATCCCTTAATCGGGCAGGTAGGTTAGAAAATTTAAAAAGGGAAATGGATAGGTTAAAGTTAGATATAGTGGGAATTAGTGAAGTTCGGTGGCAGGAGGAACAAGACTTTTGGTCAGGTGAAAACAGGGTTATAAATACAAAATCAAATAGGGGTAATGCAGGAGTAGGTTTAATAATGAATGAAAAAATAGGAGTGCGGGTTAGCTACTACAAACAGCATAGTGAACGCATTATTGTGGCCAAGATAGACACAAAGCCCATGCCTACTACAGTAGTACAAGTTTATATGCCAACTAGCTCTGCAGATGATGAAGAAATTGATGAAATGTATGACGAGATAAAAGAAATTATTCAGGTAGTGAAGGGAGACGAAAATTGAATAGTCATGGGTGACTGGAATTCGTCAGTAGGAAAAGGGAGAGAAGGAAACATAGTTGGTGAATATGGATTGGGGGGAAGAAATGAAAGAGGAAGCCGCCTTGTAGAATTTTGCACAGAGCATAACTTAATCATAGCTAACACTTGGTTCAAGAATCATAAAAGAAAGTTGTATACCTGGAAGAATCCTGGAGATACTAATAGGTATCAGATAGATTATATAATGGTAAGACAGAGATTTAGGAACCAGGTTTTAAATTGTAAGACATTTCCAGGGGCAGATGTGGATTTTGACCACAATCTATTGGTTATGAACTGCAGATTGAAACTGAAGAAACTGCAAAAAGGTGGGAATTTAAGGAGATGGGACCTGGATAAACTGAAAGAACCAGAGGTTGTAGAGAGTTTCAGGGAGAGCAGAAGGGAACAATTGACAGGAATGGGGGAAAGAAATACAGTAGAAGAAGAATGGGTAGCTCTGAGGGATGAAGTAGTGAAGGCAGCTGAGGATCAAGTAGGTAAAAAGACGAGGGCTAATAGAAATCCTTGGGTAACAGAAGAAATATTGAATTTAATTGATGAAAGGAGAAAATATAAAAATGCAGTAAATGAAGCAGGCAAAAGGGAATACAAACGTCTCAAAAATGAGATCGACAGGAAGTGCAAAATGGCTAAGCAGGGATGGCTAGAGGACAAATGTAAGTATGTAGAGGCTTGTCTCACTAGGGGTAAGATAGATACTGCCTACAGGAAAATTAAAGAGACCTTTGGAGAGAAGAAAACCACTTGTATGAATATCAAGAGCTCAGATGGCAACCCAGTTCTAAGCAAAGAAGGGAAGGCAGAAAGGTGGAAGGAGTATATAGAGGGTTTATACAAGGGCGATGTACTTGAGGACAATATTATGGAAATGGAAGAGGATGTAGATGAAGATGAAATGGGAGATAAGATACTGCGTGAAGAGTTTGACAGAGCACTGAAAGACTTGAGTCGAAACAAGGCCCCGGGAGTAGACAACATTCCATTAGAACTACTGATGGCCTTGGGAGAGCCAGTCATGACAAAACTCTACCATCTGGTGAGCAAGATGTATGAGACAGGCGATATACCCTCAGACTTCAAGAAGAATATAATAATTCCAATACCAAAGAAAGCAGGTGTTGACAGATGTGAAAATTACCGAACTATCAGTTTAATAAGTCACAGCTGCAAAATACTAACGCGAATTCTTTACAGACGAATGGAAAAACTGGTAGAAGCGGACCTCGGGGAAGATCAGTTTGGATTCCGTAGAAATGTTGGAACACGTGAGGCAATACTAACCTTACGACTTATCTTAAAAGAAAGATTAAGAAAATGCAAACCTACGTTTCTAGCATTTGTAGACTTAGAGAAAGCTTTTGACAACGTTAACTGGAATACTCTCTTTCAAATTCTGAAGGTGGCAGGGGTAAAATACTGGGAGCGAAAGGCTATTTACAATTTGTACAGAAACCAGATAGCAGTTATAAGAGTCGAGGGGCATGAAAGGGAAGCAGTGGTTGGGAAAGGAGTGAGACAGTGTTGTAGCCTCTCCCCGATGTTATTCAATCTGTATATTGAGCAAGCAGTAAAGGAAACAAAAGAAAAATTCGGAGTAGGTATTAAAATTCATGGAGAAGAAGTAAAAACTTTGAGGTTCGCCGATCACATTGTAATTCTGTCAGAGACAGCAAAGGACTTGGAAGAGCAGTTGAACGGAATGGACAGTGTCTTGAAAGGAGGATATAAGATGAACATCAACAAAAGCAAAACGAGGATAATGGAATGTAGTCAAATTAAATCGGCTGATGCTGAGGGGATTAGATTAGGAAATGAGACACTTAAAGTAATAAAGGAGTTTTGCTATTTAGGGAGTAAAATAACTGATGATGGTCGAAGTAGATAGGATATAAAATGTAGACTGGCAATGGCAAGGAAATCGTTTCTGAAGAAGAGAAATTTGTTAACATCGAGTATAGATTTAAGTGTCAGGAAGTCGTTTCTGAAAGTATTTGTATGGAGTGTAGCCATGTATGGAAGTGAAACATGGACGATAACCAGTTTGGACAAGAAGAGAATAGAAGCTTTCGAAATGTGGTGCTACAGAAGAATGCTGAAGATAAGGTGGGTAGATCACGTAACTAATGAGGAGGTATTGAATAGGATTGGGGAGAAGAGAAGTTTGTGGCACAACTTGACTAGATGAAGGGATCGGTTGGTAGGACATGTTTTGAGGCATCAAGGGATCACAAATTTAGCATTGGAGGGCAGCGTGGAGGGTAAAAATCGTAGAGAGAGACTAAGAGATGAATACACTACGCAGATTCAGAAGGATGTAGGTTGCAGTAGGTACTGGGAGATGAAGAAGCTTGCACAGCATAGAGTAGCATGGAGAGCTGCATCAAACCAGTCTCAGGACTGAAGACCACAACAACAACAACATTTGATATCAGTAGACCTCTCTTGGCGAGGCATGCCATTTTTGCCATTGCTAGTGTGGTTTTGATGTCTTAATAAGCTCCGTCCATGTCTCGTTATTTTACTGCCTAAGTACCAGAATTTCTTCACTTCATCTGCTTCGTGACCGTCGATGCTGACATTAAGTTTCTCGCTGCTCTCATTTCTATTACTACTCATTACCTTCAACTTTCTTCGTTTTACTCTCAATCCCTACTCTGTACTCATTAGACCATTCCATTCAGCAGATCATGTAATTCTTCTTCACTTTCACTCAGAATAGCAATGTCATCAGCGAATTTGGTCACTGGTATCCTTTTACCTTGAATTTTAATTTCACTCCTGGACCTTCCTTTTATTTCCTTCATTGTTTCCTCGATGTACAGACTGAGTACTAGTGGCGGAAGACTACGTCCTTTTATGACACCGTTTGTAATTCGAGCACTTCGCTCTTGGTCGCCCACTCTTATTATTCCCTCTTGTCTGTTTTACATATTGTATATGACCCCTCTCTCCCTATAACTTACCCTGTTTTTTTTCAGAATTTAGAATATATTGCACCATTTTACATGGTCGAACGCTTTTTCCACGTCAACAAATCCTATCATTTTGTCTTGATTTTTCTTCAGTCTTGTTTGCATCATTATCGTTAATTTTTTTGTATATTTCCACACACATAAACACATACTTTAAATTCATTGACATTATTTATCATTAAAAACTCGTTTCCAAAATATCTACAGTACACAAATTCTTATTAACATATATTTAGATTGAATGGACATTTAAAAATTGCTCATGAAATACAAAATATAAAACATGGTACATTTATGAAGAGACATTAACAATTTACAAATCGAATTATGGAATATAAAGGAACCACAAAATTTACAAATCTTCAGTGGTACTGGTGCGACTGAATATTTACAAGCATCTCAAATGGTTCAAATGGCTCTGAGCACTATGGGACTTAACTGCTGTGATCATCAGTCCCCTAGAACTTAGAACTACTTGAACCTAACTAACCAAAGGTCATCAGACACATCCAGACTGTAGCGCCTAGAACCGCTCTGCCACCCCAGCCGGCCAAGCATCTCAACTCGTTGTTGAAGTAATTATCTTTTGCGCTCTCTGAAATATCACTATGAATTTGTCACATGCATAACTTTCTTTCTTAACGCACGATACACTTTAAAATTTGGGCTGGGTTTGCTTCTTTATGCTGCTGTCGATCAGTGGTGGTTGATGCTGCTAGTCAGTTGTAGACTGAGCGATGTTGATGACGATTATTGATATTTACAGTTCTGAGATTCCGAGCACGAATTTCATTACTTCGTCGATTCAGTGTTGCATTGTTTTCACGAAAATTGCTCTTCCAAGGCAATGCCATGATGTCACAACATAGGTGGCATAGTCCTTTATTGGCGTCATTGCCATCGATGTTGATGAGTGTAGCCCAACAATGGTTACTGCTTTTTGGTGTCCTCATTATGGGCACTCTGATTGATGGTTTGACCCCCTTTGGTTGGTTCGATAGAATGAAATATCTGCCATGATTTTGTTGAATATTGCTCTCTGTTGATTCGGCCAAATCTCATACTGGTTTAAGGTAGAGAGTTTAGAAATGAATCTTGCTGTCTGCCCTCATCTTGGAACCGTTTCTTCTCTTCTTTACTTGTTGTATCTTCATGTCTTCTTTCTTGCAACTTCTCGGGCATAGGGATAGGATATGTTATTCAGCGAAATTATTCAGAAGTACTACCAGTAATGTTGTTATCAGATATAGTCAAGTCTGAATAGATAATTTCGGAAGTGATATATCTGTTTTCCGTTATCAGCGTCTCCATCTGGTATATTGAGAGAAATATTCTGAGTTTATTTTTCCAGGCCGCTGTAGTAATGAGCTGTTGCTGGTGGTTTGCTACTGTGCGTCGCTGCGAACTGGTTCGCTTGGCCATCCTCGCAGGTGTGTGGACTTTGTGTCCCTCGCTACTATTGGGTTTTCCCGTCCTCTCGCTATTGGGGTGAGGTGTGGCACAATATTCTTCAAAATATACCTGGCTCGGTGTAGGTACTAAGGTGAAGCGTGAGACAGTAAAATTTTTACTCCTGTCTTCGGTTTGTCGCCAATGCCATAATGTGCAATCGTATAAACTCTCACACTCAGACCGTTGCTATCCATCGACTTCCTGCTTCTGCCGTCAGTTTGGTTCTCTTCCCCAGATGTTTGTAGTGACATTGTGTTGCGTGCCTTCTTTGTTTAATTTGTCTTACGATGACTCTTGCTTAATATTACTATTTACATGTTTCTTTATCAAAATTTGCTATGAACTTTACATTTGAACATTTACATAAATAATACAAAACGAACGTTTAAAGAGATTTTTCTCAATGCTTTACACAAAAATTAAAATATATGTCTGACACATTAAGTTACTTAATGTTATAATGGCTCCTTTACTTTTTGAATGAGTACATCATGCAGTTATTTTTCTTTTACTTTTTTCTAACCTACTTTGATGATTTAAATGATTAGTGTTATTGTACCTATATTTGAATATTTACATGTTAATAACTCGTTTTGACTGCCTCTTGAGATCTGCTATTACCTGAAAGATACCTACATTCTTTTGCTGTATCATCTGTGATCCATTTATATTTTAGCTTTCATCGCTGATTGCCGTATGACCACTGCAAGAATTATCATTCATCATAAGCCTTAAGGAGGCTGAGTGATGTAGATGTATATTTTTTCCTTTCTAGGGTTCACCAATTCTGCTGCATTTCCATGAACCACTTTAGTAATTATCGTGGGTCCCTTATTAACTGGTTAAAACTTATGGCAAACATGGTTTCCTTTATTAGATAATATGTGAGTTCTAACAAGAACCAACTGTCCCACAGTGAATACCTGTGTGGATGCTGGTGTAATAGTCTTCTGGATGGGGATAAATGTACAAGTTCTCTTACCCTATCCATAGGAATATTTATTTTGAGCCCTGTGATTGGTGGTAATCAGGTAGTACTGTGTGGCATTTTGTAATAATATTCTGTAAATGATGTAAATTGGCATCCCATGTGGTATGTCGGGAACTACAATACAGACAACACTATGTTCCAATATCCTTCATCATTGGTTTGTAAATGAATATGCAGATGGGTGTAATTTTATGTCTTTCTAAAGTCGCCAACCAAGATTTAGATCTATATTGAGGCACATTATCTGAAATTAACCTTTCTACATGTCCCACCTGCTTGGAGAAATCACGATACAGTGCCTTAGTGATCGTAACACCAGTTGCACGTTTCAAAAGCGGTCAAAATGGCATACATTGATGTTAACTCTCAAACTACAAAGATAAATGTGTTCCCATTCCTTGTCCTTGGTAACGGTCCCATCCAATCTGTTGCTGCTAGATGTTTTAGCTTTTTCGGTATTATGGGTGACAATGGTGGTCTAACCTGAAAAGTAACGTGTTTGGCACGTTCGTAATCCTTACATTTTTTGAGTTCTTGCCGAATACGTCTTTCCATTTTGGTTAAATATGCGGTCTCTGTAAGTTTCATAAAACATTTCTTCTCCCCAAGGTGCCCATTACTTAAGTGAGTGTACCATATATATTTGTTCACGTGTTCCTCAGAACACATACCCTCCATAACCTTGTACTTAGGTGTTGTCTGTAGAACAACATGTCATCCTTTAGCGAACAATGCCGACGAATCTCAACCGAGTTCTCGTCTTTCCACTTATATTTGACCCATAACCCCTGTGGGTCTTGGTTCTGTTCATAGTAATTTTGAAAACATAGTCAGCGATCTTAAAAGTGGTTAAAATTAACATTTAAAACAGTCTTGATCACAATCATGTTAAAATATTTTTTTTTTTTTTTATTGGAGTGAGTGACTGGTTTCGACAATCTTTGGTGCAGATTTTGTAGTTCTGAGTTTAGAGGGCAGCATACTCTAAGCCTTATTTCATACCAATGAACCATTTTAAAATTATAATTTATATTCATTGACGAAAAATGATTAATAATTGACATTACGATGTATTCCAACTATAACTGTTCCTTCGTAGATATGTATTAATTTATCGAATCATGAACGTGTTTTCGAATTGGAAACTTACGATGTTATACTCAGAACGGTGGGTGTGACCAGCCCTAATAATACCAGTTCCCTCCATGTACAGTCAGCAGTTACACAAGCGTCGAGGGTCGACGGAACTCATCTAGCAGTGTCCATCCACCACTCTGGGTATAATTTATTACTTTTTGTCTTATTGTTATATATTTTTATATGTTTATTATTACTTCTATACTACTTTGGCAATATATCTTTACAGAGTCTGAAGATGACTACTTCATGGCGTCGAAACCGGTCACTCACTCCAACAAAAAATAAATAAATAAATAAATAAATAAAAATAAAAATATTTTAAAAGGATTGCGATCAAGACTGTTTTAAATTTTTATTTTGTTCTGTTCGTTTCAAATGTTTGAGAAAACAGTTTTTATGTAGTATTGAAAAGGATTTCCTCTTATGTAATATATACCAGTTTGGTCTTCATCTGCACAAAACTTCGTGTTACTTGGGGTTGGACCACTTGGACACCAGGAAAGTAAATCTGATAAGGTTGTAACACTTTCATGCCAATGTGCTCTTTGACCATTTATTATTGTATATATATTTGCTTTTATAATTATGTAAATTTATATGTACACGATGTATGAATTAATTTGTTTATTTTTCTATATAATCAATTATGTATATTATGTAAATATCGCTGAGGGAATGTTAGGGAAACGTTAGGTTTTTGTCAACGAATAAGTATCGATGGAGTAGAGGCGTCTCTGGACGCGGGAGGATGTTACGTCAGAGCGCGCGCTACACAGAGAGAAAACTCTGGTGTGACACTTAGCGAAGTACAGACGCATAGATGGCGTGCACTGTACTGGAGGAATGATTGTTTTAGCGGCAGGTGGCAGTGTTGAGTGTGGGCGGTGGAAATATTGGCTGCAGCAACATCAAGAACCCGCCACGCCAATATCATTGCCAATAACTCCCGTGCTCGCTAGTTATCATGGAAAGGAGCCAGCAGCAGTATCGTCGTCAGCAACTTCGTCACGGCGAGAATGGACTTAAGTAAGACTGCTGCATCACAGCTTACTGTCAACTAGTTTTGTAACGGCGTTACTCAGCGTTGTGGTGTTTTGCGAGTGAATAATTACCATAGTTTAATCAAAACTGTTTAACAGTGATTCTCCTAAAATCATTCACCTAGTAGGTTCCTGTCCTGTCCTATTGTTACAATAATGTGAGTACCGTTTATGAAAAATTAAAATTGCAGTGCCAGTTAATTTTGCTTATGAATTATATGATTCAGTTAGATTAAAGATTTGAACTTAAAGCATTTAGTAATTTCAGTCTCACTAACTTTAAACTTGAACTTTAATCTGAGGCTATCTAATTGTTGCAAATAGTAAATCAACTAATCAAATGAAAATGATTCCAGGCACTGTGAACAAAAGCACTAACTGGAATTAATGAGTGAGTGCAAATATCAGTGATTATTGTAATTTGTTGTTAGTAAAGTTCTGGTTCACATTTCGACTTGCAGTCTTGCTAAAGTATAATAATTACCTTTTGATACAGTAATTATGAGTTTCTACTTCTCTGTTCAGAAGTCAATAGGGTTTCTTTTAATTATTTTTTGTCATTTTCCAAAATTCATAGGAAAATAGTAGACGTTATTGTGGGATAGCGCCATTGTCACTTACAACAGTAAGTTACCATAAATCTAAGTGTAATCTTGAATGTTCCCAAAATTTCAGCTCTATGAGTTAATGATTTTCGAGTGCTAGCTATTTTCTTTCTCGCTTTATTACGTAAATGTTTGAATTGCTTTTGCTAACGTGCATGCAGCACTCTGTTGCCGCGCGTGTTCGAGTAATTCTTGACATTGACTGTTCGGCTCTTTAATTCACCTACCGAACAGAAATTTTGCCCAATTGGGCTGGCGACCGTATTTCTTTTAGCTATAATTATTTCAGTAACTCTTATTATTCTGATCCGACCCACGTGGTACCCCTTCTCATTGGCACAGTACGTGAATGATAGCACTAACCTTTCGAACAATCATATAAATTTTGCAGTAATTATGTTGGTAGAATAAGTTGTACTCTAAGGCATCTTGTTGTTAACCTCCCCCTCATTTATCGACTTTATTTTGAACCTTTGGAACCATAGCCTTTTCTAAATTTTATTCCAATTGTTTAGGCACATGCTTACATGGTCATATATTTCTAACATTGTCGGTAGAAGGGAAGGGGAACGTTACACGTGGCGATGCTGGTGACAGGACAATTCTTAATCTTGCGATTGCCCCGTGACCCCAATTTGCACATTGTGTGAAGTTCGTATGCGAATTTAACCCTTTTTGCAGTGAACGAAGTGTCATCCACGTAGTGTAACGCAAGTGAAGAGAAGAAATCTCGCGGGACAGAATATTAAGAATTACTGTAATTAACAGAGTTCATAATGGAGAACGTTCAGAATCGGGATTTGGTAGACGTTAGCGAGAATCAGGCTGTTGAAGAAAGGCTCCCGCAGAAGGCGGTATCCACTGTTGAAAGCCGGACGGTAAGCTTTACAGATGTTGCCTCCGGATCGCAAACACTTTCAGAAATGGAATATCAGGTACTTGCAAATGCTACCGAATACGGTATACATATGAAAACCGAACCAGATGACAGTGGATGTGAAGAAATTAAAAGGGAACAGGAGGTAGAGTCACAATCAGAACCCCTTGGGAACATGAGTAATTTGTTGAGTATTTTGCTTGCGTAAATGGATGCTCAAACTGCATCAATAAAAACGGATATGAAAAAACAGTTGGCTAAAATAGATGCACAAACTACACAGACTGCATCAGTTCAAAAGGCTATGGATACAGAGAGTGCATCAATTAGCTTTGTTAATGACAATGTATTAGCGGTGAACAAAAAGGTGAACTTGCTCAAGAGGGAAACAATGAATACCGAAATCGATAATTTTAAAGGCGAAATGTTGACATTGCAGTCGCAAGTTCAGGATATAAATACTACTATTTGAATTGGAAATTGTTAAAATTGAAAAGAAAATCGAACCCATTGTAGATGAAAAGGTAACTAAATTGAAAGAAGGGCTTGGCCAACAGGTAGCTATGGCACAAGAGGGACAATCAGCTGTAATCTCAAATTTGAGAATTATGGTTTCCACTGTTGGCACGAAAATCGACAAACAGAGTGAGACTTGTCAAAGGAAGGAGTCAGAGGTGGAAACGTTAGCTACAACCACAGCCGCAATGGCGAGTAAGTTAGCGAACCTTGAGCTAGCAGTTTTAGTAAGACAGAGTTTTGCTTCATGTCACGAGCATAACGCGGAATTATTTACGAAGGAGGAATGGTTTGACCCACTCAAAAATCAGGGTGGCGCTCATCCCACAGATTTTATTAAGAACTGTGAAAGAGTTTGCCGGCCGCGGTGGTCTCGCGGTTCTAGGCGCTCAGTCCGGAACCGCGGGACTGCTACGGTCGCAGGTTCGAATCCTGCCTCGGGCATGGATGTGTGTGATGTCCTTAGGTTAGTTAGGTTTAAGAAGTTCTAAGTTCTAGGGGACTGATGACCACAGATGTTAAGTCCCATAGTGCTCAGAGCCATTTGAACCATTTTTGTGAAAAAGTTTTGCCGACAGCGTGGACGGCTAAGCTGAAAGTCTATGCTGTCATTGACGTATTATCGGGTGAAGTGAAAAGATGGGGCTTGAACCGCAATATTTCGAATATGACTTTTCAGGGATTCAAAACGGAATTCTTGAAAGAATACTAGTCTGAACAGAAACAGGAAAGTATATGGTGGGATTTCGTGGTTTCGAGATCCTTTGACAGTAACACGCGAATCTCGATGCGAGAATTTTGCGAGAATTGGGTCCGCAAATTGGAATATTTGCGCTACAAACGAACTTAGACAGAGATAATATGGGAACTCTGGAAAAAACTGCCAGAGTATTCCAAGAGATACGGAGGTAGTAATTGCAGGACAATTACTGCGTTTTTAGAGAAAGTGGAAAATGAAGATAACTGGCGGAGCAACAGTGATGATTACCGGAGCCAAAATAACAATAACCACGGCGAAAGAAACTGAAGGGGCCAGTACCAAATGAAACAATGGGAATAGGAGGAATAATCAGAATTATAGGGAAACCGACAGAAACGGTGTTGCCAAGACCAATCAGGAAAACCACTAACCTCGCCGGTTAGGGGCCCAACAGTCGTGAGTAGAGTTTGGCGGCCCCCGAATGGGCGAATCGGCGGTACAATAGAGAGTGCGAAAACTTTAACCGTGACGTACCCGTTACATCTAATGAAAGGCTACACCCAAGTAACAGCAAAGCGCTTGACTGGCAGGATGATGAAGCAGTACCGGTCGTTAATGATAAGTCAGCCGTTGTTAAAGCAACAGCAGACCTGCAGGCTCCAACAAAGAGTAAGACACTGATCGAAGTGCAGGAACCAATGGCGGAAAAAGCTAGCGCTAGTGAGTGTAGCAGTGAGGCAGACGCTACTGATGTTTGGTTGAATCAATTCCGTCGTATGTACGACGGACTGAAACAGTGTTGGAAGAGCTTTTGGAGTGGTGCTAACGGGGAAAGCGGACTAAATTTGACGCTTCTCATGCTTGCAAATGTTAGCGATGTTGAAGAAGAATGCTCTGTGCAAGAGATACAGGCATGCCTGGAAGTTGTAGATACTGTGGCCAAACGCAGTGAAGCTAGCCGTTGCTACTTCGGCAGTGAACTAGTTGAGCAGGGGTAAAGTGAAGTGCTTAAAAATGACCGGATACGGCTTATTGAAATCCATGTAGACTATAACGTTTACGAGGTGAATCCAGACGTACAATAGTCTGATAAAGGTGAAATGGGTCGTGACGGCTCACAAGATACGAGTCTGTTACCGGTGAGTCGCATTTCTATGAACCATTCGCAAGATGACACTCAATCCCGCGATGAATTACTATCTGAAGTAGATTTTGATGATCTTGTGGCAAAACAAGAACAGTTGATTGATGAACTGTGTGACGATTGAACGGTGCCTGTATCGGTTCGATCGGCACGGTTTCAGAACGAAGTAACGGAGGTTAAAGATGTAGAAGGAAAACTAGCTAAAAAGCCGCCAGATAAATCTCGATCGAAAAGAAAACCGGGCGAAATTTTCTGGGACGACCTGCCCATTGATGACGATCTGTTATGGGAAAGCCAAGAACCAGGGACACACCCCTGCAAACAGGTTGAGGTACCAATTGAAGTGCACCGACTTCAAATTCGAGTTTTAATTGACACAGGAGCAGAATTAGGTGCTGTGGCGGAAAAGGTTTTTATAATGTTGAAAGATAATCCAGAGGTGGTATTAATGCCAGCTGTGGGTGTTAGAATTGTAGGAGATACAGGAAAGAGTAGTAAACCTTTAAAACAGTATCTGTTAGTTGGTTCTGACATGCAAGGAGAAATTTTTTAGCATGAATTTGTAGTGGTAACCGATCTGAATACGGAATTAATTCTCGGACTTGACTGGTTATTGAAGCAACACGAGATCATTGTTTGCAATAAACGGATGATGACGTGTAGTGTAGGAGATAATAAGAAGGTGGATGGATTCGACGATACGAACATTGACATGAATTATCAGTTTCAATCATTCTGCATTGTGACGCCGCATGACAATGACGGTTTAGGTGAGGGAATGGAATGCTACGGTATTCGGAACGTAAGTGTTGACGATTGTTTAGAGGGTGTGTTAGAAGACATTGTAGACAATGTACCCTGAATTACACCGAAACAAAAGGGAGATTTGTTCGAGGTCGTACTAAGAAACAAAGACGTTTTCTCCGACAAGCTTGGTCTCGTTCGTAATTTTGAATGCAAGTTGGATGTCAAACCACACGAACCGTTCTTGGTACGACTATATGGGATACCGTTATCAATGAAGGAGGCGGTACAGGAAGAGACAGACCGAATGTTTCAATGGGATGTTATCGAAAGGAGCACTAGTCCTTATAAGAACCCGTTGATCATTGTTTTAAAACGGGACAGCAGCGTCAGGGTTGTTATAGACGCTCGCACTTTGAACAGAATTGTATGTATGGGAACAGATGGACCCGAAAGTATGGACGAGATACTATAGAGGTTCCATAACGTGCAATTTATGACCAGCCTCGATCTCACCGTAGGGTACTGGCAAATCCCCCTCCATAAGGATTCGCGAAAGTATACTGCATTCTTATTCGCAGGTAGGTGTTACCAATATAAGGTGATACCGTTCGGATTGAACATAACCGTTTCGGTATTCATCAGGGCGCTTGACAATGTGTTGGGCGCAGCGTTAAGATCTGAGCTTACCATCTATGTTGATGAATTATAGGTTGCAACGCCCTCCTGTGAAGAAAGCTGCGAACTGTTTGACGAGGTATTCAGTACGTTACGCAAGGGCGGAATGATATTGAAGCTAAAAAAGTGTGAATTCGTACGGCAAGAATTAAATTTTCTTGGCCATATCATTACGATGTCGGGAATTGCAAAAGACCCACAGAAAATGTAGGCGATAAGATATCATCCTCCACCTAAGACAAAGAAACAATTTGAAAGTTTTCTCGGTCTGACGGGATTTTATCGCAAATTCGTGCAAGGTCAAGCGTTCAACGATCCCTGTTTGAACAACCTGTTGCTAAAAAATGCACCCTACGTATGGACTAGCGAATGTCAGATCGCATTTGAGAATTTGAAAAGTGAATTGCTACGAAGTAATATCCTGTACCACCCTGATCTTTCGTTGGCATTCCACATTGGAACGGACTCGTCGTCCTATGGTTTGGGGGTTGAATTGTTTCAAGAAGTAGGAAAAGGAGAAGTAAAGGAACATCGTACCATTGCATTCGCAAGTAGAACAGTGTCTAAATGCGAACGCAACTACACAATTTCGGAGAAAGAGGCTCTCGCGATCGTGTGGGGTTTAAGGGCTATATATGGGAACGTAAAGTAGTGATGCTGGGAGTTCATCCTCATTGTCAATGTCATCCCAACCTATCTCGTCCCAACACTTCAGTTGTGACTTCCTCCCTATTTGTAGTATCTGTATGGATACTTTTGATCGTCCTTCTGTCGTACCTTTTCCCAGTTCCGTATCTTGTACGTCACACCTTAACCTACTAACTGCTGCGGACGCCTTGTCATCCATTTCGCAGAAAGTGTCACCTTCTTGAGCTCCTGCAATATCTAACTAGAGTCAGTCCTCACACTTCCAAGGATTTGGTGGTCGTAATTCAACCTCCGTCTTTGGTTCATTTCTCCAGTAATTACCTGAAGTATCTGCCTGTGGCTACGTTCTCGCACCACCTCCCTATCTACTTTCTCTCCATGGACCTGGAGATCGCTGATTAAAGTCAGTCTGTCAGTTCTCCGGACCTCTCCAGTATAAAATATAACTTATGTTTCAATGGGCAATATATTCCTACTTTAAATTGGCCAACTAATGTGCGAGGACGGAGAATATTTGCATCTTCGTTATAGTTTTGGCATTTACGCACTGTAAGAAAGTGGTTATCATCGAAACTTCCTTGTTTCTCTCTGTGATGTATCTGCTGGGTTTTGAAGACTGGAATTCTGTCGTTCGTTTGCATCACATCCATGCAAACTTGCATAACTTGGTTCATTCTGTGACTTTTGAGCCGTAGAATCACTTGCAGGTCTCATTGCGCAATATGCGTGCATAACGCCCGTACCGTACGTGCAACCACAACGGAGGGGTATCTGTCGAGAGGCCAGAAAACCGTGTGGTTCCTGAATAGGGGCAACAGTCTGGATGAATAATTGATATGGTCTCGAAACATTAACCAAGATTAACTTACTGTGCTGGAACTGCGAACGGCTGAAAGCAAGGGAAATACAGCCGTAGCTTTCGCGGTGGTATGCAGCTTTAGCGTATGGTCAAATGTTGATGGCGTCCTCTCGCATAAAATATTCCAGAGGCACAATAGTCCTCCATTCTAATCACCGGGCGGGGACTACCCAGGAGGATGTAGTTACTAGGAGAAAGAAAACTCGCGTTCTTCTGATCGGAACATGGAATGTCAGATCCCTTAATCGGACAGGCAGGTTAGAATATTGAAAAATGGAAATGTGTAGGTGAAAGTTAGACAGAGTGGGAATTAGTGAAGTTCGGTGGCAGAAGGAACAAGATCTCTGGTGAGTTAAACAAAAATGGTTCAAATGGCTCTGAGCACTATGGGACTCAACTGCTGAGGTCATTAGTCCCCTAGAACTTAGAACTAGGTAAACCTACCTAACCTAAGGACATCACAAACATCCATGCCCGAGGCAGGATTCGAACCTGCGACCGTAGCGGTCTTGCGGTTCCAGGCTGCAGCGCCTTTAACCGCACGGCCACTTCCGCCGGCCTGAGGTAAACACAATGTTATAAATACCAAATCAAATAGGAGTAAGGCAGGAGTAGGTTTAATAACGAATAAAAAATACAAGCGCGGTAAAGCTGCTACGAACAGTATAGTGCACGCATTATTGTAGCCAAGATAGACTCGAAGCCCACGCCTACCACAGTAGTACTAGTTTAGAAGCCAACTAGCTCCGCAGATGGTGAAGAGATTAAAGAAATGTATTATGCGATAAAAGAAATTATTCAGATAGTTAAGGCAAACGAAAATTTAATGTTCATGGGTGAGAGGAGTTCGAGAGCAGGGAAAGGAAGAGAAGGAAAGCAGTAGGTGAATGTGGGCTGGGGAAAAGCAATGAAAGAGGAAGCCGCTGGTACAAATCTGCACAGAATATAATTTAATCATAGTTAATACGTAGTTTAAGGGACATGAGAGAAGGTTGTATACATGGAAGAGACATGGGTGCACTTGAAGCTTTCAGATGGTTATATAATGGTGAGACAGAGATTTATTAAGAAGGTTTCTAATTGTAAGACATTTCAAGGGGCAGATTTGGACTCTGACCGCAATTTATTGGTCATGAACTGCAGATTAAAACTAAAGAAACTGCAAAACGTAGGAATTTAAGAAGAAGGGACCTGGATAAACTGGAAGAATAAGAGGTTCTAGAGTTTCAGAGAGATCATTAGGGTACGTTTGACAAAGACAGGGGAAAGAAATACAGTAAAAGAAGGATGGGTAGCTTTGAGAGATGAAATAGTGAGGTCAACAGAGGATCAAGTAGATAAAAAGGTGAGGGCTAGTAGAAATCCTTGGGTAAGTGAAGAGATATTGAATTTCATTAATGAAATGAATAAATATAAAAATGCAGTAAATGAAGCTGGAGAACAGGAGTACGAGCGTCTCAAATATGAGATCGAAAGGAAGTGCTAAGTGGCTAAGCAAGGATGGCTAGAGGATAAACGAATGGATGTAGAGGCATCTATCACTAGTGGTAAGGTAGATACTGCCTACAGGAAAATTCGAGAGACATTTTCAGAACAGAGAAGCACGTGTATGAATATCAAGAGACCAGATGGAAAACGCGTCCTAAGCAAAGAAGGGAAAGGATGAAGTTGGAAGGCGTATATAGAGGGTCTACACAAGGGCGATGTACTTGAGGGCGATGTAAATGGACGAGAACGTAGATAAAGCTGATATGAAAGACATGATACTGCGTGAACAATTTGACAGGACACTGAAAGACGTAAGTCAAATAATGGCCCCGGGAATAGACAACATTCCATTTGAATGACTAATAGCTCTGGGAAAGGCAACCATGACAAAACTCTACTATCTGGTGAGAAGTTGTATGAGACAGGCGGACTACCAAACTACCCTCATACTTCAAGAAGAATATAATAATTTCAGTCCAACAGAAAGCAGGTGTCGACAGGTGTGAAAATTACCGAACTATCAGTTTAATAAGTCATGCCTGCAAATTACTAAAAGTAATTGTCTACAGACAAGTTGAAAATCTGGTAAAAAGTGACCTCGGCGAACCACCCGCTGTGGTCAAGTGGTTCTAGGTGCTTCAGCCCGGAACCGCGCTGCAGGTTTTAATCCTGCTGTAGCTTATCCCCGATGTTATTCAACCTGTACATTGAGCAAGGAGTAAAGGAAACCAAAGAAATATTTGGAATAGGAATTAAAGTCCATGGAGAAGGTATGAAAGCTTTGCGATTTGCCTATGAAATTGTAATTCTGTCAGAGACAGCAAGGGACTGGGAAGAGCAGTGGAGAGAAATGGAAAGTGTCTTGAAAGGAGGGTATATGATGAACATTAAGAAAAGTAAAACGAGGATAATGGAATGTAGTCAAATTAAATCGGGTGATGCTGAGGGAATTAGATTAGGTAACGAGACACTTAAAGTAGTAAATGAGTTTTGCTATTTGATGAGCAAATACCTCTTGATGGTCGAAGTAGAAAGAAGGTTAAGGAAGGAAAGTTTTTCTGGAGAAGATGAAATTTGTTAACATCGAGTATAGATTTAAGTGTCTTTCCTGAAAGTATTTGTGTGGATCGTAGCCATGTATGGAGGTGAAACGTGGACGATAAATAGTTTAGACTGGAAGAGAATAGAAGCTTTCGAAATGTCGTGCTACAGAAGAATGCTGAAGATTATATCGGGACATCATGTAACTAAGGAAGAGATACTGAATAGAATTGGGGAGAAGAGGAATTTGTGGCACAACCTGTCTAAAAGGAGGGTTCGGTTGGCAGGACACGTTATGAGGCATCAAGGGATCACAAATTAGCCGGCCGGTATGGCCGAGCGGTTCTAGGCGCTTCAGTCCGGCACCGCGCGACCGCTACGGTCGCAGGTTCGAATCCTGCCTCGGGCATGGGTGTGTGTGATGTCCTTAGGTTAGTTAGGTTTAAGTCGTTCTAAGTTCTAGGGGACTTATGACCTCAGACGTTAAGTCCCATAGTGCTCAGAGCCATTTGAACCATTTGATCACAAATTTAGTACTGGAGGGAAGCGTGGAGGGTAAAATTTGCAGAGGGAGACCAAGATGTGAATACACTGAGCAGGTTCAGAAGAGCATATGTTCCAGTAGTTACTCGGAGATGAAGAGGCTTGCACAGGATAGGGTAACAAGGGCAGCTGCATCAAACCAGTCTCTGAACTGAAGACCACGAGAACAAGAATTTTCACTTTCCCCGAAGGTGTTCAGATTTGGCTATCTTGCCCAGATGTCTCTACTGGTAGTTGCAATGAAAATTATGCTGATGCAGAGATAGAACAGTGCGGTGTCATCAACAAAAGGGGTGATTTTCTCTCTCTCGCCTGCATGGGTGTGTCATAAGAGTAGAGAGAATACAGCAAGCGTCTGAAAACGAACCAATGGCACTCAAGTGAACACTGCCTTTATGGTGCGGCAGTGATTCCTGACGAAGAACGTCCGTCCCTCTACCCACTCTCCAATATATAAAGCCATCATATGACACTCGGATGTACAGGATGGCCAGCCACTCTGGGGTACCTGGAGTAATTCATTAGTACTTTATTGACAACATAAAGTTATCTTTCACATTATGAATGAAAAGCACTAGTTTGCTTTTGTTCTGCAGTTAGTGATTTTTATGTATTGTAGTGTTGTTCTACCAAGAACAGACGGAAGATTCAGTTAACTTCACCTTCACCATCCTGATATTACTAGCCCCTACAGGCATATATTCTCGTGGTGCCTACGTACCAAACCAGCATATCACTGAGGACAGAAACAGTTCATTCCAGTAAAGGCTGCTGACAAGGTACCGACATCTACTGAATGCAGTAACGTGCCCACGTCACCGCGTTTAGCCAATAAGGCTCGTGAGAAACGAGTCACGTGTGCGGTGGTTGGAGCGTCTTGGTGCTCAGGACGCATTGTGAGTGCTCTCTGGGACATTAACCTTCAAACTGGGAAGACAAAATGGTTCAAATGGCTCTGAGCACTATGGGACTTAACTGCTGAGGTCATCAGTCCCCTAGAACTTAGAACTACTTAAACCTAACTAACCTAAGGACATCACACACACCCATGCCCGAGGCAGGATTCGAACCTGCGACCGTAGCGGTCGCTAGGGTCTAGACTGTAGCGCCTACAACCGATCAGCCACTTCGGCCGGCGACTGTCCATCGACATTTCGTTCCGTCAAAGGCGAGCCTTCTGAATTCCGTACACTGGAACATATTAAAGTTCAATGAATTTCACTCTGTAATTTTATAATTCTCTGTCTGTCTCCTACGCCTGCACATTTGGTGTAATAAGTTTGGATCCCCCACCTGAAGGTATGAACTGCGATAACAAAGCTTTTGTTCACGTTTGAAACTGAGTGGTCTACTACAAAACGTCTCAGCTGTCACTTCGCTACTAGCCTAGACACAGTAACGCGTCAGCGCTGATGCAGAGAGCGTGTCACACTGCCGCATTTCACTGTGCCTGAGCAAAGGCCGATACAGAGCTTGCTGCCTGCCAGCCTATCTGTACTGAAATACGTCATGAATACAACATAGAGGGTGTTTCAAAAATGACCGGTATATTTGAAACGGCAATAAAAACTAAACGAGCAGCGATTGAAATACACCGTTTGTTGCAATATGCTTGGGACAACAGTACATTTTCAGGCAGACAAACTTTCGAAATTACAGTAGATACAATTTTCAACAACAGATGGCGCTGCGGTCTGGGAAACTCTATAGTACGATATTTTCCACATATCCACCATGCGTAGCAATAATATGGCGTAGTCTCTGAATGAAATTACCCGAAACCTTTGACAACGTGTCTGGCGGAATGGCTTCACATGCAGATGAGGTGTACTGCTTCCGCTGTTCAATTGTTTCTGGATTCTGGCGGTACACCTGGTCTTTCAAGTGTCCCCACAGAAGGAAGTCACAGGGGTTCATGTCTGGCGAATAGGGAGGCCAATCCACGCCGCCTCCTGTATGTTTCGGATAGCCCAAAGCAATCACACGATCATCGAAATATTCATTCAGGAAATTAAAGACGTCGGCCGTGCGATGTGGCCGGGCACCATCTTGCATAAACCACGAGGTGTTCGCAGTGTCGTCTAAGGCAGTTTGTACCGCCACAAATTCACGAAGAATGTCCAGATAGCGTGATGCAGTAATCGTTTCGGGTCTAAAAAATGGGCCAATGATTCCTTTGGAAGAAATGGCGGCCCAGACCAGTACTTTTTGAGGATGCAGGGACGATGGGATTGCAACATGGGGCTTTTCGGTTCCCCATATGCGCCAGTTCTGTTTATTGACGAAGCCGTCCAGGTAAAAATAAGTTTCGTCAGTAAACCAAATGCTGCCCATATGCATATCGCCGTCATCAATCCTGTGCACTATATCGTTAGCGAATGTCTCTCGTGCAGCAATGGTAGCGGCGCTGAGGGATTGCTGCGTTTGAATTTTGTATGGATAGAGGTGTAAACTCTGGCGCATGAGACGATACGTGGACGTTGGCGTCGTTTGGACCGCAGCTGCAACACGGCGAACGGAAACCCGAGGCCGCTGTTGGATCACCCGCTGCACTAGCTGTGCGTTGCCCTCTGTGGTTGCCGTACGCGGTCGCCCTACCTTTCCAGCACGTTCATCTGTCACGTTCCCAGTCCGTTGAAATTTTTCAAACAGATCCTTTATTGTATCGCTTTTCGGTCCTTTGGTTACATTAAACTTCCGTTGAAAACTTCGTCTTGTTGCAACTGTGTTCTAGGCGGTGGAATTCCAACACCAGAAAAATCCTCTGTTCTAAGGAATAAACCATGTTGTCTACAGCACACTTGCACGTTGTGAACAGCACACGCTTACAGCAGAAAGACGACGTACAGAATGGCGCACCCACAGACTGCGTTGTCTTCTATATCTTTCACATCACTTGCAGCGCCATCTGTTGTTGAAAATTGTATCTACTGTAATTTCGAAAGTTTGTCTCCCTGAAAATGTACTGTTGTCCCAAGCATATTGCAATAAACGGTGTATTTCTATCGCTGCTCGTTTAGTTTTTATTGCCGTTTCAAATATACCGGTCATTTTTGAAACACCCTGTATTTGCTGTGCATGAGCCTTCGCTGCTCGGGACCCACTTGACTGCCGCTGCCAACTAGCCGTTGCCAGTGGAGTTACCCTGTCGCTGCACATCAGTGCAGAGCGCCGTGCCCTCTAAAGCTGCTCACTCAGATGTGGCGTGCAAATCATGCGCTCAGTCTGTGCTCACCGACAGCCTCATCAAGTGCCTGGGCGCGTCACCCGCCATCGTCACAGCATTCCTCCTTCCACAAGCATCGCATCTGCGGGACGGTGGTGCCCGAGTGAGAGCTGCACAACGCTGAACGTTATGGTTCTTGTGACTGTGCGGTTTGCTGCTGCTCGGTCGCACGACCAACAGCACCGTATCGCCATTACCTGCGGCCATGCGCTTGAACTACCACCGTTAGTGGGCGCGCACCGTCTGGATGTTTACCAGTTCCCGCGGCACGTCTGCTGCCCATTCCTGGGTACAGCACATCTCCAGCCGCCTAGCGAAGGATCCAACGCCTGGGGCCACACAGTGCCTCGCTGACGTTGCAGCCACTAGCCACCGGAAGCTCAACGGCACCGTAGTGTATCCTTGTTGCCGTCGCTCCGTACCGTGTGGCGTCACTTCACAATTCGATCAGTATATTCAAATTTGTTGACTATTGAAAGTAAAAGTGCCATAGAGTTGTCGATAACATGGGGTGTTTTATTTTTGTTTTTGAAATAGCTTCTGGACTGAGAGGCACTCACTCGGGAATGTCCCGCCGAACATACACTCCTGGAAATGGAAAAAAGTACACATTGACACCGGTGTGTCAGACCCACCATACTTGCTCCGGACACTGCGAGAGGGCTGTACAAGCAATGATCACACGCACGGCACAGCGGACACACCAGGAACCGCGGTGTTGGCCGTCGAATGGCGCTAGCTGCGCAGCATTTGTGCACCGCCGCCGTCAGTGTCAGCCAGTTTGCCGTGGCATACGGAGCTCCATCGCAGTCTTTAACACTGGTAGCATGCCGCGACAGCGTGGACGTGAACCGTATGTGCAGTTGACGGACTTTGAGCGAGGGCGTATAGTGGGCATGCGGGAGGCTGGGTGGACGTACCGCCGAAACGCTCAACACGTGGGGCGTGAGGTCTCCACAGTACATCGATGTTGTCGCCAGTGGTCGGCGGAAGGTGCACGTGCCCGTCGACCTGGGACCGGACCGCAGCGACGCACGGATGCACGCCAAGACCGTAGGATCCTACGCAGTGCCGTAGGGGACCGCACCGCCACTTCCCAGCAAATTAGGGACACTGTTGCCCCTGGGGTATCGGCGAGGACCATTCGCAACCGTCTCCATGAAGCTGGGCTACGGTCCCGCACACCGTTAGGCCGTCTTCCGCTCACGCCCCAACATCGTGCAGCCCGCCTCCAGTGGTGTCGCGACAGGCGTGAATGGAGGGACGAATGGAGACGTGTCGTCTTCAGCGATGAGAGTCGCTTCTGCCTTGGTGCCAATGATGGTCGTATGCGTGTTTGGCGCCGTGCAGGTGAGCGCCACAATCAGGACTGCATACGACCGAGGCACACAGGGCCAACACCCGGCATCATGGTGTGGGGAGCGATCTCCTACACTGGCCGTACACCACTGGTGATCGTCGAGGGGACACTGAATAGTGCACGGTACATCCAAACCGTCATCGAACCCATCGTTCTACCATTCCTAGACCGGCAAGCAAACGTGCTGTTCCAACAGGACAATGCACGTCCGCGTGTATCCCGTGCCACCCAACGTGCTCTAGAAGGTGTAAGTCAACTACCCTGGCCAGCAAGATCTCCGGATCTGTCCCCCATTGAGCATGTTTGGGACTGGATGAAGCGTCGTCTCACGCGGTCTGCACGTCCAGCACGAACGCTGGTCCAACTGAGGCGCCAGGTGGAAAGGGCATGGCAAGCCGTTCCACAGGACTACATCGAGCATCTCTACGATCGTCTCCATGGGAGAATAGCAGCCTGCATTGCTGCGAAAGGTGGATTTACACTGTACTAGTGCCGACATTGTGCATGCTCTGTTGCCTGTGTCTATGTGCCTGTGGTTCTGTCAGTGTGATCATGTGATGTATCTGACCCCAGGAATGTGTCAATAAAGTTTCCCCTTCCTGGGACAATGAATTCACGGTGTTCTTATTTCAATTTCCAGGAGTGTACATTGTACAGTTTGATTTTCCTGTTGTGTATTGCTATTTAATGCCTCCATTTGGTCTCTATGGTCACGTTGATTTCATTATTGTCTATTGACAGTATTCAAGGCAGTCTGTGACCAATGTTTTAATCGTAAATTATGCAGATAGTGGGACAGTGAAGACAGTTTAAATGTGTGTGTGTGTGTGTGTGTGTGTGTGTGTGTGTGGTAAATTAAGGGCGTGCTTCATCTTATTTTTCGTGGTAATAGATACGAGCATACCCAAATGGGTAGTGCACACTCGCAATTATAGACTGATGGTAAAGGTAGTAGCTAAGACCCTTGCAAGGCAGTGCATGAACTCATTCTCAGAAACATAGAATCTGTAGACGGTTACAGGACAAGTGTCTGTTCCAAAGAAAAGATCCGAAGATTAGGTCATGACATAAGTTAAGCAGAGACAGGAGACGATTTAATAATTCAAAACATCACGTCACTTCCTCATATGTGGTGTTGAAGATGTGGTTCAGTAACCAAAGAGTGTCCGAGGCGGTCGTGGCATTTTCTTCCGTGTCTGTTTCGTGTCACGACACATGATATCTCTTTTATTTATTCTATCGACCCCTGACCGCGGACCAATGGAAGTAAGTTTTTCCCCTCAGGGCAGCTTGCTCGTCAGACTTGAGAACCTTAAGCGCTTTGGAACCCACTATGGCTCCATATAGTGTCTACAAGAGACGTAAACCATCGACAGTGAGAAATCATTAGTATTTAAACTTTAGTGCGAATGAAATTTTTTGTTGCGACCAAGTACAGATATTATACTAACGTCTGGGTCTTGAAAAGAACGTCACATATTGTTAAGTTCCTCAAACCGGGTTGTGTCTTTCAGATTAATATCTGGAATAGGCTAATATGGACCTGCAAACGGAAATTTAGTCGTGAAAGCGCGATTAGCACCTGCCATCGACAAAACCACTCGAACATTGTGCGACCTATCGAACTCTGAGAATAAGCATTATATTTTTGCTCTTCTCCACCTTCTCTGTCATAGCTTTTTCTCTTCTTTCTGTGTCTCAGTTTTCAGCTAGTTTCTTTTGTTTTATAAGTGTGATGTTGTTGCCTAGTATATTGAATATGTGTAATTTGTAACACATCACAAACGAACAAAGTGGTACACAGCGCTAAAGGTATCAGGATAAAACTGCCACAGCCATGAAGCAACGATATATTGCTTTTTGAGTTGATGCAGTATTATGAGAACGGAAATAGTGAAAATGTACTGGTACAGAAGATGTATAATGATTAACGATGAAGAAGATTAGATATACACTGAAGCACCAAAGAATATGGTATAGGCATGCATATTCAAATACAGAGATATGTAAAGAGGCAGAATACGGCGCTGGGGTTGGCAGCGCCTATATAACACAACATGTGTCTGGTGCAGTTGTTAGATCGGTTACTGCTGCTTCCGTGGCAAGCTATGAAGATTTAATTGAGTTTGAATGTGGTGTTATAGTCCTCACAACAGATATGTGACACAGCATCTCCGAGGTAGCGATGACGTGGGGATTTTCCCGTACGACCATTTCACGAGTGTACCGTAAATAACAGGAATCGGGACCATCAAAAAGTGTCAGAGTGCTAACCATTCAACAAAACATCATCGATATGGGCTTTCAGAGCCGAAGACTCACTCGTGTACCCTGATGACTGCAAGACACAAAGCTTTACGCCTCCCTCTGGGCCCGTAAACACCGGCATTGGTCTGTTGACGACAGGGAACATGTCGCTATATCGGACGAGTCTCGTTTCTAATTATATCGAGCGGATGGACGTGTCCGAGTATGGAGACTACCTCATGAATCCATGGACCCTGCATTTCAAAATGGGACTGTTCAAGCTGGTGGAGGCTTCGTAATAGTGTGGGGCGTGTGTACTTAGAGTGATGCGGGACCCCTGATACGTATAGATACGGTTCTGACAGGTGACACGTACGCAAGCATTTTGTCAGACCACCTGCATCCATTCATGTCAATTGTGCCTTCCGACAGTCTTGGGGAATTCCATTAGGACAATGCGACATCCTACAAGTCGATAATTGCTACAGAGTGGCTCCAGAAACACCCTTCTGAGTTTAATCACGTCCGGGTGCCACCGAACTCCACAAACGTGAACATTATTGAGCGCATCTGGGATGCATTGCAGCGAGGTATTCGGAATACACCTCTATCCCCCGTACTCTTACGGATCTATGGACAGATGTGCACGAATCATGATTTCAGTTCCCTCCACCACTACTTCAGAGATTACTCGAGTCCATGCCACGTCGTATGCGACACTTCTGCGCACTCGCGGGGGTCCTGCACGATCTTCCAACAGTAAACTTCGTATTTATTACGTAAGACTTGTATCAAATGTGTTAGTGAAATTACTACATTGACAGCAGTGTTCTTGAATTCCGTCATGTACGTTTTTTCCGTACGGTAATGACATTGTGCACATGTATTGATTTGCTATAGAGTTTGCTAGTTACAAAGAAATGCCTGTAGTTCTCAGTCAAAAGAATGGTAACCACCCAGTTATCGCAGAATGTCATTATGTCTCCCTTTGTGTATGTACTTTGTGTAAGTTTAGGCAGCGACATTCTGTCAGGTGATCTGGCCAGTATATATAGTCATTTTTTCCAGTTGAGGCCCCAGACTTAATTCACCTGGTCTAGACGTAAGATTTAAATGTATATGTGCTTAAGGCTCCGTTCAAACACATGTTCAGTGTTTTTGACTGGTTACGCGTTTTGAGAGCAATGACTCATTTCTGGAGCAGGCCTGGACTAATCTAAAAATTTAGCAGACTGGTACAGTTCCTTGGCACTACTGAGGGCGAAACAACATTCGTCTGTGCCACCGATCTGTAATTGTGGGGGATTGTTGTAGGCTGCTAACCAGCCAATTTTTGGGCTCCCTTGTTCCTTTTTAGCCTTCCGAAATGCCCCCTACTCTTTTTTTATTTCTTCTTCTCTTGTTAGTTTACTCTGAGCCCTTCCAGCAGTTCTGGTTTTCCTACCTCGCCTCTTTAGCCCTGATTACTGAGGTGTCCAGCCTTCCTGCATACAGCATTCAACATGTGGCCCCTGTGGCTTTACCATCAAGAGTGAGCCTTCTTTTTAGTCTCCTTGTTTGTAACCAAAATGAAGTTAGCTTTATCGTCTTACACTAGCTTTACCTCGCGATCAAGTATTCCTTGTCTTGTACACACTGCCAACAATGAAACTGGTTCGTGTTCGATGAATTTTGTCCCTTTTCCTATTAGCTGCCTATTGCAAATTGTCACCTAGTGATTGTATATGTTTTAGATTATACAGATCCTGAAGGATACCCATGCTTATTACAGTCACTTCACAATCACATATTTAAATCCAGTACTACCTATTTCAAGATGATACCTGTTTAACATATTTGTAAGATTTCATTTTATTGTTCCTGTACATAAACAATACAGTCATTTTTACTCAACTTCCTTTATGGTATATGTAACTGTCACTTTTCATTGCAATTGAGCCTTATTTGTCCTATGAGCTAATTATTCAGTATTTCGTAGTGAAAAGAAGTGATATACTAATTGCAATCCCAATCCCCTTACAAAGTCTTTATGAGTTCATGAGCTAGAGCTGTCTTAACCTCCGTAGTAATAAGTTACAAGTAAGCTGTGGTTATTGTAGATACATTCTTTGCAAAGGTATTATACCTCTTCTATATCCAGATAGAGAACTATACGCAGGTAAAAGATTTTATGTCACACAGAAAGTGCATTATTTCAGTTAAGATACGATTGTTAACAGTTTCCTCTTGCGCTTCCTATTCCATTTATGAGAACTGATATCCAAAGCACATGAGTCGCTGTTCATTTATTCTTCCGCTTTGAGTGAGCCATCTGTATCTCGAGTACCGAGAATTTACATAAACTCAATGAATATCACTCTTTAATTTTTTAAAATTAGCTTCCAACGCACAACTCTCCCGCTCTGTGAGGCTTCTCTCCTTTTACGCCTTTTCAGTGTCAAGGAAAGTACTGCCAAGGCTCCCACCTTAACTCTCCATTTCAGAAATGTACTAAACCTAGCACAGATACTGATGGATACTTGAGTGTACAGAATCCTGACTTGTTAGGGAGAAGGGCTGTCCACAGCTTAATTCGATCGGTACGGTCGTGTAATCGCTACCACTGCCACCGTAACAACGAAGATTTCAAAGATTTATGGGGTAGGTCCCTATTGCTGGGTAGATGGTTAGCCTGCCACAACGACAATGAACACAGGTGTGAAGGACTTGTGTAAAATACTCGATAGTCGAGACCAACTTTCATTTAGTACTCATATGTGGGAGATCAAGTATTGCCTAACACGTTATTACAATTTTTCCAACTCATAACGAAAATAAGTTTTTCCACTTTCCCAGCATCGTATTCAACACTGGAAAGTAACAAAGTTGGTTGGTTACTGTAAGAGCTTAGCTAATGATGCACAGAAGCAGCATCCCTCAAATCCAAATTGGTCACAAGACAAACGTGAAGGTCATCTCGTTTACGTTGTGAGTTACGAGTAATAAGAATTGGTTCATTAGCAGCCACGACGCTAACAATATCGCAGCGTTCAAGAAACTGACAATTCTTTTCGGAATTACAATAACGTGCTTTTCGTTTCGAGCTGATGTCCTTAGTCAATGTCACATACTTACCCCCACCCAGGAGAGTCTAAGTTCCTGGTTTTCTATTTTTCAGTGGCGGTGTGGAATATGGGGTTTGGGATGCTTGTAGGCCGCTATGATCTGGACTGTTTGATACTAAAAGTAGTTACCAGACCAGCGGCGTCAACAAGAGGTGTTTGGGGAAAGTGGTTAGAACACCGCCGACGCATCATCAGGACGCCTACACTGCCAACGGTCAACACGGTCGACATGATGCACTGCCTAGATATGGCTGGTCAGTGAATAGGCATCGGTGAAGTACGTCTCGGAAACGCATACCAAGTCAATGCCATTGCGGTCGAGGTAGAGCTCCAACTCATGCTTCATGATAGAAACGTCGAGGCCATTCCAATAATCGATGTATGATGATCATAGTCGAATCTGAGCTGTCTCTGTAGGATTCATGACAGCATCAGCCACGATCACATTCTTTGAAAACTAGTCAGCCGAAGTACGCAGAATTGCGACGGTTTGCGTCATAACCATCAGCAACCTTAGGATATTGAACTCTCCAGATGTTCGATTTTCGTCAGGATTCCTGCAGTTTTTGAAGAAAAGCCATCACACGTAGTGGTCCTCGGAACTGTATCGTATTATGGATGGTGGTGTGAGAAAACCATTTGGGCATAAGTCCTTTGCGGTCTCGTTCCGGCCGCTGCTCCTAACTCCTGATGGTTCAGCAGAGAGGGAAACTGTTAAGGTCGTAATGGTGTACGCATTTGGGTGTGCCTCAGGGGTGGGAGTGTCCTGATGGCAAGATTATGTATGTGTATGCCGCCTACTTTCCAATATTTTTACAGAATACTGGCACCGACGACAATCCACCGGATGTTCTTCACCACCTGTCACGCATTTGGCCGTCCCAGCAGCATGGGCAGAGAGGATGTCTAAAACTTTCCGAAGGCCAGGCTGCCAAGCATTATAGTCCAACATGCAGCGTGCGTTCGCCAACGAGCAGGTCCAAGAGATCCATATTGATCAGCATGAGCCACCGTGGAGAACGCACTCGTGACATCGATACCTCGCTGCAGTCATATGCTACCTCTGGATGCAATCTCTCCGTTCGCTGCTGCCTTCCAGTCACCTGCCACAGCATTACAGGTGGTGGTCCTTCCCTTCCACAGGCATCTTGACATCGAACTCTTGAATAACATACAAGAATGTGAACGTCGGTTGTCATCTGATAACTGAAACAGGACTATATAATCTATATAGCGAACACCATCTTCAGAACCTGAAGAGCACCGGTGCAAAGATGGTCGAAATGTTGGGTTTGTAGTTATTGTTTCATCATGACGAGGCCTGACACCAGAAACGATTTTATTGAAACTGACAGGCTGTGGAAGCTGAGATCATAAAGAAAAGATTCATTACATAACTTTAGATTTTTGAGACAATATTGAAAACTTTATGACTGCCCTCTGAACTTCGTTCCACCTCTGATACATGATTTTTCGCTAGGGGATGGAGCCAACGAGATAAAGGTAACTTGTTATAAATCGCAGTAAAAATTGCAGTAAAAACGCAAGCTAATGCCGAAATTCATGGGACAAATACAACATAACTCTAAGATGTAGTAAATGTCTTGTTTCTTGGAAGTCTGTCTTATTTATATCCTTCTTTTGAGTGGTATGACACATTTTCGATGCTAATTTTAAATTGAACGATTACCACATCTGCCTTCAGTATGTGTATATATCTGATACTACTAGTTTCTTGATCGCTGAATCTATCAGTTTCTTCCTTTCAACAACTTTCCTAGCTACTGTTCAAATGCACTGCTACGCTTTAAACTAATAATATTAGAAACAACTAACATTACTCGTAAATATTAAACTTTTTATGCTGTCTTTGCCTCTTCAATATAGACGACGACGACGACACGGAGAAATAATATCAACGAATTTTGAACCATTCCTACAGTATAGATGCTGCAGAAAATAGAATAAAATTAGGTAGGTGTGATGTAAGATGCATAAATATAAGAAAACTCACCTTGCGTCCAGAAGTCAGTGCGAAGAGCTGATTTAGTGTGTGACGAACAGGAGCGGAGAGCCAGGAGAAACCGGAGACAGGTTCCAGAGGAGACTGCACAGATGGTCTCGATGCAGGCGCAACTTTGGCTGATGCCAGCTAATGGTGTCACGATTGCGTGTACCGACACGCTTGTTACCGCTTACCATCAACTGGCCGCAAACTTAGCGGCAAACAAGAGATGCAAATGTGCTAACGTGTGTACACACGTGCTTAAAGCCGAAAGCTGGCTCGTTAACTGTGATGAACAGCTCTGTGCAGCAACTCGCTTAATGAGGGTAACTAGAATAGCATCTGATAGTCCCGTGTGCTTTTTGTCTCTTCAAGTAAATTTACTGGGAGTCCCGTCTAACCTACAGACAAAGGGAGTTAAAATGAGAGAGAGCGAGAGAGGGTAGGAGGGGAAGGGGGATGGGGAGAGTTTTACATAAAGTTGATTACAAATGAAGAATTATGATTACAAAAGAAGAATTATGTTGAATATAATATTGGAGAATAAAATCAAGATTTGATTCCCCTAAAACTCATAATAAGACGTGCTAAAGGATACATATTAACCCGGTATGTTGATGAATATATATACTAACTGATAGTTGCTAGTTAAACTGATTTCGGATGGTAATAATTTGATTACAATATTGAGTGCGTCACTAAGTCAGTGACTGACATGCACGATATAAGACTCCATGACCATATAATTTCAGTAGAGAATTTAAGGACAGTCAAAGGAACTGCTCTTCTTTTGGGTTCTGTAACCATAAGCTTTGGAGTAAAGACGACAAGAATTACTGGTTCAGCCATTTCGAATAATAATACAAATTAATAATTCATAGGAAAGAAAGTACACACCTAGAATGGGTAATAATTACGTGAATGAAATAAGTAACGTACAGTGGCTAAACAAACGGACCAAATACATGCCGATGATCAGCCAAATATATTTACTATATGTATGAAGAAACTGTGATTTTTGTTTTTAAGCAATCGCTGATGACGGTAGTATGCGTGACGCTTCTTGCAAAGTAAGTGTGCTACAAAGGACCTGCTGTCAATCAGCTACGCTTGGAATTGCGTCGCTCTTCAGAGAAGTGCTCGCGTATTGTTTATAATAACTCTGTCCATTTCTTGTTTCGTTTGAAGTCTTACAAATTACTTCATGTTGAGACTGAAAGGGGCCAAGCCTACTCGGCATCACCCATTTCATCCAAACTTGTAGTCTACTAGCTGAATACCCCATACTGCTGTGTATATATTTGCTGCAGTTGTGTTAGTACATCTCCTCCTTAACTCTTTATTCGTCCATCTTGTCCACCCTCCTCTCTCTTAACATCTCTTAATCTCCTCTGCCCATCTCCTTCAGCCCCTGACCTCTGTCTACATATTCTCTACCTCCTTTTGCCCCCACTCTCCGTCCATTTGCTACTTCCCTGTCTCTCTGTTCTTAAACTCATCCCGCTTTCTCTGTCTACCAGCTCCAATCTCCTCTATCCATCTGCTACTTCTTCGTTGGTCCATCTTTCCCCATTCTGAGCCCATCTCTTAGTGCTCCCTCTATCTTCGCCTCACTCTCATTAAATCCTCTGCCCGCCCCTCTCTGCCCATCTCCTCCTCCTCCTCCACACTCTGCCGATCAACAAATATTTCTTCCATTTCCTATTTCCTTTCTTTGTCCATCTCCTCATCCCCCCCATCTCTCTTACCGTCTCCTGCTAATCCTCTTCTTTGTCCATTTCCCTTTCCACATCTCTCTTTCCATCTCCTTCTCGCTCTTTTGTGCCCACGTCCTTCCCCATCTCCGTTTGTCCAGCTGCTCCTCCCCCATTGTCTCTCTACGTTATCATCCCTCGCCAAATATGCTTACTGGTGATTATCCACACATTATTTCCTTCTAGACAGTAGGTGCTTATCTACCAAGTAACCGTGAAATCGATTGAAGTGTTCAGGAAGTTTTGAAGCTCTTTACGTGTGACTTTTCTGGCACACGCGCATGTTACATATATTTCACATTTATTTAATGTAAACAGATTTCACATTAACACTGAAGTGCCAAAGAAACTGGTATTGCATGCGTACTCAAACACAGAGATATATAGACAGGCAGAATACGGCGCTGCGGTCGGCAAGGCCTATATAACAAGTGTCTGACGCCGTTGTTATATGAGGTTACCTAGATTTAAGTGAGTTTGAACATGGTGCTATGGTCGGCACACGACCGGTGGGACCCGAGCATCTCCGAGGTAGCGATGAAGTGGGGTTTTCACGAATGTAATGTAGGCATCAGGAATCGTATAAAACATCAAATCTCGGACACCGTTGCGGCTTGAAAAAGATCCTCCAAGAACGGGACGAATGGTAACTGAAGAGACTCGCTCAGCGAGATGGAAGTGCAGTTTTCCGCAAATAGCTGTAGATTTCAACCCAGGGCCATTAAAAAGTATCAGCGCACGAACCATTCAACGAAGGATCATCGGCGTGGGCTTTCAGAGACGAAGGCCCCCTCGGGTACCCTTAATGACTGCACGAGACAAAGCTTTTCGCCTCTCCTGGTCCCGTGAAACCATTATTGGACTGTTGATGACTGGAAACAAGTTGCCTGGTCGGACGAGTCTCGTTTAAAATTGTATGAAATGGATGGACGTGTACGGGTATGCAGACAACCTCATGAATCCATGGCACCTGTATACCAGCAAGGGAGTGTTCAAGCCCGTGGTGGCTCTGTAACGGTGTGGGGCGCGTCCATTTGGAGTGGTACAGGACCCCTGGTACGTCTAGATACGATTCTGACACATGGCACTTACCTAAGCATCCTTTTTCATCATCTGCATCCACTCATTTCCGTTGTGCATTCCGACGGACTTGGGCAATCCAGCAGGACAATGCGGCGCCCCAAACGTCCATAACTGCTACAGAGTGGCTCCAGAAACACTCTTCTCAATATAATCACTTTCCCTGGCCACCTAGCTCCCTAGACGTGAACATTATTGAGCATATCTGGGATGCCTTGAAGCGTGCTGTTCAAAAGAGGTCTCCGTCCCCTCGTACTCTTATGGATTTATGGACAGCCCCCATGATTCATGATATCAATTCCCTCCAGTCCTACTTGAGACATTAGTCGAGTCCATGCCACGTTGTGTTGCGGCACTTCTGCGTGCTCGCGGTGGCCCTACATGATATTATGCAGATGTAACAGTTTCTTTGACTGTTCAGTGTATTTTCATACATATTTCACTAGTATCCCTTGCGAAATTGCGCTGATGTGGCAGTTTTACTGCATGAACAGCGAAAATATAGTAAGCGATAAACTGTCTTCCTTTCACCATTCTGGGCTTTCTGGTCAGCGAGAAGTTTACTGAGCTTTTGAAATTATGTGCAGAGTTTGTTGTAAGTTACTAACTGCATTCATTCTCAAATACTGTACGAATAAAGTCTGCGAATTCATCCGTCATGAGCAAAACTACTCATTTATCCCCAACCCCGCCCCTTTGATAGGTACGTGTTTCTTACACCACAACGACTGTTTGAATACAGTAACTGATATGTGTACGAAGTTGTTTGGTTAAAATTGGTTTAGAAGGATATATGGATCAGTTGAATACGCATGCCTATACCAGTGTCTTTGGCACTTCAGTGTCTATTACCCGTCTTTAGAGAGAGCTTAGGCCTATTTTTCTCAGTATTTCGATCATTTTGCTCCATTTTACGTTGCTGAATGCTTTTCCCTCGGTCGACAAACCGTGTGAAACTGTCTTGATTTTTCTTCATTTCTGCTTCCATTATCAAAAGCAACGACAGATCTGCCTTCTTTGTGTCGTTACCTTTTCTAAAGCTAAAGAGCTCGTTATCTGCCACATCCCCTGTACGTCTAGTACATAGGCGAAATCCTTGAATCTACAGGAGAAGAAAGAAAACGGTACGGAAAACCAAGAACAAAAAGTTTATGTCCATGGACATAAAAATCAGGCACAGGCAACCACCAATGTTGGTACCAACAAAATCATTTACATGAATACAGCATAAATTCACTTCGTATCGCACCACAGATGATGCATAATCTCCAGTTTCCCAAGATACTGATAATTTTACGTTACTTTCCTTAACGTCTACAGCATTACTACTTTCCGCGTGATTTCAACTAACAGGATTATTTTCTGTGTACTTACATTCTGCTTCCACGCAACTACTGACATTTTTCTTTCTTTGGGATCCCTCCATAAACCAGATATATCTTGCTTCATTAGTTATATACTTTCTCCCTTTTCTCCACATATTTCGGAGTAATTCAGCAGCGCAAAACTATGTTCTTCTCTCCGTTACTTATGTTCTTCGCTATATCTGCCTGGTATGCTCCTTAGTTTCCTTAGACACATTTGCACTGGTTGCTAGAAACTCAGCGAAATGGGATTGTAATAATTAGCTTCACTTACCCCAGGTGCTACCGACAGCGATATGGTCATTTCCTCAACTACTGAGAACACAAGTGAAAAGGACTCTTAAACATAATGTTATGTTATGTTATGTGAACCGTGGACCTAGAAACGACGGAGAGGCTCCGCCCCCGCCGCAACCGCAGTGGTCTACAACCCCACGACGACTAGCGCAGGCCACTTCACTCCTTCGCCACCCCCGGTGGACCCCCACGGAACGTCTCACACCAGACGAGTGTAACCCCCATGTTTGCGTGGTAGAGTAATGGTAGTGTACGCGTACGTGGAGAACTTCTTTGCACAGCAATCGCCGACATAGTGTAGCTGAGGCGGAATAAGGGGAACCAGCCCGCATTTGCCGAGGCAGATCGAAAACCGCCCAAAAACCATCCACAGACTGGCCGGCTCACCGGACCTCGACACAAATCCGCCGGGCGGATTCGTGCCGGGGACCGGCGCTCCTTCCCGCCCGGAAAGCCGTGCGTTAGACGGTACGGCCAACCGGGTGGGCTCTTAAACATAATAATACCACAAGACTTCGCACTGTGACAACTTCTCTGCCTCAGTGGCCTCTCATGGTTACAACTGTACACACTGAAAACCATAAGCCATTCCTCTTGTTCGCAACCAGATAAACTGCACGCACTAAATGAAGCAGTTTCTCATGGATCTAATCGCTTCTTGGTAACAACCTGTGTATCAGACTCTGGCATATGGCACCCCTATCCAACAAAGCACTACAACTAAATAATACTATAACAAAACCATAAACAAGTACAAAATAAGGCTACACACTTCTAGTTTTCAGTAAATACAACGAACAGAAACAACAGGACGAACGAAATCAAATGAAAACAAGCAGTATTAAATGTAATACTGCCTTAACACTTACCGAAAAAGTTTGACCCCATTAAGCGCTACATACTATGTGGATATTAATAAAATCAACGAACTGCGGGGACGGATTCCTGACTGGACGTGGAGGAAAAGAAGTCCTATTAACATTCACCAGAAAATTCATCACAGCCACTGCAGGTGACGCTGACGAATGAAGGTTCCCCTGACCATATGCCGTGTGTTTCTTTTCTGCTGCAGGCTGCTTGATTGACGCAGCGTACTGTAACCAGCAGAGTGATCCGATATTCATGTCGGGAACAAGCCGAGATGGTGTTTGTGTATGGCCAAGCAGATGTAACCGGTCGAGAGGCAGCACAGCTTTACTAAAACAAGTACACCCACAGACACCGACCACAACATTCCAGGCCCTTCTCGGACGTTTTTGTTATCATGGGTCCTATCAGACAGACTAATGTGCAGGTAGACGGTGGCCTGTGCGTACCCTAGATTTGAAGGACCGGTTTCTACAGGATATTGAGACGAACCCTAGTACAAACTTCAGGAAAGTGGCGGGCCAAAATGGTGTAAGGCAAGTACGATTATGTGTGTTCTGGGATGATTAGTTGTCGTGGCACGCACACCGTCCATGTCTGGACACATGTCCATACGACATTTTTTTTCTCCATTTCAGTCTGGAATCCATCTCTGCCGTTTGTCGATTTTGTTAATGCTCAGCTATACAGGAGCAAAGGTAACTAAGAACCAACATCTGATATGCACTCGTGATCTGATAACAATGCTAACGTTATCGTGAGAAGAGTACTGAACAAACACTGGGAAAGAATGCCAGAAGTTTTAAGCCCAAAGCAAGGTCGAATATCGATGAGCAAACTAGGCGTGATACATCTGAGTACATTCGGCATGTGATTTAAACTTGGCAGCAGCTGTTCACTTACACAGTCGTCGTCAGTGGGTCAGACCAATTGACACAGTAGCAGCGCCCTTCGTGGGGCCTGAATAAGTGTAACAGTGGTTCCTTTTACTCAATTATAGCTAGCGTCTGCTAAGGAGGATATTAAATTCCGCCTCCCTCCCCCCCCCCCTTACAAATGGCACACAGGACCAGTGATGGCAGGGACCAGTGATGGCTGGGGCCAGTGGTGAAGAAAGTATCAGTTTGCTGTTCGAGGACCATCAGCTTGAGGTCGACCCCACAGGAGGCACAGTTGAGGGATGCGGGGGCATACGAGGCGATGGTGCGTCCACGGCTTGAGACTAATACGCTTCCATTGGGGTGAGGGACAACTGGGATGCAGGGAGCTGTTACATATCATTTCGTTCCCTGCCTGTGAGTGAGAAGGCGTGCAGTAACAGAAGACTTACTATTTCACAAGAGGCATGGGGCAGTGGCGGGATACCAAACAGGAAGTGCCCCTGCTCTCCATTCTACAGGGCATAGAAGGAGGGCGTGACAAAGAGGCCCAATGTGAGTTTACTCGTGGTTAGAGGTGGTACTGGTGGTAGAGCAGACGAACTGCACCAATATTGACGTCGAGCCGCTGATGGCCCATAAACCTTGTAATGGTCCTTTGATTCGACCCAAGATTCTAGCTGAACATGTGAGCCATGATACCACTGCCCCAAGTGGAGGTAGGCCTGTACACAAAAGGGACATGGAGTATGGATGCAGGAGATCTAACAGAATGCGATACCTGTGCCTGGCTGAACCTGCCGCCTTGACAGGGAATGGACTGATATGAACTTACCACCCTGACGGAAATTGACCGGTATGTCAAAAGGAAACTGCGCAAGGCATCTTCAGTCGACGATGTTTCCAAGACCTTCCGCATCTAACTCCTGAAGATAAAATCATCCATTCAACATCTAATCTGAAGGTGGGGTGGAAAAGGGCATTGGTCGGATCGTATATGTCATTTTGGCAATAGAAGGCCGTTAGCTAGATCAACGTAAATGTGGGACTATTGTTTGAATCAAGAGTGCAAGGTGACCCGTAACGGCACAGGTGGTATTGTGAATGATAGTGGACGACATGTTAACCACACTTGGGAAACTGGAAAGTGTATCCACACAATAAGCTACATAGCTCCATGAAATGACCCACCAAATCGATGTGAACACAATCACATGGGTAGTCAGAGCGGGGCCATGGCGCAAACTGTTCGCTAGATATGCGAGTTATAGGGAACAGGCTTGTGAGGAGACGTGTGTTGACTCTCAGCGTCGATGCCAGACCAGTAGACGAGCTGCTAGACCAAAGCCAGCAAGCAGTAGGATGACCTGGCGGGATACATGCTGTTGCCACCGCTACTGGACAGTCAACCAAACCTTCTGCATGACGGGGTCACGGGATGATGCCACGGCGACGTCACGCACCGTCAGCGGGAATTCGTCCAGCGTTGCTCGTAATTTCATGGCGATCGGGTTCCACGTCGGAACCCAGGGAGGCGGAACGAGGCATTACAGTGACATTTTTGGCGGTGCGGTGAAAATGTATGTAGTAATGACATCCAATTACAAATGACACTCAGTACTACAGACGCTGCTGCTTCTTACCCAAGAGCTTTTCCCAGTGTCCGAACACCGAATGAAGAGTTTGTGGTCAGCCAACAGTTGACATGATAATTCTAGCACCATAAACGACCGCTAAGGCATGTGTCTAAGTTTGGGGCTAGCTGAGTTGCGCAGAGTTCTAACATTTTGGAGGTGAAGGCATTTGGGTACATCAAATCATCTGACAGTCTGAGAGACAAAACTGTTGCAAAGCACTAGTAGGATGCGTTCATTGCCAGCTATGTACAGCACCAAACGTGGAGCTGATATTAGACCATCCTTTAGGCGCTGAAAAGATTTATCAGAGGTGATCATCCACGCAGATTCGACTCCTTCCTGGCGCAGCTGAATTGAGGAATGCGCGACCTCCAGAAACTGTTTAAGTCAGCAGGATGTGGCACGTTGATAATTGCACTGTCGTATTCGCATGTGGGATATGAATGTGGCCCAGGTATTTGACCGATGAGGGGCAAAGAAACTGCACTTTTCTAACCTATAATGGTTCAAATGGCTCCAAGTACTATCGTACTTAACATCTGAGGTCATCAGCCCCTAGGTTTGCAACTACTTAAACCTAACTAGACTATGGACATCACACACATCCATGCCCGAGGCAGGATTCGAACTTGCGACCTTAGCAGAAGCGTGGTTCCAGACTGAAGCGCCAGAACCGCTCGGCCACAGCGGCCGGCCAACCTATAATGCAAACCACTTTTCTGTAGGGGTGTAAGGAGGGATTTAAAGTTCTGGTAAGTAATAATATTACCCAGATAATTAACACAGTGTAGAATGTCTTGAATTAGCTGTCCTAAATACTTGTGGATAATGGCAGGTGCACTCACTACCCGAAAGGATAAGCGACTGTTCCTGCACAAGTCGAATGGCGTATATAAAAAGTGCATCTGATTTGCTGCGTCATCAAGTGACAGCAGAAGGCAGGTAAATTTTTAATCAATTTTCGAAAAATTTTGTCCCCTGCTAGTTTAGACAACAGTTGCTTCTGGCGAGGCACCGGATGTAGTTCAGTGTTCAGTGTTGGGCTGTGGGTTAACAACGGCCTTGAAACCACCTCAACTACTTAACGAGCCGTTCAGTTTTGTAATGACAACTACAGGAATTTCCCATCGACTGATGGAAACAGGGGAAACAACGAGTTGATCCTGAAACCGTGCGGTTTCTGAGCGAACAGCTTAACAAACTGCAAATGGAAGCGGGTAAGCTCGGCAAAATTTAGGCATTGCAAAAGCCTTCAGAGAAATGTGAGCCATGAAGTTAAGTGGACACCCCAGTGTTAGCTGAAGTGTCTCCTTATACATCGCTCACATGAGCCATTACGTTATGCACACACCCAGGGGTTTGTTGAAACATCACCCTACAAATAGTGCAAAGTGTGTCAATATCAGAAAAAGGCATTGTGGTTGATACTGAATTAACTTAGTCCTCAGCTGCGAGCTCAAAACTAGTGGAGTCACCTAAGCCGAAGAGCGGATAACAGCTGGGGAGGGCACCATTACAGAGATTAATACTCATTCAACGCTACTGTACTTATCCACCAGTGACAAATTCCCTGAGGAAAGGATTGGCCCTGCGGCAGTAAGAGAGGACTCGGAGCTGGGCCTGTCGCATCGTTGGCGAACCGAGCTTGCAAGCAGTACGCTGGTAAGTCGATTTATACGTGATTGTAGCGTCCCGTGCAATTGCAGCGCATACCGAGATCATGTAAATCGAGAGTAATTTCATACGTAAAATATGGTTTTAGGGTCTCGTTTACTCATATATGGTATTTCAAGTAGTAGCGTTTCTTAGTATTTTTCGCCAAAATCGGTATTTTCGTTTTACAAGGGGAGGCCGCTAATTGTGAAATTCAGATTCAATTCATACTGCGCATAATAAAAGCTCATGGCCAGAGGTGTAATGTGGCAAAGCACCAAGATGCACTTCTCAGCCGTTGTCGAGAAAATCGACAGTTAAAATAAACCATTGCTGTGAAATACTCTCTACGATTAACAATTTTCTACAGCGTCGTGGCGCAGCGGTAAGCGCTCGGGTTCGTAATCTGAAGGTCACCGGATCGAATCTCGCGCAATGAAACCTTTTTTTTTTAGTATTTGTTTTTTGTAATTCAAATGTGCACACACACACACACACACACACACACACACACACACACACACACACACACACATATATATATATATATATATATATATATATATATATATATATATATATATATATATATATTCACGGCAATCAGTTGCAACAATTATGCATATAATAAGCTGTTGAAAGTCGTTTGTCGTGGAAAAACTGGCGACTTCGAACATCATTATGTTTTCCGCAAACAAAGTTGTATTTCACAAATGTTATTAATTGTCTTCATAATGTTAACCACGTATAGTTAACGGAAGACGTAGAAACGATATTCCGAAACGAGAATACGTATAGCGTAAGTCAAACGTTCGAATTAGAATAGAAACCCCACGAACACAAATTTGCTGTGGCAGGTATGAAATATAAACTCCGTTACTCGGTCGTTACACTTGAAGGACAGATGTTGAATGGGCCGAAACGAGCCGCCGCATAACAGCGTAGTTCCCTGCTAACTTCGAAAGAAGGTAGATGCGGTCCCTAGCGCAACTTATAACATCGTCGAAAATCAGTGCGGACGTGAGAGCTTTGGTACACCCTGTTAAACAAACTGAAAAATGGAGGCGGTACAATTGGAGAGCGATCCGCCTTCACCAACATGCATAAGCAATTCATTAATAGTTTTTGTAATTCAAATATATATATATATATATATATATATATATATATATATATATATATATATATATATATATATATTTGAATTACAAAAAGCTAATAATAAAAGAAATGTTGCATGGCGCGAGATTCAATCCGGCGACCTTCGGATTACGAATCCGAGCGCTTACCGCTGCGCCACGACGCTGCAGAAAATTATTAATCGTAGAGAGTATTTCACCGCAACGGTTTCTTTTAACTGTCGATTTTCTCGACAACGGCTGTGGAGTGCATCTTGGTGCTTTGCCACATTACACCTCTGGCCATGAGCTTTTATTATGCGCAGTATGAATCGAATCTGAATTACACAATTGGCGGCCTCCCCTTGTTAGTGAAACGCATTTCAATGCGAAATTTATGCACTGAAAATATTTAACACTGAAACACGCAATAATTCACTGAAGTTACTATTCCATCTCCCATGAACGACCAGCCTGCTCTTCTCGGGACCCTTTCGCGTCCTAAGATTCTCAGAATGGTAGATAATAGGAGGTTTTAATTTGCAGTCTGCTACAGCCTTTCTTCCGAACTGAAGGCTGCATAGGTCCTTGTCAACGGTAAAAAAAGTTGCTGGTTTTTCTTCAGCAGAAATAAACGTACGGCTAGTCATTCATTTCTAAAAGAAGCACTTTACTTCGACGTTAATAACTTGATTTGTAGCGCTACCTTCTTCTGTCACGATGCAGCATGCTGCAAGGAGTTCACATGCACTGCAGATTATTTGGGTGCACCTGATGAGACGCTCTGCGATCTGAGGCGCACAGAATCATGCCTTAGACCCAGCGTGGATGAGACAGCTCTCAATACCATCGGTGTCCATGTGCATGGGCAGAGGGCAGGCAAATAGAAATGCACCCACTCAAACGATTTCAACTGTGTCATTGCGCAGCGGAAGACTTGAATGGTGAAGCTTTCGGGTAGGCCCAAGTAGCCAGAGGCTTGTGACTTGGCATGAGCACCAGGGCAGACCTAGCAGCTGCGGAGTCCTAAGGCGATGATCTGTAACCTATTTGTTAGAGGCTTGTGACTTGGCATGAGCAGCAGGAATGCGCTAGCAGCTGCAGAGTCCTGAGGCTGTAATCTGTTGATCGATGTACGTGTGTAAACCATAAAAGGTCCCCCTTGGAATTTGTGGCTTGCAGACTGAGATACCTTTGACTAAAACTGACTAGAGTTTACATAGAATTGGCTCATCGTCGTTTTGCTACAGAATTAGTCTCTATCATGTAAGCCACAGCAAACCTGTGCTAGATGACCCATGCATTGTAACCCATGGAGAGTGAAATGAAACGTCGGTACGACAGTAGATTGGTTTGCTTACCTTATTTATTCCTGCCCTGAGCCGTAGTACATCAGTAATAACTTGGTGGAGGTGTCCAGTGGCCTCCCTTTCGAAACAATAGACGTCCAGCACTGCTGACACTACAAAGAGTCAGGCCGAGTGTTGCATCACTCAGATAGTGCTGCCAGCGACATCCCTGGTTGCGAATGTGACGACATCACAGCATTTGACAATACCACCGAGGCAGCCATGACCTCCATCCAACGAGCTCCAGAGGTAGCGTCTCCTGTGACACAGCGCAAGCTGCCTCATCCCATGGTGAAACAGGTGACCCCATACTGCATTCCAGTATATTGCTCCTGGTGTGAGAGGCTTGTGGTAAATACTGTGCTACTGAGACGAGCTTATTTTAGTACACAAGTTCATTAGTACTTATATACTCCTGACTATGTTCGTTTAGGACTTTAAGGCAATTACTCAAACACTTCTATGGTGGAAAGTGAGGAAAGGCTTCCCTCCCTGCACTAGCGAACTGCAATATCGGCTGATGCTTTATTGCAACCAGGTGGTTATGCTCCGCAACGCCTGTCGGCCGTGTTTTGCTTCACAATGCGTAACACTCGTGAATGAGAATTTCACTGTGCGGTGGAGTGTGCGGTGATATGAAACTTCCTGACAGATTACAACTGTGTGTCGGCCCGAGACTCGAGCTCGGGACCTTTGCCTTTCGCGAACAAGTACTCTACCATCTGAGCTACCCAAGCACGACTCACACCCCGTCCTCACAGCTTTACTTCTGCCTGTACCTCGTCTCCTACCTTCCAAACTTTACAGAAGCTCTCGTGCAAACCTAGCAGAACTAGCACTCCTGCAGGAAAGAATATTGCGGAGACATGGCCTACCCACAGCCTGGGGGATTTTTCCAGAACGAGAGACGAGCTACCGGCTGAAGTAACGCTGTGAGGACGGGGCGTGAGTCGTGCTTGGATAGCTAAGATGGTAGAGCGCTTGCCCGCGAAAGAAAAAGGTCCCGAGTTCGAGTCTCGGTCCGGCACGCAGTTTTAATCTGCCAGGAAGTTTCGTAACACTCTTGCCAGTCTGCAGCTGGATCTGTGGCAATTCACTTCCACTATGATCAAATGTTACCCTCATATTCATCAAGACTCAGTCCTTCAGGTCAACCAAAGTAGATTATCTTTTACACTAGAGGTCCTGGCGACAGACTCTTAGTTCCTCTTTCGTCTTTTAAGAAATATTCTAACAACTAGTTTCCATAACCAAATTAATTAATCTCACACATTTCTACACGGCCCCTTGCCCTTTTTCTTAACTCAAACTCAAAGGAACTTATTTCAGTACTAAGTTTCTTGCAAAATTACTTCTAACTGACTCTTCCAGACGTACAAGCTAAAATCTGTAAGTTATCCTTAATACTACCCGTTTGTGCTTTCATCTTCGTTTTGCTGTTTTTACTCTCGTGATATCCAGTCCACTGGAATCTGAACGACAGCTGAGTCCAAACTCAATCTTGTGCTTCGTCATCTATGTAGCAAAACAAAGACTATTCTCAGCAGGACAACTGCCACTGTAGTGGTTGGTATGACTACAGTCATTGCTCTTAGAGGCACTGATTATCCCGATATAAATTTCCATCCTTCAATAATGCTTTCAGAAAGACTCGTCACTCCCGTTGATTCAGAAACTTGTTTATGGACTACATTAATCCCGGCCCTGGAATATAATTTAAGCAAGTTAGATTTGCGGCTGGTAACACTTCCATTGGCTCCTGTGGCTAATAGAAACGAGACTGTGAAATATGCCTTTGAGTTATCCTTCAAATCGCGGTGAGCAGATGTCAAGTGAACCCCCATTATCTTGCACGCCGTTCCATTTAATAACAAACCACTCCTGTATAATTCTAGCCTCTTTGCTGACGTAAGCTGCCCGTACTCGATACAACTAGCCACTACTACCACCTTGTCACAGGTAGAGTACAGATATTACTTTTTGACCTGCTGAAAGTACAATTCTCTCTCTATGGCTTGTTTACTGCACTCTCTTGACTCATTTTGTCCCATTAGCAATTTCACTGAGAAGGACTCCTGCTCCTTCTCTTATTATCGTATTCGGACAGACTGCGATTTCCATTTCATAGCACTTTTGTAACTTTGTTCCTCCATTCCTACTGATCTTCCTTTGCCTTTTGCAATTAACACTTTGCCGTCGGCAGGTCTCGTGCAAATTTATTCGCTTGGCGCCGGCAGCGCTAATTCGGATTACTTGGCTTGTCGCCGGGCATTCTTGACATTATCAGGAGATTATAAATTGTTACGTTTTACTAATCTCATCGTTAGTCCTCAACCCTGTTCCCCTACTTTCATGAAATTTCGAAGATATTCATACGTAAATAAATACAAAATTTGTTTGTTTCATTTATATGTTTATTTGCATTGTCTTTGATACTTATTATTTATCTTTCATATGATACGCAGCAAAACAGTCTCCAAGAAGTAACGCAACTCCACAAGAAATGCTTATTAAGTTAGTTGTTGTTTTGTTTTTGTTTCTGGAACATACATGGCAGTTTCTTCGTTCTCCATTATTCGTTTCGGAAATACGTAGATCTATTAGTTGGTGTTGCTTTATGTGACCGGAAAGTCTGTCAGCCGGAACATGATGAGATGTACGTGATGTAGTGGCAACCTCCAAGTTTTGTTCCGCGCGTTCATCGTAAGTAATCGTATCGTCTCTTCCGTCTGCCATAAGAAAAGGGCACAAGTACTCATAAAAACAAAAAAACTTGTTGACGTGTGTATGACGTGTGTAACTTATAGTTACCTAAACAAAACACCAAGAGAATGTAAAAGATACTTAAGTGCTGCCGCCGGCCACTGTGCGATACTATGCTGACGACACCACTGTGGTCTCGGCCACTGAGAGATACAATGCACGCAACACCACTGTGGTGTCGCCTGCCGTTCACCGCAATTTCCCGCTCGACACCAGCGTGGTGTCAGCGGACGGCATGGTGTTAATAATACTCGCTGAATTTTACTCATAGAAATTTTTTCAGTATCTCCCACATGTGATCATACGCATGTATTATGTAGCACTTGTAACATGCTCTTTTCCCAGCTACTGGTGTAGAAACTTAAACGTAAACTTCCGCTGCTTCAGCTCTCTTCGTTACTGTGGCTACCTTAAATTAAGCCGGCCGCGGTGGTCTAGCGGTTCTAGGCGCTCAGTCCGGAACCGCGCGACTGCTACGGTCGCAGGTTCGAATCCTGCCTCGGGCATGGATGTTTGTGATGTCCTTAGGTTAGTTAGGTTTAAGTAGTTCTAAGTTCTAGGGGACTGATGACCTTAGAAGTTAAGCCCCATAGTGCTCAGAGCCATTTGAACCCTTAAATTAAAAGGGTAAGTTTCCATGTTCAGGTTCTAAAACCATCCCACTTGTAACGTCCCACTCACTTATCGACCCTAATGTCAGGGAAAAATTAAACCGCGTGTACCTAATGCAAATTTGGGAAAAGCAATCGCTACCGAAGTTAATCTGTCGGTAAAGAGGGAGGAAAGGGTTACATCTAAATGAAAGGGAAAATGCAAATGAAACTGGTGGAAATTAATTTTAAAAAAGGGTAAAGTTAATAAAGAAAGTAAATGTGCGGCCGTCACATTAATAATTAACCAGCGGTAATTAGATATTTGAGATTTGGGGGAAATTACGGTCGCCAGTCCTATGGACAATTACTATAGTAACTGAAAAAGAAAGGTTATTACACATATAATTAGCATTAGAAGCGTGGCAACTGAAGGTTGACACGTGTAGTGTGAAAACTGAAAGTTTGTCAGAAGTAATAAATTTCACTACACTCTGACTTAATTTAGCAAAAGAATTAATAAAACCGGAAAATTGAAAGTTAATTTAGTGACTGAAATTAATAGTGAGCTTTGTTTCTGAAGCACATCGAAATTCAGTAAAATACGGTTAGTCTTGGGCTACTTCAACAATCATTTCAAAAGCTACTTGAATCCACCCAATTTAGAAATAAGAGATTTAACTTAGAACTTGAACTAAATGATTCTGAACAATTAACAATAGTAAAATTTAGTACGTACCAAGCTGAGCTGCAGTCACAGGTAAGCTAAAATATGCTAACAAAACTCGCACTCTTAAATTGTGCTTGTGTAATCTAAATATTGTAGCCAGCTATGAATACCTTAACTGAACTTTGGTAATTAAAGCAGTGAAATCGAATGCTATTACATTAATGCTGGCGTTTGAATTTCAACGACACTCGGGTTCATTCCGGAAAAGGGGGGACCCTGCTTGGTAATGCAATTGGGACAATGAGCAACAAAGGTTCATGCTAAGTTGCTGTAATTTTTTGATGCAACAATTTTAAAAGCTGAGATCTGCCATACAGTTCTAAAAATTTACGTGCTTCCAGTCTTCCTTGTTGGTTGATTGAAGGTTTGAAGCCGTCGATCGAGGAGTTGGCGACAGTCACTCATTGTCGGCCGTCGCTGTTGCAGAAGCTGGATGTTGGCGCGCCTTCTTCTCGCCACTGTCACCAGGCGAAACGGGCTCCTGATATGCGCTAGCTAATGCTTCCCGTCTGCGACACCGTGTCAGAAACTAACATAGCAAGTCGAGCGAAATTACATGCTGCCAAACCCCGAACGCGCGGCAACTCGCGGGAGCGTCACACAACATACCTGCTCCACTGCACTACTCCAGCCAGATTCTCTCTGCCCGCGCTCCACGCGACAGAGTTAACACTACCAAAGATCCTAAACACTTTGGTTCTCCACACGACCTATCGATGTAATCGTTCGATAGCATAGTTTTCCCTAGGCAAGACCCAGGGTATAAATACAAATAATATTTACAAAACAAACCAATTATACATCGACATAAATGCATATATATACAAATAGTAAAACAATTACAATATGCAAAGACACAGAAATGTTATATCTTCAGTTAACGAAATAAGGAAAAAAATTTGCAGTGCAATAGAAGGAAATAGGAGGATATGCATTTCCGGCGTTACACACTCTTCTGGCGGTAGTTCCCTCTGTACTTTTTTATACCTTCTAAATACTGCCCTGGCCACAACAAGTTTGTCCCTAGCCGACCTGTTAAAAGTCTGCAGCAAAGGATCCTGTAATTTTGTTACTTCCTCTCGTGCTCTATCTTCGATGGGCCGCAAGCAACCATTTCTTCGTTACTGCTTCCCTGTCAAAGACATCCTCTTAGGTTTGTAGTTCGCTGATATTCTGTATACCTGCCTCTTCTGTAGCGCTGGCATACCTCATCACTTCTCAAGTCATGCGTCGTAGCAGTCATTTGCTACTCCATACGTCCTTCACTAAACTTGCCATCGGCATAGTGTGTCAATCACTCACTTTTGCACAGTACTTAATCTCTTCTACTCTTTCTATCACCCTTCCAACGTCTTCCTCATCAGCAGTGCCAAATATCGTTTTCATAAGGTGACCTCCAGCGTTGATTCAATCCGTCTTTCTTAGCATACGTGGAATAATACCCAGTACCTGAACATCTCACTACTTAATTCCTCATCCGCATCATGCACTATCTCACATACCCCCGGCATTTCCCTTTCCGTTCCTCGACAGAAATTTTGGAATGTTTCTCCCAAACCTCTCACTTAGTTACGCATCTCCCATTCGCTGAATCTCACCTGTATCATCCAGCAATGACTGGTGATCACCATGACTTCTACATGGCGAACAACACTCCAACTCCCAGGTGTTTGTTCCGTAGCGCTTCCTACCCGACGGAGATCATCAGATCATTGGTCCCGCTAAGCTGCTTAACCAATTACACTTAATCTTTTTTTATATTATTTTCGGTCATCAGTCTCCTGATAGGTTTGATGCTGGCTGCCACTAAATCCTCTCCTGGGGCAACCTCTTAATCTCAGAGTAGCACTTACAACCTACGTCTTGAATTATTTGCTGGATGTATTACAATCTCTGTCTTCCTCTACAGTTTTGCCCAATACAGTTCCCTCTAGTACCATGGACTTCATTACCTCATGTCTCAACTGATGTCCTATCGTCGTGACCCTTCTCCTTATCTGTGTTTTGACATATTGCTTTCCTCTCCGATTCTGCGCAGAACCAACTCACACCTTATCAGTCCATCTAATTTTCAACAGCGGCGCGGGATTAGCCGAGCGGTCTGCGGCGCTGCACTCATGGACTGTGCGGCTGGTCCCGACGGAGGTTCGAGTCCTCCCTCGGGCATGGGTTTGTGTGTTTGTCCTTAGGATAGTTTAGGTTAAGTAGTGTGTAAGCTTAGGGACTGATGACTTTAGCAGTTAAGTGCCATAAGATTTCACACACATTTTTCCTAATTTTCAACATTAGTCTGTAGCACCACATCTGAACTGTTTCGCTTCTCTTCTGTTCCGGTTTCCCCACAGTCAGTGTTTCAATGCTGTACGCCAGACGTACGTTCTCAGAAATTTCTCCCACATTAAGTCTTATGTTTGATACTAGCAGCCTTCTCTTGCCCAGGAATGAACTATTTGCGGTTGCTAGTCTACTTTTCATGTCGTTTCTCTGTCCGTCATTGGTTATTTTACTCCCTAAGTGTGGTTCAAATGGCTCTAAGCACTATGGGGCTTAACATCTGAGGTCATAAGTCCTCTAGACTCGTTGTTTTTGTTGTGGTCTTCAGTCGTGAGACTGGTTTGATGCAGCTCTCCATGCTACTCTATCCTGTGCAAGCTTCTTCATCTCCCAGTACCTACTGCTACCTACATCCTTCTGAATCTGCTTAGTGTATTGATCTCTTGGTCTCCCTCTACGATTTTTACCCTCCACGCTGCCCTCCAATGCTAAATTTGTGATCCCTTGATGCCTCAAAACATGTCCTACCAACCGATCCCTTCTTCTAGTCAAGTTGTGCCACAAACTTCTCTTCTCCCCAATCCTATTCAATACCTCCTCATTAGTTACGTGATCTACCCACCTTATCTTCAGCATTCTTCCGTAGCACCACATTTCGAAAGCTTCTATTCTCTTCTTGTCCAAACTGATTATCGTCCATGTTTCATATCCATACATGGCTACACTCCATACAAATACTTTCATAAACGACTTCCTGACGCTTAAATCTATACTCGATGTTAACAAATTTCTCTTCTTCAGAAACGATTTCCTTGCCATTGCCAGTCTACATTTTATATCCTCTCTGCTTCGACAATCATCAGTTATTTTGCTCCCCAAATAGCAAAACTCCTTTACTACTTTAAGTGTCTCATTTCCTAATCTAATCCCCTCAGCATCAGCCGATCTAATTTGACTACATTCCATTATCCTCGTTTTGCTTTTGTTGATGTTCATCTTATATCCCCCTTTCAAGACACTGTCCATTCCGTTCAACTGCTCTTCCAAGTCTTTTGCTGTCTCTGACAGAATTACAATGTCATCGGCGAACCTCAAAGTTTTCACTTCTTCTCCATGAATTTTAATACTACTCCGAATTTTTCTTTTGTTTCCTTTACTGCTTGCTCAATATACAGATTGAATAACATCGGGGAGAGGCTACAACCCTGTCTCACTCCTTTCCCAACCACTGCTTCCCTTTCATGCCCCTCGACTCTTATAACTGCCATCTGGTTTCTGTACAAAATGTAAATAGCCTTTCGCTCCCTGTATTTTACCCCTGCCACCTTCAGAATTTGAAAGAGAGTGTTCCAGTTAACGTTGTCAAAAGCTTTCTTTAAGTCTACAACTGCTAGAAACGTTGGTTTGCCTTTTCTTAATCTTTCTTCTAAGATAAGTCGTAAGGTTAGTATTGCTTCACGTGTTCCAACATTTCTACGGAATCCAAACTGATCTTCCCCGAGGTCCGCTTCTATCAGTTTTTCCATTCGTCTGTAAAGAATTCGCGTTAGTATTTTGGAGCTGTGACTTATTAAACTGATAGTTCGGTAATTTTCACATCTGTCAACACCTGCTTTCTTTGGGATTGGAATTATTATATTCTTCTTGAAGTCTGTGGGTATTTCGCCTGTCTCATACATCTTGCTCACCAGATGGTAGAGTTTTGTCAAGACTGGGTCTCCCAAGGCCATCAGTAGTTCTAATGGAATGTTGTCTACTCCCGGGGCCTTGTTTCGACTCAGGTCTTTCAGTGCTCTGTCAAACTCTTCACGCAGTATCTTATCTCCCATTTCATCTTCATTTACATTCTCTTCCATTTCCATAATATTGTCCTCAAGTACATCGCCCTTGTATAAACCCTCTATATACTCCTTCCACCTTTCTGACTTCCCTTCTTTGCTTAGAACTGGGTTGCCTTCTGAGCTCTTGATATTCATACAAGTGGTTCTCTTCTCTCCAAAGGTCTCTTTAATTTTCCTGTAGGCAGTATCTATCTTACCCCTAGACTTAGAACTACTTAAAACTAACTAACCTAAGGACGTCACACACATCCATGCCCGAGGCAGGATTCGAACCTGCGACTGTAGCCGTCGCGTGGTTCCAGACTTTAGCGCTTATAACCGCTCGGTCACAGCGGCCGGCCTGCATAAGTGGCAGAATTCCTTAACTTCATCTACCTCTTGACCATCAGTCCTGATGTGAAGTTTCTTGCTGTTCTTATTTCTGTTACTTCTCATTACTTTCGTCTTTCTTCGATTTACCCTAAATCCATATGCTGTACATTGTTCATTCCATTCAGTAGATCATGTAATTCTTCTTCACCTTCACTCAGCATAGCAATGTCTTCAGCGAAACGTGTCGTTGATATCGTTTCACCTTGAATTTTAATTCCACTAATGTACCTTCCTTTTATTTCCATCACTGCTTCTTCGATGTACAGATTGAACATTAGGGGCGAAAGATTACATTTCTGTCTTATTCCCTTTATAATCCGAGCACTTTGTTCTTCGTCGTCCACTCACATTATTCCATCGTGGCTCTTGTACATATTGTACTTTAGCCGTTTCTCCTTGTAGCTTACCCCTATCTCTCTCCGGACTTCGAACATCTTGTACCATTTTACATTGTCGAAGGCTTTTTCCAGGTCAACAAATCCTATGAACGTGTCTTGAGTTTTCTGTAGTGTCGCTTCCATTAGCAACCGCAACGTCAGAATTGCCCCTCGGGTGCCTTAACCTTTTCTAAAACTAAACTGATCGTCATCTAGCACATCCTCAATTTTCTTTTCCATTCTTCTGGATATTATTCTTGCGAGCAAATTGAATGCATGAGCTGTTAAGCGATAATTCTCGCACTTGTCAACCCTTGCAGTATCGGAATTGTGTGGATGATATTTTTCCGAAAGTCAGATGGTACGTCGCCAGACTCATACATTCCGCACACTAACGTGAAGAGTCGTTTTGTTGCCACTTCCCCAAATGATTTCAGAAATTCTGAGGGACTTTATCTACCTCTTCTTCCTTATTTGATCAGTGCTCCAAAGCTCTTTTAAATTCTGATTCTAATACTGGATCCCCCATCTCTTGTAAATCTACTTCTGGTTCCTCTTCTAACACATCATCCAAATCCTCCCCCTAACAGTGTTTTTAACGTATTCTTCCCACCTGTCCGCTCTCTTTTCTGCATTTAGCAGTGGAATTCCCGTTGTACGCTTAATGTTACCACCCTTGCTTTGACTGTCACCGAAGGTTGTTTGGACTTTTCTGTATGCTGAGACTGTCCTTCTGACAGTCATTTCTTTTCGGCATTCTTCGTTGTTCCTGCAGCCATTTTGTCTTAGCTTCCCTGTACTTACCATTTATATAATTCCTCAGCGACTTGTATTTCTATTTTCCTGAGTTTTCCGGAACATTCTTGAACTTCCTCCTTCCAACGATCAAATGAAGTATTTCTTCTGTTACCCACCGTTTCTCGGCAGTTACCTTCTTTTTATCTATATTTTTCTTTCCACTTTCTGTGATGGCCCTTTTAGAGATATCCATTCCTCTTCAACTGTACTTCCTACTGAGCTATTCCTTATTCTGTATCTATAGCCTTAGAAAACATCAAGCGTATCTCGTAATTTCTAGGTACTTCTGTATCCCACTTCTATATGTATTTGTTCTTCCTCACTAATGTCTTAAATTTCAGACATCTCTTCATCAGTACTATATTGTGATCTGAATTTATACATGTTGCTGGGTATGCCTTACAATCCTGTATCTGATTTCGGAATCTCTGACTGGCTACGATGTAATCTATTTGAAATCTTCCCGTATCGCCTGGATGTTTCCAAGTGTACCTCCTCCTCTTGTGATTCTTGAACAGAATATTCCCTATTACTAGCTGAAACTTTTTACAGAACTCAAGTAGTCTTTCGCCTCTCTCATTCCTTGTCCCGATCCCATATTCTCTGTAATCTTTTCTTCTACTCCTTCCCCTACAACTGCATTCCAGTCTTCCATGACCATTAGATTATCGTCTCCCTTTACTTACTGTATTACCCTTTCGATATCCTCATATACTTTCTCACCCATCATCTTCAGTTTGTGACGTCGGCATATATGCCTGAGCTGTCGCTGTCAGTGTTGTTTTGTTGTCGATTCTGATAAGAACAACCCTATCACTGAACGGTTCATAGTAACACATTCTATACCCTACCTTCCTATTCATAACGTATCCTACTGCAGTTATACAATTTTCTGCTGTTGTTGATATTAACCTGAACTCGTCTGACCAGAAATCCTTGTCATCTTTCCACTTCACTTCACTGACCACTACTATATCTATATTGAGCCTTTGCATTTCCCTTTTCAGATATTCTAGTTTCCTTACCATTTTAAAGCTTTTGACATTCCACGCCCCGACTCGTAGAACGTTATCCTTCCGTTCATTATTCAATCATTTTTTTCATGTTAACCTCCACATTGGCGGTCCCATCCCGGAGATATGAATGGGGGACTATTCCTGAACCTTTTGACAATGGAGAGATCATCGTGACACTCCTTCACCTACAGGGCACATGTCCTGTGGATGTATGTTACGGGTCCTTAATGATGTGGTTTCCATTGCCTTCTGCATCCACATGCCGTTGATCACTGCTGATTTTTCCTCTTTTAGGGGCAGTTTCCCTCCACTAGAACAAGATTATACCCTGAATACCTGCCCCCTACTTCGCTCTCTTTGCAAAGGCCATTGGCAGAACGAGGGTGACTTATTATGTCAGAAGTCTTCGGCCGCAAATGCCAATCAAAGTATAAACAGTGACGGGATTCGAACTCGGGGCCGGTGACGTTTCGCTTACTAATCAAAGGCTCTAATACTACACCACAGAACTAATACTATATCCATGGTCCCTCATCTAACGAAATATTAAATAACTATCTCCAAATCCTTAATCCATACGGATTCTTCGTTATCGTTTCGTTCACAATCCTCTCGTTCACCTTCCGATACTTGTCCCCTCACACTCCCTTTATCGTCCGCAGCTCCTATTCATCAAATAACTTCCTGATTACCTTGAAAAGGTTTCAGCCACCTTACATGCACAATTGCCATTTTCGTCGGCTACTGAATATAGATATTTACTGAATACTGACATTTACTGTCTCTACCATTTGATATCGCCCCTGATACCTTTCAAGTAACTTCTTTGTCTTCCCCTCCGGCGTGTATGAACTTGTTAACATCAATCACTGATCAACTTCATGCTGTGGCATTCTTGCCGCATAACCCACAACTTCTTCCTGTTTCTCCAGTGCTCGTGGATTTGCCCTCGGTATTGTATTCCAAATTTCCCCAAGCACTCAGGAAATCCTTTAGCAGGCTCTTCAGTCATACCTTTCCTCGTTTTCAAAATGTCGTACGGTGATGGCATTTTACTAGCAAATACTACTTCATATGGCGATAATCCTGTTTTCGTATGCTGTTCTGGATTTATAGGTGGAGACGAAGTATTTCAAATAGACTCCCAGTTGTTGTCATATGAGTCAACATAGTATCCGAGCATGTTCCCGATTCTCATATGCACTCTTTCAGTTCATCCATTGGTTTGTGGATGGAGAGGACTCGTCCTTAATTTCTTCACATTCAGAACTTGCAAAATTCTATGAACAGATCGTACATGAATTTCGTTCCCTGGTCTGCTACTACTGTTTCAGGCACGTCATATTTCAGTACCCAATTATTCACAAGTGCTTGTGCCACTGTTGCTGCCAGCTGGTTTGGCAGCGTTACCATTTCTATGTTGTTGTTGTTGTGGTCTTCAGTCCTGAGACTGGTTTGATGCAGCTCTCCATGCTACTCTATCTTGTGAAAGCTTCTTCATCTCCCAGTACCTACTGCAGCCTACATCCTTCTGAATCTGCTTAGTGTACTGATCTCTTGGTCTCCCTCTACGATTTTTATCCTCCACGCTGCCCTCCAGTACTAAATTGGTGATCCCTTGATAGCTCAGAACATGTCCTACCAACCGATCCCTTCTTCTGGTCAAGTTGTGCCACAAACTCCTCTTCTCCTCAATTCTATTCAATACCTCCTCATTAGTTATGTGATCTACCCATCTAATCTTCAGCATTCTTCTGTAGCACCACATTTCGAAAGCTTCTATTCTCTTCTTGTCTAAACTATTTATCGTCCATGTTTCACTTCCATACATGGCTACACTCCATACAAATACATTCAGAAACGATTTCCTGACACTTAAATCTAAACTCGATGTTAAAAAATTTCTCTTCTTCAGAAACGCTTTCCTTGCCATTGACAGTCTACATTTTATATCCTCTCTACTTCGATCATCATCAGTTATTTTGCTCCGTAAATAGCAAAACTCCTTTACTACTTTAAGTGTCTCATTTCCTAATTTAATTCCCTCAGAATCACCCGAATTAATTCGGCTACATTCCATTATGCTTGTTTTGCTTCTTTTGATGTTCATCTTATACCCTCCTTTCAAGACACTGTCCATTCCGTTCCACTGCTCTTCCAAGTCCTTTGCTGTCTCTGACAGAATTACAATGTCATCGGCGAACCTCAAAGTTTTAATTTCTTCTCCATGGATTTTAATACCTACTCCGAACTTTTCTTTTGTTTCCTTTACCGCTTGCTCAATATACAGATTCAATAGCATCGGGGAGAGGCTACAACACTGTCTAACTCCCTTCCCAACCACTGCTTCCCTTTCATGTCCCTCGACTCTTATAACTGCCATCTGGTTTCTGTACAAATTGTAAATAGTCTTTCGTTCCCTGTATTTTGCCCCTGTCACTTTCAGAATTTGATAGAGAGTATTCCAGTCATTATTGTCAAATGCTTTCTATAAGTCTACAAATACTAGAAACGTAGGTTTGCCTTTCATTAATCTTTCTTCTAAGATAAGTCGTAGGGGCAGTATTGCCTCACGTGTTCCAACATTTCTACGGTATCCAAGCTGATCTCCCCAGAGGTCGGCTTCTACAAGTTTTTCCATTCGTCTCTAAGGAATTCGCGTTAGTATTTTGGAGCTGTGACTTATTAAACTGATAGTACAGTAATTTTCACATCTGTCAACACCTGCTTTCTTTGGGATTGGAATTATTATATTCATCTTGAAGTCTGAGGGAATTTCGCCTGTCTCATACATCTTGCTCACCAGATGGTAGAGTTTTGTCAGGACTGCCTCTCCCAAGGCTGTCAGTAGTTCTAATGGAATGTTGTCTACTCCCCGTGCCTTGTTTCGACTTAGTTCTTTCAGTGCTCTGTCAAACTCTTCACGCAGTATCATATCTCCCACTTCATCTTCATCAACCTCCTCTTTCATTTCCATAATATTGTCCTCAAGAACATCGCCCCTGTATAGACCCTCTATATACTCCTTCCACCTTTCTGACTTCCCTTCTTTGCTTAGAACTGGGTTGCCACCTGAGCTCTTGATATTCAAGCAAGTGGTTCTCTTTTCTCCAAAGGCCTCTTTACTTTTCCTGTAGGCAGTATCTATCTTACCCCTCGTGAGATAAGCCTCTACATCCTTACATTTGTCCTCTAGCCATCCCTGCTTAGCCATTTTGCACTTCCTGTCGATCTGATTTTTTATACGTTTGTATTCCTTTTTGCCTGCTTCACTTACTGCATTTTTGTATTTTCTCCTTTCATCAAGAAAAATTATATATGACTGTGAATACGTACTTATTCCCAGCAGGGTTCTAATGCTTGAGGTCACCTCTCAAATAGTACTCTTGTTCCTCACAAATCCGCTCTCTGTGCTGACTGTATGTAATTCGGCAGATACTGGTTTACGTCCGTTTGCTTATTCCTCTACCAGTAACTTTCTGCTATCATTTAGCTGTTTGATCTGCAACCCCGATGACCCGCTAATACGTGATCCTGAATTTATTGTAGCACTCTATACCTTAGCTTAGCTGGTACGAATTCTCCGCTATCCCAACATGGTTTCTCTGCACAGCAATCCATCCTGCACATTAAACTATGACTCCTTAAAATACTGCTTACATTTATCATCCGCTCTATGTTTGCCATTCCTTATTCTCATAACCAGCAGCATGTAATACTGCTACTTTTCTATTTAAGCTATTCGCATTTCCGTGCTTCTTCTCAAGTCTGTGAGTGACTTCGCATCAAATTCAGTTCGTGTTACCGCTCATAGTGTCAACCTACTAGAAGGATCAATTAATTCCCAACAGTTTCAGTGTTACATGAATTGATATTCTTCTAAAGTTTTTACCGTAGAAATAACATTGAAGTACATGATTCCATAAATAAGTCTTAACATCTCCTTCTCTGTTCTTTCTGCAGAATTTAGTATTCTTGATGCCTAAGCACCCTGATGTTCTATGCTTTCTACCTCTAGTGCCAACATACAGACAATTGTTTTATTTGATGCATCACATGATAAATTCTGTATTAAAATCCGGAAATACCGATATATGACTCGATGTTAAAGCTTCTTTTTGCTCCTCAAGAGCATGCCAGCACTCTTCTGACCGCACAAATTTATTGTCCATTGTTAACGTTTCAGTGGTCTGGTAGTACACACATGACCTTTTATCAACCAGTGGTGATAGTCGGCGACTCCTTAGAACGATTGCAAGTCCTTCACAGATTCTGGTACAGGAAATTCTGAAAATGGTTCAAAGGGCTATAAGCATTATGGGACTTAACATGTGAGGTCATTAGTCCCCTAGACTTAGAACTACTTTAACATAAGGGCATCACACACGTCCATGCCAGAGGCAGGATTCGACCCTGCGACAGTAGCAGCAGCGCGGTTCCAGACTGTAGCTCCTAGAACCACTCGGTTCACAGAGGCCGTCAGAAAATTCTTGTACTGCTGTAATTAATCTTGTGTCTGTCTTAACCACACCTTTACTTATGATATAACCTAGGTACGGTACCTCTTCTGTCACCAAATACACTTTTCCCCAGACTCAGTGATAACTTCGCTGCTTTTAAACTTAAGAATAATTCCCTTAATCGCTGCATGTGCTGCTCCATATTACTCCTACAGACGATTATGTCATTCAGATGTACTGAGGTTTTAAAACTCTGGAACGGTGCAGGTGAATGTTTTAATCCGAATGGCATTCTTCAGAAATTTTAGTGCCTCCATGGTGCCGAAAATGCTGTTTTGTGTCGATCCTGCAGTGCAACATGTGTCTGGTGATAACCACCCTTCAAATAAATTGTTGAAAAATCTTTGCATTGGTGTAAATTTTCCAAGATATCTGTGACGTTTGACCAAGGGTATGTGTGCGTTATGGTTTTCACATTTAGATGTCTGTAATCACAACAAAACCTATATTTTAGTGTTACGTCCCTTGATATCTTAGACATGACCCTTATTCCAGCCCTCTGCACTGTTACTTTCTTCAATTATTCCATGTTTCAGCTGTTGATACACAAAATCCTCCAAAACTGCCGATGATACCAAGGTGTTCTGAATGGTTTGCGACAGACCAGCGATTCATTTTCCGTTGGTATGCGATGCTATGCAATATCCGTAGCTGGTAGTGGCCCGTTTAGAAAAAGTAATTCCTTGCATTCAAAAAGTAATTTTTTATCCGTTTCTCATTGCTTCACTGTTACTCATAATAGAGTTTGAATGGAATCTTGCGATTGTCCGTGGATGACATCCCTGTTGTCCCATTCTTCTCCCTCCAGGAAATCCGTGTTAGTGATTAATAACCCCTTTGTTAATCCTATGTCCTCTGCGCTGAAATTATCTACAATTAGGTATCTTCTTTTCACCCTTTATTTCTTGTACGCATACAACATCTATTTTATCTAAGAAACCTGCTTGATCTAATACTTTGTTCTCTTCTAACGGTTCCAACACCCACAAAATTCCTACCTGCAAGGTAGACTCAGCACTGACCCAAAGTAATTTCACAGTACTCTTACGTACACAATCGTACGAATCAAGTATTAGTGTTATCGTTCGTGGTTTAATCCATTCATTTTCCACAACGCACGCCCCTCGCTTTATCGTTACACTGACAGTGGCCTTACGTAACTGAAACGTCTTTCTGTCAAGTTTCACCCTATGTTGCCCAAAATGGATTATTGCATATTTAAGAAATCTAATCCTAGAATCATGTCGTAGCCTTGACTCACATGTGGCACAAGTTCTACACATTGTATAAATTGAACCATATCCACCTATCCAAATGGTTTGATATCATTGTCCCCCACTCCATACAGTCAGTTCCATGGTGGGTCCCTTGCTTGTGTTTCACCAGACTACTACTGGCGATCAACACATGCGCCCCTATCTCAAATGATATTCAGTAAATCTTTTTTCGTGCCATTCTTCTTATCGCACAATCCACCTCTGCATACGATTACGTTGCATCCAGTCTTACTGGAAATGACCATGACCTGGGGTGTCCGTCAACGTTTAATAGCTTGTTCTTTCCTGTCCTCTGCTTCTAAAACTATTACCTCCTCTTACTTTATTCACATCATCCTGAGGCTGGCGGCACTGCCTCCTACACGTCCCGTTGGCAACATGTGAAACATTTTATACTAGATGCAAACACTGTCCGTTTTCACTGCATTCCAGTCGACAAATCAATCTCCTCACACTCTGTAACTAATCACAACGATGTTTGCAAATGTATCAGATCTCCTGCCCTTACACATCTTGAGATTTCTGCATACAACCCTCTTAAAAAAGCGTCGAGCGCGCTATTCTCAGCTTCTTGGAAATTAATTTCATTGGCCACAGCACCATATACTAATTCATAGATGCATACATTAATTTTCCTTATCCTATCTGTGCCGACCGCTGTGGCCTATCGGTTCTAGGCGCTTCAGTCCGGAACCGCGCTGCTGCTAAGGTCGCAGGTTCGAATCCTTCCTCGGGCATGGATATGGGTGATGTCCTCAGGTTAGTGAGGTTTAAGTGGTTGTAAGTCTCGGTGACTGATGACCTCAGATGTTAAGTCCCATAGCGCTTAGAGCCATTTCAATTTTTATCCTACCTGCAAATTGTTTCACGGTTTCCGTGTTTCTCTTAATTATCACCCCTAATTGTTCCCTGTAGCGTCTGTCATTATTTCGCTTTGGTATATCTCTGAATTAACCCTTCTTTAAATTCTTCGGCTGTTATGGCTCCCTTAAGGCCTTCTGTAGGTCTTAAATAAGTTTTAGTTCCATTGTTAGTCTTAATTTTGGAACAATCAGTATATCCTTACTCAGCCAACCTTCCATCTCATCTAGATTTCCGAGGTCTCCCACAAATACCTGCACATCCTCAGTTGCCTTACTAGAAAAGTGAGCGATGAAACTTTCGACTCACAAATATACACCCCATTGTGACGATTGTGGTTCAACAAACACACGCATTTGTTTGTAATCCTCTCTTAATTATGCTACCTTTTCAAATAATATCTGAACTTATGACTCTGAAATACCTTGCCTGTGTCGTTTTGTCGACTTTTTGCGCTTGACAGCATTCATTGACAGAACTAACACTCACAAGACCAAAAAACCAAATACGTCAACTTCATTCACACGTTAAACCACGAGCCATCTTTACTCCTGCCATTGGCTAGTCATAAGACCCAAACAGTTACATGTATAACATTTCACTGGACAGATTCCATACGTGGCGCGAGTGGCCCTCACGGTTGCACTGTGCGCATCTAACAGGCAGTAACCAATCGTCACATCCATTACCTCTAAAACCAGGCAAATCCACTGGCTCTCAACTGGAAATAAAATCTTCTTTACAAATGCATGATCATCAACCCTCTCCTCCGTGATAAAAATACAAAAAAATATTTGGACTCACTGTACCGTAGGCTGTAGGTTCAGACATTGCTCTATGAAGGTGACGTCAAAGATCTGACACCAGTTGTAGATGACTGATGGAGTATCACCTGTGGAGAGTGACATGAGACATCTGGACAACAGTACATTTGTTTAATTAGCTTATTTATTCCCGCCCTTAGCCGTAGTGAACCAAGAAAAGCTTACTGGAGGGGTTCGGTTGCCTCTCATGTGAAACAATAAAAGTATGGCATTGCTGATAGTGGAAAGAGCAGGGCCGAGTGTGGCGTCACTGGAATGTCACGGTCAGTGACGTCTCCGGCTGTGACTGTGAAGGCAGTGAAGCAGCCTACACTACCGCAGAGGTGGCCACGACGTCCTTCGAGCGAGCGGACGACTTTCTGCTTTGATAGTGGCTTCTCTCGTGACTCAAGGCAGGCTGCCCCGTCCCGTGGTCGAATAGTGGACCCTGTACTGCATTCCGGGATGTCGCTCCAGGTGTTACAGGCTCGTCGTGTAGGCTCTGATACTGAGATGAGAAAATCATACTACGCGAATGCCTGAATACCTGTAAGCTCCAGATTATGTTCGCATAGTGTTTAAGGCACATTATCTAAACACTTCCATGGTGGCAAATGAGGAAAGGCTTCCGTCCTTTTGTTAGTGTATTACAGCATTAGACGTTGCTATAGTGCTGCCAGCTGGTTCTGCTTCATAATACCTGTCGGCCTTGGTTTGCTTCTCAACACATAACACTCTTGTCTTCCTGCACTCAATTCCGCTCTGACATACATTTTGACATAAAATGGTCGATATGCTACACGTGAAAAGGAAGCGACTAGGTCATCCATTGCTGCAGTAGATCTGCCTTTCTGCTGCGTCAAAGCTATTACGCCTCTGGTGCTTCCACTCGGTTGCAGTATGTGGCATTCATCCAGATGCATTGGAGCCACAGCTTGCCGCATCAGCAGGTAGTCTCTGATTAATGGCCTCTGGCTGGCTCTTATTTGACACACTTCCGTGGCCTCTTGCATTAGCTGCGACAGCAGGATTTAGTCAGCCATTCCATACATTTTGTTGGCCCTGTGTCTTATCTACAGTCACTTACTGATCCAGCTGTTCGATATAGGCCAATAACATATTTGTAATCCACCAAACCTCGCCAAATAACTTTTTCCTGACTTTTATGGCAACTAGGCTTTGTAGCAATTTACCTAAACGAGTCAACTAACGTTTCATCTATAAATTCAGCTTTATTAACCTGAAAATCTAAATAGTTTAAGTAGCCTCCCAAGATTTTTGTGTATGCTCTTGGATTTCTTAATTCTACTACCAGTTTTACCTTCCGGCTATAGTTTAGTGCCAGTCTGTTCAACTTACTACTTAAATCAATTTGTAATTCTCGTTTCAATTCTCCGGTGTTCATAAATTCTAGTGCCTTGTTATTCAAGCTTAATACTCAATTGTTCAATATTCCCATTCTACTTACTATCCAGCAGTTTAAATTTACGATCTACTTCATTCGAAAATTGGCGCAACAACACTACTAAGCTTTTCCATTTTAAAATGCTACTCTGTAAAACTCTCGTCTGTATTCTTCACAATTAACGGTGCGAGCCTAAGCACAGGTCTTGACGCCGAAAACAAGACACTAACCGCAGTACACTGGCGCAGCACTAAGGCACAGCATCAACTCGGCGCTGCCTCAAATGCTGACGTGTCTCTAACACTGGCGGGGAATGTTTACCAATCAAGATTGTGCAGTGCTTGGGATGCGCTGCGTGCAGCACCTGCGGGTGTTTTCACGACAATGCTTCGCAGCTATGTGGGACAAAATCAAGTGCTAGAGCATGCCAGATGTGGACATGAGATACAGATAGATATAAATAGATATTGAAAAGCCATGGAAGAATCTGTTGTCATCGATAGGCTTTTGGCTGCCCTTGATCCACCAACTTCCTTCATAGCTCATCCACACTGTATACATGTATACATCACCACTATGCACAATACAAACACTAACATTTACTAAACTGCAAACACTTCCCTCACATGCACTGCTTAGTTACTGCACAATTCACCATATCTATGGTTATTTGGTGGTGTTGGCGGATGACACGATGGCATCAGCGGCAAGGAACAGTGAGTTGGTGTCGACGACGACGTTGGGAGTTAGTGTTGGCAGCAGCGACCAGTGAGGCGGCGTCGTCTGCGGCCATGCCGAAGCTTAATTGTGTTTCTTCGCCGTTTTGGGCCAAGCAAGAGAAGACTTCGGAAAAAATACCAGGGATAATGACGACAGTAGTTAAATGCTTCACTCTGAACTGCCATTAGTTACTTCAGTTATCCGATGCTGAGCAGCAAAGAGATTGTGTATGCAGTTCCAACAGACAGTAAGTAAAATTATACCGTTTCGTAAAAATACTTCCAGGCTCTGAATTAAACATCACTATTCATTTTGAATATCCTGTATGTACTTCTCCTGACCTTTTCTCCAAAAAATAAAACATGTCATTCAAGAAAAGACTGCCTTCACATTCTAAGTTAGTCTCTTCTCTATTCTTAAATAATAATATATTCAACTCCATTTAAAGTACTGTCTTCGATTTATATACGCAGTCTCAAACAGCAAATGAAAATTTGTACCATCGCTGGGCTTCGGACCAGAGTCTCCTATACAGCAGACACATGGTCTAACCACTGCACCACCCTGGCATAGTGGTTTGCACACGTCCCTCCCCAATCAAAATTTCGATTCACGCATCTGCGCACTTGCTGTTCCTCCTAAACTGGAGCAGCATTACCTAGACTCTGCAGCTCTATTAGAATAGCAGCACAGTATCGAAGGCATGATCCCCCGTTTCATTCGATGCTGAGGTGGTGTTCCAAACCAGTTGGATAGCCTCTGCAATACTGTTTGAGTCTAGAGTGTATACCTAGTGCGCAGAGGCGTGAATTGGAATTTGGACTAAGGAAGCGGTTGTCCTAGGGTTGTCTGAGCAGTTGCTCAAACCCACTCTGCCAAGATGGCGGAGTGGTTAGCGCATCTGCCTGGTTAGCAGAATATATTGATTAGAATCCCAGATTTGGTACAAATTTTCATTTGTCGCTTCAGTTTACATACATACATCATAGACATTGAAGACTTCAAAAGGTTTCTAGAACCATATTTTTTATTTGATAAATCGAAGATATCGAAGATAAATTACTATCTGAGAACAGAGAAGAGACTAACTAAGAATGTGAAATCTGTCTTTTCTTGAATGAGATATTTTATTTTTCCAAAGAAAAGAAATTAGAAGAACTACATGCAGGATATTCAAAACAGAGAGTGATGTTCAATGGAGAGCCTGGAAGTATTTGTACGGAACAGAATAATTTTCTTACTGTTTGCTGGAACTGCGTACACGTTTTCTTTGCTGCTCAGCATCAGATAGCTCAAGTAACTGATTCAAAATAAACATTCATAAAGATGGAGAAGAGCGAGATTGCGTCGCAACTGACATACAATTTTTACACATTAAATAGAATGAAATATTACGCGGGTTCAATATCATAACTGATGCTCTGTTACAGCGAAGTTGATGGGAGATTGAAAGTGCAACAGATAAGCACTTCTCTCAGGAGTGATGAACATCGACCCACGTTCGGCAGCTATCAGGTACGGTTCTCCCAGTGATCAACCATTGCTTGACAATAATAACCACAATTGTTATAAATTCACAGAGAATATTATTTTAACACACAATAAAAATTGTAATATACTTGGTACATGTAACTGGTTGTCTGTTACACGAAGTGAGTGTCACAAATAGGTTCTTCAAACTACATTTGCCCAAAATTAAATTCTTTTACGAGATATTTAGTTGGTACTTGGAAGAAGATAAATTGTGCAGTTCAGTGCTTGACTACTTCCTTGTTGCGATGACCATAGTATTAACCGCGTGTTCAAAGTGCGAGGTCATGCTGAAATACAATGCCTCCGAATTTCTTATATGAAAGCTCTTAAAGATTTTAAATGAAATAAACGCTGTTAGCATTCAACATCTTTCTCCTTACTTCTACACATTTATTACTCGACATAGTCACCTTAGCGACTAACATATGTCTCCCATTGTGAGTGTAGTTTGCTGACACGATCACAGTAGAGCCACAACTTCTGCTTGCATCGATTCATCGTGGTCGAAATGAAGCCTTCGAAGATATTCTCAGAGTTTTGGAAACAAGTGAAAATCGAAAAGGGCCAGGTCGGGACTGAATGGAGGATGATTGATGACAGTGAACCCAAGGCGTCAGGTTGTTGCCGGTGTCGCAGTGCTCGCGTGTTTTCTAGCACTGTCACGCTGAAGAAGAGGTTGCAACATGTTTACACGAAGTCTTCGAATTCTAAATTCGATTTCAGCACGCTGTTTCTCAAAGCACCGACGTAGTACACTCAGCCATGTTGCAAGCTACAATTCAGGACCATCTAAAGGCAGAGGGCTGCAGATATATTTCCATGAAAAATAAACATGTCGAATATTAATAACGTTTGCTTTACCTAAAAAGGCTAGAGTTTTCACATAAAAAGTTTGGAATCGTTAGTTTTCATGAAAGCCTTTTTTTTCTATTTGATTCATTGGTCTTCCTTCGTACGAGTTTGATGCTGCCAGCCATAAATTCCTCTCATGTGCAAACGCTTTCATCTCAAAGTAGCACTTGCAACGTATGTATTCAATCATTTGGTGGATGGATCCCATTCTCTTTCTCTACAGTTTTTACCTTCTACAGCTATCTCTAGTGCCGTGGAAGTTATTACCTGATGGCTTAACAGATATCCCATCATCCCATCTCTTCATCTTGTCAGTGTTTTCCATACGTTACTTACCCCTCCAATTCCGCGGCAAGCCTCCTCATCTTTTACCTTATTAGTCCACTGAATGGTGGATGGATCCCATTCTGTTTCTCTACAGTTTTTACCTTCTACAGCTATCTCTAGTGCCGTGGACGTTATTACCTGATGGCTTAACAGATATCCCATCATCCCATCTCTTCATCTTGTCAGTGTTTTCCATACGTTACTTACCCCTCCAATTCCGCGGCAAGCCACCTCATCTCTTACCTTATTAGTCCACTGAATTTCCTAAATTATTCCGTAGCACCACATCTCATATGCTGCGATTTTCTTTTGCTCCATCTTTCCCACAGTTCATGTTTCACTATCATACCATGTTGTACTCCAAACGTACGTTCTCAGAAATCTCTTCCTCAAATGAAGCTCTCGTACGTGGGACTACTACATATACCAGACAATGTTGATTCTGTGACCATGCAGTGTTAATTACCTGTTCGTTGACATTTTCTTTTCGGAGTATAATCACCACTCGTATCTTTGCAGCAGGTTAGGTATTCATGCTGCTTGACTGAATTCCATCTTCAGGCAGCCCTCTGGTAGGAACAAAGTGCTTTCTCTACTACGAACCTGCAACAGGTTACTGTCGATTATTGCTTTATACTCGAGAACGTGCCACAGAACATTTCCAAGTTTCTGTAGGTGCGTATACTCCGAGTTTAACGGAGGGCTTAGCTGCCATCGTCATTGAAAGCCACGCACCATTTTCCTTCCCACGATGTTAAGTCATCTCTGGCGTTTTGAATCTTCTGTTACACAATTAAGAATAACATATGAATTAACAGGCCGGATGACGGATATCTTTTTGAAAACAATGAAACTCCTTTTTTAGATAAAAAAATAAGAACGACGATAAACTACCAAGTGCAGAAGATATGTTGACGACATACTTATAGTGTTTCAAGAATCTAAGGTTGAAATAAAACACCCATAAACATAACACTATAATATTCAAAAATGCTGTCCATAGGGTTGATACCGTCCCATTAAGCCTTAAGAACAAAGTCGAAGAATTAAAAATTCGTAGACAAACAACGCCAGAAAATTCTATCACGTGGGTTTTATACAACGGTAGGACATATTCACCAACTAAACGAGGCAAATTCACAGAAATACCGAATCTTACTTTGTTAGGGAGTTATCTCACATAAATAAGGAAAAATTTCATTCGGGACGATTAAAAAACCGGGAAAAAGACTGATACCTAAGATCAGAACTTGTGAAAAGTGGATGGGTAAAGCAGAAGTGTATGAAATAGACGGTCACGACTACAATACGAAGTGTGAGGGTCCCACAGGACGACACTTTAAAATATGTTTAAGAAAACATAATAATAAAAGCAACGATTCACCGGAGATGTGACAGTGCCTTAAAATGAGCAGTATTCGTTAGGAAATATCACGGGCAGCTTGGAAATATATTGCATATAGAAGAAAAAAGTAGATTTCCGTCAAATTTGGAGGAAATGGAAATATATTGCGCTTTAATAAACCAGCGTTTCAGTGTGTGAAATGAAAAGACAGAAGAGTCCAACGGGCATTTCAAGTCCCACCTTATGGACGTCCTTCTGAAAGCAGCCACGAACCTAATCTCTTGGTGAACAAGTTTTAATGTTTCGTGACTGCAGTTTGTGATGCAGGTAGTTAGTACAGTGTGGAACGAGGGACCCTGTGTCAGTCGAGAGCTCTACTAGCAAAAACAAATGCAGCGTGTTTTGGAAGCAATAGCAGTGACCTAGTATAATAAGTTCTTTCAATTCTCAATGGATGCCAATATTGTAGCATAGGGTCTCCTGTATCATTACACATAAACGCTGAAGGAATTTAATGACGACAGCAGCGTGGTTGTTGCTTCCGATGTATACGTAACGAGAGAGTACGAACTCTGGTAGGTGATTGGCAGCTGACTCTTCATTTCAGTAAACAGAGCTCTGTGACAAGATTAAGTACTACGGGTAATTACGAAAGTAATACCTAGAATTTGATAATTGGATGATGTAATTCCGAAAGATATTGAGTTAAATCAGTGTGGCATTTCGGGCAATCGGTATTTCGTAATGTCTGTTCTGATATCGAGGTACAGTTTTACGATAGTGTCAAAACATTTCACCCTACATGGCTTCTTGAGAACTTCGTCGCCTCCCTTCCAAAGACTTCCACTTAATTATGTGCTGGCTATACCCAACGCTTCTTGGAATATCTTAACAGTCTGTTACCATGCCTACTAGAAAAGGGCTCCAAACACTGAAAAAATACCTCAGACTTGGTATTTTTTTTTAATTTCGTAAAATATGCACTGCGTTCTTCTAACGATTCGAACAAACGTAAGTACACCATTCGCCTTCCCTGACACTACTTGTACGTGATAATGCCGTATCATATCATTTATTAGTATAGGATCTACATACGCGTACGAAGTTATTTGCCCAAGATGTCTGTCATTTAACATGTAATCGCATACATTCTTGTCCTTTCTCTTGTTATGAGGCTCCTCTTATGAAAGCTGTAGGGGGGTAGGAGAGCTTATGGGGTGAATATCAATGTACCTTGTGTCTCTCGCAGACCTTAACAGGTGTCAAGCCGATTTCAAGGAGTGCAGAAAGTAATTATTTGGGAAATAGTGCAGGAATGAATGAATGACTGTAAACATTTATGGCTGGGTGTTGTGTGCTGTCCTTAGGTTAGTTAGGTTTAAGTAGTTCTAAGTTCTAGGGGACTTATGACCACAGCAGTTGAGTCCCATAGTGCTCAGAGCCATTTGAACCATTTTTTTTGTAAACATTTATGATGATGAATATATGTGAAAATAAAAAATAATGCGTCCAACAAAATTTGTTCTTTTTTACCAACCCACCCCAATCCTGTCTACGAATGCTTTTTATAAGAAATACTTAGCTGGAGACAGATGGTAACAAACAACTACTACTTACCAAGAGTCAGGGCTCACGCATGAGTCACCAGTGCCACCACTGATGACGAGGCCTCCTACATGTGCAAAAATAGTTTCCCAACCAGCATAGTAAATTACTAAATTATGGTAACTAAACATATTATAATTTTTCGGGAGGAAGTAATACATTATGAGGAAAATATAGTTAATTATTTCTTCTTCCATTTTTTCAAACCTCACAACGGGGGTCTAATAAGAGTAGCATCATCAAACTGACATCGTGGATTCACACTATAAGGTTTATAGCTGTGCTCATACTTGGAAACAAGCACATCAGTCCTAAAAACTTCAGACAGGGAGCTGAATATATGTGGAATATCCCACTGCAAACTTATAAGTTGTGTAGGAAATTTTAAATAGTCAGTTCACTAAAAATAAGATGTTTCTGTGTAAGTTACTTGTAAGTGCCTAAAAGCTTTTACACACGTTTCTCGATTTCAGTCACTTGAACATGTAATAATGAGCCCTTTTCTTCTTTTCCGTCAACGAAATCATAATTCTCAAGCTGAATCACCATGACATAGTTGAGGAAAATTAGGTCTAGAATATCAACGATGTATGGTCCAAGCAGGTACCAGACCTTACTAATGTCATGCAGTCACGATTCTCCTTTAAGAGTGAGTTAATGTCTGTCTTTTAAGTAAGTGCATATACATCAACACTCATAATTTGTAATACATGCTTACTAACCGTACACACGTTTACAACGAGAACTATCGCCCTGCATTTATCGAGTTTAGTATAAAGAATAATGAATATACTCTTTTTTGGCTTAGCTAGAGCAGCAATCAGTCGTAGAATTAAGTTGCTTTATTATGACATTTATAGTCACAACGCAGATCAGATTTCGGCCTGTGTCAGGTCATTATCAATGAGTGCGGAATTGTAGCAGTTGTTCGTGCTCAAGTGAATGCTTACACAGTTCAACCATTGGTTAATAAAGCAACTTAATTCTACGACTGATTGCTGCTCTATCTAACCCAATATAACCACAGTCGTTGCGTGCACCCACCCCATGGAGGTCAACCTGACACTCTTTTTTTTTATAAAAAATTGCATATATTAAACGGTATCGACAAATCATTCACCCATATTAAAACTCGGAAAAGATATTCATGCAGAGGTATACAGCAATAGACTCCTCTGCAAGACAGATATGTAAGTATTATCGCCGATGAAATGATGAGTAAGAATGTAGTTCAAAAAATGAATAAATACTTGAGTAAGAATTGTTTCTGTACTTTTTCCTTACAGATGTGGCAAACTCATAATAACGGCAGCAGTTGTAACTGCAAATAATGCTTTTTAACGTCAGCTACCGTTTAAACAAGAGTTCCTGAAATATGTCAGCATGGGAATGATTTCGGATAATGAGTTCTATCTGGTAGTAATATTCAAAAACCTATGATGTAGTAATGTCGAAATAATACTACCCCCAAAGAGTGGGTTTGTGTATGTGACACTTCAGTGCAGATTACTCCGGTACTACATGAAAATGCTCACTCTCCTTCAGTGGTACAGGGTGATGACCTGATCGCAGTAGGGGACTTACCACGTACAAGTAAACCGTTTGACACGACGTAGTGCACTGATCTACAGGACAACACTTTTAAAAATCTGATGTACTCCAGTTAAACAAACCAACGTGCTATAGAATATCGACAAATTCGTTCAGTGCTATATGAAAATGCGGAGCAAATCGTTGGCGCGCAAAAATCTTCATCCCTCAGAAGAAACCACCGCTCAATATTATGATTCATTTAGTGCATCGATACCAGTTGAAATGTACGAACCGGTTGTGCAAAATGTAGGCGCAGAATTACAGTCTTCCTTACGTATCTTCATATGCCCTACTATATAAAAGAGTTTTTAAATAAGTAAGCAACAATGTGTACTGTGTGATTGTTAGATTTCTATAAAGCTACCTCTTTGCTAGTGCACAAAGTCGACACCCTGACAAAATGGACAAAGCACGTTCGTCGCAATGGTCTCCTAATAATTAAATAGTTCTTAGATGACATTGAAAATTTGAAAGATAAGTAGAACGGTTCGCTAATTCCACACAACTTTCGTGCTTAACCGTTCATCTGCATGGAAACTAATCATGTTCTGTCACTGTTAATACATCCGCAGGAGATCAGATCAAGCATGTCTATATTATTTCAAAAACACTACTTCAGCCCAAATACCATTTATTACCAGAGATTTTGCAACGCATTGATGAAATAACCCATCACACATTTTAAAGGTTTGAACATAGCTGCGTAGTCAGCGACCGTTTACAAAATAAAGTTCAAGCGATTATAGCCCTCGGTCGCAAAAAATTAAATCTTTTGACCAGGTTTCGACACTTCTATGAGCGCATTCATCAGAAATTAAACATTCAAATTGGCACATCACGTATAACATATATATCAAGCGATAAAGTTTTAGTCGCAAATTAAAAAAAAAAAAAAGAGTACATGGAAGGTGAGCCTCTATGAGCTGCTCATGCATGTCAAGCAACAGCTAGCAACAGACTTACCATGTAAATTTTATCATACATTTATCGAAATCAGTGAGATTCCACCCTATGAGTAAACAAATCCTAAGGATGTGAACATATTTGGTAACGTTGTAGTGGAAATCAGTCTCTGAGAATCAATTCTTTGTCTTGGCATCATGTGAAGGCCATTGTCGTTTGCTTGAGCCGAACACATTGCAGGATGCCACAGCATTTGCTAAGGAATAATTCTAACCTTCGTATCGATTTCATAAATGACCACAACAATTTAAAACATATTTACCAAGCATATGTAAAACTTTCATTACGTTTACTGACTCTCCTAGCATAAGTGAGGGTTGCTGGAGTCAAAAACACTATGGCTTTTTTACTATAGAGGAAAAGAGGAATTGCAACGAGAGTCGAAATATACGAAACCTCCAGGAGTTTCTGCCTAAAAGTTAGTGTACCAATGAGCATATATCAGTAAATTGAAGACTATTGATAAGACACTCATTCCGAGGTTGTGAGGCACAGGTGAAACGTAGATCTGCATGATGATAAAGCGATTGAGTCAACCAGGACCAAATTAACAGAACTTGATAATCTTAACAAGACAACAGCTACAAAAGGTGAGATGTTGAATTACAGAATGTAGGCGCGTCAACTACATGTCGACGACAAAAATGAAACAGTCAATACAAGACTAGAGGATATGCTCGGATTTACCAAGGCAATAGATGTGGAAGATGCATCTAATCAACACCAGCTGCCCGATACAGTACGTGCAAGTTCTATGCTATCTCAAAACAGGTTTCAAAAATGGTTCAAATGGCTCTGAGCACTATGGGACTTAACATTTGAGGTCATCAGTCCCCTAGAACTTAGAACTACTTAAACCTAACTAACCTAAGGACATCACACACATCCACGCCCGAGGCAGGATTCGAACCTGCGACCTTAGCGGTCGCGCGGTTCCAGACTGAAGCGCCTAGAACCGCTCAGCCACACCGGCCGGCAAACATGTTTGTTGACGCCGACCTACGAAGGGAGAAACGATCATCTTAATAAAATAAGGGATATTGAGCTCACACGGAAAGCTATATGTGTCCGTTTATTCGCACGCTGTTCGAGAGTGGATAACAGAGAATTATTATTAGGATGGTTCGTCGAACCTCATTCACATACATTGTCTATTATTCTACTCTCGGAAAACCCGGCACTTAAACTATAGATGTAGATGTAGTATGCGACAGTACAACGAGAATATGTGAAGTTATTAAAACACGGAAGGCTATTCGGCAGAAATTATTATTAGTATTAGGACAGCAGCAACGAGATTATTGTCTCTGAAAAATATTTAAGCAACTTTGAAATGGCTTTCACACACTGTCGATGGATACAGAAGAGAAATAGAAGCAGATGAAGAAGAAGGATACGCTATTACCATTTTCACTAGCTACACAGTAATAGAGAATTAGAACAACAGGGTCAGTGGGGATAAACCACACGTTTTATGGGAACACCCTATACATCTCACTTAGCATGCAGTACCATTTGGATAAAAGGAATCTGAGAGAAAACCAAGGTTACCTAACCCAATATTCTTAAAGTCACTGAACCCAGCAAATATTCGCCGAAAGAAACAGAAATGTGTGGTGAAATACTATTTTTGACAAATGCACATAGGCGAAACAGCACCCTAAATGGCGAAAAAAGAGTCAAACAGTGGGATATACAAGAATATTATTAGATCTACTTTAGCTGGTACACAGTGTCTGGGCGAAGACTTTCACATTCAGCATATAAGACTGAACGCTGTACCTCTGGAGTAGATATACAGTGACGACCTGAACGAAACCACAGAACAATTAACGACTGCTTTTAGCACCACCTGTCTTAGGGAATATAGCTCACATGAATGGAACCACATCAATTATTTCAGAGCTTTGAGAAAGCGACATCGCCAGGTAATTGTTGAGACAGTTATGAGATCAAACTCTGCATGCAAACACTTCCATGGATCCGTGTTATAGTACGAGGTTTAGATGATTCACGGTAAGCTGATCTTGTATATATGAAACGATGTTCACAATCGAATAAAGGGTTCATATCAATTGTGGAACACTTGAACAGGACGATACAAAACCTTATGTGGATGATGTCCAATCATTGCATATCAAAGGGCTAGACACTCAACAGTCTACCACACATTAGGGGGGAGTATAAAAGAACTAAACCTCATAGGATTAAAATGAAGCCAATTGCTGCTCTTAATGATTTGCTTCTAAGTACAGTACACGATGGTATTAAGATGGTGCATCCGTGCAAGCAGATCATCATTGTAGGAGATTTAGTGCATATTTAGAATTTCATTCCCTGTTTCAGAAGTCTTACCTCTTGAACTGGTCAAAGGAGACACTTGCAATTTCCAAAGAGCATTGCACTAATCTGAGAACTTACATCGTAGAGGAAAGTGATGGTGAAGAAATTGCTTGACGTATTTGTGGACAGGAATAGTAGTAAAGCTCTGACTGGACGTGTTTCTCGTAGAGCGTTTTACAATGTATCGAGAAAACGAGGCCTTAGTTGAGTGCCTCGGCTACCCATCAAAGCACAACTGTTGAATACGTCCATGAATTCGTATATGAGAGGGCACTACAATATCACACTAGAATATCACCTACGTGGCGTCCCATATCACTCCAGCAGCACACGCCCCACACCATTATACAGCCTCCACCAGCTTCAACAGTTCTCTGCTGACATATAGATTCCACGGATACATGAGGTTGTCTCCATACCCGTACAGGTTATCCACTCGATATAATTTGAAACGAGTCTCGTCCGACGACGCAACATGTTTCCAGCCACCAAGAGTCCAATGTCGATGTTGACGGGCCCATGCGAAGCGTAAAGTTTTGTGTCGTGCAGTCATCAAGGGCAAACGAGTAGTCCTTCGGCTCCGAAAACCCATATCGATGATGTTTCGCTGAATGGTCAGCACGCTGACACTTGTTAGACCAGCATTGAAATCTGCAGCACTTTACAAGAGGGCTGCACTTCTGTCATACTGAACGATTCTCTTCAGTCGTCGCTAGTCCCGTGTTTGCAGGACTTTTCCGGACGCAGCGATGTCGGATATCAGATGTTTTACCGGATTCCTGACATTCTCGGTACACTCGTGAAATGGTCGAAAGAGGGAAAATCCCCACTTCATAGCTATCACATAGGCGTTCCCGACCGCAGCGTCGTCTTCTGCCTATTTACATATCTGCGTATTTGAATAAGCATATCTGTAGCAGTTTCTTTGGTGTTTCTTTGTACGTTAAGGAATGACATGGGCCTAGGAATACATAATTCAGCATTCACTGCTTATAAAGTAATGGATATTAATCTTAAATTCAACGCCGAAATAAATTTCTGGCAGCTTATGAATGCGGATCATTGCACACTTAAGAAGCAGACGACAGAACATCTGGGATGTTTAAAAAATTGCATATATTCAGCACTGGCAATGGTTAAATGCCTTGAAGCAGAAATGAGTAAGAAGAAGAAGAAGAATAAGACGCGTTAAAATACAGAACTCTACCAATACCTAGGACATCAGGTAGACTGATCCCGTTTGTAATTTCTGCACCTATGGGTCTATGGTGCTGTCGCTATTTGGCTCGTTAGTGGGAGTGACAGCTGCCGTAGTACGAACAATGAAGAATGCAGAAAACTTGGAGGAGCGACTACAGGAGGCTAAAAGGCATAATGGGATAATGTTGTAGCCACCATCGGTATTGGACTGTATTTAAAACCACACAGAAAAAGGCTTAATAGTTCACAGGAACAGGCTCATATTGTTACTACTGGCAGGCCACTTGAAAATATAGATCCTCTAAAATTCATCAACAACTCAAAATCCTGAGATATCGAGGAGTGTGTATGTGGAATACGTTGTTAAAGACGATGCGGAAATCCAAGGGATGTGGGACTGAGAATTTACATTTTGCAGCAGGATATGGGACTCATAGGTTTGTTTATGTTAAAAGAAAGCGAAATACCACCTATCACTTCGATTCTTTTAGTGATTTAAGATCGCCAAAAGGATTTTCCCGCTTCTTTACCAACAAGAACCATGTCTTCTAGAATTTTCGATGCTACCAGGACTTCGATTCATATTCCTGTAGACATGTCTGCTTAATCCTTCTCTCGACAATTGGTTAAAAACAAGCAGCACGCACTGTGCTGTATCAGCACACTTACTTGAAAAGAACTTTCATCGGTATTACGAGCAAACATCTTTCCTTCCATAGATCGAAGCTAGGTGGAGCGAGTATTGAACTGATCTGTTTGGAAACATACAATAGCATACCCAGTATCACTTATCACTTAGGAGAACAATAAACTGCACAAGGAGGTGGCAAAGATGTGGAAATACCCCCTGGCTCATACGATACTGTACATTTGAATACTGATATAAAGAGATTTTTACAGCGCTTTGAGTTACTTGCTAAGATTAATAACATTAAAGTAGAGATCAAAACAGTGTATAACACACTACACTTCAGCCGTAAAGGTTGAACAGGAGCACAGTAGTGGTTAAGTGATGGAGAATAATAGTGTTAAAATTTACGTTTAAATAAACAAATGTATACCCTTCCAGTCAATAAGGTTCATGTTAGGTGTATATCACTACAGATTCCTATTTTAAAGATAGATTAATCCATCTCGTGTTGAATATCGTAGATCACAATGATAATCTAGGGAATTTTCACAGTGAAAAAATTACAGTGCAACTACACTTGAAACAGTGTGGGTGTAAAGTATCAAACCAATGCACAGACACACACACACACACACACACAAACAAACACACACACACACACATAAACACATCAGAACACCACTTTGCAGCGGAACCAGAACATGGTACCCAGCGAGAGTTATGAGTTCCTTAAATCGTTGGAATTTAAACTTCATAATGATGTCACTCGATGTAACAATTCCAGTACATTATGATGATACTGCTGTCAGGAATATTTCGCCCAAAAAACTCTATCTTTGGAGATGTTTAATAATAATGATGAGATAAGAATTCTCACTCCACATAACGATATATTAACGTATGCAACAAAGAATTTCCTGCATTTGGAACGAAGATTTGAGTAGTAGAAATATGGCAGCTCTTCAGCTGTGATATCACAGTTGCAGATAATGGATTCATATATCTGTTTCAAGATATAATGTCTCGAATTCGACTGCAGACGAAATGTTGGAATTACGTTAACCCTCAGACTATATGTTTCCACATCAATTTTAGAACTGACTACTTTACAAAGTTGCAGGCTGGGTCCTATATGGATCGACAAGTAGCCACTTTATGAGTTTCACTCAAATTGTTATAGGGAGTCTTTGAGGGTAATAAGCTTGTCATCATGAAAGTAAAACTGGTGAAATTTTGTTTCGAAGTGGTACGGAGGATCACTCAATAACGATGCAAGGAGCTCAAGAAGATGAAAATAAACTTGTGTTGGATGGATTGGTGTCGGAAGTACTTTTCATGTCGGCATCAGACAAAGAGCATCTGAAACTTTAAAGCGTGTCAAATGCAGGTGTTCAGCTGTTATTAACTTTCGGTTCACGTGATCTTCAGGATTGTCCAGTCCGTCCAAGGACCTGCAAACTAACATGGCCAATTAAGAAACGATTTCAAATAGCAAATCCTTGGTTTATTGCTCTGTTGCTTCACACAGACAAAAAGGGGATTGAAGCGTATTTGACAACTGTAAACTAACCAGTGCGAGAGCGAATTTAAAGTCAGAGCTTTTCCAATATGAAAATGTACAGCTTGGCCGGGGGTTGTAACAATATCGGTGTACTACAAGGTACGTACAGTACGTTCCACTCTTCCTGCTGTGAAGGTGATAAATATAGGTGCATCGTCACTCCTCAGAAGTTTAGACAATTATTGCTCATAGTGGTGATAGATTGCACACAGCAGTGCAATGCATAGGAAACTGGAACTGTAGCCATATGTAACGAATTTACATCATCATAAATCTTTCCTCTAGGCACTGCAGCATTCTCATAATTGTTACATGGCGATTCTGTAAAATACTCACCTCTCAAAGGAACAATTCAATATGTAGTATAAATGTAGAGGTAGTGTGTCACATGCAAAGTATTTCATGACGCCTCAGACTGAAAACATCATTGTTGATACACCGATGTTTTATGAGAAATTCTGTTTAAGGACATTGCATTCATTGCACTCTCCAATCCTGGGTGAGTATCAAAGTGGTATTCCACAATCATCACTATGCCCAAACCGCTTAGTACATCGTGAAAAGCCTCGACAAACCCTCTGTGAGTAACTGACTTTCATCATGGGAAGCGCTGTAGTTTACGCCAGTGGCCATGACAGAGTGGCATGGCTGCGTGAATTTTTAAAGATAGTATCAGTTCGAAATTTGTAAGAAAACAACTTGGCAGGTCGAACACTGAAGCAATGTATGATGATGACAACAGTAGCTACAGCTCTGCTTCATATTACGTACAAATAATCTTAAGGTAATTTACCAACGAGTGATACTGTCTTTTAAAAAACTGTACTTATTTTTTATTCTGTTCCTCCTATACTTATTTTCTTAACAGGTTGCCTCTGTAATTCACCATGGTTCAAATAGTTCAAATGGCGCGGTTCCAGACTGTAGCGCCTAGAACTGCCCGGCCACCCCGGCCGGCAATTCACCAAGGACAGGAGATATAATTTTAGATGCCTCATCTAAGCAACAGTGGTCAATGGCTGCCTGCAACCAAGGGTTTTTTCGGGGCTCTCTGTAAACCCAAGAATCTCAATCATTTGATATTTGAACTAATGTACAACACTCATTCAGGAAACGAATTTTATTTTTTCTTCTGTTCCTTCATGTCCTATTTTTATTTTAAAACTATCACAGCAATTACTGTAGGCTAGCAATAAATGAGACAGTCTTTCACAAACTGTGTCTTTATTCTCTGATTTATTCTGCTCCTCCTGTCTCTCTTAAAGTGGAAAAATTCATCACACATTGCCCATCAACTGTGGGCCACTTGCACCGGTTGGCATCTGTCAGCTAAAGCAGTGACCACTCCAATATGTATAGGCACTACATCTCTTGCCTTGCGAGCACCTCCACATGCAGGCAGTGAGTGGCACAGTCTTTGTGCAATTATCTGTCCGTGTGCCCCTATTTCGAACGGGTTCTATGTTAAAGTGCATGATTAACAAAATCTGTGACATATATATGTCTCCAGTGCATAGTCAGACATCAGAGTGATCCCTTTTGTGAAATGTGTGTGCCAAATCTAGCGGATTCCTGTCCTGTGTAGAAACACAAGACCCAAAATCGGTGCTCATGTGACACATGATCATTTACAGCATGCAATCGGATATCAACGCAACGCTCGTGACATGTAAATGTCAAGACAAGCACAGTGCCACACCTATAGCCAAGTGGCGGTGGTAAAATACAACTATATTAGCATTATTCTAAGTGCAAGTTGGAACAGGTGATCAGACACTGACTATAAATGAGTTATGCTAAACAGCTGCCATTCACTTAACTCTGATTATCATTTACGGCTACTGCATCAATATGATGTGCCAATCAGACTGCCCTAGTGATTATGGGGGAGTAAGTGTCCTCATTTGTCAAAGGACCACGACGAAGCATTAAGCTTACCATCACACCTCTTTGATAAAGGTACTTTAGCTCTATTCATGAATCATTTACAGAAGGCTGAATGTAAGTATAGAAATTTAAATTAATTTTAATGTTGTTTTAAAATGACGATTTACTTTTACAAACAGTTCTTATAAGATACTTTTGTTTTTGTAGGTGATCTGAATACTCTTGCGCATGGGATGAAATTACTCAGTTGCAGTTTTCAGCCCCAAGCTTATGAGGTTTTCGATCAATTGTGGAGGATCGAATATATAAGTAGTATTAATTTTTCTTCCTCTTCTTCTTCTACGGATAATTTAATGGTTGCATGACATCTGCACTTTTTCTTCTTCTAGACGCACTTAACATGAATATAGTGAAAGATGTTGTTGTTGTTGTTGTGGTCTTCAGTCCTGAGACTGGTATGATGCAGCTCTCCATGCTACTCTATCCTGTGCAAGCTTCTTCATCTAACAGTACCTACTGCAACCTACATCCTTCTGAATCTGCTTAGTGTATTCATCTCTTGGTCTCCCTCTACGATTTTTACCCTCCACGCTGCCCTCCAATCCTAAATTTGTGATCCCTTGATGCCTCAAAACATGTCCTACCAACCGATCCCTTCTTCTAGTCAAGTTGTGCCACAAACTTCTCTTCTCCCCAATCCTATTCAATACCTCCTCATTAGTTACGTGATCTACCCACCTTATCTTCAGCATTCTTCTGTAGCACCACATTTCGAAAGCTTCTATTCTCTTCTTGTCCAAACTATTTATCGTCCATGTTTCACTTCCATACATGGCTACACTCCATACAAATACTTTCAGAAACGGCTTCCTGACACTTAAATCTATACTCGATGTTAACAAATTTCTCTTCCTCAGAAACGATTTCCTTGCCATTGCCAGTCTACATTTTATATCCTCTCTACTTCGACCATCATCAGTTATTTTACTCCCTAAATAGCAAAACTCCTTTACTACTTTAAGTGTCTCATTTCCTAATCTAATCCCCTCGGCATCACCCGATTTAATTTGACTACATTCCATTATCCTCGTTTTGCTTTTGTTGATGTTCATCTTATATCCTCCTTTCAAAACACTGTCCATTCCGTTCAACTGCTCTTCCAAGTCCTTTGCTGTCTCTGACAGAATGACAATGTCATCGGCGAACCTCAAAGTTTTTACTTCTTCTCCATGAATTTTAATACCTACTCCGAATTTTTCTTTTGTTTGCTTTACTGCTTGCTCAATATACAGATTGAATAACTTCGGGGAGAGGCTACAACCCTGTCTCACTCATTTCCCAACCACTGCTTCCCTTTCATACCCATCGACTCTTATAACTGCCATCTGGTTTCTGTACAAATTGTAAATAGCCTTTCGCTCCCTGTATTTTACCCCTGCCACCTTCAGAATTTGAAAGAGAGTATTCCAGTTAACGTTGTCAAAAGCTTTCTCTAAGTCTACAAATGCTAGAAACGTAGGTTTGCCTTTTCTTAATCTTTCTTCTAAGATAAGTCGTAAGGTTAGTATTGCCTCACGTGTTCCAACATTTCTACGGAATCCAAACTGATCTTCCCCGATGTCCGCTTCTACCAGTTTTTCCATTCGTCTGTAAAGAATTCGCGTTAGTATTTTGCAGCTGTGACTTATTAAACTGATAGTTCGGTAATTTTCACATCTGTCAACACCTGCTTTCTTTGGTATTGGAATTATTATATTCTTCTTGAAGTCTGTGGGTATTTCTCCTGTCTCATACATCTGGCTCACCAGATGGTAGAGTTTTGTCAGGACTGGCTCTCCCAAGGCTGTCAGTAGTTCTAATGGAATGTTGTCTACTCCCGGGGCCTTGTTTCGACTCAGGTCTTTCAGTGCTCTGTCAAACTCTTCACGCAGTATCTTATCTCCCATTTCATCTTCATCTACATCCTCTTCCATTTCCATAATACTGTCCTCAAGTACATCGCCCTTGTATAAACCCTCTATATACTCCTTCCACCTTTCTGCCTTCCCTTCTTTGCTTAGAACTGGGTTGCCATCTGAGCTCTTGATATTCATACAAGTGGTTCTCTTCTCTCCAAAGGTCTCTTTAATTTTCCTGTAGGCAGTATCTATCTTACCCCTACTGAGACAAGCCCCTACATCCTTACATTTGTCCTCTAGCCATCCCTGCTTTGCCATAATGAAAGATATTAATGTTGAAATGGATGGGAACTATTAGAAATAGTGAGTAATATACCCAGTGATGATGATGTCTGTTTTAAATCCCTTATAGCTATACCAAGATCGATGATCTACTTTGTATGTTTTGATGGATAAAATGTCTGTTTTGGTGTGTGTGTGTGTTTTAGTCGCAGGAAACATATCAATCTCTCTTCCATCTTTGTGGAAATACTGGAGCCTTTGGGAGGTTGACTCGTTGCAACAGTAATAACACTGTGGCCAGCCGCTTCTGTGAAGCATTAATTGCCCCCGCCAGGTCCTTCAACGATGATGCATTCACAAAAATCGACGCTGTTGAAAATGTGCTCTCCCGAGTCCAGACTGTTGTGATCTTGACCATACCGTCATCGTCTTCGGTCTGCTCCTAGCTGCAAAAGTCCAATGGCCCACTTTGTTATTGATCACCAGATACACTGCGCAACCACACTGGAGTACTCTGCGACTACTGGCACTTTGGGGACAGGATCTTATACGGCGCATTGACAAATCCAATGGGGACTAGTGAGATCAGATCCTACCATTTCCTAAATTCCAGTCAAGTCGTTTTGTGAAGAGAACTCCCAAAAATCATCAATGGCCCGCCATGTCACGCCATTAGGTGCAAGTCAGTTCTGTACTGTCATCTCAGGCACCCTTCCCCCCCCCCCTCAAAGAATTCACTGATGCCAATGAAAAGCGATTCATTAAAATCTGGGGGAAAACTGACATGATATCGCGAACTGGTTCAATTGCAGAAGTTCAGCACTTTCACCAAGTGTTTCACACTGGGAAACTTTTATGAAATGCAGCACTCAGCCATGTACCCCACTACAATGTCACTCGCACTGTATTGACCCAAATAATGGGGAGGACTGGTTTCACCTCTCTTTCGAAAGATATTGCAGCTAAAGAGACATGTATTAATGTCCATAATCAGGAGGAGTGGGATGAATACTGTTTTGTGTGTCCCTTCTGGCTTGCGGTACAAATTAGCCAGAAAATGAAAATCTTACAGATATGTACAAAACATATCGTTCATGTACATCATACCTTCGGCGACATCTCCTTCCCTTTTAGTATCCTACATATACGAAAATTCAAGAAGCAGAAACTAGATTATTCATTTCACTCTTACAGCCGTTCCCCAGGGGCTGCTGGCAACGTACATAACCCATCACAATCTTCATTAACCCGTAAATGCTGGAGTCTTCTTTATTGTAATTTTAGTGATACTTGGAATAATGAATAGAATGGAAGACGTTACAAGTAATGCCAATACGAGAACAGGGTAAACCATCTAAGAAGCAAGCTCGTGACCTGTGTTCACAAAGGGCTTGAAAGGATGCTGAATCATCAGCTTGGTTGATGGTATGAACAACACAACCTTTTCCCAAAAACAACTTTTGGTTTTTGCAGAGAACATGGTGATATCATAATAACAATATCACTTCTTTATAATAAGGCCTTCAGCCGTGTTACAGTTCGTTTTAAAACGAAGTACTTATCTTAATATGTGCTATTTGGAATTGTTCTCCTGACATCTAATTCAGACCTTCAGTAGTTTATTGTTTCGGCCCTAAAATTGTGGAATTGTTTTGGTGATAAGGCCTTCAGCAGTCAAACAGTCATTGTGATTTTTGAAGAGATTGTTTTAAAATTTTAATTTCCTTAAAGAAAGTTTACGTATTTGCTTTGCAACCGAGAGTAACTGATTACGGACCCATCCACAATCGTAACCTTATCCTGTTCCATCCTGAGAAACCAGCTCTCAAACAAGGAGACTGGAAAGCCAAGAACGAGGTGCTGATTTTAAAATGTGCGTAAGACTGGGATATAGTCTTTCGCCCCTACTTTAAATCTGTATGCTCATGAATCAATGATAGTAATGAATGAATGGTTCAAGGGTGGGATTAAAAATCATTGAGAAATGGTATCGGTGATGAGATTCGCTGATGACATTGTTATTCTCAGTAAAAGTCAGACGAATTACAGGATGTGTTGAATGGAATAAGCAGTCTAATGAGTACAGTTTATGAATTGAGAGTAAATAGAAAAAAAGGCGGAATTAATTAGAAGCAGCACAAATGAGAACAAGAGAAGTGATAATCATGGAGCAGCAAATTAAGTCATGACTGACGGAACAAGGAGGACATAAAAAGCAGACTAGCACTCGCAAAAAGGGCAATGCTGGCCAAGAGATGTGTACTGGCATCAAACATAGATCTATCTTGAGGAAGAGGTTTCTGAGAATGTACGTTTACGGAACAGCGCTGTATGGTAGTGAAACTTACACTCTGGGAAAACCGGGACGTAAGAGAATCCAAGCATATGAAATGTTGTGCTACAGAATACTGCTAAAAATTAGGTGGACTGATAAGGTAAGGAATAGGGAGTTACTCTGCACTGTCGGCGAAGAAAGGAATGTATTGAAAACATCAACAACAAGAGGGGACTGAACGACGCGACATTGGTGAGATGTCAAGAAATAACTTCGATGGAATTAGAGGGAGCTGTAGAGGTTAAAAACTGTAGAGGAAGATGGAGAGCCGGCCGGTGTGGCAGACCGGTTTTAGGCGCTTCAGTCTGGAACCGCGCGACCGCTACGGTCGCAGGTTCGAATCCTGCCTCGGGCATGGATGTCTGTGATGTCCTTAGGTTGGTTAGGTTTAAGTATTTCTAAGTTCTAGGGGACTGATGACTTCCGATGTTAAGTCCCATAGCGCTCAGAGCCATTTTTGAAGATTGGAGTAAATCCAGCAATTAATTGAGGATGTTGGTTCCAAGTGCTGCTGTGAGATCAGAATGTCGTTGTGGGCTGCTTGGTCTCATCAAACAAGCCAGAGGTCTAACGACTCAAAATAAGAAAGAGAAGTAACAACTGCTTGTCTTTGGACTTGGCGCAATTTTTTCGCCAAATGACTACATCATTACGTACTTTGCTGATGTAACTCTGTACGTATGCAATTCAGAGCGAATATCTTAATGCAGTGTAGCACATATATCTTTGAACTTGGCGCCTGTTCAAGTGAAGGTCACACAACATCATGTTTTGAAATATTTCGTATTTTGTAACTTAATGCCATTTTTAGGAAGTAGTCTGCTTAATTAAATGCTTCACTGATATTGGCTGGTGAGGGAAAGGAGAGAAGCCGTAATATTACCAACTATATATGAAGTAATTCAGCCATCTCAGTTTTCTCGATTTTGTTTATTTCCAGAGAGTGCAGCTGGATTAATTCCACAATCTTGTATTCTGACTGGCTGGAGAGTGGAGGAGGAGGGTAGGTAGGAGGAGGGGGCATGATTTTCCATGTGATGATGTCACTAATAAAGTTGATTATGTCACTGAGAAGAGTGATGTTTCCACTGCTAAGGAGATGCATCACTGGTGAAGTACCGTCCCTTGTGTGAGGGTGTAATGCATATGGTGATCAATGCGAGTTGGTGATATGCATCTTTAATGGTGAATTGAGGTTCCTGGGTCTTGTGTGTGCGTGTGTGTGTCGTTGAGGACTAAGTAGAAGTGGTAATATAGGTAAATGAAAATTAGGTTTCCTTATGGATGTTCGTGACGTCAGAGCAGACATGGGACTCACAGTCTCCATCCACGGCGAAATTCCGTTATCGTGGGACTCTGTAGCTAAGGAGATACATACATAACACAGAAACGAATTTGACTCGGAACAGTAAGTAGATTCTGTTCATGTTATTATCTGGCTATACGATCAGATGTTAAACCGACCTGTATTTGGGATAATAAACCCTGTTAGTGAGCCTACCGGCGCCTGTTACTACCTAATAGCAGTCATTACACAGGAAAAGTCCGTGGATGGTGGGGTCCTTTCGAAACGAGGAGAATGACCTCTTCAAGAAGGAGAGAACATTCGCACATGCATTCGAATGTGGATCTGAATAGTTACAGGTATACTAAACAAGTTGCACTGCAGTTCGGAGTCGATGTCGAACTGTAAGTGCCCCTATGGCTTCGTATCAACTCGTGGTTCGGAGAAACAAAACTCCATTTCCACGAGGATAACCAGTTGTAAAATACCGTGGTAATCAAACCAACCTACAGGTTGAAGCCAGCTTTGTCTTCGTTTCAAATCAATACCGAAGGTAAGAGTGTTAACCTACTGTATCTTACACGAGTGACTTAGTTAACCGGATATCAGTCCGATAGCTCAAGTTTATAAGATTTGTATCCAGTTAGAAAGTATTAATACAAAGGGAGGAGATATTAACTGATAAATGATATGTATAACGAAACTGAGGACGTGTCCTCAGAAAAAGAAATATGGAAAATAACAAAAAGCTGCAAATAACATTGTGTTTTTCGCGATCAGACTGTCGTACATTTGTAGGCTAGAAAACTAGGCGAGGTAACACTGAGTTCACACAACAGAACACTGTGGCCGAAGTGGATGGCTTACTAAGAACATACATATAAAAGAAATACCCGGACTCTATGTACACGTTGCTGTCCTGTCTTCGGGCAAATTGCGGATGTATTTCCTGTACGAAGGCAATGAAACCTACCAATATAGATTTATTGCTTTTATGGAGACTCACCAAATTAACATTCAGCTGATGAGCGATACGTTGTCATTAAAACGCAAACACGTGTAATCTGTGCATCTCATCTGTTAATGCCTCGCGGCAAACAGCGTTGTCATTTATTACAGATAATACCGTCCAAATGAATGAAATCTGCGTTCCCGCAGGTACATGGCAACTTTCGCTCGTTTCCGGAACGTTTGGCGCGGCTGGCTGTGCGTTCCAAGCCATCAGATTCGCTCTTCTCTTTTTACGCATCCAATACCGCCGCAATATAGTTTGATGAATGGCTGCAATTACGGGTGCCCTCTGTCAGCTCTCACGCGGTCAGAACTCGCATAGAGAGGAAAACAGTCCGGCATTAGTTGTTGCGTGGCGAGAGTCTATTCAGTGTGCAGCACACCACATGTCACGTTAAGCAGGGCCCGTGTGATTGACGTGGTGGAATAAAGATACAGGAAATATCTCTGCGGTACAGCATAAATGGGATGCAGCCAAGGAAGGATGTAATTAATCAGTAATCGTTTTAACATAAACTGTCGAACGTGTAATGGAGGTCTTACACTGGTACCGTATTTTACGGACAATAAGACGCTACGGACTATAAGACGCGCCTTAATTTTTAAGCAATTTTCCAAAAAATTAAATTTTATAATTTTTATAATTAGATAACAAAGCAAGACTTAAAAAAATATTTTATAAGACCGAACTGGCCTTTAAAATCCCTGAAAATCATCGTCTTCTAGTTTTGGACATTTTGCATTCAGTCCTCTATTTGCACATTTAGTCTTCCTCATTTTCTTCAATTCTTCTTTACTTCACCCCAATCTCGAATGGTTTTTTATGTTGATGGAGGGCCGAAATGCAGCTCAGCTGCTCTGTTTCCATGTTCCTCTGCGTATGCTATTACTCTCAATTTGCAGCCCGCTTCATATGAATACCTTTTATTTTTTTCCATCACTAAACTACGAGTAGCTACTAACAAGGATATTGTTCTGCTGCCGATAACACAAATCACTTTCAGTTCAGGTTCGATGGCACCGTACACTGGAATCAGGCATCATAGGTTAGACAGTCTTATGGATTTGTGATGGCGCTCTGTGAGGGGGACAGTGTTAGCAAGCTTGTGAATCCCTGCAACTATTGCTCCTCGCATCGGTGCACTGTTGCTGTCAATTAAATCCAATGTTGCCAGAGAAGGTTTCCCGTGGCATCGAATATATGGGCATTTTTGAGACTGCCGGGAATTTAAAATCAAACCCTGGACATTTTTAAATTAATTTTGAGCTTAAGACGCATCTAAATTTTCAAGGTAATTTCTCGACGGAAGAGATGCGTCTTGTAGTCCGTAATATACGTTATATTAAAAGAGCAGATTATATGTACCGCCAGAGAGACGGTGAAACAGAAAAAATAATACTTTTAAGGTGCAAAGTACAGTAATTAAGACAAATCTTCAAAATTTTTGTGATATTTTTGCCCCTTAAATGTGAGATGATTCTGCTACATAGTAACAGAAGAAAACATTGGGTGCGAATACTGTGATTTATCGCTACTATGAGCGTGAACTAATAGGAAAGTCGACGTAGTCCCAATCAGTGGAAATGAATACAGCGCAGCAGATGCTGGAAACCTGCATCGCCTTTCTAGGCAAGGCCGAGTGGAGGTGATCTCCAAGTTACCATTATCCAATTTGTTCTGAAGTGTCGTGTGTGTCTACGTGTACGGGGGGCGGTGAGGTGGAGTGGCCATTGTTAAGCATGAAGGAAAGGGAGAGCTTGAAACGCGGTGCCGGCGTATGGTCTACTCTTCTCGAATAGCACCAAGGAGACCACCTGGCTTGCCTCCCCATAAGACGGCGGGACCCTAGCCAGTACCTAGTCACATTATACTCACGATCGTATCGTAATGGTGGGACGCGTCCCTACTTCATGAGAGACTGCGGGGAGGTTAGACATTTAATGTAGGACTTTGGCACGGAGAGTGGTTATCAGAAACTTCACACTACCACCTCTTCTCCCCTTTCTGGTCTAATACTGACAGTAAAAATTATTCATCAGCAGAGTTCCAACCGACGTACCTCCGAATCGTGTACAACCATACAAGCTTGCAATAGCTACTTCGGCCATGGAGACGGTTGAAATTGTAGTAGAAAATGAAGAGGTACTCAGACTGGTTGTTGTTGTGGTCTTCAATCCAGAGAGTGGTTTGATGCCGCTCTCCATGCTACTCTATCCTGTGCAAGTTTCTTCGTTTCGAAGTAACTACTGCACACTCCATCCTTCTGAATCTGTTTAGTGTATTCAATTCTTGGTCTCCCTCTACGATTTTTACCCTCCACACTGCCCTCCAATACTAAATTGGTGATCCCTTGATGCCTCAGTATATGTCTTACCAACCGATCGCTTCTTCTCGTCAAGTTGTGGCACAAATTCCTCTTCTCCCCAATTCTGTTCAGTTCCTCTTCATTAGTTACATAATCTAACCATCTAATCTTCAACATTCTCCTGTATCACCACATTTCGAAAGCTTCTATTCTCTTCTTGTCTAATCTATTTATCGTCCACGTTTCACATACATGCATGTCTACACTCGCTACAAATACTCTGAGAAAAAACTTCATGACACTTAAATCACTACTCGATGTTAACAAATTTCTCTTCTTCGTAAACGCTTTTCTTGCCATTGCGGGTCTACATTTTATACCCTCTTTTTCTTCGACCATCATCAGTTATTTTGCTCCCCAAACAGTAAAACTCATGTACTACTCTGTCTTATTTCCTAATGTACACTCCTGGAAATGGAAAAAAGAACACATTGACACCGGTGTGTCAGACCCACCATACTTGCTCCGGACACTGCGAGAGGGCTGTACAAGCAATGATCACACGCACGGCACAGCGGACACACCAGGAACCGCGGTGTTGGCCGTCGAATGGCGCTAGCTGCGCAGCATTTGTGCACCGCCGCCGTCAGTGTCAGCCGGTTTGCCGTGGCATACGGAGCTCCATCGCAGTCTTTAACACTGGTAGCATGCCGCGACAGCGTGGACGTGAACCGTATGTGCAGTTGACGGACTTTGAGCGAGGGCGTATAGTGGGCATGCGGGAGGCCGGGTGGACGTACCGCCAAATTGCGCAACACGTGGGGCGTGAGGTCTCCACAGTACATCGATGTTGTCGCCAGTGGTCGGCGGAAGGTGCACGTGCCCGTCGACCTGGGACCGGACCGCAGCGACGCACGGATGCACGCCAAGACCGTAGGATCCTACGCAGTGCCGTAGGGGACCGCACCGCCTCTTCCCAGCAAATTAGGGACACTGTTGCTTCTGGGGTATCGGCGAGGACTATTCGCAACCGTCTCCATGAAGCTGGGCTACGGTCCCGCACACCGTTAGGCCGTCTTCCGCTCACGCCCCAACATCGTGCAGCCCGCCTCCAGTGGTGTCGCGACAGGCGCGAATGGAGGGACGAATGGAGACGTGTCGTCTTCAGCGATGAGAGTCGCTTCTGCCTTGGTGCCAATGATGGTCGTATGCGTGTTTGGCGCCGTGCAGGTGAGCGCCACAATCAGGACTGCATACGACCGAGGCACACAGGGCCAACACCCGGCATCATGGTGTGGGGAGCGATCTCCTACACTGGCCGTACACCACTGGTGATCGTCGAGGGGACACTGAATAGTGCACGGTACATCCAAACCGTCATCGAACCCATCGTTCTACCATTCCTAGACCGGCAAGGGAACTTGCTGTTCCAACAGGACAATGCACGTCCGCATGTATCCCGTGCCACCCAACGTGCTCTAGAAGGTGTAAGTCAACTACCCTGGCCAGCAAGATCTCCGGATCTGTCCCCCATTGAGCATGTTTGGGACTGGATGAAGCGTCGTCTCACGCGGTCTGCACGTCCAGCACGAACGCTGGTCCAACTGAGGCACCAGGTGGAAATGGCATGGCAAGCCGTTCCACAGGACTACATCCAGCATCTCTACGATCGTCTCCATGGGAGAATAGCAGCCTGCATTGCTGCGAAAGGTGGATATACACTGTACTAGTGCCGACATTGTGCATGCTCTGTTGCCTGTGTCTATGTGCCTGTGGTTCTGTCAGTGTGATCATGTGATGTATCTGACCCCAGGAATGTGTCAATAAAGTTTCCCCTTCCTGGGACAATGAATTCACGGTGTTCTTATTTCAATTTCCAGGAGTGTAATTCCTTCAGCATCACCTTACTTAGTTACACCACATTTACTTATACACTGTCCATACCGTTCAACTGCTCTTCCAGGTCTTTTGCTGTCTCTGACAGATTTACAGTGTCATCGGCAAACCTCAAAGTTTTAATTTATTCCCCATGGATTTTAATTCATACTCCTAATTTTTCTTCTGTTTCCTTTACTGCTTGCTCAGTGCATAGATTGAATAGAATCGGGGACAGGCTTCAACCCCGTCTCACTCCCTTCCCAACCACTGTTTGCCTATCCTTAATCTATCTTCTAAGGTAAGTCGTAGGGTCAGTATTGCCACACGTGCTCCAACATTACTACGGAATCCTAACTGATCTTCCCCTAGGTCGGCTTCTACCAGTTTTTACATGCGTCTTTAAAGAGTTCATGTCAATATTATGCAGCCGTGACTTATTAAACTGATAGTTCACTAATTTTCACACATGGCAACAGCTGTTTCTTTTGGGATTGGAATAATTTTATTCTTCTTGAAGTCTCAGGGTATATCGCCTGTTTCATACGTCTTGCTCACCAGACGGTAGAGTTTTGTCAGTCCTGGCTCTCACAAGGCTATCAGTAATTTTAATGGAATGCTGTCTTCTCCCGGGCCCTTGTTACGACTTAGACGTTACAGTGCTCTGTCGAATTCTTCACACAGTATCATGTCTCCCATTTCATCCTCATGTACGTCCTCTTCCATTTATATAATGTTGCCCTCAGGTACGGTACGTCGCCATTGTATAGACCCTTTCTGATTTCCCTTCTTTGCTTAGAACTGCTTTTTCTCGTTTGAGGTCTTGATATTTATATAAGTAGTTCACTTTTCTCCAAACGTCTCTTCAATTTACCTGTAGGCAGTATCTATCTTCCTCCTAGTGATATATGCATCTACATCCTCAAATTTGTACTCTGGCAATCCCTGCTTAGCCAGTTCGCATTTCATGTCGATCTCATTTTTGAGACGTTTGTATTCCTTTTTACCTGCTTCATTTACTGCATTTTTATATTTTCTCGTTTCATGAATTAAATTCAATATCTCTTCTGTTGCCCAACGATTTCTACTAGCCCTCGACATTTTAACTAGTTGATCCTCCGCAACCTTCACTATTTCATTTCTCAAAGCTATACACTCTTCTTGTACTGTATTCCTGTCCCCGGTTCTTGTCAATCATTCAGTAATGCTCTCTCTGAAACTTTCGGAAACCTCTGTTTCTTTCAGTTAGCCAGGTCCCATCTCGTTAAATTCCCACCTTTTCGCAGTTTCTTCAGTTTTAATCTACAGTTCATAACAAATACATTGTGGTCAGAATCCACATCGGCCACTGCAAATATCTTACAATGTAAAACTTGTTTCCTAAATCTCTGTCTTACCATTATATAATCTATCTGAAAACTTCCAGTGTATGACATTCCATGCTCCGATGCGTAGAACGCCAGTTTTGTTTCTCCTGATAACAACTTCCTCCTGAGTAGTCCCTGCCCAGAGATCCGAATGGGAAACTATTTTACCACCTGAATATATTACCAAAGAGGATGCCATCACCATTTAACCATACAGTAAAGCTGCATGCCCTCCGGAAAAGTTACTGCTGTAGTTTCCCCTTGCTTTCAGCCCTTTCACAGTACCAGCACAGCAAGGCCATTTTGGTTAATGTTTCAAGGCCAGATCAGCCAGTCATCCGTACTGCTGCCCCTGCAACTACTGAAAAGGCTGCTGCACCTCTTCAGAAACCACACGTTTGTCTGACCTCTCAACAGATATCCCTCCGTTGTGGTTGCTTCACGGTACGGCTATTCGTATCGCTGAGACACGCAAGTCTCCCCACCTACGGCAAGGTCCATGGTTCATGCGGAGGACTTAGATTATAATAATGTTAAACACAGGTTTAGGTATATGTGAGCATTATAAATCATTAGACTTCTTTTAATTTACTCTTTTTTTTTTTTTTTTTTTTTTTTTTTTTTTTTTTTTTTTTTTTTTTTTTTTTTTAGAGGAGAAACTTTTGTGCTGTAAACGTAAGGCCGAACCAGAAGGAATACCTTGAAGTGCGTAAGGCAGGACTTCAGAAGTATGGGCAATATTACTTGACGTATCACAGCTGTGGAACCATCTCAACAATATTATCATGAAAATACAATGTCATATAATAACTAGAAAAAAAACTTATACTTTCCTCAACACATTACGGATATGAAAGAATTGGAGAAATGGACAGGAATGGACGTGTATATATTACTTTAGATCGCAAAAACAACGATATACATATGTATAGATTTAGAAGTATATTAGAGATTTTATATGAAGCTATAGCATCTAACTGAAAACGGACTAAAACAAATTATCTCCATAAAATGCAATATGCGGATCTCAGAATTAAAAACAAGTGTATGGGTTGACTGGAATATGAGGTGTTCCTCAAACATATTTTGAAAGATATAAGAATAAACTATCAACACGTTTACAGCAACTCAAGTCCAAATATGGTTCCGATTAAGGAAGAGTCCAAATGAAACAACAGATGAAATTCTGTTTGTAGCAGAGTATCTACATAAATTAAGTCCTATCTCAACTAGAGTGATAAAAATGTCCAGTGTACACTTTTTTTATAATACATTCTTTTAATAATTACTCAGTAAACATAACCTTGGCGGAAATACCTCACAATTTCTAACGACATAACAGGTTGCTGCTCTTTTGTTGGGTCGTAGATTTGTAGTTTAACGACGTCGGCGGTTTTTTGACAATGAGAAGCTCAGTGACCTATAGATGTCATTGTAAACAATTTCTCAGAAAATTCACCACGTAAGAAAGAAGTATTTAATTCAATTCGTGAATTTTTGCTAGTTTTAGTTCCTATTGATGTTAGAATGAAACGTAAATATTAACGTTTATAGCACATATTTTTTAAAAAAATAAGACTATAAATAACAACTATATGTTAGCTGCTAATAATCGCAAGGTATCTAAGAAAGGAAAGCGCTACCCGGCACTCTCTCGGTACTTGGCACTTAGTAATGGAGTGAGCTATATTCCTAGAGGAAGCGGCTTTTTTGAAGCAATGGTGATTCAGTACAATCCGAACAATAGACGAATATTCATCAATTGGGCTTACAGCATTTCTCATGTAACCCACAATTCCCAGCAGGCGTTGAGAACTAGATGATGATGGTGATTGCAAGGATACTCAGCATCGTTTTCAATTGCTGTATTACTGGGAAGACCAAAGTGTAGCTGCGGATGGTTTCGTGTACAAAACATATAGGTTCTGTCGACTTACAGAAGCACAAGGATATTGCCAGGTTCTATGAAACCATTGATTAGTCAAGAAGAGAAGCGTCCGCTGTTTGTCATGAACGTCAGAAATGCCAACTAAAGTGCCACAAGATGTGTGATACGGCACTCTCTTCTTCCAGCAGCGCCCGGTGCTGTCAGTAAGGAACGTTTGCTTTATAAATCTATTAATCGCCTTAAAGGACAAGAATTTGTTTCTCACTTTGGGTTCCTATGCTTTGTGTTCAGAAAATGAGACTATTGCCGCGCTAATCCCATCCTTTGTGTATATTGAAAATGTACTGCGCAGATCGCCATTACACAAGCACGCGGTGCGAGTCTGCGCTCGCAGAAGAATCAAATTTGGGCGACTGTGTCACCAGTCGTCATTACTACGTTATTATTCCAAAACATATGCTTAAGCTCAGGGGTGAAGTTTACGTGTTTAGCACTGAGAATTATAGTAATGTTTATTCTTATTGATGCGTTCGTGTGAAAGAAAATTTCCTAATACTGCCTTGTAATTCCCCTCTGTGTCGATCAGTACTGTGAAGACTCCTAAAAGTGGTTTTATATAGTGCCTGGGTATTATTTACGTCTCATTTTCAGGGGTTTCTTAAAATTTTTTAACTTTTTATAAATTTATTCTGTTGTCATTATTGGTTGGTTCCTATACATTTACGGTGATAAAGACGTTGTCTGCTGATGTAAACCAGTGAAGTGATATTCGCTCAAATGGGTACGCAAAACTTTTTATGAATTCTCGTAGATTCCATTTGACCATGAAACCCATTCCCAGCGTAGTGACTTTCTTTTTATTCTTTATGTCCGGTTTTCCAATGTAAATCCTGTAGTCATCCGGCTCAAGTGCGTTCTCATCACCGTATGTAGTTTCCTGAAGTGCAAGTATGAGTATGTTGCGTCTATTTAAGGCATCCGTCAACTCTTTAAGTGGGTCTGGTTGTGTTTTTCGGGGAAGGAGACCAGACAGTGAGGTCATCGGTCTCATCGGAGTAGGGAAGGAAGTCGGGGGTGCCAAGAAACCATCCCGGAATTTTCCTGGAGCGATTAAGGGAAATCACGGAAAACCTAAATCAGGATGGCCGAACGCGGGATTGAACCGTCGTTCTCCCGAATGCAAGTCCAGTGTGCTAGCCACTGCGCCACCTCGCTCGGTCCACTGTTAAATTCTCACAGTCTTTAATAAACTGATGATGTTCCATGTGCCTAGCAGATGTTTTTCCAGAGGCCATATGCGAGATGTTTCACGGTTTCCAGAGCCGGCCGCTGGTGGCCGAGCGGTTCTGGCGCTTCAGTCTGGAACCGCGCGACCGCTACGGTCGCAGGTTCGAATCCTGCCTCGGGCATGGATGTGTGTGTTGTCCTTAGGTTAGTTAGGTTTAAGTAGTTCTAAGTTCTAGGGGACTTATGACCTCAGCAGTTGAGTCCCATAGTGCTCAGAGCCATTTGAACCATTTTGAACGGTTTCCAGTGATGCAGGATTGTATACCCCTTAGAACACTTTCGGGTCAGAGTTTAGCGTAAATTAGGGAGCGATGTTAGCCCCTTAATTGGATGTTACTACATCTATGATCGAAACTCCAGATGGGATGTAACAGGCCGCCAAGCATGGGAAGAGAGACCTTTCGTAGCAGACGACTTTGGTAACAGACGCTATTGATTTTTGCAGCCGCCATTTACATATAGAGAGACTCTGACCACGTAGCCGCTTGTAGCAAGTCAGACGCGATGTTGATTTGCGTTCTGTTTGGCGGATCGCCTCTTCCGCTGCGTCCACCGTATTGAGGTCCATCCAGTCCACTGTCAGTATCGTTGAGGTGTCACCGTCAGGATAAAATTACGCATCCGCCTTCCTTGCTGTTGACGTTAATATCTTTATTCACCTGAGAAGCTCTCAATCTTCTTCACCTCAACAGTCACTTGCAGAGTAATTAGCTTCCTCTCTCTTCTTACCATAGGACCAGCTATTAGAAATAGATCGTCCCGCATTAGTCTCATATATATATATATATATATATATATATATATATATATATATATATATATATATATATCGAGTCACCTAAAACGTACGCAAACAGGCGGAATACGGCCCTGCTGGCGGCAACGACTACAAAAGACAAAAAGTGTGAGATCGTGCCGTTACAATGGCAGGTTATTAAGATTTAAGTGAGTTTGAACGTGGTGTTGTAGTCGGCGCACGAGTGATGGGACGCAGCATCTCCGAGGTAGTGATTAACTCCGTATTTTCGCGTACGACCATAGACGAATGTACCATGAACATCAGGAATCCGGTGAAAGATCAAATCTCCGACATCGTTGCGACTGGAAAAAGATCCTGCACGGACGACACCAATGACGACTTAAGAGTATCGTTCAACGTGACAGAAATTCAAGTGCAGCCCTTCCGCAAATTACTGCAGATTTCAGTTCTAGGCCATCAACAAGTCTCAGCGTGCGAACCATTCAACGAAATATCATCGATATAGGCTTTCGGAGCCGAAGGCCCACTTGTGTACTCTTGATGACTGGGCAACACAAAGCTTTACGCTTCTCCTGCGCCCGTTAACACCTTCATTGTACTGTTGATGACTGGAATCATGTTGACTCGTCGGACTAGTCTGGTTTCAAATTGTATCGAGCGGATGAACGTGTACGGGTATGGAGACAATCTCATGAACTTCAGCGGGGGACTGTAAAAGCTGGTGAGGCTCTGTAATGATGCAGGGCGTGTGCAGCTGGAGTGGTGTAGGACCCCTGATACGTCTAGAGGGGGTTCAAAGGGCTCTGAGCACTATGGGACTTAACATCTGAGGTCATCAGTCCCCTAGAACTTAGAACTACTTAAACCTAACTAACCTAAGGACATCACACACATCCATGCCCGAGGCACGATTCGAACCTACTCCCGTAGCAGTCGCGCGGTTCCAGATTAAAGCGCCTAGTACAGCTCGGCCATCGCGGCCGGCGATACGTCTAGATACGACTCTGACACGTGCGTAAGCATCCTGTATGATCACCTGCATCCATTCGTGCCCATTGTACTTCCTGACGGACTTGGGCAATTCCTGCAGGACAGTGCAACGCCTCAAACGTCCAGAATTGCTACAGAGTGACTCCAGGAACACTCTTCCGAGTTTAAACACTTCCGCTGGCCACCAAACACCCCAGACATGAAAATTATTGACCATATCTTGGAAGCCTTGCAACGTGCCGTTCAGAAGAGATGTCCGTCCCCACGTACTCTTTCTGATTTATGGACTGTCCTGCCGGATTCATGGTGTCATTTCCCTCCAGCATTAGTGCAGATATTAGTCGACTCCAAGAAACGTCGTGTTGCGGCACTTCTGTGTGGTCGCGGGGACCCTACACGATATTAGGCAGGTGTAACAGTTTCTTTGGATCCTCAGTGTATTGCTTAGAAATTTAAAGTTTATGCAAACATACACTAGATAATTGGAAAAATTCATATTGACATTAACAAACTAAAAGTAGGGCAAATTAGAATGTCACTGGTACTTGGTGCAAGGTTTCTAGTGCGATCATTTACGTATTGTGTATTGTGAAATGTTACCAAATCGACACTTGTTGTTGATGTTCAACCCGCGTATATGCTAAGAATGACGTTCTTGTGCTTGCTTACAATGAGCTTGTGCGTTCTTTGAGTACATTGAAACTTGTTGGTTTGTTATTGTGTGGCAGTCCAAGCAGTAGATCGTGACTGGAAGGTGGAATTTACCAATGCAGATAAAGCCGACGGTGTATAGAAAGAAATCAGTTCGTTCGTGTACGGTGTGTGCGGCAAGAACCCCGACAGAGGTCAACCATTTAGGCAGTTATCCCTCAACCTCTTTAACCAGTTACTTGAAAGGGGTAGTGTAACACCTAAACAACGTAAAAGAAAGAAACAAGTGATGACAGAAGATGGGAAGTGAGTGGTCTTGGTGCTACTGCAGTCGACTCGCACCTTAGCTCCCGCGCAATCGCACGAAGAAGTGGCATGAGTCAGGCAAGTGTCCTACGCCACTACATCGACATAGGTTCCATTCCTATCATATCTCTGTCTATCAAGAGCTGCATGGGAACAATTATGACAGCCATGGTAACTTCTGTACGTGGGAATTAAGAGGGGATACTCCAGACGTGTTATTTATCTTGTTTAGTGATGAAGCCCCATTTACCAATAATACCCAGATATACGGCAGAAACATGCTCTACTAGTCTGTTGACAACCCCCGTCGGCTTCGTCTGGTGGTACGTCAGCGTCCTTCGAGTGTAAACCTGTGACGTGGGATAGTAAACCATCAGCTGACAGGCCAGTTTTTCAAAGATGGGACACTGAACGCGCACAAATATCGCTGCATCTTAACAGACCATCTCCCACGGATGTTATATGATGTTCTTCTGCAGACCTGGAGGAAATAATGGTACCAAAATGACGATGTCTAGCCCATAGGGCACTGAATATTACAGCATGTCCTCACGAATTATATCCAAATCGTTGGATTGGTCGCAGAAGACCTGTACCTTGCCCGGCCCGTTCCCCGGCTTTCACACCTGAAGACGGTTTTCTGTAGGGAAAGCTGAAAAACACTATCTGCAAGGACTTAGTAACTACACCCGATAGTATGCAGCAACGTATTACAGCAACCTGCTGGGACATCTCCACTGAAATGCTGGTAAGTGTGCGGCAGTCGAAGTGTGGAAGCGTGTATTGCCGCTGCAGGTACAAGTGTCGGTGTGTGAACTTTTCAAAACACAAAATCTCGTAAACGACTTGCACTAAAATCATGCAACATATAGCACTGACATTCTAGTTTACCCTACTTTTAGTTTTTTAAGACCAACAGGCCTTGTTCCTTATGAAGAAGTGTATATTTGCACAAGAAATACACTTTCTAAGTATCATTACAGTCTTTTAACTGGCTGATAATAAGAGCCCCGACTACCAGACTGCATATTAAAAGCACTCCCCATTTCCACAACATTTACGATGCAGGCTTTAGGTGATTCACCAGCAGAAAATTGTCTGCTGAAATTATTAGTTCCTTAAATTTTTGCATTGGGAACATGTTGAACCCACACTTGAGCGATGTTCATATATCAATTCTAGTAGATATGTCTCTTAACATAAAGTTTCGTTCTGAAACTGCTCTTCTCAGACTATGAAGTGAATTTGTTTGGAACAACATTCCCCACCGTTCCTCTTCGACGAAGTTTCTTCCCGAGGAACTGTTATTTTCTTTGTTTTATTGTCTTACGACAATCACTACGAAGTAAATAACATGGTTACTTATATTACTTTACACAAATAAAAAATTTGTTTTATATTCTGTTGTAGCTTCATGAGTGGTCTTCGTCTTGAATGGATCCCACACGTGGTTAATCAATTGTTTTACAGTCACTTAACCAAATATGTATACTATTTGAAATAAAAGGGGAAAAAAGCATGACCAATTAATATAAGAAAGGTATTTGTGATTGTGCACTCTAGTCTCCATTCGCATCCGACTCGGTTTGTATTTATATCACATACATGCACTGCCCAACATGTCTGGCTGTGGTGGTAGGAAGACCTGCTTTAAGTAAATGCTTGCAAGTTGGTATCAAATTACCTGGCTGAAGGGTTGAGTAAAGTCTATGCAAACCTCTTTGGCTCGCTCCAGTCGTTCGCCTTTGAACTAAGAGAGAGTGTGCCAACTCAAGGTTACGAGCTACGCGACCACACAGGACATTTGTACTTGGGACGCCGTCCTTTTGCTGAAATCCAGACAACGCCGCTTATCTTGTGCCATAGAGGACTTCGTAGTTTAGTTTAAAGCCTTTTTCGATTAATAGGTCCACTTTCTTAGGGTTCAACACTTTCAAGTTTAGTTTCATAACATTTTCAATTAAAATAGGTCTTCTATTATCGTTCACTGTTTTAAATTTAACATCCATCAGCTTGTTAGGTAACCAGAGAGGGCAAAGGATAAGTTTAAGGTTGTGGATGGGGCCTTAAACTGTTACTGTGGGTTGCAAAATCAAACACACAACTTTATTTTCTAAAACCACTTATTTACAAATGCCCTTAAAGGCATTCAAAACAATACGGCTGGATGCCCGAACACAAGTTATTAAATTTGCCTTATACACACGGCTGGATGCCTTAGTTACAAAATTCACATAAAAACTCGGCTGAAGGCCACACACTGGAGATAGAATAACTGAGGGCTTAAGGCCTGAATAGCAAGAATTTCAGATAGAGAAGTAAATTTCAAAAGGTTTTAAACAAGTGACTTTTCAAATTTTAATTTAAGACGGCTGAAGGCCTTATCTTAAAATATTTCAAATAACGTTCGGCTGAATGCCATATACTGAACATAGAACAATTCAAGGCTTTAAGGCCTGGATAATAATAAGCCTAAAACTTCCTGGCAAATTAAAACCGTGTGCCGGACCGAGACTCGAACTCCCTAGAACACTTGCCCGCAAAAGGCAAAGGTTCCGAGTTCGAGTCTCGGTCCGGCACACAGGAAGTTTCATATCAGCGCACACTCCGCTGCAGAGTCAAAATCTCATTCTGGATTTATAAGGATTTGCAATCGGTAAAATTCCCTCTTTTTTTAAAAAAAAAACGTAGTTTAAGCAAGAATCTTCAAAGTTTCAAATTAAGACGGCTGAAGCCTTTATCATAATATTAAAAGAAACTAAATTAACAGACGGCTGAAGGCCTCTCACAGTACTTGAAACCAAAAGGAAATCTGTAAACTTTCACGGCCGGAAATATCATGTCCATTATAATTATCCGGGCTGTTATGCCGTGGTCGGTTGATGAATTCTGAGGTGATCACCTCAGAATTCATCAACCGACCACGGCATAACAGCCCGGATAATTATAATGGACAAAAAAAAGGAAATCACAATCCAAAACAACAGAACAGTGGTGCTCAGAAGTGCTCCAAGGGTCGGCCTGAGGAGGTAACTCTAACGTAAGTTTAGGTGTGAGAGGCAGCCAAGTGTAATACTAAATAATCGGATGGCAGTCCCACCCAGGGATGGCTGAAGGACCGACCAACAACCTAATCAATTCCCTTCCGCCGGACCAACAGAACGAAAACAGGAAAATCAGGGAGGACGAAGAGACCAGTAGCACTACATCTTGAAATTTGCCGTCTAAATACAGTCAAGACTCAATAACCACTCAAAAATATCAACAACACCAAAGGCCGTCGAACTACACGCCATGCCAGACACCATCAACACGGTGAGGAAAAACACACTGTCGGAAGACTACGCTAACAACCAGGGCAGGTAACTGGAACACTAACGGCCACAATTCAGCAGATACCGCTGGTGCACTTAACTGATAAGTATCAATCAGTTAAGTAGTTAAACACCATTCGGAAAGACAGCTGCAAAATTTCGCTGACTCCAACATACCATACTTTGCTGCTTGTGGGAACGGCCCAGAAAGCAATAACCGGCAATGAACGAAGATATGTCACAGCAGTTGAGGTTACATAACAGGCCGGCCAGAGTGGCCGTGCGGTTCTAGGCACTACAGTCTGGAACCGCGTGACCGCTACGGTTGCAGGTTCGAATCCTGCCTCGGGCATGAATGTGTGTGATGTCCTTAGGTAAGTTTGGTTTAAGTAGTTCTAAGTTCGAGGGGTCTGATGACCACAGCAGTTAAGTCCCATAGTGCTCAGAGCCATTTGAACCATTTTTTACATAACAGGTTAACTGATCAATCAACTTCAGTGTTCAAGTTCAGTGGGTGACGAACTTTGTAGCTCACGCAGCAAATGCGACCACGCGTGCACACCGCCATCGCCCAGGCCTCACGTGGCGCTGCAGAGACTTCCTCGCTGCTCTGCCCCGACCGACCCGTCAGCACTCACAGCATTAAAATAGCTGCTCAGTCCGAACCACAAAAACTATACGTGGTTCCACGAAACACTTGCACAAACAACTCGAACAATAATAAAAACAGTGACTGTGGAACAACGACAAATCACGACACACAAGGAGAACCCAGAAGCGGTCGGCGACCAAATACACGTCGTCCGATGAGACGTCCGACGGAACAACCAAGGTCGCCGCATTCAATTCATGTGTGTCGGCAACGGTCAGGCGAATCGTGGCTGTCCGGACCTCACTGCTGATCCGTCCCGACTCCCTTCGGACGCTCGACGATCTGGAGACACTGGTACAGACCCAACCATGCAGAGGGAACTCCGGCCCATTGTCCACCCGACATCTCTGAACAAGGAAGGAAACGACCAAAGTCCTGGAAGATGATCAATTGAAGGAGTCCAGAAGCTATCTGAAGACCCAACACACGTCGGCCGATGAGACGACCGACCGATCGACCAACCAACTGTCGTCCCCTCTCAGGTCTCCTTCCGTCGGACAATGCATTTGTGTCCCCAGAGTTCGGGCGAGTACTGGTTGTGCCGACCTCACTGGAACTCCATCCCAACTGAACTCACCGCACACTTCGATCTGGAAATACTAGCAGTCGCTCCAAAGATAGTACGACAGTGCGCTTATCGATAGCGCTGCTGCTGCCACTCACGGGCAGACACGCCAGCTACTTAGTGAAGCCAGTAAATAGAATAAGAAACGGGATGGCAGTACCGCTAAGACAAGGTATCAAGTAATAAACGGCACGAACATGAGTCAAGCACGGCTGAAATATGTGAGCCTCAGAGAGCACGTGGTCTTCATGAGAGGGACTAATTATTTGTCGAACCCTCTTAAATTTGATCCTTGCTGTCACTAGAGCAGTCATCGTTTTTGTTTTTTCGTCATCTAACGATATGTTAATTTGTACCTCATGTTTGGTACTGGATTTTTTTGAGAAGTTCCTTTGTATGGCTTTATGCATCCGAACATCAACATCTGTAGTGGTTCTGCCTAGAAGTATTGTTAGAATCTGGTCTAAATTCAGTTAAAATGAAATCCAGACCATTAGCTGCTTACAGGCGTTGATAAATATCAACGAGGATAGTAGAAAATCTACCGATTCCCGTAAGAGTATGAGCAATGTGAGTGCATCACACTGCTCAAACTCTTACGGGAATCGGTAGATTGATTGCCACGAGTAATGAGTATAGTTGACAGCGGCACTACAAATCTAGTGTGTGGACAGTGGGTTGGAAATGTGGATCTCACGGGGAGCGTGTCAGAGATACGTCCCTGCATTAGCACTATATTCTGTGTCCTCGCTGGGTCAGTCGGATATAGCGTCTGCCACGTAGGCAGGAAATACTAATTTCAAGTCCCAGTCGGGGCACTCATTTTCAACTGACTCCGATGATGTTTCTCAACATCTGTAAGCAGCTAATGGTCAGGATTTAGTAGTAATTTTATTCCTCGAGATCTGCAAGATCACCGATGATATCTGTTCTAAATGGTTTTCGTGGCAAAGAGTATTTGTAAAAGGCGAGCTTGTGTGTGCCGTGATCCATAGGTAGTGTTTTATTCATTGTTTGTATAGTCGTGTTGTTTATCTAAGAGTCCTTGGGAATGAATTGTTACAGAACTTTGGTACTCTTTTAAGCAACTGCGTATTTATTTACGAACAAATAGGAATGTCCAATGTCTAATTTGTAGATGTTTAAGGCCTCCTTTCCATCCACAATGTGGCTGATCACATTTATTACAATCAGTTCCGGCCACATGTTGCTGTAGCTATGCCTCATAAAACAGGAAAGAAAGAGAAATGAAACAGGCTTTCCCAGCACATATGGCACCAGGGAATACGTCCCAATCTCCATCGCTCTACTGTCCCTGTCCATCTCTCCCTCCCCCTCTCTTTATCCATTACCTCCTATGTCCCCCTTTCTCTGTCCACCAACATTGTCACTTCTTTCTCAGTTCAATTTTTCCTCCCACCTCTCTCCCCACATACTCCGTCCCGTCTCCATCTCTCTGTAACCATTACCTCCTTTCCATTACTCTGTCCATTCCAAGTCCGTTTTTTATCACCCCTATCCTCTAACGACCTCTCGCTGATCTTGAGCAGTACAGCAGAAGCGGCCAGCATGAATACGTTAAGTACTAGCGCCGATAGTTAACCTCCAATGTGATTGTCAGTGACGAAGCTTCCAATGATTAAGCTATCACCCAGCATCTGTAATTCAGATAGTGTTAATGGGACAGTTAGTCCAAAATCTGAAAGTGGTAATATTGAGAGGGGCTATATTAGTGAGGTAGCTTGTCTGAAATCAAAGAAATAAGGTGTAGTTGCGAGTGATTCAATGGTGTAGTTGAGGGAAATTCTGAGAGACTTGAAGTCTAAAATAGGTTCAATGAAAATAGAGATAGGTTCAGTAGAGACAAGTGCAGCAGAAAGTGTATAAGATGAGCTAAAGAAAACTAAATCCGATGTACAGGGAATGACCAAATTATAAGCTATATGGCAGATGTGGGTAAAATTTCTCAAAAGGTAGGCCTCATTAACAACAGAGTCGACACAGTGGAAAGATATTTCGGGGAGTCAATTGGAAAAGGGCACACTACGAGCTAGGCGACGAGGCAATTAATTGCGCACTGAGGGAGATTAGTAATGAAGTTGTGCAGCGTGAAATAGCAGATTAAAGATGCATGGGCAGAATTAAATGCTTTAGCAGTGAATCAGGCTACTAATATGATGTGTATTTCATGGGGAAATTCATAAACGACAAAGTATTTCGGAGACGGGGGGAAATACCACCCAGTTGATTTTATTGCTTCGGGTAGCTATAGTTTTGTGAGAGGAATGTCGGATGACGTAAGAATAAAGTTCGCAGAAAGATATCTCGAGGGCAATACACAATCATGGGCAAAATAATTGAGTGCTTCATTTAGTACCTATAAAGTGTTTCAGTATTGTTTCCTCAATAAATTCTGGAGTGAAGCGTAGCAAACGCGACGTCGGAATTAGATCCTGAGGGACCAATTTTCAAACACAGAAGTGGGTCCATGCGGCATTATTGTGTCCTTGAAATCGCTAAAGTTGACGTACATAAATCGTCGGCTGGGATTGTTGACTGAAATCACGAGGCTATCTTGTTGACAGCCTGACAAATGGTATTGACGAGTTGTTACATTTTACTGAGAAACCTGGACAGGGCTTGAAATTGAAGCCACATAATGGGAACAGTAGATAGTGAAATAGGTACCAGAACGGGAATTACAGTAATCAACAAAACAGTTATCACGGTAATATAAATTTTCACAGGGAAATGGGAATATTCACAACCAAAATCAAAGCAGGGAACGAAGATATCAGGGGCAGGAGTCTCACTGAAATGTAACGCTAGGATACGAGGACGGAAAGTTATATACTGCATTATCTCGGGTCCGAAGATGGCGAAAGTATGTGAGTTTTGAAAATTCGGCAAGCAAGCCACAAATGTTGGAGATGGAGGTTATAACAAGTAAGAATAAAACGCGAAATAATTTTAAGTAACGCAGCCACATAGAGGGTGAAAGAAATATGGCAAAATTTGTTGAGAGACTCGATAATGATGATATGGGGCTGGAGAAGTTATTTTGTAAAAGGGAAGTGAATGATGGAATGAATGCATGTTTGTTGAAAGATTCTGTGATGAGAAGAGTGGTAGCGGTAAATCTGGAGGTCAAATGTGTGACGAATTCTAATGAAGCACTAGACAGTATCTATAATTATATTAATGTAGGTGAAAGTAGTGTGGATAATTGTAAATTGGTGGAAGTAGATGAAGCTGTCTGTGAAGGCTGCGACACTGTAGGCTTGTCAGCTGGAGGTGAATCTGGTGTTGCGTCGACGAAAGTATGTGAAGATATTTGTGAAGGTGGCTTAGAAAATGTATCGACATCTGATGATGAAATTGATTATGTATCGGCGGATGTGGGTGATTTATTGTTGATGGGAGTTAGAGGTGATGTTTTCTGTGCTGAAGTTGAGAATATTGACGTCGGAAGGAGGAGTTTGTGCACTTATTTCTTTTCGAGGATGTGAACTGATTTTCCATGATAATAACGCGAATTTTGAATCGATGAAAAGGGAAGGATGTGAAAATGTGTTAGATGTTGTGTTAAAGCATAACGTGACTGAGGCTTCAGATAGGGGAGAAAGGGTAAGACCTGAGTTTGGCGGAATTCGGGTGTACTGTGAGTTATATACTGTGAGTATATCGGCGGAGATTCACGGAGATTTTGATGGTGAACTCTACAGTGCGTCTATGGATGTAATGAATGTTATAAGTAAAGAATCTTATGAGTTATCGGTGAATGTTAATGGAGTAAATTCTGACAAAATTTGTGTTCTTACGGCGGAAATAACTCAAGATATGTTTAAGAGAGGTGAAGTTTTATGCTGTGTGGTTGGTTGTGAGAATGTTGCAGCACATATCGTTAATTTGGAGGAAGGAACAGCATATTTGGTGCTCACGACGATGATGGAACGACCGGTTTTGAGGGTGATTTAAATCCTGCAGGTGATTTGGAGGTAGATCAGCAGAATCTGGGAGTGGCTATTGAGATTGAGGGCTATTCTCAAATTATAATGTGTACCATAACATGGAGGGAAAATGATGGGATGTTGAAATTAATTATTTGAGAGCGCAATGTTTATAGAAGGGTGAAATTAAAAACGTGCAGCCTGAAAGTGAAATAAACGATATGATAAAGAGGGGAAGTGTTAGCCCTACGAATCTAAAAGTGATACTCCAGCTGTGATGACAAATTTTGTCTGTAAAAGTAAGAGTGTGTTGGTGAACGAGGAAAGGAGGCAGGAATTTGAGCAGGTGAACAAGCTGGAAAAAGTGAGTTTCAGAAAATATAGTAGCGAGTAAAATGTTGTAAGAGGCAACGGTGGAAGAACGAAAAACCAGTCAAAGCTGGAAATAGTTTATTTTCCATTCGACGAACAGTTTCGTGCGGAGACCGACTGTCAAATCAACATAAAAAGTTTTGTCATCGAATGAAAAATAAAATATTTAGAACTTGGACAGCTTTCTCATTCTATTGATTAACAGAAGTTGCTGACCCAACTTAATCCAGCATTCTGGAAGTTCGTAAACAGTGGGATAGTTCTATCTTATGGATGAAAAACTTGGAATGAGAAATGTGGCTTGTATTGATATAAGTGTAAACGTAATCGTAATTGCATGTGTGGTGTGTCAGAAATTTGCAGGGTTACGTTGATTGTATGTAGGGTAAAATTGGTGAATTTAAGATGTATGAGAGACGCATGGAGGCATAGCTTACTGCAAGGAGAATGAGGCCGCACGTCTCTTGGTGTGCTGAAGTCAGCAAAACGTAATTAATTTTGAAATTTACGTAAGAGATGCATATAAATTGTTCTTACGTAAGATTTAGGGGGAAAATTAAAGCGGTTGTTTATATGTGTTACTTCCAATATTTTGGATTGTTTTCTCGTATCGTATGTACAGTGTTTTGCTTGAGAAAGTAAAAATGAAGTTACGTGCTAAGTATGAGGAAAGTCTTTGGGGATATATTACGTAGGATAATTATATCGTTATATGTCACTGTCGAAGGGTTTCTAATAGATATATATAAGTAAACGATGGAGGTAATTACAAACGTGTGGTTCCTGATGAGCTGCAGCAGCCTTTTTAATAGTTGCAGGAGCAACAATATGGATGATTGACTGATCTTTCCTTCTAACATTAACCAAAACGGCCTTGCTGTGCTGGGACTGCGAACGGCTGAAAGCAAGGGGTAGCTAAGCAGTAATTTCTCCCGAGAGCAGGCAGCTCCACAGTACGGTTAAATGATGATTGCGACCACTTGGATAGAATATTCCGGAGGTAAAATAGTCCCCATTTGGATCTCCAGATGGGGACTACCCGGGAAGACGTCGTGTTAAGAAGAAACAAACCTGTCGTTCTACAGATCAGAGCATAGAATGTCAGATCTCTTAATCTTGCAAGTAGTTTAATAAATTTAAAAAGAGAAATGGATATGTTAAAGTTAGATGTAATGAGAATTAGTGGACGCATTATCGTAGCCAAGATAGACACGATTCCGATGCCTACCACAGTAGTAAAAATTCATCTGCCAACTAGCTCCGCAAATTATGAAGAGATTGGAGAAATGTATGATGAGATAAAATAAATTATTCAGATAGTTAAGGGAGACGAAAATTTAATAGTCATGGGGGACTGGAATTCGATAGTAGGAAGAGGAAGAGAAGGAAAAGTAGTAGGTGAATATGGACTGGGTGCAAGGAATGAAAGAGGAAGTCGCCTGGTAGAATATTGCACCGGGCACAAATTAATCATCGCTAAAATTTGGTTGAAGAATCATGAAAGAAGGTTACATACATGGAAGAGACCTGGAGACACCGGAAGGTTTCAGATTGATTAAATAATGGCTACAAGTAGATTTTGGAACGAGGTTTTAAATTGTAAGACGTTTCCAGGAGCAGATGTGGACTCCGACCACAATTTACTGATTATGAACTTCATATTAAAACTGAATTAACTGTAAGAAGGTAGGAATTTAAGCAGATGGGATCTGGATAAATTGAGAGAATTAGAGGTAGTAGAGAGTTTCAAAGGGAGCATTATGAAACCATTAACAAGAACCGGGGAAAGGAATACAGTACAAGAAGAATGGGTATCTTTAAGCGTTGAAATAGTGAAGGTCGCAGAAGATCAAGTGGTTAAAAAGACGAGGGCTATTAGAAATTCTTGGGTAACACCAGAGATACTGAATTTAATCCACGAAAGGAAAAAATACAAAAGTAAAGTAAATGAAACAGGCTAAAAGTAATACAAACGTTTCAAAAACGAGATCTGCATTGTAAAACGGCTAAGAGGGAATGGTTGGAACGCAAATGTAAGGATGCTGAATCATATATCGCTAAAAATAAGACGAATGCCACCTACAGATAAATTAAAGACACCTTTGTAGAAAAGAGGACCATCTGTATGGATATCAAGAGCTCAGATGGTAAACTAGTGCTAACCGAAGAAGGAGAGCCGAAAGATGGAAGGAGTGCATAGAACGGGCGACGTACTTTAGGGCAATATTATGGAAATGGAAAAGAACGTAGATGAAGATGAGATGGGAGATATGATACTGCACGAAGAATCTAACAGAGCACTAAAAGACCTAAGTAGAAACAAGGCCCCGGGAGTACGTCATACCCTTAAAACTACTTATAGCCGTGGGAGACCCAGCCATAACCAAACACTTCCATCTGTTGGGTAAGATGTATGAGACAGACGAAATACCCTCAGACTTCAAGAAGAATATAGTGATTCCAATTCCAGATAAACTAGGTGCTGAATGGTGTGAAAGTTAGCCAACTACCAGTTTAATAAGTCATGACTGCAAAATACTCGCCCGCATCTCGTAGTCGTGCGGTAGCGTTCTCGCTTCCCACGCCCGGGTCCCCGGGTTCGATTCCCGGCGGGGTCGGGGATTTTCTCCGCCTCGTGATGGCTGGGTGTTGTGTGCTGTCCTTAGGTTAGTTAGGTTTAAGTAGTTCTAAGTTCTAGGGGACTGATGACCATAGATGTTAAGTCCCATAGTGCTCAGAGCCATTTGAACCTGCAAAATACTAACACGAATTCCTTACAGACGAGTGGAATAATTTGTAGAAGGCGACATCAGGGATGATCAATTTGGATTCTGTGTGAAAGTAGGAATACGAGAGGCAGAACTGGTGCTATGACTTATCTTAGAAAAAAAGCTAAGGTAGCACCCGTGGTCTAGGAAGTCCGGCTCTCACAGCCGAGCGAAGCAGACGCGCAGTGTGTGCTCTCCGCCGTCAGCGAGGGCCCGCCCGCCTTGTTTACTTCCTTCGGCCGACACTAACGTCACGCCGTAGCGCTACAAGACCATGGCAAACCTATACATGAGATCAACCTTGAAATTCACAATTCTGAACGACTCTACCGGACCAAAGGCGCTCGAAGTCGAACGCTTTTTAAAAGAGGAAGCCAAGATCCCGGCTGCCTACATTGTCGGCATTTACTTTTCGATCGTCAATAGCACAGTCTATGAAAAACGCATAAACGATGCTATTAGTAACAAAGGTGGTTCGTGAGATGAAACAAGAACTCCACTTCTGCCACGCAGACTTAAATGTTGGCAACGTCGAGGTCCCCACGCCGCAATGGGACTGCGGACTATAATCATGTTCGAACTTCCATCTGAACTCCTTGCGGCAGACGTTGTGGCGGCGCTTCGCCCCTACGGCACGGTACACGAACAAGTGGCTGAAAAATGGACACATTTTAAAACGTATCCAGTACTCAATGGAGTACGCCAAGTGCGCATTAATCTCCAACGACACGTGCCATCCTATCTACAGATAGGAGAGTGCCGGGCCATAGTTATTTATGACGGCCAGCTGAAGACGTGTTCCGGATGCGGCAAGGAAGGTCACCTTCGTTCCGAGTGCCTCCAGCGTCGGATCACACAACTCCCACCAAAGGACGTTGCACCTCCACCGACGAAGACTATTCTCCGCGTGACCTAAGCGGCAACGCTCATGACGTTCTCCACAAAACAGACAAAGCCGACCGATTTAGCGGTACAGGAATCACTTTCCACGGACAGAAACCTGTATGATCCCCCGGCCTGGCCAGTGGCGGAAAACATAACTGTGACTCTGGAGCTACCGAAAGCGACAGACATTGACGACAGCAAGATGGCAATTGATTCCCTTACTGTACCGACCGAAGCATTTGTCCCGGCGGGGCGTGAGTCAGTGCCGTCTTCTGACAATGAAGGCCACGTACGGAAACAGCGATCACCGAAACGCCGAAAGCGCCGTCGTCGGACCGTGTCGGAACACGGCGGTTCACATTCTGCCGGGGAAGAACAACTGACCACTCAAGAAGCCAACCGCGAGGCTGAGGCCGTTTCCACTGACTCCAACCGTGCAAAACAGACAGAGAAACATTCAGCTTTCGACTATCAGCCGATTGACATACACAGTGAGCAGCAGGAAGGTACCAGTGCAGGCAGCGAAGTCGCCCGATCCCTTACTATCAAACTTTCCGAGGCTATGGAACATGAACAGACATCCGCGCCCGCATCGTGGGCCGAGGACGTCGAGACACAAGATCCTGATCCGGGGCCAGCTGATGCGCCGCCGGATCATGTAGCATAAGCAGCACAAGGAGGATCGCGTTCGGCGGGGGGTGACATCACTTCCGATGTTCACTTCTCTCCAACATGAACATGGATAACCGCGCCCAACCAACGCGTTGCCAGGCTTACCGCCTGGCTACAATGAATATCAACATGATCAGTTCTCCTGTCAAGATCCAACTTTTGAAAGAAACAATACGAACCCTGGGAGTTGATTTTGCTTTCCTACAAGAAGTGAAAACGACTGCATTCCCGAACTTTTATGGTTACACCACATATGTGAATGGCAATATTAGAGCGCGATGGTATTGAAGTTACTGACGTCACGTGTCTTCTCCCTGCGCGAGGAATAGCACTTACAGCGCTCAACACCCGATTCATTAATGTTTACAAGCAATCTGGCACCACCAGACGTCATGACCGCGCTAGATTGTACTCCACGGATGTCGCCCCCCCCCCCCCCCCCCTTTTCCTTGGGCGATACGACAACAGCGTCTTCGCCGGCGATTTTAATTGCGTACTTCAATACATGCCCTGTCCGGAACTGGGTGCGATGATCCAAGAACTTCACAAGTGCGACACGTGGGAAAAAGTTCACGGTAATCGCTCTGGCCACACTCATCTTACCAGTCATTCGGCCAGCAGACGTGATCACATATGTGTATCACAAGATCTCACACAAGGAGTGGTGGCCACCGAACTATGGCCTCAGGCCTATTCAGATCATAGCACATATATCTGCACTATACATCTCCGCCACCAACAAGTCTGCGCAGCAATGGCGTTTGGAAGCTTAATATAACACCTCCAGGACCTGGATTGCCGTCGGAAAGTTGAAGCAACGTGGACTGACTATGAACGCCGTAACCCCCGATACGCCTCGACCCTGGAGTGGTGGTTCCTCTGTGTCAAACCAGCAATCCGCAGGACACTTATGCAGTTTGGCAAGGACGTGACTGCGTGGCATTAACAGATCCTCGATTTTTACTACGCGGCACTCAGGGACCTCGAGGCCTTACCCCCTTCCCCGGAGAGGCAATATGATTAAAGCAGAATCAAGGCTCACATACTATCATTGACGAAGCGTCGACTAGAAGTGCCGTAGTCCACTCGCGACGGAACGACCGAACGGCTGCAGAGGAACCCACTATGCACCACGTTGTGGCGGATAAGCGCTGACATCGCCAACACTTAATTACACAACTCAGGACACAAGACTGTCGCTTCTGTACGACCCAAGCAACCATAGTAAGGGCGGTGGAGGATCATTTTCGTAGATGACGAGGCCACTACTGAAGCGTTACAGCAGGTAACACGTACTGTCGACGAGGCTGCCGCGAATGCACTAACAGAGGAAGTATCACTCGAAGAAGTCGAAGGCGCCGTGGACAAAGGTGCTGCCTATAGGTCTCCTGGGCCTCATGGATTGCCCATCGAATTCTACCGGACCTTCTGTGACATCATGATGCCTCGCTGGGTTATAATGTTCCGCGAACTTATGTTTCCAGACTGTGTTGTGCCGCCAGCGTTTGTAGAAGGACTTCTCATACCGGTACACAAACCAGGTGGAGGGCGATCGATTAACGACTATCGGCCGCTTACAATACTGAACGCCGGTTACAAGATTTTCACCAGGCTTATGGCGGGTCGTATTAAGACGAATTTTCCGAAGATTCTCGCTCCAGAAGAGACGTCGCCTGGGGGAGAAGCCAACATATACACGGCCACCGGTGACTGCAGGGACTTAATAGCGATCGCCTCTGCGTGCCGTCTGAGAGCGGCGATCCTCTCCATCGATTTCAACCGCGCCTTTGATAGAGTGCGCCACAACTACCTCCTACGAGTGATGGACCGTATGGGATTCCCCCAGGCTTCATCGACACCCTACGGCGTCTTGGGACCGAGGCCAACTAACACGTCAAGGTCAATGGACGGAAGGTAGGACCAGTATCCATTAAGAGGTCTCTACGAGAGAGTTGTCCCCTTTCTACTTACCTTTATGCAATTGCACTCGAGCCACTCCTAGGGGGCCTTAACCAACAGACCTGCTAATGCTGGTTCGTTCCAATGACGAAGTTCAAAGCGTACGAACCTGGATCGAGCGATTCGGACAGGCCGCAGGCAGTCTTCTGAAAATCAAGAAGTCGGCAGCGTTGGATATTGGACGTGATCTCGGACTGAAAGCCCTCGCTCCCCTCCCATCAGTTTCTGATCTGCGATATTAGGGAATCACGTTCACGAAGGATGTACGTAAAACAGTTGCAGCAAACTACCGAGGTTACTACACACCATACGAGCAATGGTGCGACAGAACCTGCTCCGGGACTTGAATCTGCTACAACGTGTTGAATACTTGAACCTCTACGTGGCATCAAAACTCAACCATGTGGCACAAGTCCTCCCACTACTGCTGCAGACAGGCCGCCGGCATCAGGCGGCCTTCAGTTACTACGTTTCCGCACATAGGGCCTTCAAGCGTAACCCAACTTCCGAGGCGTACGAAGCTTATAGGAAACTCCGAAATAGAACCAAGCAAAGCGTGAGGAATGCCAAAATCGGACATGTCCGCTCTGTCGTATGCGGCATATCAAAACCTGCTGCACTGTGGAAAAAGCTGCGCAGTTTCGGTATAGGGAAGCGAAGATCTGACGCTGTTTATCAAGCGTCTGCAGAAGAATTAAATGATTTCTTCTCAACAGCTGTAAAGTGCCACGCAGCGACAAATTACCAGCCCCAAGATATCAATCTCTCGAGAGACAAGTTTTTCCTAAAACATGTCACTACCGGCACAGTACACAAGGCAATTATGAGAATCTCTTCCGAGGCATTAGGAAATGATGGAGTGAGCATTGGCATGATTAAGAACGTCGTAGACACTATTACTCCAGTTATCACAGACATCTTCAACCTGTCTCTTGTCAGTAGTACATATCCTACTGAGTGGAAGCAAAGTTTAATTCAACCTATACCCAAGACTGACAACCCTAAGTCGCCAGGTGACTACAGGCCGATCAGCATACTACCTGCAATGTCTAAAGCCCTAGAATATATCGTCCATGAACAGCTGACGGATTACCTCAAAACTCATAACATCCACGACTAATATCAGTCAGGCTTTCGAAAGCACCATAGTACAGCAACTACATTAATCAAAGTAACTGATGACATTAAACATGCTATGGACAGACGTGAAGCTACCATCCTAACGCTGCTTGACTTTAGCAAGGCACTTGATACAATTGACTTTGAGATATTACTAATTAAAATTAAGGGGCTGAATTTCTCAAACAGCGCAATACACTGGTTCGACAGCTACCTCAAAAACAGAAGTCAACAAGTCATTTGGGGGTCGGAAAAGTCATAATGGAAAAACGTGCGCTCTGGAGTTCCCCAAGGCACCGTCCTTGGTCCATTACTCTTCTCACTGTACATTAATGATATTTCTTCAGTGATTCACTCCTGCAACTACCATCTATATGCCGACGACATCCAACTGTACATAAGTGCAAGCCCCAAGAACATTGCTGACGCAGTAGCGAGTATGAACGCAGATCTTTGCTCTGTTTCTCGATGGGCACAGAACCTAGGTCTGAAACTAAACACAAAGAAATCCCAGGTCATACTTATATCTCATCTCAAGTTAATCAGTCGGTACTTTCGCGAAACAGTCCCTCAAATACTCCTCAATGGTACCCAACTACCATACCAAAAAACAGTAAAAGACCTTGGAATAATCTTGGATGAACACATAAACTGGGAAGAACAAACAGTCACAGCTTGCCGGAAATCGCTCTCCTCCGTACATGCAATTCAAAAATTTAGAAAAATATTTCCAACCCATGTTAAACAAAATTTAGTCCAAACACTAGTCTTGCCTAATCTTTACTACTGTGATGTAGTTCAACACGGCACAAATAGTGAAAATTCGAGACACCTCGAGCTAGTGATGAATGCTTGCGTTAGATACGTGTGCAATATACGGTTGTATGATCATATCAGTCCTTCATACTCCCAGCTAGGTTGTATACGCCCACATAAGGCACGCGATCTCCACACTTCATCGATTTCTTAGCCACTGGTGCCCCCAATACTTATCTTCTCACATTAAACACCTATCATCATTCCACAACCGCAATACCAGATCGGATACGTCTAGCACCTTTGCTGTACCTTTACATAACACAAAATCTTTCTCCGTGTCATTCTCCATCTCAGCCATACGACTATGGAACGCGCTCCCCTGTGATCTGCGTCTTATCCAGAACCACTCAACATTCAAGAGGGAACTCAAGACTTACATATTAGGGACGGTATAGCCACCATTGTTGTGCCCCTCTCATCTCTTTCTTTCTCCTCTCCATCATAGCTTCGAATTTTACCATTCTATTTCTCTTCCTCTAACCTACTACCTCTTCTATATCTCTTTCACCCCATTCTATCGTCTTATGTTTCTGCTTGATGAGAATAACTCACAAGCTGCAAGAATATATAACGAGAAAATTCCCAACTAGGAATAGGACTGACATTCATAAAAGAAAAATATGTTTACTTTCATATACATAGTCATTACTATTACTATTATTATTATTATTCTTGATTGTTATAATTATTTTTTGATTGTTATAGTTATCATCGTACTACCTTTATAATCTCAATTTTTTTTTCTTTAACATTAATACTCTATAACATGTTATATGTCCTTAATGTTCTGTAGAAACTGAAATTTGTTGAATCTGAATACGCCTGGTTAGGTGTAAGAGAGGGCCTGAAGGCCCTAATCTTGCCAGGTAAAATAAATGCATAAATAAATAAAGTATGATACGACACTCTTACCCTCCCAGTGCACAAAGGGGGGCTGGGAAAGGTCAACGTCAGGGCGAGAGCAGCTGCCTTTACATGAGCAACACGAGGAAACGATGGAAAAGTCGACATACCTCTCTCACAGGTCGTTTACTACAAGTTGTGATGCCAGTCTCTAACGTCCCGCCGGTGTTTGATGTGCACGTCGCGCCACAGCTCTCCCATTCGTCGACCTTCATTCTTGATGACAGCTATGTCAGCTCGAACCTCCCCACCACACGTCCACCAAAGTCGAAAGATTTTATACCAACTTTCTGTGGGCTGTTCCCCATAACGTGGTGGAAAGCAAGTACCCTACGATTCACTGGTCAAGAGTTTGGAAAACGATACACCACATCTTCCTGTTCAAAAGGGTTCAAATGGCTCTGAGCACTATGGGACTTAACATCTGAGGTCATCAGTCCCCTAGAACTTAGAACTACTTAAACCTAACTAACCTAAGGACATCACACACATCCTTGCCCGAGGCAGGATTCGAACCTGCGACCGTAGCGGTCACGCGGTTCCACACTGAAGCGCCTAGAACCGCACGGCCACACCGGCCGGCACATCGTTTTGTCATCCATGGTGCGTTCGAAGTGGTATCAGATCGCCAGCAAAAAATATGCCACACGACAGCGGCTTCACGCTATTGGACTGGTAGACTCACCTTATTGCCCAGGTTGTCAGCTCTTGGATAACGATGAACATCGTTTTACATGCCTATCGTCGTCCGGAGTTTGGCAACTAACACAGAAGATATTGGCTTGTTACCTCCTCTGTCCAGGTGAACCTTACTTTCCCGCCGCAAAATATCATGCACTTACATGGTTCAAAGGAATTACCGTCGCCTATAGTTTTAGCGACGGAGAATAAGAGCAGCTTGATTACTGGTAGTTCCTACAAAATTCTCACACTGCCCTCGGACGTACCCCGAGATACCGTACGGCCTTTGCAAATTACTTACGCTGTGTTTTCCTTAACTCCCCCTCATTTTGGAAGGTCAAGCTACGGTTAATGTGCTGTGCCGCATCACACTTACGGCTGAACGATGGGTCACATGGCTCTGAGCACTATGGGACTTAACAGCTGTGGTCATCAGTCCCTTACAACTTAGAACTACTTAAACCTAACTAACCTAAGGACATCACACACATCCATGCCCGAGGCAGGATTCGAACCTGCGACCGTAGCAGTCGCGCGGTTCCGGAATGCGCGCCTAGAACCGCGAGACCACCGCGGCCGGCTACGGCTGAACGTCCTGCCTTGTCAGTGATGAAAGAAGGAAGAGACAGGCTACTTCAAGGATTGCTGTTTTCCTTGAGGCACTAGCAAAGCAGAGTGCCTCCGTTGCAGATACCCTTCAAAGGCGCTGTTGGAGGTATCAGATAACGATGGCGAAGTACCAAATGGAACCAGTTATGCTTATTGAAGAAACTTTCAGCTGGAATTGCATCAGTGATTTAGATTTTTCTTTTTTTCTTTTTTGTTTACTCTGTGAATGCCACCTGTGTTGTCGTAACACTCAGTTACTAGAATTCTCATTTGTACACGTTTCATAAATTTAGTCTTGTAAAAATAATGCATACATAAAAAAATTAAAATATAAAGTGAGAGAATAGTTAGGGGCAACGCCCAAACAAAATTAGTTCATTTCTCTTTTTTATGGCAGAGTTAAAGTGGCGGTTCCACGTAGCAGTTGATTTGATTTAGTTTCTTTTATTTTTGGAGATTAATTAAATAAAGGAAAAGAAAAAATGAAACAACAACAAAAAGGGGGAGCGTCTTTGATTCATAATCAAAATGTCTTCGGTAACCGGTTCGAACCCCGTCGCTGCTTAGCAGCTTTAGCAGCCCAAGACTTCCAGCATAAGAAGGCGCCCTCAATCTGCTAACGGCTTTGTCAAAGAGAGCGGAGAAGCTGACAGAGGTTCAGGGAACTCTCTTGTCTATGGGTGGGGAAATGCCCCGGAATGCGGAAGAATTAGCAATTATCAACGACATGAGAATGCAGTAGGCAATGGAAACCACTGAATTAAAGACACGTAACGTGTATCAACAGGACATTTAGCCTTTATTTGAAGAGTGTCATGATGGTCTCTGTAGTAACCTGTTGTGACCGCGACCGCTCCGGTCGCTGGTGGCCGACAAAGCGCGGCGGGACCAAACGGAGAGCGGCCCGCGAACATACAACGAACGGAAAGGACGGACACGAAACAACTGTGAACGATGAAGAGAGACCTGACGACGACAACACGCAAGAAACAATGGATTGATAGAGACAACCAAACGAATCCAAGACGTCCACTGTTAATGAAAACAAGGAACGATAAACACGCTGTCTGTTGTCGATGCGATGTGTCGAGACTCACGCAACGATTAGACACTCTGGCTGAGCTTTTTTTTTTCTTTTTTTTTTTTTTTCTTTATTGAATTTCAATTCCCCCCGAAGGGGGCGGGCTGGCAGCAGCTTACTACGCCGCTCTTCAGCCTAACTGGCTGAGCGAAAGGCCAGCTCTTAAATACTCTATTGGGGGCGCCGCTATTGGCCGCTGGAATCACGTGATCCACTGTGGCGCCCTCACACTAAATGCGGGCATAGTGGCATTCCCGTTGCACTTTTAATGTTATAACCCTTGATTTTGATGTCACCGAATGTTGTTTTGAATTTCCTGTATGCTGAGTCAGTCCTAGTGACAATCATTTCTTTTTCGATGTCTTCACATTTTTCCTGTAGCTACTTCGTCTTAGCTTCCCTGCACTTCCTGTTTATTTCATTCCTCAGCGACTTGTATTTCTGTATTCCTGAGTTACCCGGAACGTTTTTGTACTTCCTCCTTTCATCGATCAATTGAAATATTTCTTCTGTTACATGGTTTCTTCAGAGTTACCTTCTTTGTACCTATGTTTTACTTCCCAACTTCTGTGATGGCCATTTTTACAGATGTACATTCCTCTTCAACTGTACTGTCTATTGAGCTATTCGTCATTGCTGTTTGTATAGTCTTAGAGAACTTTAACCATATCTCTTCATTCCTTAGTACTTCCGTATCCCATTTCTTTGCTTATTGATTCATCCTGACTATTTTCTTCAAATTAAACTTTCTCTTCACCACTGCTATATTGTCATCTGAGTTTATATCCACTCCTAGGCACACCTTACAATCAAGTATCTGATTACGTAATCTTAGACTGACCATGACGTAATTTAACTGAAATCTTCCCGTATCACCTGCCCTTTGCCAAGTACAACTCCTTTTCTTGTGATTCTGTAGCTGAAACTTGTTAGAGATATCAGTTAATCTCTCCCCTCTCTCATTGCTTCTCCCATATACACTAAGAGGGTATCTGTGTATATATAGTTAAGGCTTCTTCTTCTGTGCGAATGTACAAACAGTGCTCGAACTCTTGCGGGAATCGGTAACGCGCCGCTAGTAATGAGTATAATAGGCAGGGGCACTACGAATGTAGTGCGGGACGGTACGTTGAGAATGTGGGTTTCACGGGAGGCGTGCCAGAGATAAATCCCTGTAGTCGCACTATTTTCTGTGTTCTCGGTGGCTCAGATGGATAGAGCGTCTGCCATGTAAGCAGGAGATCCCGGTATCGAGTCCCGGGCACACACTTTCATCTGTCTCCGTTGACGTATGTCAACGCCGGTAAGCAGGTAAGGGTGTTCATTTCATTGTAAAAACTACAGAAGTTATCATTTCACTGTGAATAAACATTTACTCAATGAACCTCTGAATTGATGTATTTAATTGCTTCATGCGATTTCTGCATACCATATCTCACATGATAGCATTGCACAATAGGTACCATTCCTAAAAGCTACGTATCAGTGTCTATTTTATTTATTGATTCACGACAGATATTATTTCTTTTGCGTTACACCAATATTTGTCAGAACATCGTATTCTCCGTGTCTGCACAGCTAATGAATAAAGCTAGAATACCTTACACATACTCATACTTATGTAGTTATTTAACGAACTGTTTACTATTTTTCCAGCAAGTATTAAAAACTTGTACCAATTTCAAACTAATCAATAGCATGTGTTAGCAGACACCACAACTGAAAAGAGAACCAAGAGAATCTTCTGTCAAGAAAGCATATATAATTGTTTAAATATTTAACAGCAATTCGTTGCCTTTTATAATGAGTGCGCTCATGCAAGAACACTAGCTAATTTGTTTATGTAAAATCCTTTTTTCTAATTTTTGTGAATGATATAAGTGCGACCGAAAATTTAAAACATAACTTTATTTAAATGATGTTGTAATACATTAGTCTAGCCCAGGAAATGGACAAGGTGAGTCAAATGATGTTAGCAGTGCGTAAACACGATACATTTGTGTTGGGGAGGCGTTCAGCCAATGTAAAAGCAGACAGCACCGAAACTTTTGCACAGAAGAGCTCACGGGAGCGACTCTGGACGCTTCTGCGTATGTGCTGTTAAGTAGACAGACCCGCTTCGAGCGACCTTCAGCAGCGATAAAGGTTGCCAGCCTCGCTTGCGGATGAAAACAGAGCTCACCATTTACGGACCTCTGGTGCAGAGTCGATTGAAGGATTCAGCGACGGTGTAGGCTTAAGATTTCTCCACTTGGGCCAGAGGGTGGTCGGGTTTCGTGCTACGCAAAATAGGTCAGTAGTCCATTACACGCAAGAGGCAGATACATTGGGCGAGAGGGCTGTGTGAATACGGTTTTTTTGTTGTTTTTTTTTTTTGATGGGGGGGGGGGGGCTCAGGGAAACACCATAAAGGTTTCAGTCTCAAGGGGTGGAGGTCGAACACAAGAGCGACGTAGATCTAGGAACCATCAGTCTAACACTTGCAAACTGTCGTAGGTATATTGGGAAGGTACCAGAGCTCCAAGCGCTTACACAAAACATTGAAGTTCTAATCATTACAGGCACTGAAAGCTGGCTAAAACCGGAGACTAGTTCAGCCGATAATTTGCGAAGGGTCTATCAATGTTTGGAAACGCTAGGCTAGGTACACTTGGCCGTGGCGTGTTTGTTGCTGTTCGAAGTAGCTTATCTTGTAGGAAAATTGAAGTATGGGTAGAGATCATTTTTGGCAACTCGAATGAAATAATAATTTGATCCTTCTGCCGACCTTCTAACTCAAATGATACGATTGCCGAAAGTTTCCAAGAAAACTTCAGTTGAATTTCAAACATGTACCGGATCCGTACAACTATAGTTGGTGGTGATTTCAATTTACCTTACATATGTTAACGGAAATACATGTATAAAGCCCAAGACAGGCACAGAACATAATACCAAGTTTTGCTAAAGCAATTCTCTGAAAATTGTTTTCAGCAATTATTCACGATACGATTCGTATAATAAACGGTTGTCAAAACATACTTGACCTCTTAGCTACAAATAATCCTAATTTAAAAATGAGAAACAAAACGGATGGGCAGTGAACACGGGGTAGTCGTAGCGACACTGAATACCATAACACCCAAACCCACCAAACGAAAAGTGTATCTATTCAAAAAAGCAGATAAAAACTCGCTTGACTCCTTCCTGAGAGTCAATGTCCATTCCTTCCAACTTGACAATGTAAGAACTGAACAGATGCGACTTCCATTCAAAAAATAGTGTCGACAGCAATGGAGAGATTTATACCAAATAAATCACCAAACGATGGAGCTGATCGTCCTTGGTACACAAAACAGGTAAGAACACTTGGCAGAATCAGTGCAAAAAGCATTCCAAATTCAAATGAACCCAAAATCCCCAAGATTGGCGATCTCTTACAGAAGTTCGAAAATTAGTGCAGACTTCAGTGCGAGATGCTTATAACGGTTTCCATAACTAAACATTGTCTCGAAACCTGGCAAATATTCTAAAGAGATATTGGCAGAATATAAATTATGCTAGTGGCAAGAGACAATCAATATCTTCTCTCCGCGATAGCAATGGGAATACTATCTATGACAGTGCTGCTAAAGCACAGTAACTAAATACACCCTCTTGAAACTTGTTCACCAAAGAAGATGAAGTAGATATTTCACAATTCGAAACAAGAACAGATGCCTCAAGAGTAATTTAGATGCATCCGAAATAGTGAAGTAACTTAAATCAATAAAAGCAAGTCTTCCAGTCCAGACTGTATACCAGTTTGGTTACTTTCAGAGTATACTGACACTTTAGCTCCATACGTAACTACCATATACAACCGCTCGCTCGACAAAAGATCCGTACCCATAGACTGGAAAGTTGCAGAGGTGACGCAAATATTCAAGAACGACAATACAGGTAATCAATTAAATTACAGGTCGTATTATTAACATCGACAGGCAAGAATATTTTAGAATATATATTGTGTTCGAAAATTATGAGCTACGTGGAGGAGAACAGTATGTTGACAGACAGTGAGCACGGATTTAGAAAACATTGTTCTTGAGGAACACAACCAGTACTAACACGAACTGTTGAGTGCTCTCGACTAGGGTTTTGAAATTAATTTTGTGTTTCTAAATTTTGACATCGTACCTAACAAGCGGCTTGTAGTCAAATTGTGTGCTTATGGAATATCGTCTCACTTATGCGACTGGATTCGGGATATTCTGTCAGAGAGATCGCAGTTCGTAGTAACTGACGGAAAGTCATGGAATAATACGGAAGTTATTTCTGGCATTCTCCAGTGCACTGTTGTGAGCCTTCTGCTGTTCCTTATCTATATAAACGGTTTAGGAAACAACCTGAGCAGCCGTCTTAGGTTGTTTGCAGATGACTCTGTCGGTTATTGCCTCCTAAAATAATCAGAAGATGAAAAGAAAAAGAAATGGCGTAGGTGTTTACGAAAAATATTTGTATTGTGCGAAAGTTGACAGTTGATTGTAAATAACGAGAAGTGTGAGGTCATCCACATGAGTGTTAAAGTGAATCCGTTAAAAAACGATTGCACATTAAATCAGTTACATCTAAAGGTCGTAAATTCAACTAAATATCTAGGAATTGCGATTACGAACTTAAATTGGAAATGACACAGAACGTGTCGTGGGAAAGGTGAATCAAAGAATGGATTTTATTGGTAGAGTACTTTGGAAATGCAACAGATGTACTAAAGAGACAGCCTAGACTAGGTTTGTGCGTTCTCTTTTGGAATACTGTTGCGCTGTGTGGAGTCCTTACTAGACAGGATTAATGGAGTACACCGAGCAAGTTGAAAGAAGGGTAGGACGTTTCGTATTATTGAGAAATAGAGCAGAGAGTGTTACGAACATTGTACAGGATTTGAGGTGGACAAAATTAAAACAAAGACGTTTCCCGTTCCAGTGGGATCCTCTCACGGAATTTCAGTCACCACCTTTTTCCTCCCAAAGCAAAACCACTTTGTTGACGACGACATACATAGGGATAAACAATCATCATAATAAAGTAAGAGAAATTAGATTTTGCGCGGAAAGTTATACCATAGGTATTCGTTTTTTCCGCGAGTTTTTCGACAGTGGAATAGCAGAGAACTATTGTGTAGGTGGTTCGATAAAGCTTCTGCTAGGCATCTAAGTGTGATTTGCAGAGTATCCCTGTAGAAGTAGATGTAGGTGTTGATGCTTGTGGCGGTAGTGTGCGTGTTTCGAAGGTATTGGTACCAGATTCTCGGTGATGAATGGCCGCTACCATAGTTTAATTTCTAATATTTAGAGAGGCCTCAACGTGCTCCATAGTAACACTTTTTCCACTTGAAGGATAGACAGACTATGAGTTACTGTTCTGTGTATAGCGTCTGTGAATTCGTAAACTATCATGTTGAACTCCGAACTGTTTTAAGCTGGTGAATATTTCGGTATTATGACTACAAAATGGACTTATTATTCTTTTTGTTTGATGGCTTTTTAGCTTGTGTGTTTTGCTACAATTCTCATAAGGCTCTCAACGTTACTTTACCGCATTTTAGGAGAGTATTTCTGCATATATTGTAACTGAATATCGTAGGACCAATTCCCGTTTATTTGAAATGTCGTGTCTCGAATAAACATTATTCAACATAGTTCTCTACATTAATTATATATGTCAGAATTGAGCCCTTGCTATTAAATTATTCATTTAACTTTTATTATGTGTTTCTATGTACTTTATTAACTCGCAGTTGTAGCCAATTCATAGCCTATTTGACTGCAGCATCACAGGTACAGATTATTGTATGGAGCGAATTAGCAGCGGGGCGTGAAAGCAGACGTGCGGGGCTTGACCCTGTTCTTTTTTGAACAGAGCCGTGCGTAGCTCAGGTACCTGGTAGCAGGAGTTATCGCAGGTAAACATTAAGCTGGTTTGATCGTATTTCATTGACGCTGTTTGGAAGAGCAACTACTCAGCAACAATAACCGTTAGATACCGTCGCATCTGCTGCCTTCAATATGTCACTCCCATAGGTATCACGAAGGTAAGATGAAATTAATTACAGCACGTACAAAAGCATTCAAACATCTATGCCTGTGTTCTATACGAATGGAATGGCAAACTAGCCTAATAACTCTCACAACGGCAAGTACCGTTTACCACGCGTTTCAGAAAGGTCTGCAGAGCGTGTATTTACATATGGAGAAAACATAGTGGTTGTGTCCTTCAGTAACCCGTGTCATAACGTCTCGAAATAATATTTAATCTCTGATATACAATAATTGAGGTAACGAAAGGCATTCAGGCATTTAAAATATTCACAAGAAAGGGATAAAACCTTTAGCTGAATAATGGAGAGGATTTTGAAGACCGAACTTTGGTCATGGGTGCCCATACCCGTGGGCAGGGGTAAGGGGTTAGAAGAGGGTGGAGAAGTCATTGCCCACCCTAGTGCTCAGGGCAAAGCAACAATATAAGTCTAGTCAGGTATTGTTCTCCGAAAAAAAATTATTGAAAAATCGGTACTGCACGGTTTTATAACAGGGTCGGAACTGGAACTTCTTACTGGGTACTTAAGGATCGCCATTCGTCTTCGAAATTATTAAAAATACTCCTTACCCAGAGACCTTACACCCTGCTCTAAAATTATCATATTGATTGGGATAGTACTGGAACATTCATTGAGTGTTCCACACAATTGAGGTATATCTATTTTACAAGTAGTTTTACTCTTCGCATCCTTAGGTATATTACTAAGCATGCGATGCGTGTATACATATACACATGATTCGGTGTGAGTACGACTCACACTCTGAAGGTTCTGTACAAACTTAATTATATAAACAGGTTGTTCATCCATGCCTGGAATCGACAACGTCCTCGATTTTTGCCCGTTATCAATATCGATACCGGCGAGGTAGGAAAATTTGTCATACAAATTGTATATCTTGATGTCTTTTACGTACAACCGTAAATTTTCTTCGTCGTAATATACCGTAGAACTTAATATGTGACACCACTTTCAACTTGATACGCCAATCCGTAGCTGACATGAAGGGGTCTTACGACGGACGGTCAGGCAATCACATAACATATGAGAAAAGAGATTTCTTTCGTGAGAAATAATTGCAAACTAACAAATTTCAGATTTATTCCTTAGTTTTACTTTAATATCTTGCTTCTTGCCAAATTGCTATGTTGTCGGCCAAAGGGATATACTCTGTAGGTTTTGATAAGTAAATTGCGAGTATGAAGTTATGTCAGATAGTTGGCCGTATCTCTTGATTGTATTGTCTTAGAAACTTCAGTTTTCTACACCGCCAGGGGAAGGTAGGCCGCAGAATGTGACATGAATTTTGACTTGATACATGTACTCGTTCCTGCGAAAAAGGGATCTTAACGGTCGGGCAGAGAGTCTGAGAGACAAACAAACGGCGAAGTGTTCCGTTTTTACCGACTGAGATACAGAACCCGAAATATGTAATATGTCTAATTTATACTTATTAGTGTATCATATGGCGCTCCTGTTCGTGTATAACAACTTGCACGTATACGAAGCATTGTTATGTCAAAATTTCAAAGGAATCGCTGAAGAACTTTTGAACGTTTAATATTTTGAACGCGTGCTTGTGTGTGTTCCTGATTTACTTATCACTGCCACATTGTTCTCGGCCTTGCTACATCCCTTCTGACTCTTGTACAGCAGGACTAGGGATGGAATTCTCTCTGGACTCTTCCTCTGTAAGTGATGTTCCCATTATGTTTTGTTTTGTTCAACCTGCAAATGATGTTGTAAATATCTAGTCCTCTCCTAATATCTTTATTTCTAATACGGTATTCCCTGGTAACGCCTGTCACTTCGCTAGGAAAACTTATTTCTGCAACTCGTAGTTTGCTTTTATCGCGTTTTGTAAGGATCCATGACTGTATGGTTTCATAAAGTTGTAGTATTCTTTCCTTTCATTTTTTGTTCTGGAAAGGTTAGTTTACCCTCCAGATATCGATTGATATTTGTTAATCTTATTATCTATGACCTCAGCTGTGTCATAGCTTACGCCACACCGTAAAAAATTCCATTTGGACACCTACTCCATTGGTGTATTATCTATTATTGTTTCTGAGAATGTGTGGTATTTCAAATGATGAGTGATAGTTTTAGTTTTCTTTGCTGATATTCGGAGCTATATTATTTTTACCCTAGTTGGTGTTATTTACATATTGGTGTTATGGTTTTTGTATCTCGTCTCCACTTCCTTCCACAACGGTAAAACCATCTGAGTACATAAGGATATATATATATATATATATATATATATATATATATATATATATATATATATATATATATATATATATTAACCTGTGTACCTTGATTTACCTCCTGCCTCCTGTTCTGAATCAAGTGTCATATGTATACATTAAATAAGTTCGACGACAGGCTACAGCTTTTTTTGGGTCCCTTATTAGTAGTGACATCTTTTTTATTATTACCAACTTTCAGTATAATTATGTTTGTTCCTTTATGTAAGCTTTATATGGCCTCAATAAGATGTCTAGGATATCCACCATAGTTACTTCTGTTCACACTGTCGAAAGCTTTTCTCAAGTCACTAAAAGCTATAAATGTCTCTGTATTGTAATCTTGGAGTTTTTCTAAAAATCGTTTTATGGTAAATGTATCATCACTGCATAGACGGCGTTTCTGGAATCTGCGTTGTTCTTCTGGTTAGAGAGTCTCTGTTATGGTACTTAACCGATTATTGATAATTTTTGCAAATATTTTATAGCCTGAATTTAGGACGCTGATTCCTCCATAATTTCCACAATTGTAACCTCGACTTTTTTAAGAAACTGATACATTTCCGATATTTTCCAAAAGTTTAGCATTTTACACCTGTGGAAAATTCATTAAATAAATTTAATAATCTAAAATCACCTATATGTTTTAAATGTTTCATATTATACCTTCTTGTCCATATGCTAAGCTGTTTTTCATACTTTTTAAAAGTGCTTGCAGTTCTTCTGTTGTGACTGAATCCGGAGTAGTATTATGTGACGTGAACCCCACTCCTCCTTCAATTCTGCCGATAACACAGTAATACATTTGTAATAATTATGGAGGAAATTATATAAAATGCGAAATGTTCATTTATTCCAAATCTGAAACCTCCGAAAGTTCTTCGCTGATAGCCTCGACGATTTGACAGAACATTGCATTCGGATAGGCGAGAGCTCTTTTATACCTGTTTCTTATATATAGGTTACACATAAATAAACATTTAAGATATAAAGTTGGGACGTTGTTACCAGAAATCTGAAAAAGTACTCTATCGATTTAATTCGTATTATTACATTTTAGGCTACATATACATGGATAGACAGAAAGTCAGGGCAGAATAAATGGAGATGAAAGCGGAAAGGAAGGATTGAAGAGAGAGAGGACCAGGAAGAGATGGAGAGACAGGGGGGGAGAAAAAGATGGCGAGAAAGGGGAGGTGGTGACGGACAGAGACAGAAAAACAGAGAAGAAGATGGACAAAGAAAGGGGTAGAAGGACGATAGAGGGAGAAGGAGCTTAAGACGTATATCCAATTCCGGTACATATTAGAAACATTTGCTTTCTCTTTTCTTTCTTTCCCATTTAACCCGAATGAGCTACAGCAAACGCATGACTGGGAGCAGGTTGTCTGTATAAATGAAAATGTAATTATGATTTACTTTAATAGTCTCTCTTTGAAGGTTCTTCACCGATCGCTCTGAAATTTTAACAGAACGTTGCATTCGAATAGACTCTAATTTCATACACGTGTTGTAGTGCCATATTGTATATAAATATATTATAATATTTAAAGTAAAAAATCTCGTGTTTGTTCAAAATCTCAAAACTCACGTTCTTCACATATTGCTGCTCAGTTTGGTAACAACGTTGCATTCCAGTACACAGGTGTTTTAACATATGGCTGCGTACCTCAATCGATAGAAAAAGAAATCCTTCTACAATCACTTTGTGGCCTGTCCGACTGTTAAAGACCTTTTTTGGCAGCGACGAATACACGCATCAAGTTAAAATTTATGTCACATACTATGGTCTACGAACTAAAAGGGAAAATTTTTAAAAACCTGTAGCTTCGAAGTCAAATCAATCAAAAGATACGGCCAGTTGTGTCACATATCTTAGTACTCGCGAACACTTTCATTTACTAATTGTTGGCTCTGAGCACTGTGGGACTCAACTTCTGAAGTCATCAGTCCCCCAGAACTTAGAACTACTTAAACCTAACTAACCGAAGGACATCACACACATCCATGCCCGAGGCAGGATTCGAACCTGTGACCGTAGCGGTCTCGCGGTTCCAGACTGTAGCGCCTAGAACCGCATGGCCATTCAGGACGGCCCTAATTGTTCTCTTGGAACGGGTACACAAATGAAGTTTAAATTTAACTCTTATACTAAGGTCTGTGGCCCCTTTTTATGTAATAAATTTTATGAGATCAATGAAGTCAAATGCACTAGCGATTTGTTAAAAAGATTTGTTAGAAAACTTTGATTTTCAGTCATTGTATTTCCCTAGTTTTCCACTCATAAGCCGATGTCAGCTTCCTACCTTATCCACGATTGACCTTCTGCGATAGATACATTCATGACCCTGTATAATCTTACACAAATGTATGAGTTGACCAATTCCAGCTGTGACTCACTGATATAATGGTAATAGGATACTATGTTTATTTTCATTTTTTGAAGAGCGTAATTGCACATTTCTGAACATTTAAAGCAAGTGGCCAGTATTTAGCCCCTTTGAAATATTAATATCTGACTGTAAACCGAGCAGCTTCTTTTAGACAGTGTCTCGTTGTAGATAACTTCATCATCTTAGAAAAATGGAAGGTTACTACTTCCATCGAAGATAACTGGTTGTTTCCTCCCAACGAAAAAATCTTCAGTCGAGTTACAAACTTCTCTCGATATTCCATACAATGATTTGCTTATAAGCCTATGTGTGGTACTGAATAATATGCTTTTGGAAAATTGTGAAATACAACCCGACTGCCTTTATCCAGTTTGTCATGTGAGACAGTTGCTGGTAGGGCTTCACGTGTTCGAAATTTTCAGAATCCGTGCTCACTGGCACTGGGAATGTCATTCTCTTCAAGATACCTCTTTATGTTTGAGTTCCGAATGTGTTCTAAGATTCTACAATAAATGGATGTAATGGATAATGGACGTTAGTTCTGTGAGTCACTTCGACTATCCTTCTTGTGGGCTGTTGTGACCTGTGATTTCCTCTTACTGCTGTGTACGGTTGTTTATTAAGTGGGTTTACTGTGGATTAGTGTTAAGAAAGGAGCTAATTCTAAACTCAGATTGGAATGTATGCCGCAGAGGCAGGCTGGACAGTGATGGGGGAGGCGTGTTTATAACGATAAAAAGTGCAATAGTATCGAAGGAAATTGACAGAGATCCCAAATGTGAAATTATTTGGGTGAAGATCACGGTTAAAGCAGGCTCAAACATGGTAACTGGATGTCTCTATAGGGCCCCTGGCTCAGCAGCTGTTGTGGCAGAGCACTTGAAGGAAAATTAGGAAAATATTTCGAGTAGGTTTCCCCACCATGTTGTAGTTCTGGGTGGAGATTTTAATTTGCCGGATATAGACTGGGAGACTCAAACGTTTATAATGGGTGGCACGGACAGAGAATCCTGTGATATTTTTTTAAGTGCTATATCTGAAAACCACCTTGAGCAAGTTAAACAGAGATCTGACTCGTGGCGATAACATATTAGACCTTCTGGTGACAAATAGACCTTAACTATTTGAAACAGCCGGCCGCGGTGGTCTCGCGGTTCTAGGCGCGCAGTCCGGAACCGTGCGACTGCTACGGTCGCAGGTTCGAATCCTGCCTCGGGCATGGATGTATGTGATGTCCTTAGGTTAGTTAGGTTTAAGTAGTTCTAAGTTCTAGGGGACTGATGACCACAGCAGTTGAGTCCCATAGTGCTCAGAGCCATTTTTTTATTTGAAACAGTTAACGCAGAACAGGGAATCAGCGATCATGAAGCGGTTACTGCATCGATGATTTCAGCCGTAAATAGAAATTTTAAAAAAGGTAGGAAGCCTTTTCTGTTTAGCAAATGTGACAAAAAGCAGATTTCAAAGTACCTGACGGCTCAACACAAAAGTTTTGTTTCAAGTACAGATAGTGTTGAGGATCAATGGACAAAGTTCAAAACCATCGTACAATATGCATTAGATGAGTATGTGCCAAGCAAGATCGTAAGAGATGGAAAAGAGCCACCGTGGTATAACAACCGAGTTAGGAAACTGCTGCGGAAGCAAAGAGAACCTCACAGCAAACATAAATATAGCGAAAGCCTAGCAGACAAACAAAAATTACGCGAAGCCAAATGTAGCGTGAGGGGGCCTGTGCGAGAAGCGTTCAATGAATTCGAAAGTAAAGTTCTATGTACTGATTTGGCAGAAAATCCTAAGAAATTTTGGTCTTATGTCAAAGTGGTAGGTGGATCAAAACAAAATGTCCCGACACTCTGTGACCAAAATGGTACTGAAACAGAGGATGACAGACAAAGTGCCGAAATACTAAATACCTTTTTCCAAAGCTGTTTCACAGAGGAAGACTTCACTGTAGTTCCTTCTCTAGATTGTCGCACAGATGACAAAATGGTAGATATCGAAATAGACGGCAGAGGGATAGAGAAACAATTAAAACCGCTCAGAAGAGGAAAGGCCGCTGGACCAGATTGGATACCAGTTCGATTTTACACAGACTACGCGAAGGAACTTGCCCCCCTTCTTGCAGCGGTGTATTGTAGGTCTCTAGAAGAGCGTAGCGTTCCAAAGGATTGGGAAAGGGCACAGGTCCTCCCCGTTTTCAAGAAGGGGCAGAACTATAGACGACGTACGTCTCTAACGTCGATCAGTTGTAGAATTTTGGAACACGTATAATGTTCGAGTATAATGGCTTTTCTGGAGACTAGAAGTCTACTCTCTAGGAATAGGCATGGGTTTCGAAAAAAACGATCTAGTGAAACTCAGCTCACGCTATTCGTCCACAAGACTCAGAGGGCCATAGACATGGGTTCTCAGGTTGATGCCGTGTTTCTTAACTTCCGCAAGGCGTTCGATACATTTAATGAACAAGGTAAGAGCATATGGACTATCAGACCAAGTATGTTGTAACGCCGGAAATGCATATCCTCCTATTTCCATCTATTGCACTGCAAATTTTTTTCCTTATTTTTTTACCTGAAGATATAACGTTTCTGGCTGAATACTGGTCAGAGCAAAAACAGCAAAGCGTCTGGCGCGAATTTGTCGTATCGAGGCCTTTCGATGCGAATTAGCGCGGCTCGATGAAGGAGTTTTGTGAGTGCTGGATCCGCAAGTTGGAATATTTGCGTGATCGCCGCACGGAATCCGAAATAGTCTGGGGACTCTACAAGAAGCCTCCAGATGATACAAAACGATACATAGGAAGCAATTAAAAGACAATCAATGATTTCCTGGAAAGAGTTGAGGACGAGGACAATTGGCGCAATAATCGCGACAGTGGTAGAGGCCGTAGTAACAACAACGAGTACCACAACAACGATAACCATGGGAATAATGCATACCGCAATCTTGGCAGCAATAACAATAGTGGTTCGGGCCGTAATGACAATCGGTACAATGCAAATAATAACAGGAATGACGGAAACCAGTATCATACTAGCGTGATACGGGCTTCGCAGAATAATAATAACGCCAGAGGGTGTGATCAGCCGCCTCAGCAGCATCCGGGGAGCGTATCTGCTGGGACGAGACAGGGAAACCATTAGCCGCGCCGGTGAGGGGCCAACCGGGCGTGGAGAAATTTTGGCGGCCCAATAACAGGAGAAAACCCAGGTGTCGTCGTTATGAAAATTCCGTGTGGAATAATCAACGGCGGGAGAGTGTGCCAGTGTTAGGAGAAAGGAGTAGTAGATCAGCTGTAGACACGGCAGTAGAAAATGCATTCTCTGTCAGTTAGAACAATTTAAGTATTGTTCCGGAAATCGATTATAAAGTGGCAGCTGTAACACCCACAGCGGAACTGGAGATTGAGAATGATTCGCAGGTGTTGAGAGAAGATCAGATGTCGGATAACGCGTCCGTCATCGAGCGAGGGGATGCAGAGAGGGATGAGGTCTGGTTTAGGCAGTTCGGTCGCTTATACGACGAACTAAGAGATTATAGGGGCCTTTACGGAAGAAGTGTTTATGGGGAGCGTGGGCAGGATTTGCCGCGTCTCGTACCGCAGGAAGATAGTGTTTGTAAAGTGATAGAAAGTTCTGGCCCTAACCGGCAGACTTTACCAGAAATAGCTGATGTTAATGGGAGAACGAGCAAGATTCGTCGTGTTTCGTCCCGCAGGAGTTAGATGTTGAAGTAGTAACGGAAAGTTCTGGACCTAACCGGCAGACCTTACCGAAAGTTGTAGTGGTAGAAGTAGCCGACCCATCCGACGCAAAACTCCAGTTTAAACATTGCGAAAGTATTAAGGAGAAAGATTACGAGAATTATAGTGATAGCCGGACACGATTGGTAGAAAAGCACGCAGATTACAGCGTGTATGAGGTTAGAGCTGACGTTACACGGTCGGACGATAGCAGTAGGGGTTGCGCAGATCCAGAGGAAGTAATTGCAGATACTACTGCGCACATTCCTCCGGGTAGATTGGCAGATGAGATCAAACAGACCAAAGAGGAATCAACGAAGGTGACAATAAGTGAATTGATAGCAAAGCAACACTCACTAGTTGACGCGTTACAGGAAAAGGTTTCGGTATTGGAGGCGAAGCTACAGACTAAGCCTCAGGACAAACGTGTTGAATTTAAAACTGTGTGTGAACAGAGGCTGAAAAAGCCGCCAGATAAGCCGGATTTACGATCAAAGCCGGATGGTTTTTTCTGGAATGACCTGGATATAGACGAGGATTTATTGTGGGAAAATAAAGAAACAGTCGAGGATAAGTGTAGACAGATAGTAGTGTCTGTTGATATGCACGGCCTACAACTAAACGTGTTGATTGACACCGGTGCAGAAGTGAGTGCTGTATCTGGAAAAATATTTCAGTTACTGAAAGACAGACCTGGCATCGTAGTTATGCCAGTAACAGGAGTTAAAATTATCGGTGCTACTGGGAAGGCCAGTAAACCGGTAATAAAACAGATTTTTGTCCACTTCGAGATATGTGGGGCACGATTTGAACAAGAGTTTGTCGTTGTGCCAGACTTAACTACGGAAGTAATTATCGGGTTAGATTGGCTATTAAAGTACCGTGCAGTGATTAATTGCGAAAGCAAAACTTTGACATGTACGTCACAAGATAAAACAATAGTAGTTAGTTTTGATGAGGCAGGAGATGGTGTGCATAGGCAATATCATCCTATACCCATTGCTAACTGGCCGGATGTCATTGACATGGGTATGAATTTGAACTACTGTAACGTGAGGAATCTCAGCATTGACAATAGCGTAGAAAGTGAATTGGAAAGTATTGTAGATAGTGTGTCAAACGTAACACACGAACAAAGACGAGGCCTGTATGAAGTAATAATGAGGAATAAGATTGTGTTTTCAGACAAACCGGGACTTGGGGAAGAGATAATCAAATTCCCTCCACGGATTGACATTAGTATTGGTGTGAAAAAAGATCGTTTGCGAGAAGTAATGAAGCTAAAAGCCGATGCTCGCATACGTCGTCATGACGCTAAAGCACGTTTTGCTGAGTTTGCAATCGGAGACTTCGTACTTGTAAAAGCTCATGAGAAATCGAGCGAGATAGACAAAGAAATCTCTAAATATAAGTTTGGTTATAATAGACCATATAAAGTCATTGGTATACCTCACACAAATGCTTATTGCTTAGAGTATCCAAGCTCTGGAAAACTATTAGGTATACGGAACATTGTAGACTTGAAATTGTACCAACCAAGGATTGATTAATACCAAAGAATGGGTAATTTGTACATCATGTAAATATAGAGTATAAGATTTAAGGTTTGCTAGATTGCCATGCTTTTGCCTGACCAAGAGGACATTAAAGAAGTTGTAATTAATATGTAATTAATTTATACTAAATGATTTAACAGAGAGTGATTATTTATCAATTGAAAAATTCAAGCTGCTAGTTTAAGTTTTCAGGTGAGTCACAGTAGATTAAGCAATTTAAATATGATTTTGTAACTAGCTGTAAGATTTCATGAATATGTGTTTTACTTGTCATTGCCGATGTACTTAGACGCTGTTTTAAGTTTCAGGCTAGTACATGCGTGTGATGATGGACAGTGTTGAGTTATCCAATGTGATAGTGTTAATGGACTCCTTGTGATTACTCGGGAGTGAGATTTTCCGAAAGAATTCAGTGAAACGGACGTTCTGGAAATGCCGTTGCACAGGCAAGTGAGATGAAGCGTGCCGCACAGGCGGGCGCAACAGTACTGGCGAGGCGGTACCGCTGTCGGCTCTTGTGCCGCTCTCGCCATTCTTGTACTTGCGGGTACGGAATGCGGAGGTGCTTTTCTTCCCGAACAGCTGTTGTGGACGAATTCTGCTGTCAATATTTATGTTTTTCTTTCGGTCTGCTATATATTATTTTCTTGTTTAGCGTTAAGTGGACTCTCATGACGAGAATATTTATTATGAAAAAGGTTGTATAAAAATTGTGTATTCTGTGTGATTCATAATTAATTTGCGTATTTTGATCTACCTGTTTTTATGACCATATACTCTGATTGATTTTGTAAATAGTATTCCATTTCTTGATAATGTTACAAATTTTAATGATTTTGGAATAGCTAAACCATTTTCTATGTTCCCTATGAATTTTAATATGTTGTCAACCTGTTTTATTTTGTGCAAGATGTCAGAGGGGAATAAGATTAGGAGTGTCTCCACTCAATTTTTATGGTCTAAAAATTGGTTTCTGGTTAATTAGACGAATGCTAAATTTTCTTGATGTTTTTAGCATAAGCATTTCCGCAGTTTTTTTTCCTTTTTGGGACATTTTCTGAGTCTGTTTAGGTTACACGAACATCCTCAGAAAATGTGGGGCACGTGTAACGCCGGAAATGCATATCCTCCTATTTCCATCTATTGCACTGCCAATTTTTTTTCCTTATTTTGTTACCTGAATATATAACATTTCTGTGTCTTTGTATATTGTAATTGTTTTACTATTTGTATATATATGCATTTATGCCGATGTATAATTGGTTTGTTTTGTAAATATTATTTGTATTTATACGCTGGGTCTGGCCTAGGGAAAACTATACTATCGAACGAATACATCGATAGGTCGTGTGGAGAACGAAAGTGTTTAGGATCTTTGGTAGTGTTAACTCTGTCGCGTGGAGCGCGGGCAGAGAGGGTCTGGCTGGGGTAGGGCAGCAGAGCATGTGAGTTGTGTGACGCTCCCGCGTGTTGCCACGCGTTCGGGGTTTGGCAGCATGTAATTGCGCTCGACTTGCTATGTTAGTTTCTGACACGGTGTCGCCGACGGGAAGCATTAGCTGGCGCACATCAAGAGCCCGTTTTGCCTGGTGACAGTGTCGAGAAGAAGGCGCGCCAACATCCAGCTTCTGCAACAGCGACAACTGACAATGAGTGACTGTCGCCACCTCCTCGACCGACGAGTTCAAACCTTCAATCAACCAACAAGGAAGACTGGAAGCACGTAAAGTTTTAGAACTGTATGGCAGATCTCAGCTTTTAAAATTGTTGAATCACAAAATTACAGCAACTTAGCATGAACCTTTGTTGCTCATTGTCCCAATTGCATTACCAAGCAGGGTCCCCTCCTTTTCCGGTATGAACCCGAGTGTCGTTGAAATTCAAACGCCTGCATTAAAGTAATAGCATTCGATTTCACTGCTTTAATTTCAAAGTTCAGTTAAGGTATTCATAGCTGGCTACAATATTTAGATTACACAAGCACAAATTAAGAGTGCGAGTTTTGTTAGCATATTTTAGCTTACCTGTGACTGCAGCTCAGCTTGGTACGTACTAAATTTTACTATTGTTAATTGTTAAGAATCATTTAGTTCAAGTTCTAAGTTAAATCTCTTATTTCTAAATTGCGTGGATTCAAGTAGCTTTTGAAATGATTGTTGAGGTAGCCCAAGACTAACCGTATTTTACTGAATTTCGATGTGCTTCAGAAACAAAACTCACTATTAATTTCAGTCACTAAATTAACTTTTAATTTTCTGGCTTTATTAATTCTTTTGCTAAATTAAGTCAGAGTGTAGCGAAATTTATTACTTCTGACAAACTTTCAGTCTTCACACTACACGTGTCAACCTTCAGTTGCCACGCTTCTAATGCTAATTATATGTGTAATAACCTTTCTTTTTCAGTTACTATAGTAATTGTCCATAGGACTGGCGACCGTAATTTCCCCCAAATCTCAAATATCTAATTACCGCTAGTTAATTATTAACGTAACGGCCGCACATTTACTTTCTTTATTAACTTTACCCCTTTTTAAAATTAATTTCCACCAGTTTCATTTGCATTTTTCCTTTCATTTAGATGTCTCCCTTTCCTCCCTCTTTACCTACAGATTAACTTTGGTGACGATTGCTTTTCCCAAATTTCCATTAGGGACACACGGTTTAATTTTTCACTGTCATTAAGGTCGATAAGTGGGGGGAGGTTACACTGTGATTGGATTGAAGAGTTCCTTGATAACTGAACGAAGCATGCCATTCCCAATGGAGAGAAGTCTTCCGAAGCAAGAGTGATTTCAGGTGTGGGATCTGTAGCGAATTGACGCATGGTGCAGGGAAAGGCAATTGAATCTCAATGTAGACATGTGTAATGTGCTGCGAATACATAGGAAGAAAGATCCTTTATCATTTAGCTACAATATAGCAGGTCAGCAACTGAAAGCAGATATTTCTATAAATTATCTGAGAGTACGCATTAGGAGTGATTTAAAATGGAATGATCATATAAAGTTGATCGTCGGTAAAGCAGATGACAGACTGAGATTCATTGGAAGAACCCTAAGGAAATGCAATCCGAAAACAACGGAAGTAGGTTCCAGTACACTTGTTCGCCCACTGGTTGAATACTGCTCACCAGTGTGGGATCCGTACCAGATAGGGTTGATAGAAGAGATAGAGAAGATCCAACGGAGAGCAGTGCGCTTCGTTACAGGATCATTTAGTAATCGCAAAAGCGTTACGGAAATGATAGTTAAACTCCAGTGGAAGACTCTGCAGGAGAGATGCTCAGTAGCTGGGCTTCTGTTGAAGTTTCGAGAACATACCTTCACCGAGGAGTTCAAATGGTTCAATTGGCTCTGAGCACTATGGGACTTAACTTCTGTGGTCATCAGTCCCCTAGAACTTAGAACTACTTAAACCTAACTAACCTAAGGACATCACACACATCCATGCCCGAGGTAGGATTCGAACCTACGACCGTAGCGGTCACGCGGTTCCAGACTAAAGCGCCTTTAACCGCACGGCCACACCGGCCGGCCACCGAGGAGTCAAGCAGCATATTGCTCCCTCCTACGTATATCTCGCGAAGAGACCATGAGGATAAAATCAGAGAGATTAGTGCCCACATAGAGGCATACCGACAATCCTTCCTTCCACGAACTATACGAGACTGGAATAGAAGGGAGAACCGATAGAGGTACTCAAGGCCCCCTTTGCCACACACCGTCAGGTGGTTTGCGGAGTATGGATGTAGATACAGACATAGAACTTTATCCGTAATTGGGTATGGAATGTAACACAGACCCAAAAGCCATGCAGTTTTGTTCAACTTTAACGGTATCAGCTATATGTTCGTTCACTCATCTCTTCAGTCGTATGAGAATTAATTTGGGTCATCACTTTTGGATTGTCCAATGTCAAGGAATATTTGAGAATATGGTTAAGCATTCCTGCTTTTGATATGCTGCTCTCATTTTCAGTTCATGTCTCATCCTTGAGCGACTGGACTCAAATTTTGGTGCCACCATAGACTGACTTTACATTCGAGCAGAATTTTGTTTGGTTTTGCAGAAGATCTTTCGACGATGTTGTGCTACAGCAGTCAGTGAAGGTTTCACTCATTGCTCTCCTGAAAGCCAAACACGTTTCATCCTTCATCCCTCTGTGTATAGAGCTTTGCTTCTGTTTGCACTAGTGACACATTAGTTTCGGTTTCTTTAGTAGTTCCTTTACAGTTACCGTATACCACGAAGAATCCCTTACAACATGAACTGTCCTCCTGGTTACATATCAATGTAAGGCATAACCAACTATTCTTTAAATGTCAATAAAATTCTTCTGGGTTTGAGGCCGCATTGTCAACTATAAAATTCCGGAGTTTCGGCGACTATTGCAAGACGCCTTCCTCAGGGCGTATTGCCAACAGTAAGTAATATACGCTGAGGAAGGCGTCTTGCAATAGTCGCCGAAACGTCGGAATTTTATAGTTGACAACGCGGCCTCAAACCCAAAAGAATTTTATTGACTCTGACAACAGCCGCAGAAGCCTACGTTTATATTCTTTTGAACTTGGGCCATATGCCCCCTATCCTTTGTATTTTCTGTTCATTGTTACTACAAATGCCTCATGGTCACTGATACCAATTTCGATGTCGACATCCTCAAAGAGGTCAAGTCTGTTAGTTGCTGTATGATGTAACATATTTCCATTTGGGGAAGGGAGTTCTCTGTAGTTTTCAGAGAATGTATTGAGTAATGACTCAGAAGATGTCTTGTCACGGCAACCAGTAACAAAACTGAAACTATTCCAGTTGATAGTTGGACAGTTAAAATCTCCTCCAGTTGTTACAGTAAGATTAAGGACGTCCTCTATCAGTGGATTTCATATTATTGTCTGATGTGTCGAAGACATCACCTGCTTTTCTCATTTGCCAATCCTTTCCGGAAGAGCTTACATTTTTCCCAGAAGTTTCACTGCTGTGAACTGCAGGTTTCAACCAGCTCAATGTACCTATTGGTACGTGAGATTCATTGCTTTGTAGGAGGTATTGCAAGTTTTCTTAACTAGGCCTTCAGCTACGTTGTTTTTATTTACTCCTTTTAAGGCAATGTATAATTAAGTGGTTCTTAGGAAAATGATTATGGCCCCCTCCATAACCATAATCTCATCCACTCTATTCTGTGAAACCAGATTTCACATCTCAAGATCCGCCTGTTGACCCCAAATATGATGTACCTAGAGTTCAATGGGTATCCAAATTAGCCTACAGTTGCGGTGCTCGTCGAGAAAGGGAATTCCATTTGCAGGTTAGCTCTGCAGTAACACTGAAGCTTATCTGCTCTGCAGACTATGGGTGTTCAGCGTGCACGTGTCTAGCGAGACAGCGTGATGTGTCGGCAGCTGGGCCAACACCTTGTAAATAGAGGTGGCTTAAGGCACGCTAGACTAACGCAGACGGGCGTGAAGTACTGGAACAGGATACGTAATTAATGCTATGAAGAAAAGAACGGAGCTTCTCATATCTTTAATGTCTTCTTGTACATCTCTATGGTGAACACAAGTGAGACTCTAATTACAATCACTGTAAGGCTAATGGCGCCTTGCTAATTCGTAGCCATTAACTTAGCTGAAGGCTATTCTGTCTCTCGGCTAATGAGAGAGAAAGGCTTCGTACGTCTAGTCGCTAGCTCTGTCGTCCGTACAACTGGGCTGAGTTCGAGTCAGTCTCTCGAGACCTGCCTTGTGGTGGCGCTAGGTTTGCGATCACACAGTGGCGACACGCGGGTCCGACATGTACTACAGGACCGCGGCCGATTTAAGCTACCACCTAGGACGTGTGGTGTCTGGCTGTGACACCACATTCCTCCCCCGCAAATCGGCGAACGGTCGTGAGATAAGGCTTCCGCCCGCCGTGGGTAGGACCCCATGTTGACGTATGCGATGAGGTGGGGAGCCTAACAACAGGCGAGGCTGTGCCACCCGCACCCGGCCATTCGGTCCGAGGGGAGCTAGGAAACGCCTGAAAACCTAGTCCAGGGTGCACGTCAACATGCGGTGTTTGCGCCCGTAAAGAGACAGGAGGGGCCGAAGGGTCGACCACCATGTGGTCGGAGAATCCGACGCGCGATGACGACATCTGGTCCGGAGCGGGCAAGAGTTCCATGGCGGAGGACAGCTGGTCACGGGAAGCGATCGGCGGCGCATGACCCAGGGAGGCGCGTGGCGGCTGCAGCGAAGCGTCCACTGCGGGCGGCGCCAGAGGCGGCTGCGGCGACTGCGGCGGCTGCTGCGGCGGCGCGACGCCATGAGGCAAATTGGAAGGCAGCGTCGGTAACACCTGGGGATGAGGCGAGCCAGTAGATGGGTCCCCAGGGTGCTGACCTGACGGCTCTGTCGCTGAAAGCAGACGGGGAGCGGCAGAACCCGGGCGACGAAAGAGGCGCAGCTGATTGAGATGCCGACGCACCTCACCAGAGGCCCCCAAAACCAAATACATCGCGCGGCCGAGGCAGCGAAGAATGCGCCCTGCGAGCCAACGCCGTGAACCGCGATAGGTGCGATAGAAGACAACGTCGCCAGGAGCAAAAGCAGGAGTCTGCCGCTGCACAGGAACCTGATGCGACGGATGCAGCAAAGACATCAAGGTTCGATGAGAACGACCATGGAGCAACTCAGCCGGCGAGCGACCATCGCGGGGCTGAGAGCGATACGAGGACAAAAAGAGCAATAATGCGTCCTCCCGAGAATGCGACTCTTTCAACATCTGTGACTTGAAAGTCCGAACCAATCGTTCCGCGGCACCGTTTGACTGAGGCGAAAACGGCGCAGACGTCAGATGTTGAATACCATTGGCTTTGCAGAAGGACTGAATTTCTGCGGACATGAATTGTGGGCCATTGTCGGAAACAATAGTCTGCGGAAGACCTTCAATGCAAAAGATAGCAGACAAGGCTTGGATTGTGGCAGAAGACATCGTGGAAGACATCCGGACAACAAATGGTAAATTACTGAAAGCATCGACCACAACCAACCAACGAGCATTCCAGAATGGACCAGCAAAATCGATGTGCAAGCATTGCCAAGGGGAAGTGGCTTTCGGCCATGCAAAGAATTTCCGCAGCGGTGCGGATTGTTGTTCGGCACACGCCACGTAAGAGGAGCACAGATTCGTAATCGCAGCATCGATTCCGAACCAAGTACAGTGTTGACAAGCAAGTTGTTTCATTCGCACTATACCCCAATGTCCGTGGTGAAGAAGCCGTAAGACAGAGGACTGTAACGAACGTGGGACCACGACTCGGGACTGATCATTATCAGAATGCAACAACAAAACACCACGTCGTACAAAAAGTCTCTCCTTGTGAGCAAAAAATCGGCGAACCAGCGGATCCTCGATCCGTGACCTGGACAAGGGCCATTGCGTAGCAACAAAACGCAAAACGGGAGCAAGGACAGGGTCAGCAGCTGTGGCCGTAGCTACACGACGAAAATCAATCGGAAATGATGCGACCACGTCATCGGTTTCCGCATCAATGAACATGCAAGCAAGTTCGGAAGAATCGAATGCTTTATCCTCAGCAACTGGCAAACGGGACAACGCATCAGCGTTTCCGTGCTTAGCAGTGGACCGATACAAGACATCGTAGCGGTACTGCGAGAGGAAAAGAGACCAGCGAATGAATTTCTGCGCCGTACGCGGAGGTACCGGCTTGTGCGGATGAAAAAGCGATGTCAAAGGTTTGTGGTCCGTGATGATGGTAAAGTGACGACCGTACAAGAAATCGTGAAACTTAGTAACACCAAACACGAGAGCTAAAGCCTCTTTCTCTATCTGTGAATAATTTCTTTGTGCAGATGAGAGCAATTTTGACGCAAAGGCAATAGGGCGATCATGCGATCCATCTTTGTGCGCAAGCACAGCACCGATCCCGAAATCCGATGCATCTACCATCAACAAAAGGGGTTTCTGGGGATCGAACGGCGTAAGGCAAGTATTTGAAAGTAACGCCGATTTCAACTGGCGAAAGGCGCGTTCGCATTCCGTCGTCCAGACGAACGGAACACCTTTACGGCGTAAGCGATGAAGCGGAGCTGAAATGGAAGAAGCATTGCGCAGAAATTTATGATAATAATTGATTTTACCCAGCACACTCTGTAGCTGTTTCAAGTTCTGCGGTGACGGCAAATCCTGTATGGCACGGAGGTGCTCTGGACTCGGATGTATTCCTTGGGCATTGAGGACATGGCCCAGGTAGGGTAAATCCCGAGCAAAATACACACATTTGTCCTTCCTCAAGCGAAGACCATTTTGTCGCAAGACCTGAAATAATGTTCAAAGATTTTGCAAATGTTCGGCTTCTGTCTTTCCGGAGATCACAATATCGTCCAGATAGTTCGCAGCAGTAGGGACCGACGCACAAACAGTTTGTAAATATTGCTGAAACAATGCAGGTTCGGACGCACACCCGAATGGCAGTCTTTTGAAGCGATACAAACCAAGATGCGTGTTTACCACCAAGACGCGCTGGGATTCTTCGTCCACCGGTATTTGCAAGTACGCATCTGCTAGGTCCAACTTTGAAAAAAATGTTCCCGGGCACAGTTTGTCAAAAAGATCTTCCGGGCGGGGCAAAGGAAAAGTTGCAGTCACAAGTTGTGGATTCACAGTTGCCTTGAAGTCCACACAAAGTCTCAAATTTTCCGGAAGGTTTTGGCAAAATTACTAAGGGTGAGGCCCAGAGAGAAGCCTGCACACGTTCAAGTACACCTTGAGATTCTAAATCGTTTTTTGTTCTTGCGACCTCATCACGCAATGCGTGGGGAACATGGCGCGCTCTGAAAAACTTCGGTTGCGCGTTTGCTTTCAGTTCCAAATTTGCTTCATAGCTCTTAGCGCAACCAAGGCCCGGTGCAAAAAATGTCCGCAAATTCTTCACAGAGACTAGAAACACTGGCGGAAGGCACAGTCGGAATCACTGAGAGGACCTGATTTACTATAGACAAATTAAACAACTGAAATAAATCTAAACCAAACAAGTTCACTGCAGTAGAAGAACGAAGAACGTAAAATGACACAAGTTTTGTTTGTCCCTTGTATGTTGCAAGAAGGCTGCACTGTCCTAACACTGGTATTTTCTGGCCTGAGTAACTATTGAGCTGAACATTTGCGGCACGCAACGGAGGTTTGCCCAGTTGGTTGTACGTGTCGTGATTGAGCAATGAAACTGCAGCTCCGGTATCGAGCTGGAATGGTATCACTTTGCCTGCAAAGTCTAAGTCTACAAAAAGTTTATTGTCCTGCTGACGACAAAAGCGACTGTGTTGTGCAACTGGAACAGACACTGGGACAGAATCACGTGCAACGTGACGGGACTTTCGTCGACGGCGACGCACACTTTTTGTGGAATGAACACTGTCACCGGACGGGGTGGAATGAACTACATGAATATCCATGGGCGAAGGTTCACGAGCCTGAGTTACCTTGGTTCGATTCCGGCGCGAAGCAAAGGGCCTGGAATTGGTGTGAGTGTCTGATCTGAGCTTTTTCTGGCAAACACTTTGGACATGTCCTTTCTTATGACAGTAAAAGCAAATAGCTTGGCGTGACGGGCAATTTTCACGCGAATGTCTAGTTGCACACCGCGGGCATGATTTCACTGCATTAGCTTGCTTACGCGGCGCACGTGTTTGCGAGCTAGGCTGCCGCTGCGCCGACAGGCGCGAGGGCCGCCTAGCGTCCCGTGCAGCGGGCCCGGCGGGCCGGTTAATGTGACACACTGCCGGCGAAGTTGCAAATGAGTCCTGAGGAAAGTCAAGTGTGTCTTGCCTATCCAATATGTCTATCACCTGTTGAAGGGAGGGATTAACTAGTTTCAAAATCTGTTCCCGTATGCGAACATCAGAAACGTTCTGTGCAATGGCATCACGCACCATAGTATCTGAATAAGGGAGGCCACATTCGCATTCAAACGCACACTCCCTAGTAAGTCCTTGCAATGTCGCAACCCACTCCCTATTAGTCTGACCGGCCGTACGTTTTGTACGAAAGAACGTATACCTTTTTGCAACGACATTTACTGTTTCCTGGAAATAGGCATCTAAAGCAGACAAAAGTTCTTTGTAGGACAGAGTTGCTACGTCGTGCCGGGGAAACAACTTCCCTATCACTCGGTAGGTGGACACACCGACACAAGAAAGCAAAAACGGCTGCCGCTCATTACCTTGAATTCTGTAGGCTGCTAGGTGGAAGTCGAACTGACGGGACCACTCTTGCCATGACTCTTGGGTTGCGTCAAAGGGTCTGAATTGAGGTGCAACAGCATGTTGTGGAGGCGGTAGCGATGAAGCGGCGGCGGCCGCATCGGTGTGCAGCGCACGTTGACCCTGGACGAGCTGTCCAAGAGCATCCAATAACGCCTGCGTCTGCTGATTCTGCAAGCGATAAAATTCGGACAGTACATCTGGAGATTGTGGCGAAGCCATGACACAAAGAAATTAGGGCAAAGTAAAACACAAGAGTCTTTGTAGACTCGTCGCCATGGGATGTGTCGGCAGCTGGGCCAACACCTTGTAAATAGAGGTGGCTTAAGGCACGCTAGACTAACGCAGACGGGCGTGAAGTACTGGAACAGGATACGTAATTAATGCTATGAAGAAAAGAACGGAGCTTCTCATATACTTATCTTTAATGTCTTCTTGTACATCTCTTTGGTGAACACAAGTGAGACTCTAATTACAATCACTGTAAGGCTAATGGCGCCTTGCTAGTTCGTAGCCATTAACTTAGCTGAAGGCTATTCTGTCTCTCGGCTAATGAGAGAGAAAGACTTCGTACGTCTAGTCGCTAGCTCTGTCGTCCATACAACTGGGCTGAGTTCGAGTCAGTCTCTCGAGACCTGCCTTGTGGTGGCGCTAGATTTGCGATCACACAGTGGCGACACGCGGGTCCGACATGTACTACAGGACCGCGGCCGATTTAAGCTACCACCTAGGACGTGTGGTGTCTGGCTGTGACACCACACAGCGTGCATACATTTTCCTGTTTCGTGAAATGCCCTCAGGCGTGCTGGGTAACTAGATATGCACGAAGCGTCACTGGACTACGCCTGTGTCCGCCGGGCGTTTGTCAGTGATACGCGGACAGCTCGCGTGTCTGCGTGGCGCCAACAAGTAACGGGCTGCCGCGGCTGTAATTGCGGCATTGAACGCTAAGTGGCAGTAAACAGAATGCGTAACTATTCCGCGGCGCTCCTCTTGGACGCCCACGCGCTTTGAATTCTGTTTCATCTAAGCCCTGACGTCGGCTACTGATAATTAAATAAGGTACGCTACATGTTCAAAACTGCTTTGACGTATTCTCCAACAAGCGTTTTTTCTCCATATCTGGTACAATAAATAGACTTTTTGCGTAACATTCTTCATCAGATTCTGAATTCCTAGACTAAATGTATGGTGACACTTTCTGGCAGATTAAAACTGTGTGCCGCACCGACACTCGAACTCGGGACCTTTGCCTTTAGCGGGCAAGTGCTCTACCAACTGAGCTACCCAAGCGCGACTCATGCCCCGTCCTCACACAGGTCCCGAGTTCGAGTCTCGGTGCGGCAAACAGTTTTAATCTGCCAGGAAGTTTCATATCAGCGTACACTCCACCGCAGAGTGAAAATTTCATTCTGAAAATGTATGGTTTTGCAGGTGGTTCGTTTTATTGGGAATGTGAAATTGAATGAAATTGTATATATTAAAAATTCGATTGATTTATCATCTCTCCAATTCACAATTATGACCAAAATGCTTAACTGTATAATATTTCTTTAAGGCCCCTTCTGACATGAAACATCTCGATTAACAGTTACTTAAGACAACTTGTTCGAATGTAAATCTCTTATTCTGACATAGCAGTCACGGGGAAATGTGGAAATAACTCCCCTAAGAAGCGAGTGATAATCGGGAAATCATTTACTGAAGGACAGAATGACCGAAGGCAATACGTAGAATTATGGAAGACGGTACGTCACACCAGATGTGGAATTTAGAAGAAAATGTTTCTTGACTTACAAAGTAACTCATTAAAATGAAGCTATATGATATCAAAGTTGTAACGTGATTTGACTTTCCCTACACATCAACATATTGCAGCCGTTGGTGGCAGAAATACTGGGAGATCGATCTGTGGCAGCAGCAGTGTTCTTCCTTCCACGCTGGCGTCATACGTTCAAGGTATGTGACGGAGTTCTAAGAAGAAGTCATGAGGAGAAGCTCTGTGAGGCAACCGGAAGGAGAGAAGAGTACAATAAAGTGTGTATTTACTGTGCGACGGCGTCTGTCAAGTAAGCCTTGCTGTGCCACAATTTTCGTTACAAGTAAGACTTGTTGGGCTGGATTCTATTTCTAGTGAGCTCGAACCGCTTAAAACTCTTCTGTGAGAGCGCAGGTCCTCTTACCTGGGCTATGTTTTCCTTCGTTAACAAGTGAAATTCTTCGTAACTGTTTCCTCGAAAAAAAAAGTCATTCCTCACTTTATTTCTCTTTCTTCAGCCAGCAGAGGAACTCCCTTTTCGATATTGTCGTGCTTTCAGTCTCTCTGGGAAAAGTTCCTGGTGAACCAGCATCTGTATTTCTTCTGTTCCTAAACAAAGCTTTTTGGGTAAGAGACACGCATTCAATGGCACTCCACAGCCTTTACAAAGACAGGAGCTTTCTTTTCGACTGCTCTATACATATATGTGACTGTCCCAAAAGTCGTGTCTACATCCGGCAGACATTAGCGCTTTCTGCTAAGGTCATTCATTGTCATAAAACGTTTTTGTAAGCGGCCCCTACACGAAACTCTCCCTGTTGCGGAATTGGCACTGCAGTGCAGCGGAGCATCAAAGGAATCTCTGTGAAACCTCGGCCATTGGCGAACGCCACCAATCATGGTCGCTTCTCAGAAGAAACGCAACGGGCACCTGGCTGCTTCGGCGTTCGCTTCATTAGCATTCAAGTCTGGTTTTATGCTACTGCAGGTAATAATCACTCGTACATTTAAGGCCAATTAATTACGCAGGTCTTGGGTGAGTACCTAGTCTGAACATTTAGAATATACGTATTTTGCGGGCACGCTCCGGAATACGATCCTGTAACACTGTTTGCGCTTCAGTGTTTTATATCTGCAAATAGCGCAAATGACAGCCGCAGAACACCTCAGAGGTACTTCCTCGAAATTAAACGTCGTAAAAAACAATCGAAAAACTAAAAATTTCTACACGTAAGCTCTTACGTGACGCAATAGCACTTACTGAACAACGCTAACGACTTTCCAAAAGTTTCGTGATATCACAGTTTAAATGCTGCCGCACCGACAGGCAACTTGCAAGAGGCGTTGTCCATTCTTTCTCACAAAATCTACAGCATTAGCAGCGTACAAGGAAACAGCAGTGATGGTACAAACCTCTCAGTATGGCATGACAGTAGTCTCTGTGTTTCAGTCACCTTAAGGTAAACCTCTATCAGCTGACCCCACTGATTTCTTGGGTGGACATAACAACCCACTAATAACAGTGGACGATCAGAATCCTTAAGACCCCGAGAGGAATTAATAGATGACTACAGAGGAACAAATATTATAATTTAATTGTAATATAATTCTAAGAGTCTTCCTGGATGGCTAAGTGGCCAGTGCGAACAATTAGTAGCAGTTTCTTGGTCAGGAAAACCGACAACGACAGGAAGAGCCGTGATGCTGAGCACATGCCCCACCATACCACGTTCCGTTACTCCACTGGTAGAGGAAGGCATGGCTGTCGCTCAAGCCCGATTGGGCTTTCTGCGACTAGAACGCAGGACTTCTTTATAAGTACACTAATTTAGTGGTTCATTCTTCAACCGAATCAGTATATTACTACACAAGTGAGGCGTTTTACTATACTTCGTCAGTAGATGTTATAAATGTATCATTCCCATATTAAGCATTTGTATTGTAAACTCTAATCATAAGCAGATTTTAAGAGAAGCATCTAGTCACCAGCTATAGTGAAAATTGGAAGAGACGAGGAAATTATAAACCTGAACGATGGAAGCAACACACTAAATATATGATTATCGGAAGGATGTAAGAAACAAACCAAAATTATTATTAATGTAGTACCTAAAATTCTGAGTGTCGAAGAGCTGGAGCCGCGCGCGATTGGCCGAGTGGTCTGAGGCGCTGCAGTCATGGACTGTACGGCTGGTCCCGGCGGAGGTTCGAGTCCTCCCTCGGGCATGGGTGTGTGTGTTTGTCCGTAGGATAATTTAGGATAAGTAGTGTGTAAGCTTAGGGACTGATGACCTTAGCAGTTAAGTCCCATAAGATTTCGCTCACATTTGAAAATTTTTTTAAGAGCTGGAACTACAAAAGTGTCGATTACTATGGTGTTTACGGTTGACTGTGGATGACATTAAGCTCTATGTTTCCTAAGGCCATTGTTCAATGTACATCTTGGAACTTAGTTGGATAAATACTGTAACAGTAAGAAACAAACAGTCGAAACAGCAAATAAAGCCATGTGTTAAGTGATTTATATGCCCTACTAGGCAGAAGATAATTTCTAAACAATCAATCAAAATTCTGTTATTTTAAGCTGTGTGAAGCGTGACCGCTTTGGTGTCAGGTGAACTGGACTGCTGGGTTGTCAGGACATAGTGCAGTTCAGGCGTTGGGGCCTGTCTGCGGTGGTGGTGGTGGCATGTGACGAGCGGAGGCCCTTCTGGTAAACAGTCCTTATTAAGACAGTCGTTCATGCATAATCATTAGAGTTGTGTAATCGGAGCTGGTGAGGCGGTCGTTGTCCTCCGTGACATAGCCCTGACGCAGCCGCTGAAGCATGCTGGAGGCAGCACGTGCACACCGGAAGAGCGGCGCACGATGCAGTAGTCACTGGTAGCGTGGTGCTGCGATCATAACAGCATTTACACTATGTGATCAAAAATATCCGGACACCTGGCTGAAAATGACTCACAAGTTTGTGGCATTCCATCCGTAATGGAATTCAATATGGTGTTGGCCAACCCTCAGTCTTGATTAATGCTTCCACTCTCGCAGGCATACGTTCAGTCAGGTGCTGGAACGTTTCTTGGGGAATTACAGCCCATATGTCACGGAGTGCTGCACTGAGGAGAGGTATCGATGTTGGCGATCCCAAACATCCCAGAGGTGTTCTATAGCATTAAGGTGAGGACTCTGTGCAGGCCAGTCCATTACAGGAATGTTATTGACGTGTAAGCACTCCAACACAGACAGTGCATTACGAACGGGTGTTCTATTGTGTTGAAAGATGCAGTCGCCATCCCCGAATTGCTCTTCAATAATGGGAAACAACAAGGAGCTTAAAACATCAAAAATATGTGTGAATTCCTATGGAAACAAACTACTGGGGTCATCGGTCCGTAGACTTACATACTACTTAAACTAACTTATGCTAAGAACAACACACACACACCTATTCCCAAGGTTCAAAATGGCTCTGAGCACTATGGGACTTAACTTATGAGGTCATCAGTCCCCTAGAACTTAGAACTACTTAAAGCTAATTAACCTAAGGACATCACACACATCCATGCCCGAGGCAGGATTCGAACCTGAGACCGTAGCGGTCTCGCGGTTCCAGACTGTAGCGCCTAGAACCGCACGGCCACAACGGCCGGCTACATTGCCAAGGGAGGACTCGAACGTCCTGCGGGTGGTGGTGTGGGGGGGGGAGGCGTAATCAGTGACACAGCGCCTCAAACCGCGCGGCCACTCCGCGCGGCCTTTAAACAATATACGCCTCTGCTTTGATAGTGTCGAGCAAAACAAGAAGCGGTGGAAGCCTCGTTAATGGAAAACACGACCACACCATAACACCACCGCCTCCGAATTTTACTGTTGGCACCGCACACATGACGTTCAACGGGCATTCGCCATACCTACACCCTGATATCGGATCGCCACTTTGTGTACCATGATTCATTACTCCACACAACGTTTTTTCACTGTTAAATCATGCAATGTTTACGCTCTTTACACCAAGCGAGGCGTCGTCTGGCAATTACCGGTGTGATGTGCGGCTATGAGCACCCTCTCAACCATGAAATCCTAGATTTATCACGTTCTTTCCAACTGTCATAATACTTGCAGTGGATCCTGATCAATCTGGAATTCCTGTCTGATGGTCTCCATAGATGGCTGCCTATTACACATTACGACCCCCTTCAACTATCGGCGGTCTCTGTCAGCAAAAAGACGAGGTTGGCCTATACGCTTTTGTGCTGCACGTGTCCCTTCACGTTCCGTCATCACTATCACGTAGGAAACAGTGGACCTAGGGATGTTTAGGAGTGTGGAAATCTAGCGTACGGACGTATGACACCTGTTACACTCAATCACATGACCATGAACGAAGTCCGTGAGTTCCACGGAGCACGACATTCTGCTCTCTCACGATGTATAATGACAACTCAGGTCGCTGATATGGAGTACCTGGCAGTACGTGGTAGCACAGTGCATCTAATATGAAAAAGTATCTTATTAGGGGTGTCCGGATACCTTTGATCACATAGTACCTATTAGGTAGCTGGGCTACTCATTACGGGCAGAAGGAAGACTGTCGTTTGCCATCTTCGCTTGCCTGCTTTTGTAGCTCGGCCGGAAACACCCTGGAATAGTCGGGGCTAAACCGCTACCTCTGATATGGCCGGTGACGATGGCGTGTGCCCACACGGGGTCATGGAAAGCAACGATGTATGTCCGCATGTGGCATTGGTGGTTTAGTAGCTAGATGGCCACAACTCAGTTACACAGCCCACAGAGGAGGCAGCCATCACCAGAAAGTGATTCGACGGTGCGAAGGCACGATGTTGACTGTATGCTCACTCAGCTCAGGTAGAGGCCACCGGCTGTCGGCGGCAACGTCTGACTGCGGTAGCTGGCTGCTTCAACTGGCATCGCAAGCAGGTTTTATTTCACGAAGAGCAGCTGCCGACAACTGCGTAACTGAGCATACTGTGCTCAACCGAACACTACTTAGACTGAAGGTCTGAATTAGGTGGAATATGTTCTCACTCAAGTGTTTATCACGCTTGGCATTTATTCTCATATGTTAACTGCTCTGGCTAGCGTTTCTCAAATAGCACCAGTCCTGTAGGGTGGACAGATGTAGTCTTTGGGAAACTATAAAAAAAATTCTCTAATTTTCAGAGACAACTCTAGTATCTACTGAAAAAATGATTTTGCGCACTGAATATGCGCTCTTGCGTCATGGCACCTAGTTAGCGAGTTGCCATGCACTTCTTTCTTTAATGTGACACACTACTCGACCGACAAAGGAGCAGTTGGTTACAACGTGCGAAGCTGTGGTGTATGACTCCTGTGTCCTTCAAAGAGATCTGGTCTCCAGATTTTGAGCTGTTTACTTTCCTAAAGAAAAAATTAATACATTTTTTGTATGTGTATAATAATCTCTGGTTGTCGCAAGTGATGATCAAATGAATCGCTGTGTATCTACGTATACCAGTGACTAAATTCTGGTTCCTATTTCGACTGTACGAGAGGTGCCATTCTTCCTAGGCGTCGGTAAGGAGGACTGAACACGGCGTAACATAACGATAACGCTGAAACTGTTGCACAAATAAAATAAAACTGGGCTTGAAGACGGCTGATATTTTTTTTAATAAGCTGGAGCTGTTTTATATTGTTAGACAAAATAGTGCAGTTCCCGTTTGCTTACCATCGCAATCTTCACGTAAGATAACGTCTGGATGTAACCTTTTTTAAGTTGTTATTCTTGTAGAGAGATTGAGAAAATTGTTAAGAAGCCATTCAGAAAAAATTCTTACCATTTTCTAATATAAAATATATTTTGGGCCTCATTGTTACGTTCTGCCGCAGTGCCAACTGCTGTAAATAGCCTTGAGAGACGATGGATGTGTCCATCTGATCTGAAATTGTTTTCAGACGTAGACTACCTCCAATCGGCGTTAACTGATATTCAGCTGGAAAATTACCGACTGCAAACCATAAAATCTCACAAAATGATAACTCACTCTCCAGTATCTACTGAGCCTCCTACCAAGAAGACAACGGCCAACCAAATCTCAGTCACGAGTGCCAGAGGCGATGCACTTGAATGTCAGAGTCACCCAACATTTATGTTCGCAGGAAAGTGAGCTTTGCAGTTATCGCCCGAGGCTGCCTTACCGCTTCCACCAATAGCTCAAAAAACAAAGTGGACTCCAAGAAAAGAGAGGAAAAGATGTCGGATTAGGAAGCTCTCCTTACAGGAAAGAATAACAGGATGTTGCTACAAAAGGAAAATGAAAGACACAGTGTGCAAAGAGATTAAAAATGCTGGGACATGCAAGTGAGGCGCAAATATACTGTTTGGAACAATTAGAGATGAAAGGTCGGAAGGAGATGAAAGGAAAGAAGGTGATGGAGCAGAGTGAATCTGAGGAGGGGAAGCAGGATGTGTCCACTGTGGGGACTTTTACTAGATTTCGAGTGACGGCTGGGTCGATTGCCAGAAGTGGTCAGCAGGCAGTACATGTGTTCGCGGAGGCACTGAGGATCAAGGAGAAATCCTGATTCGTGAATATTGTTAAAAAGACTGGTACTAGTTATTAGTCTAATGTTATGAAACACTGACATTTTTAAGTCAGTTTGAAAAATTTACAATATCCGTTTCTTATCCTTATTTTCGAGTTGTTTGAACGCTCCATACTTCTTAGTCACCACTCTTAAAAACTGTTTTTAGTTTTAAGACTTTTTCTTAATTATTTCAACTTTCATGTAACCGTTTACGCACTATAGAAGGAGCAGAGTGAGAAAAACGCAAACAACCATTCGGAAAATCTGTCAATATTGTTATCGTGTCATGAAGTCCACTATAGAGAAGCTTAGCCTTTTCGCTTCTATAGTCGACACGCTATAGGGTCACTCCCAACAGTTTTACGGCCGTTAGTGATTCCAGTCGTTTATCGTCAATACTGTAATCTAACAGTAGTGGGTATTTCCGCCTATTTATTAGCTATTTAATCTCAACTGCCAGAAATATAGGGAGTGCCGATCCACTGCAGGTCTTTTTAGTTTTGTAGCGTATTGAGTCGTATACAGTGTGTTACAAAAAGGTCCGGCTAAACTTTCAGGAAACATTCCTCACACACAAAGAAAGAAAATATGTTATGTGGACATGTGGCCAGAAACGCATACTTTCCATGTTTATTACTTCTCTTCAAATCACATTTATCATGGAATGGAAACACACAGCAACAGAACGTACCAGCGTGACTTCAAACACTTTGTTACAGGAAATGTTCCAAATGTCCTCCGTTAGCGAGGATACATGCATCCACCCTCCATCGCATGGAATTCCTGATGCGTTGATGCAGCCCTGGAGAATGGCGTATTGTATCACAGCCGTCCACAATACGAGCACGAAGAGTCTCTACATTTGGTACCGGTGTTGCGTGGACAAGAGCTTTCACATGCCCTCATAAATGAAAGTCAAGAGGGTTGAGGTCAGGAGAGCGTGGAGGCCATGGAATTGGTCCGCCTCTACCAATCCATCGGTCACCGAATCTGTTGTTGAGAAGCGTACGAACACTTCGACTGAAATGTGCAGGAGCTCCGTCGTGCATGAACCACATGTTGTGTCGTACTTGTAAAAGCACATGTTCTAGCAGCACAGGTAGAGTATCCCGTATGAAATCATGATAACATGCTCCATTGAGCGTACGTGGAAGAACATGGGGCCCAATCAAGACATCACCAACAATGCCTGCCCAAACTTTCACAGAAAATCTGTGCTGATGACGTGATTGCACAATTGCGTGCGGATTCTCGTCAGCCCACACATGTTGATTGTGTAAATTTACAATTTGATCACGTTGCAATGAAGCCTCATCCGTAAAGAGAACATTTGCACTGAAATGAGGATTGACAAATTGTTGGATGAACCATTCGCAGAAGTGTACCCGTGGAGGCCAATCAGCTGCTGATAGAGCCTGCACACGCTGTACATGGTACGGAAACAACTGGTTCTCCCGTAGCACTCTCCATACAGTGACGTGGTCAACGTTACCTTGTACAGCAGCAACTTCTCTGACGCTGACATTAGGGTTATCGTCAACTGCACGAAGAATTGCCTCGTCCATTGCAGGTGTCCTCATCGTTCTAGGTCTTCCCCAGTTGCGAGTCATAGGCTGGAATGTTCCGTGCTCCCTAAGACGCTGATCAATTGCTTCGAACGTCTTCATGTCGGGACACCTTCGTTCTGGAAATCTGTCTCGATACAAATGTGCCGCGCCACGGCTATTGCCCCGTGCTAATCCATACATCAAATGGTCATCTGCCAACTCCGCATTTGTAAACATTGCACTGACTGCAAAACCACGTTCGTGATGAACACTAACCTGTTGATGCTACGTACTGATGTGCTTGATGCTAGTACTGTAGAGCAATGAGTCGCATGTCAACACAAGCCCCGAAGTCAACATTACCTTCCTTCAATTGGGCCAACTGGCGGTGAATCGAGGAAGTGCAGTACATACTGACTAAACTAAAATGAGCTCTAACATGGAAATTTAGCGTTACCGGTCACATGTCCACATAACATCTTTTCTTTATTTGTGTGTGAGGAATGTTTCCTGAAAGTTTCGCAGTACCTTTTTGTAACACCGTGTATAATCCTATGCATCGTTGACAGCTTCATGGAGCACCCGACTAATGCGCCAGGTGCATTAAACTTTTTATCTATGAGCCATATAACACTCCCTTCGAGTATTCCAGAAATTACTGCTGCTTCTACTGGGAATAACCATGTAGACCTTGAGCATCAGGTGACATCTCAACTAAAATGCGCTAGTTCACTAACCGCACTATCATGTGTCTTTGCGTAGGGTAATCTCCGAGAAATCTGGAAGTACATCAGTTTGGATAACCCAGTGTCGTTTGTTTGTTTGCAATTAGTGTCATTAACGACCTACTGCTGATGTAAAGCACAGATTTCATGATACTCGATAAGTTTTGACTGCAGAATCACCTTTAAGACAAATGGGTTATATAGTTGGAGATGATTTTTCTTTGCAACAACTCCCAGACATTCTACGGAGGAGAGAAATCTGCCTCGTTGAAACACGGTGAGATATTATACACGTTGATCTTGGTATACATATCATATACAATATCATCACTCAGTTTGTGATTGGGTAATAGTTCATACTGACCTGCTCCCCTTAACAAAATGTCTACACATTCAAATGCCTTTAGCTTACAACGGTACAAAGTAGAAAAGGAAGTGGCGGGGGAATGTAATTGGAATGATCATCAAGATGAAATTGATATGACGAATATTATGGATCTCCCATCAAGACAGGTATTAAATGACATAACTATCGAATATAAAGATAACAGTCTGTTTCGAAATCACCAATCACTCCGCGCATTAATTCATCCTATGCCTTAGTTCTCTGTGTTTCTTCGAATGACGTGTACACTCAGGCGGCGTAAGTCATGGGATACGTCCTCGTAATGTCGTGTCCGATCTCAATTTGGCCGGCATAGTGCGGCAGTTCGATATGGTATGGACCCAAAAGCCGTCGGAAATCACCTGAAGAAATATTGAGCCACGTGGCCTCTATAGCCGTCCACAACTAGAAAGTGTTGACGGAACAGGATAATGAGAACGAACTGATCTCTCGAACTCGAAATCGGGACCTTTGCCTTTCGCGGGCAAGTGCTCTATCAACTGAGCTACCCAAGCACGACTCACGCCCCGTCCTCACAGCTTTACTTCTGCCAGTATCTCGTCTCGGGCTGTGAGTTGTGCTTGGGTAGCTCAGTTGGTAGAGCACTTGCCCGCGAAATGCAAAGGTCCCGAGTTCGAGTCTCGGTCCGGCACACAGTTTTAATCTGCCATGAAGTTTCATATCAGCGCACACTCCGTTGCAGAGTGAAAATCTCATTCTGTGAACTGATCTCTCGATTATAGCCCTAAACGTTCCATGGCTCACCAAATCATACACTTGAACTGTCGAGAATGAACTTCAAACCAACCGCGAAAATCTGTTTCCCGACGACATGGCGCATTGTCATCCATGTTGTTTGGGAGCATGTACTACATGAATGTTAGCAAATGGTTTACAAGTAGCCGAACGTAATCATTTTCAGCCCACACCGTTATGGAGCCACTACCAGTTTGCACAGTGCCTTGTTGAAACTTGGGTCGTTGGCTGCGTGAGGTTTGCGCCTCACTAGTAACTACCATTAACTCATACCAACGGAAATCGTGGCTCATCAGCTCAGGCCGCGGTTTTCCAGTCATATATGGTCTAACCGATATGGTGACGAGCCCAGGGGAGACGCTGCAGGCGATGTCGTGCTGTTAGGAAAAGCAGTAGCGTCGCTCTTCTGCTGCCATAGCCCATTAACCTCACATTTCGCTGCACTGTCCTGACCTACAAATTCGTAGAACATCCTACATTTATTCTTGCGGCTGTTTCCATCAGCTTTGCCTGGTTGTTAGCAATCATAACTCTACACAAACGCCGCTGCTCTGTGTCGGTCAGTGAAAGCCATGGGCCACTACTTTTTCCGTGGTTAGAGGTAATTCCTGAAATCTGGTATTCTCGGCACACTCTCGACAGCGTGTATCTAACGATTTCTGAAACGGAATGGCCCTTGCGTCGAGATCCAACACCATTTTGCGGCCATAGTCACGTCAGAAAGCCTTTCACATCAACCACCTGAAAACAAATTACATCTCTGTCAATTATGCACTGCCCTATTATACCTTGTGTACGCGATACTACCGATGTGTGTATATGTACATACCGCTATCCCACGACGTTTGTACTGAAGATGCATGACATACTAGGGGCCTAGTTGTGTTCTGTGGTTTCAAGGTGGAGCACTTAGATTCTGTCATACTTCGCTAAACTGGGATCTTCTATAGATGTTATTGCCCCAGTCCAGATGTAGTATTCAGTAGTTCTTTGTTCTTGAAGCGAAGCTGTGAAATGACATCTAAGATGGTTGCTAAGCGATTTGATAAGCTCCAGATTAGGTGTGCCAGTAACATTTTATTCACGACTCGAAACAGAAAAGCTATAAACCTATAATAAGACGTATGTTATGTACATATTGAATGACTGCAAGGAAAATCGGTACGAAAATGTAATTGATATTATGAACCATGGTGACTGACAGTGTGGTATTTCGCATGTCTTTATGAATTCAGTGTCGCGTTTTCATGGATTATGAATGATTCGGTGGCACATGTGAATATGTAGTGCATGAGAATCGAGGGAGCAATATGAAATGCTTCGGCCAAGCATGTTGGTGTCAGCTGGGTGGGACTGGGGTCTGAGTGGTGAAGGTTTCTTGTGATGTGGGCTTGGATTCCACAGCTGAAGTCCAACTGGAAGGCAGTATGGTGCGGTGTGCGGGAAAAGGGGACACTTTTCCATGACTTCTGACTTCTTTTGAAGATGAGCATCCGCCGTTTGCGGAAAACCACAGGAAACAAAGTCTAGCTGGGTAGTAGTCTTCTCTAAATAAATCAAACCCAGTTGCGATACTATGGACACTGATGGGAGAACAAGCGTTTGGCGTAAATATGTGTGAAATAGATCACAGTGCTCAAATGAATGCTTTTTGGTAGTAGGGGAGAGTTTCATGTTGTGACTGGAGGCTGAGACTTGACTAACACCATTCCTATTCAGTGATGTCGAACAGCTGAGGTCATGAAATGGGTCACAGCGCTTCCACGCTCGGCTGTATCTTGACCTACATGTGAGGGCGCTGGTGTGCTGAGCGGCTGGGTGCGTCTACTTTAGCCTCTCTTAGTTGCCATTTGAGACTGCAGCGAGACATCGCTAATGTCTTTGGAATGGGTAGACACTGTGGTTTCGCACTGCTCTCTTTGGCCTTTGACCGATGTCATGATCCTCCTCCTCCCCCTCCGACCCCCCCCCCCGTGAAATGATAGTAACAGATGGACCTATTATGATTATTAACCGAAATCAATCATCCCAGTGGTGAAGAGCAAGGAACCCACCAACATCATGCATCCCAATGGGGAAAGAAAACTATTACATCCATGTCATTGATCCTGGATCACGCTAAACGTAGTTTCTAGCGAGATACTGAAACGGTTATCCATACTCTTTCAATTTCGGAAAGCGTTAGATTCTCAGTGTCGATAGTGTGCGAAATTACCAGATTTCAGGAATTATCTTTCAGCACGAAGAAAGCTGCCGCCGACGGCTTTCACTTAACAAAACAGAGCAGCGGCGTTTGCGTAGAATTATGACTGCTAACAACCAAACAAAATTGCGTGAAATAATCGCAGAAATCAATGAGGGACGTACTGAGAGCGTGTACGTGAGGACAGTGTGGCGAAATATGGCGTTAGTGTGACGACAGGAACAAGTGCCTTTGCTAACAGCACGTCGTCGTCTGCAGCACCTCTCCTGGGTTCGTGACCATATCGGTTGGCTCCTAGACGATGGGAAGCAGTGGCCTGGACCGATGAATCACTATTTCAGTTGGTAAGATCTGATGGTAGGTTTCGAATGCAGCGCAGACGTCACGCTGCCATCGACCCGAGTTGACAAAAATCACCGTGCAAACTTTTGGTGGCTCCATATTGGTGTGGGCCGTGTTTACATGAAATTTAGTTGGTCCTCTGTTGCAACTGAACCGATCATAGACAGAAATCATTATATTCGGCTTCCTGTAAACCATTTGCAGCCATTCATGTACTACATGATGACAATAACATGGGATTGTTAAGGATGACAATCAAATATCCAACACTAAAGAAAGTTTCGAACATAAATATCTACCGTTACGACACAAAGGTTTATATTTACAACGTAAATGAAATGTAGAGGCAAATAAGTCGGTTCTTAACTGCAAAAACAGGCACACTTGATACTTGTCGCCTACAGCGCTGTCTACATCAAACGCAATAAAATGGTTTAAGCAAAGCATGTGTACTTTTGGCATGGAATCCGAATATGCGATAAGAATATGGGGTTCCCGTTTGAAAATGCCAAGTTAACACTGGATAAGCATGAGGGATGGTTAGGAGGTGGCCAGTTGTTGCACAGACAGATGACCTCATTAGTAATATTAACTTTTGATCTAGAACATTTTTTCATACGAAGCTTTGTTTTCGAAATATTTAGTTGCCTCAAGTGTAAAAAACACCCTGTATATATCCTAAGGTGAACAAAATAAAGTGATTGTTAGGGTTGATGGTTAATGTATTACCGCTCATCTTCGGTACTTTCACTGTTAAAACACTTCAGTTCCGTTTCAAATTCGATTCTACTAAAGTCCACATGAATGACATTGGCGATTATGTTTAAGTCCATATCAATGACATTTGTGTCAAAATCGTGTCGTTTTTGTTTGTGAGTATAGGTGCTGTAAATTTACGGAATGAAAATCGGTACAAAAACGAATATATTTTTCACTGGTAATGGCGATAGAGCTCTTTAAAGCAGCAAGTGAAATTCGAAGATGGAATCTGCAGTCTATTTGGCACTGCCAATTGTAGGACGTTGGGATAAAAATAGAGAACAATTTATGGCAATGTTTGAGCTCCAAATGTTCCAAACTGTGATATTACAACTGGCCAGCCAATGGGAAATTGTACAGTGTTTTTCTGCGACCGCATTACTGCTTGGTGTTAAACCATTTCTCGTGGTAGACGGATTTGTACTAAATGCTTTTCGTTTTCACTAGAATCGATTGTTAGAAAGTTTCCAAATAGATATTAAAATACATGTTTTTCACACTAAAGTATGTACATAATACCCGCCACATACTACATCTAGATCTACGTGATTACTCTGCTATTCACAATAAAGTGCCTGGCAGAGGGTTCAATGAATACTGTACACAGAACCTACCTTTTTCGACGTTTATGGTCTGGAGGCTGACAGTATTGCATATCTGATGCCCGAAGAACCGATTACCATCGTTTGCACAACTACTTAATTTTTTATTTTGTTATTTCACTTTCATAGAAAATGAATGTAAACATCTGTAAGCGGTCAAAGTGGGAAAAACCCGAATGGGGCTAGGCGTGTACAATAAAAATCAAAAGGTTTAAACAGTAACGCTCCGTTGACGACGCGTTCGTTAGGGACTGACCATATACTAAGTTAGGAATGGTTGAAAAAAGAAGTTTTCTAAGAAGCCACCCCGATAAGCGGTTAAAATAAACTATGGAAAATCTAAATTTGGAAGACCGAATAATAGTCTCAGCTCCATGGTTGCTGATTTTCAGTTTAGTGCCTAGTACCCTGACATTTTCGTGATATAGAATTATTTTTATCTTTTTGGTCATTGCAGCTGCTAATCTGAGGGATTCAGATTGCTTGTACCTTATTTATATATGTAGTGACGTCCTGTGCATTGCTGACGTATGGAAACTAAGTTCACGAGGCTCCCGACAATGATTGCTCGAATGGGAGGGGAAACCATTACCCTGCTAGCGTAAACGCCACTTAATCATTACCAAATAATAAAATAAAACACTTATGTTTATTTCGTGATTCGCATGTCTGGCGTCAGTGAATACGTTAATGAGTACTTATTAAATCCGTATAAAAACCATGTGTCCGTAGTTGGGAAAGTGGGCGTAGTGTATTTCGAAACAGGGCTGGTTGCGCACAACCCGTTTCTAAACAACTCTTCATCTTCCCTGCGTAACTCGCGTCACAGTTTCCGCTACTGGAAATGTTTTTCGTCGATACCTCAGTTCCCCATTCACAATAACACATGGACGCAAGTTAGGTTTTACTCTGTAACTACTGCATGCTTTCATTTATACTGGTTCGCTGTTATCTATTGTATCGTTTAGTAAAGTCATTTATTTTTAAAGTTTTATACCACGTATATGACAGCTACCATTTAATAGATGTTAGGAAAGGAAGCCTCAGTATTGTTTCAGACTGACCTAGATAAAGAAGAACTAATAGGAAGCAGTTCTTTCACTGCAGCGCACAGAGCTGATGTAACAAGTAACTCGCTACGGAGAATAGATTCCGCCACTCGTGAATATTCAAAGTAAGTCAGCCCTGGAGCTCCTGACAGCGTAATTGGAACACTCGTCATTCTATCCAGTAGAGGAAAACTAATCATCTTGTCTCTCTCAGTGAAAAAGCACTTTCGAGTTCACTGTTCTAATTTTCTGCGAAACTGCCCCCGAACATCACTGCAGTCTTATCAAGTATGACTTTTCTCTCGGTGGAAGCGGCTGTGATTGTTATGTTTGTTGAAATATTTGTTATTTCCAGTCGTAGCACAATTTAATATTGGCATCACTGAAAACTTAGACCGTCGAAGCCCGCCACATGAATATACAGGGTGGCGCAGATGGATCGGGTGGTTTTGAAGTGGACTGTACGTCTGGAGGGGGGGAGCCAGGTGTTCGGCGACTTCGTCCTGTGGTGGGGGGGGACGGGAAGTTTCAGTTGCAGGCTGGCAGTCAGTCGCGATGGCTACGTGGTCCGTTGAGCATCGTGTTTTCGCAGTGGAAGAGTTCATACGCAATAACGAGTCAATTGTTGCTGTGACGCGTGCCTTTCGCCGGCGTTTCAACATCCCACCTCGCGGTAGTGTTCCTAAGCGAGATACGATATTGAGTTGGGTGCATAATTTCCGCACTACTGGTTCATGTGCTCCAAAATGGACGCCTAGACCGCCAACAATAACAACGCCTGAGAACGTGGAGCGTGTGAGACGCGATGTCACTGCGAGCCCACGTCGATCAACGAGACGTCGTGCTCAAGCTCTTGGAATGTCACGTCGGAGCCTTCAAAGGATTCTTAACGAAGAACTGAAATTCCACCCCTATAAAATCCTGTTGGTACAGAAGATTCTCCCAACAGACCATCTTCAAAGGCTTCAGTTTAGCCAACAGATGTTGGAGTTATTGGAAGATGTAAACCTGATTATCATGATGTCTGACGAGGCTCACTTTCACATTAACGGATACGTAAACAAGCAAAATTGCCGTTACTGGGCCGACACTAACCCAAGAGATCTACACCAACGGCCTCTCCATAGTGACAAAGTGACGGTTTGGTGTGGGGTTTCTAAGGTAGGGATTATTGGTCCTTACTTTTTTGAAAATGAAAGGGAGCAGGCGGTTACTGTTAATTCGCAGCGTTATGTGAA